>NC_092376.1:47743493-48413013 GCF_030028105.1 Mobula birostris
AGACCACAGAAGTGAAGTTGAATGTGTCTAACTACTCCAGTCAGGTCTGCTCAGATCTTTAGTAACTCGGCCAGATAGGCTTTTCGTGGATTCCCAAACGTCAGCCTCAGAGACTGAAATTACAGGGTCATGGGGCTCATGTGGATGTGCTATTGGTCTCCCTATCAAATTATGCATTAAGGCATTGTACTCATCTATGAAATGGGCTGTTGCCACTGTTGCTACCTGATCTCACCTTGTTGAAAGTTATACTGTGCAAGCCCCGCCACCACTGTGACCATCCATCTGTGATTCCAATTTGTCCAAACAAGCCTCTTTGCATTCATGATGGTGTCCTGGAGGTCATACCTGCCCTGAGTCCATCTAGCTCTCAGCAGATTATGACTTCCCGGTTCAGGCACGGCTTTTAGTTGGGTAAGACTCAATTTTTTGTAGACACACACTTATCCATGCAGGTCACTACGAAGTCAGGGACAACTCTGGCATATTCATTTAGGTATGGTAATAAAACCTTGAACATGCTCCAGTCCATTGACTTGAAGTGATCCCGAATTTACTCCTCCACTTCAGCTGTCTAGTTCTTTGTAGTCCTCCATCAGTGCTGCGCTTTTTAGTTTCTATCTGTATTCAGGCAAAATCAGCACAGCCAGGTGGTAGGATTTACCAAACCAGATGGCAGGGAATACAGCAGTAAACGTTTCTGACTGTGGTAAGCAGTGCTTAAGTGGGTTGAGACCTCTACTATCATAGGTCATGTATAATTTATAATTTCTCAAAAAATTTAGTTCAAGAGAAGAGTTGTTTAGTTTTCGCATCAAGATATAAAATTTGGCAAGAACTTTTACTTATACAACTGCAGATATCACAAATTAGATTTGCACTAAAGTTTGTTTTCTTTTAAACAGATGAGAGTGCAATGTTTTGAATAAGCAAAGGTTAATAGAAAAATTGTTACATTAAATAAGTGAACACCCAGAGGAAAGATATAAAAAATTTAAAAGATATGGGACCCACAATTTCTCAGTAATTGTGATCAAACAACTTAGATACATTAAAAAAAATCACATTGAGCTAATGTACTACAAAAAAACTGCAATCAGCTTTCAAAATGATCATTCTCTCAAAGAAATGAAAATTCTTATCTTAATGCTTCAACAACAAACTGTGCTGCCCCATTATTGCAATTGTTTAGAAAACAGACAACTGTTTTCAGTTTTTCTCCCTGAATTCTTCCGTTTAAACTATTGCTTGGAGATTCCCCCCCACCAAAAAAAATTCACTTTTATGCTGATTGGATCAACCACAAAGATGGCAAGCTGTTACCCGTTATATTTACAAAAAAAAGTGAGATGTATCACATTCTGGTTTAAATTGAGCAATGCAAGGGTCGTCATATGCATCAGAGGCAGAAAATTTTCCTCAATGGTCCCCAAAATACTACTTTTAAAAAAGCCAAATTCCATTAAGTTTTTAAGTTTAACTTAAAACCAACAAAATAATATTTTCATCATTCCCTAATCTCAAATAAACACAAAAAATTCCATAAAAAATAAAAAAAAATTCAGGGGTAGAAAGAACTAAAAAAAAAATTAGTACACAAGGAAACACACACAAAATGCTCAACAAAGTACTCAAGGATACTGTTGTATATTTCTTAATGAATGCAACACCTAAGTTTTGTGGTTAGTCAGTGAATACATTTTTTCTGGTTACCTTCATCTTCATAGATTTCATGACAGACAAAAACTGCAAAGGAACTTATTGTGCCATGTTACTATCTACCAGCACAACATAATTAAGTTTTGGTATTAGGTTTCAGCATAGTGTAAAATATAGATAAGCATTTTAAATTGGTTTAGACCAGGGTATCCCAATCTAGGGTCCATGGACCCCTCAGTTAATTGTAAGGGTCCATGTCATAAAATCATTGGGAACCCCTGGTCTAGACAACCTCAAATCCCTCTACTCATCTACCTTAAGCCTGTGCCAAGCTCTTTTTTAAAAAAAAGACCAACACCTCAATACCTTTTTGGCTCATATCTCCATACGTTCCCACACCCTTCCCCAAAAGGACATAGGATTAAAAAAAATAGGAACAGGAACAGGAACAGGAACCCAGAAACACCATACAAAAAGGAAAAATCATAAAAGGAGGAAGGATGTATGAGAAGAGTCAAGGAAGCACATACTGTGGAATAAGTAATGGAGGTGATAAGAATGCAGTTATACTGTTTGGAGGAAATCACCGAAAATTCTTCCACTAAAAACAGACACTCAGCCCATCATGTATGTTGATCAAAAGAAAGCTATCCAACTTAAATTGCCCCTCTGAGCAATACGTCTTGCGGATCACAGGTCTTCAACTGCAGCCAAGTATATTTTAAGTTTGAGAATTTTAAACCAATAAAACTCTTCAGGTACCAAGTTCAGATGACGGCCAACTCAAAAATGGAATAAATCCTGAATCTCCCCTCAAATCCATCAACTACCTTTGCCCCATCATCTTTGAGTAAATATGAAGGACCCATCTAGACCTTTCAATTGTTGCACGTCAATTAAATTGCTACAGAAAGCTATTGCAATACTCAGTAGTAGCCTATCCCTCCACCCCCCCCCACAGTTATGCTTTTTCATTGCTGAACGACATTGAGAATCCATCACAACAGATCATTAAATTTGTTGTTTTGCAGCAGCAGGATAAGTGTGTAACTTCTAAGCTATAGAAATAAATAGCTCAAAAGGAAATAACAAAGTAGTATTCATGAACCATTATGAAATCCGATGGCAGAGGGAAGAAGCTGTTCCCCAAATCATTGAGTGTGGATTTTTCAGGCTCTTGTACCTCCTCACTCTTTCTACCGCTGACCCCACAATGAACACTGGTGTGAGTTCTCCCAGCTTCTCCTTGCTGCAATCCAGTATCAATTCCTTGAAGATGCTTCACTGACAATGAGGTTGTTGTTAAAAAACATTCATTGTGCTTCTTCTATCTCATTCCTGTACCCCTCCTTGTCACTATCTGAGATCCTTGTCACTATCTGAGATCTGACATCTACAAATTTATAAATGGTTGTTTGAGCTGCGCTTAGACACCCAATCATGAACGTAGAGAGGAGAGCAGCAGATTGAGCGAACACTCTTAAGGTTTATCTAGTGGTTGCAGCTCAATCA
The DNA here is from genome assembly GCF_030028105.1 of Mobula birostris. Lineage (NCBI taxonomy): Eukaryota > Metazoa > Chordata > Chondrichthyes > Myliobatiformes > Myliobatidae > Mobula > Mobula birostris. Next base: position 47,746,665 of record NC_092376.1, read on the forward strand.
CAAATTTCCTATCATCGTGACCAGAATTGTATTACAGTAGGACAACACAATGGCATCGTGGTTAGCGTGTTTTACAGTACAAGTGACCCAGGTTCAATTCCCACCACAGCCTGTAAGAAGTTTGTACATTCTCCCCATGACTGCTTAGGTTTACTGCAGATGCTCCAATTTCCTCCCACAGTCCAAAGACGTACTAGTTGGTGGATTAATTGGTCACTGTAAATTGTCCCACGATTAGGTGAGGAATTGCCAGACGGTACAGGTTGAAGGGCCAGCAGAGTCTATTCTATGCCCTATCTTAATAAATAAATAAAATACTCAAGATCAGACCTAGTTAGTGTTGTATAACCTGCATCATAACATATACATATGCTGTTAAGCGCCATGCCTCAGTGAATAAACAAATTCTTTATGTCTTTTATCTCATTTGATTTGTACTGCCATCTTTAAGTATTTCTGGAAATATAGTTCAAGGGGCATTTATTACTCCAAACCCCAATACCCTAGCATTTATTATTCCCTTACCCTTCTTAATTGCATAACTGCTTACTTCTCTAGAATTAATTGTCCTATTGATCATGGGCTTATCTCTTTAACATCAAGCACTATTTCTGTATCATCTACAAATCCTAACAACATAGCCCAAGTTTACATCTAGATTACAACTATATGTTATAAAGAAAAATATAAGGGGCCAAGCCAGTAACAGCATTCAGTCGCAAGAACAGTGGACATTATATTTTGCCTACTGCCACAGAGCCACATGGCCATATGATATATACAAAGAGAAAACAATCTCATTGAAGGTGCTGGATGGGAGCAAAAGAGATTGACCATACAAGGGTGTGGCAGATTGAAATTGAGGTGGGTATAGAGGAGTAAAAGTAAGAAGGGGTGCTTTCAGGAAAAATGTGGATATAATGGTGATAAATCCAAGTTTCAAAGGGTTCATGCATTATTCTACAGTAGGAGCAAAATCCAACTTTAATATATGTCAAGTAAAGAAAGACCAACTTGTAGCTCCCACATTAAGTATTTCTTTCGTGTATTGGTCAATACAGTTTTATTTTGAAAGCGAAACGTTGCCCGAAATTTACGCCTATTAACCAGATACAAAATGTTTTCTCAATTAAATTGGACGCAATTTTTAAAAGCATAACGACTTGCCTTTCAGAGATTTAAAATCACACAAAGTATGATGTTTCACCTCTGATATTTATCCCTCTCTAGACTTTTAGGGACCTGACATTTAAGAAATACCGACGGCTTTACTGTTTCTTGCTAGCAAATATATTCTGTGGGTACACTAGATCTATAATAAGAAAACAAAACTAAACCAACGGTGTTCTGGCATATGTCCCCACGGCAGGTGAAGTAAAGCCCAGCCACAGGCCTCACTTCACCGCCTGACTCCATGTTCAATGAACACGGCACCCCGTCACCGTCGGATCCCGCCCTCTTACCTCTGAAATCTTCATGTCCACTATCTTCTCCACCTCGTACACATCTTCCTCTGGTTCGCTTTCTTGCTCGGATTTCTCTGCGGCCGCCATCGTCCTGACTCGTTAACGTTATGCACCGCCAACACGACGCGCTTTGAAAAAAAAGCCCGAAGAAACGAAAACTGAGAGGCGGGCTGTTGATGGTTGCGGTTGAGCCAATCACAAACGAGGTTAATAATTCACAATAGATGTTTGTCAGTCAGCGAACACGGCAGTTAATGGTTGCGACGTCGGTATGGTTCAGCGATAGTAATCCGCTTTCCCACCCGCCCCTCTCCCATCACTGTGCGTGGTTGAAGGCGGAGACAGGAGAAGAACGTGGTCTCCTGATATTAGTAGTATATTCTTACATGTACACATAGTTCAACAAAATAAAACTACAACTATTAATAAGAGCAAGCATTTATATTGTGCCTGAGTGTAACCAGCTGTTTTGAATTTGTACAGTGAAGTTTTTTTTGGAGTCGGGCTGGATGGCGAAAGACAAGAGAAAGAAGAAATCGGTTGTCTGTGGATACAAACATATAAGGTTATTACTCGGGAATAACTACATTAGTAATTTATGCCATAATCTGCAATGCCATGGTGTCTGCTTCATCGCTTCTACTTCCAGACGTTGTCACGTTGTGAAAATTGACAGACCTCTAGTCAGCTGAGAGTTAACATAGTGTTTACGTGCTTTTGTTTTATTTCTCTAGAATGAGTTTGGCTCTCCAAGCAGCACACAGTCTTGAATATTAAGAGCAATACACACAAAATGCTGGAGGAACTCAGCAGGTCAGGCAGCATCTATGGAAATAAATACACAGTCAACATTTTTCATCATCTATTCATTCATTTCCATAGATGCTGCCTGAACCGGCTGAGTTTATCCAGCATCTCATGCGTTTTTATCTGTATTTACCATCACTCTCAGAATCCTGATTGAGAAGTTGCAGAACTAGGCCTCTGTACCTCCCTCTGCAATTGGATCCTCGACTTCCTAACCGGAAAACCACAACATGTGCGGATTGGTTATAACATATCCTCCTTGCTGATGATCAACATTGGCACACCTCAGGGGTGTGTGCTTAGCACACTGCTCTACTCTCTAGATACGCATGACTGTGTGGCTAGGCATAGCTCAAATACCATCTATAAATTTGCTGATGATACAACCATTGTTGGTAGAATCTCAGATGGTGACGACAAGGTGTACAGGAGTAAGATAGGCCAACTGGTGGAATGGTGCCGCAGCAACAACCTGGCACTCAACGTCAGTAAGATGAAAGAGCTGATTGTGGACTTCAGGAAGGGTAAGTCAAAGGAACACACACTAATTCTCATAGAGGGATCTGAAGTGGAGAGAGTGAGCAGTTTCAAGTTCCTGGGTGTCAAGATCTCTGAGGATCTAACCTGGCCCCAACATATCGGTGTAGTTGTACAGAAGGCAAGACAGCAGCTATACTTCATTAGGAGTTTGAAGAGCTTTGGCATATCAACAAATACACTCAAAAACTTCTATAGATGTACCGTGCAGAGCATTCTGACAGGCTGCATCACTGTCTGGTGTGGAGGGGCTACTGCACGGGACCGAAAAAAGCTGCAGAGGGTTGTAAATCTAATCAGCTCCATCTTGGGTACTAGCCTACAAAGTACCAGGACATCTTCAGGGAGCAGTGTCTCAGAAAGGCAGCATCCATTATTAAGGACCTCCAGCACCCAGGGCATGCCCTTTTCTCACTGTTACCATCAGGTAGGAGGTGCACAAGACTAAAGGCATACACTCAGCGAGTCAGGAACAGCTTCTTCCCCTTTGCCATCCGATTCTTAAATGGACATTGAACCTTGGACACTACCTCACTTTTTTAATATACAGTATTTCTGTTTTTTGCACTTTTTAAAATCTATTAAATATATGTATACTGTAATTGATTTACTTATTTATTACAGTAATAATTATTTTTTTATTTTACTTTTTTCTCTGCTACATTATGTATTGCATTGAACTGCTGCTGCTAAATTAACAAATTTCTCATCACATGCTAGTGATAATAAACCTGATTCTGATTTCTGGCATCTGCAGAATCTCTAGTGTCTCAAATATTAAGTTCACTCTAGTAAATTTTAGTTTGACTAGAATTTAACATAGATTACTTTTGAAGCGTGCTAAAAGTTTATGATATCAAAGCGGTCTTTACTTTAATCACAGGTGAAGATTTCCTCACTGGAGGGGAGGGTTATCCCTGTAACGGAACTGGCTAGGTCTAGAACCAACTGTGGCTTCTTGTGATGGTGTGCATTCGAAAAAAATTGCAAGAGCCTTTAGCGACATACCAAATCTTCTCAAACTCCTAATGATGTAGACCTGCTTGTTTGCCTTTTTTAGTGCTTGCTTCAATGTGCTGAGCCATGGATAGAGCCTCTGAGTTGTGGATGCCCAGAAGGTCCAAGTTGCTCACCCTTTCTACCGCTGATCCTTCAATGAGGACTGGGAAGTGTTCTCCCGACTTCCCCTTTCTGAACTCCACAATCAATATCTTAGACTTGCTGATGGTGAGTGTGAGCTTGTTCTTGTGACACCACTCAAACTGTGGTCTATGGCCTCCTTGTGACCATCTGAGATTCTGTCAACCACAGTCCAACCCCAAAATTTACTTAACTTCGCCAGGCAGGAACTTCCAAGTGTTCGAAATGTAAATCCAAAAGGTAATTGTCAGGCCATGCTTTTTTTCTCACTGCTGCCATCAGGTAGAAGGTACAAGTGCCTTAGGACTCGCACTACCAGGTTCAAGAACAGCTACTACCCCTCAACCATCAGGCTCTTAAATACTCATTTAAGGATTCTTTTATCCTGTTAGTTCATGCTCATTATTTATTACTATTTATTTATTATCTGCATTTGCAGTTTGTGTACAGTGCCTGATATTTACAGTTCACAGACCCTGTTTACAGCTATTATCCATTAGATTTGCTAAGTATGCCCACAGGAAAAAGAAACTCAGGGTTGTATGTGGTGACATGTATAATACTCTGACAATAAATTTTACCTTGAACTTTTAATTAATTTCCAGGGAAAGGAGCTGTACATGTTCAATGCTCAGAAACAAATATGATATATTTCCTACAAGCTGTTGGTCTAGCCCTGTTTTGTTTTTTTTTTCTTGGGGTTTTTTTTCTCTTTTTCTTTTGGGGTTTTTTTTGTTTATATATTTTTTTTCTTTTCATTTCTTTTTTAATGTTTAATCTCATTATGAGTTTGGAAGTCTTTTATATATATGTTACTTAAAATTCATTTTATATATGTTGATGAACATTTTTCCAATCTCTTTGTACCAACTTTGTTATTGAGTTTATAATTTTGAAAAATTAATAAAAAGAAAAGATATATTTCCATATGCAGTATTATCAGTCATTAAAAACTTTGACCCAGAAATCAGTGAATTTACAGGAATGGAGTTGGACCGAAAATTGATTTATTTATATTGACAGGAGCTCTGTTTGTTGATCCAGAGGTTACCAAACTTCCCAAAAAAGTTGTAAAGGTTTGAAACTCCAAACCAATAGGTATTGAATTTCCAGGAATACATGCTGGAGGGTGAAGTTTCAAAATAATTTAAATTTGAGATCTAGTAAATCTTGACTTTCTTTAAACAATGAAGAAGCTGAGAAGTAATGAAGCTGAATCTCTGTCTGTTAATTATGAAACATCAGTTTATCCTCAGAGGAGAGGTTAGGAAGGAATTTGTCCCTGTCCATCAAATTGTTTCTGCTGAGGAAAGCCACACAATTATGAGTGTAGAGAGAGTAGAACAGTGGGCTAAGGAAGCATACTTGAGTTGTACATGTGTTGATTGTGAGTGGGGAGGAGATGTTATTACCAATCCATACTGCCTGGGGACTACCAATAAGGAAGGTGCAGATCCATTTGCAGGCCTGGGAGCACACTGATGGGGAGCGAGGTGGGTGATGGTGTTGGGGAAGTAGTTGTTCTGATGTTTCACTTTGAAAATGAATAATTTTTGTTTGATTACCACTAGAAAAAAGTGGTCTACTATTTTTTAGATGATTGTCTGGTAACTTGGTTTACGTAGAAACGTCAGAGAAGGATGCAGCAATCAATTCTGAACCTCCATTTTGTGATCAATCTCTGATGTAACCTAATTTTCTCTGTTTCAGAATATGTTCATGTCAGATGCTGCTGCAATATTTTTGTTGTTTCAAACATGATATGCTATCTGGTTTTACTGTTAATCATCTTCAGAAAGGGACCTGCACCTTCATTAACTGTATAAATTTCTGAGTCCAACAGTACATATTCACCTTGAGATATCATAATAAAGACCCTACTCTTTGTATGTCTAAATGCATCACTGGCCCAAATTATCTGCTGTTTCATAAAGTTTAATGCACCCACCAAGCAATTCAAAATCAGAGACTTGTCGCATATATAATATTAAATCTGAATGTAACACCTGTCCCTTTATAGTGGCACTAGAAAGTTTATGAATCCTGTAGAAGTTTCTCTATTTCTGCATAAATATGACCTAAGATGTGATCAGATCTTCCCGCAAGTCCAAAAATGTAAAACTAGTCCTAAAAAGCAAGTCCACAGAACATTGTCCCAGAAGCATTGTAGGACATTCAGATGATCTTTTGCAAATTTGAGACATGCAACGATGTTTTTCTTGGAGGGCAGTGGTTTCCTACAGCTGTTCATGTGGCATCCTTCCATGAACACCATTCTTGTTTTTCACCTCCTTCAGCAGTACACGTTGTATTCTTGCTGTGATCCTTGCAGCAGGATGCCCACTCCTAGGGAGACTGACAACAGTACTGAGTTTCCTCCATTTGTAGATAGTTTCTCCTACTATGGTCTGATGAACACTCAGGTCTTTAGAAATGCTTTTGTAGCCTTTTCTAGCTCCATGCAAGTCTATAATATTTCTTCTAAGGTCCTCTGAAAGTTGTTTTGATTGAGGCATGATGCACATAAACAGATCTTTCTTGAGAAGAGCAGACTATGTCAGTAACCTGACTTTGTGTGTCTTTTTTTAATATATAGGGCAGGGTACCTCTACAACCCACGTTTCCAATCTCACCTCATTGATTGGGACACTTGACTGCAAATAGTTTTTGTAGAAGGCATTATCACAGAGGTTCACATACTTTTCCCAACAAATACATTTAATATTGGATCATTTTTCTCAATAAATAGATAAATGCAGAAGAATATTCTGTTATTTATTTAATTGGGTTCTCTTTATCCAGTTTTAGGATTTTCTAGCAGCACTGTACCTTTTCGCTTCCCACCACTTACAAAACCCAACTATCCTTCTAGCTGAGGCCACAATTCACTTGCAATTCTTCCAACTTAGTGCATTACATCAATTGTTCACAATATTGTTTCTTCTATTTTGGAGAAAGTTGATGCAGAGCACACCTATATGGCCTGCAAGGATAACCCTGAGTTTCTAGTTCATGTATATTAATTCTTCATTCCCCTCCACTTAGCTAGGTATTATGAGGTTTTATACACATATTTTAATTATAATGCAGATTATTATACACATGATAATACATATAATGTGATGAACAAAAAGAATATAAGAAATAATCTGAATATTATACAAAAACTCTACTTTTCACAGTTTTTTTGCATTATAATTTATATTTACAAAAAAAAACACAACAAATAAGAAAAGGGAACTTCCATAGCTATCACTTCTTAACATGATATGAATAATTAAGATGAACTATTGTCTTTGTTCTAACAGAATCAACCAGCACAAGAGTTTCTGACAATAATTGAACAGGTTCCATTTCTTCAGTTTCTCCCTGTTCTCCCCTGATCTTCTTACATAGTAAACTAGAAAAACTGAAATAAATCTAATAATACAACCTAGTATTTAAGAATCTAGCAGCAGAAGACACTTTGTTTTCTGCCTAGGAACAAATCATGAAAAAATGTTCATTTGAAAGTACCTTTCCCAAACAACAGTGAAAACCTGTTATTAAAGTGCTCTACGTACCTCATGCTTACTTTCTTCCTTGTGCAGACTTCCACTTTCATAGTCTCTGATAAAGCCCTTGCCATATGATAGTGGAGTATCTGTGGGCACAGGTGATTATGAAGCAGAGATTTTATTCACTTAGTTTTAGTCCAAACAAAATGAAACTATTGTAGATGATAAATAGTCAAAGAAAAGTGTGATACGTACTTAGTGAATATGAAACTAGCTCAACTTTCAACTAGTAGAAAGGCAAGGACTAATAGAAAAGGGTCAGAGGATGTGCCCCAGCATGTCCTTGGATTTGTTGGTTGTTAACACAAACAATGCATTTCACTGTATGTTTCAATGTATATGTGATCTGTATGTACATCTGAATCGGAAGAGCATTTTAAATGGCTAATGTTGGCATAATATTTTAAAAGTTTACACCAGACTATTTATTGATTATTTGACACACTTTTACAAGAGTAGCACATATTGGAATAATTTTGTTTCATAATTAAAAGCTGATGGACGATGAATGTAAAACTAGTGATACCTAATTAGCTGCAACTATAGATCACAGCTGATTGTCCAGAGAACCTTCAAATGGATGATATGAATGTTTACATTCATAATAGATTTTCAATATACCAAAAATCCAGGTTTTCTTGAAGTTAGCTGAAAATGAAAATTAAACTTTTTGTTTGGTAAGTTAGTTGTCCAGTATAATCCCCCAACTGTTCTATATAATTAAAAGTTACTGAATATCATTGAATTTTTCAAAAATATTTGGAATATTTTTAAAGGTTGAAATGTGTAACAGTCCAGACTAAATCTGGGTTGTTTTCCATTCCTCTGGACACAACTGTGACAAAACTATGGCTGCCAAGAGAAGTCAATGCCAAAATAAAAGCCAGAGAGAAGGCATATAATAGATCAAAAATTAGTGAGAAGTTAGTGGATTGGGAGGCTTTTATAATCAACAGAAGGAAACTAAAAAATCATAAAGAAGGAAAAGATGGAATACAAAGGTAAGCTAGCTAATAATATTAAAGAGGATACTAAGTGTTTCTTCTGATACATAAAGTATCAAAGAGAGGCGAGTGTAGATATCAGACCGCTGGAAAATGATGTAGTAATGGGGGGGTCAAGGAAACGACAGACAAACTGAACAAGTACTTTACATCAATCTTCACTGTGGAAGACGTTAGCAGTATGCTGGAAGTTCAAGTGCATCGGAGCAGAAGTGTTTGAAGTTGCCATTACTAGGGAGAAGATCTTGGGCAATTGTAAGTTCTGAAGGTAGATAAATCACCTGGACCAGATAGTATACTTCCCAGGGTTCTGAAAGAGGTAGTTGAAGAGATTGTGGAGGCATTAGTAGTGATCTTTCAAGTATCAATTGATTCTGGCATGGTTCCAGAGGAATGAAAAATTGCAAATGTCACTCCACTCTTCAGGAAGGGAGAGAGGCAGAAGAGAAATTATAGGCCAGTTAGTCTGACCTCAATGGTTGGGAAGATGTTGGAGTTGATTGTTAAGGATGTGGTTTTGAGGCACTTGGAAGTACAAGATAAAATAGGCCAAAGTCAGCATGGTTTCCTCAAGGGAAAATCTTGTCTGACAAATCTGTTGAAATTCTTTGAAGAAATAACAAGCAGGATAGACAAAAGAGAAATGGTGGATGTTGTATACCTAGATTTTCAGAAGGCCTTTGACAAGGTGCCACACATGAAGGTGCTTAACAAGTTAAGAGCCCATTGTATTACAGGAAAGAAATTGGTTTTGATAAAGCAGAAGGGAAAGAGTGGGAATGTAGGGAGCCTTTTCTGGTTGCCCACTGGTGACTAGAGGTTTTCCACATTTGCCTGTGTTGGCATGGTATTTTTTTATGTAATATGTCAATGACTTGAATGATGAAATTGATGGCTTTGTGGCCACATTTGCAGATGATATGAAGATAGGCAGAGGGGTAGGTATTTTTGAGGAAGTAGAGAGGCTACAGAAGGACTTAGGTAAGGAGAATGGAGAAAGAACTGGTAGTGTCAGGAAGTGTACAGTCATGCAGTTTGGTAGAAGAAATAAAAGGAGGCTGTGGAGATCAAGTAATTAGGTATACTTAAGGCAGAGGTTGATAGATTCTTGATTAGTCAGGGTATGAAAGGATACAGTGAGAAGTCAGGAGATTGGGGCTGAGAGGGGAAATGGATCAGCCATGGTGAAATGGTGGAGTAGACTCGATGGGCCAAATGGTCTAATTTAGCCTCTATATCTTATGGTCTTGTGTCTTTGCCTTCTTCAGATTCTCTGTCTCTGTAGCATTACCACCTATCTTGTTATTGCATGCCAATTTGTCCACAATACCATCAGTTCTTTCATCCACATCATTAACATATAAAGTGAAAAGTTGTGGCACCAATACTGACCCCTGCACAACTCCATGAGCCACTGGCAGCCATTTTGAATCAAGTCTTTAGGCACTAGCTAGTACAGAATGAGATTACAAATTGTACTGAATGAATGAAGTAAACTTACAGTACCAAAGATGTATGCTGAAAAATATTTTCCAATTTCAATTTATGCTGATGTTACCTCATCTGAATTAACAGATTTTATTTTGAAATATGGATTGTCCAGACAATTAAAGCACAATGTTGCCATGTTTTTCTTAAATCAGTCAATATTGCATAGATTTGCCATGTTATTAAGGGGTACAATACTGAATAGACTGTGCTTATGCACTTTCATAATTAAATTAATTTGTATGCCTTCTTCTTTTTCTGTAACTCTGCACTTTATTTCCCATTAAGTATGGAATCTGCTTTTGAATGTTGTTTTTGAATTAGCTTTATAAAAACTGTCATAGGATAAGCATGTCCCCATAAAGTCATTCAATCTTTCCCAACTAGAAGCTCTGGATAAACCATGAGAAACGCAATCGACTGAGAGTCAGATCAGTGGCATTCAGGTCTGATGACCAAATAAAATCCCGGTACGATCTCCAGAAAGCCATCTCACATGCAGAGTGGCTATTCCGGAACCAACTTGAATCACTGAAGGATTTTCAGCAGCTATGGCAGGGCTTGAATGCTATCACTTCCTACAAAGTGAAATCAAGCAAAATAGATGAAAATGAGACCTCACTCCCAGGTGAACTTAATGCCTTTATCTTTGCTTTGACCATCAAAATATGGAGGCCCCTTCACAAACTCCTACAACCCCCGATGATCCTGTGATTTCATTCTCTGAGGCTAAAACAAAAACTTCCTATAGGAGTATGAAACCACGGAAAGCATCCAGCAAAGAAGGGGTACCTGGTTGACCAACTGGCTGGAATGTTCATTGATATCCTTGAGCTCCTGCTTTCCTGCAGTCTGAGGTACCCACCTGCTTTAAGCAGGCTTCCACTGTACTGGTGCCTAAGAAGAATGTGATACCCTGCCACAATGACTATCGTCCAGTATTGCTTATACCCACTGTGAAGAAGTGCTTTGAGAGGTTGATGTTGAAACATATCAACCCTTGCCTGAGAAGCAACTTGGATCTGTTCCAATTTGCCCATCATCACAATAGGTCAACAGCAGATGCCATTTTATTGGGTTTTCACTCAACGCTGCAACATCTGGACCAGGCTTTCTTAACCTTTTTTTCCTGGAGGAACTCTTGAAATTACTTTCAGGTCTCAGGGAATCCCTGTGTAAGAATTATATCTATAGCTCACAGTACATTAGTGTGATCAGTAAGTTGTAGATACAATAATCTAAACATAATTGTCAATGCTCTTTTGGGTAGAGAATTAATTTCTCTTTCTTGAAAAAACAGATAGTTAAGTTTAGTTTACTCTTCTTGAAATTAATCTCTTTCTTTCCCTGTCATAAATTTTAAAAAGTCATAAGGCAAATATAATAAATTTCTGTTAAATAACTGGCTTTAGCCAAAATGGGAATTAATTTTTCTAAAGGTAGGCTTGGTAGATTTAATTCAAATAAATGTTGTAAATTGATGCTATTTACAACATGAAAAATTATTGACAAATTTGGAAGAACCATCAGTTGCATCTGTCCATAAAAATCCAGATATACAGGGCCATCATCATCACAACACTGGCATACAGCTTCAAAGCCTAAGCTTAAGTCTTGTTCCACAAACAAATCTGTTTGCTCAAGTGCTTCCATCAGCGCTGCCTCTGCACCATCATAAGTATCAGCTGGCAGGATTGTCTCTCCAACAACTAGGTCCTGAAGAAGGCTCAACTTCCAAGCATTGAAGCCAGTCTGATGCTTAGGCAGCTCCACTGACTAGGTCACGTGTCTTTCATGGACAGCTCCAGGTTACCGAAAGCAGTACTCTACGGAGAACTCTCTCAGGGCAAAGACAGATTGTGGTGCTCCACGCAAATGGTATAAAGCCCAACTTAAGCAGCAGCTCTTTCAGGCAAATATTGAGGCCAATGAGTGGCAGCAGCTGGCTTGTGACAGAGACCGCTGGAGAACACTGATCCATGGTGCAACCAAGAATTTGAGGAATTCAGAAGAGCAGTGGTCCCTAACCTCTGGGTTGCTGACCAATACATTGCCATGAAGAATGCAGAGGTGCAGCGGTAGTCAGGATGCACCCAGCATATCTTTAAGAAAAAAGCCAAAATAAACAAGCTAATTGATTAGGTGCCGCTTCAGAACAGCGACTGCTGGAGACACATGCGCCCGCATCCCAGTTGTTCCCGTGTTTCTATTGTTCCAGTCTGCAGATCTAGAATTGGCCTCTACAGTCACCAACTATTGTGCCATCGCTCCTGATGACTCTTCTCCCCTCCTGATCTTTGCAAGTGACGAACCAGCCATTATTCATCATTGAGGGTGAAACCTTTTCAATTTCTTGTACTGCATATTGTCCTAGCATTTTGCCCACCATAATTTTACATGTTGATGTTATTAGGTTCTCACTAACTGTGTGACCTTTCCTTTTCTGTGTAATAAGTTCTGCTGCTAAATAACGCACTTCCTAGTTCAATTTACTGACTGTGACTTTATTAACAAAAGCTTTACTCTGTTTGTTTTGAAATTCCAGTAGCTGTTTAAAATAATCAGCACTTTTATGTGTCATCCGGCTGTGATTTGTAGTTAAGTGTCTTTTCAATTTTGCTGGAGCCATTGCCACATTTGCAAGTTGTTTGCTACAGACTAGGCACATTGGAATAGGACAATTTGGATCACCAGTCCATGTAAAGCCCATTGATAAATATTCTTTATTGTAAAGACAGACTTTTTGTGTCCATTGTTGCACTAGTTCAGTGAAATGACTCAGCCCGTAATTCAAAAATCACTCAGACCTTCAGATATGCCTGTAAAACACAGGGGTTAATAAAAAATAAAAATGGGCAAGTCCTTTCAATGTTTGGGAAATGCACCACACTTATTAGCCTACGGTCCTCCCCTCTGTGCAATACAGTCTCATCAATTATCAACAGCCTCCCCTATCTCACATCAAAAACTGAGAATGGACTCAACCAAATAAATCTGGTGAGAGTCCTCCAACAACATTGCTGACAGGGCTGATCAGTCACTGCCCACCACTGTGAGAGCTAGTGTCACACATTGTGCAAAGTTCAAAAAACAATTGTTGTTTTAAAATTGTGACCTCTTGCGTAACCCCAAGCAAACTCTCACAGAACTCAAGCTGAGAAACCTTGATCTGGACAATGAAGATGCATGCAAAAGAATATTCTTCATTTACTACAGCTTGGCATTAATTACTGTCATCCCCTCAAAACAAATTAATAAGCTTCAAGACCTCAGCTCAATACCTCCTTTTGCAACTGAATCCTCAATTTCTTCACTTGCAGATGGCAGTCAGTTCAATCTGCACAACCTCCATCACCATAAGTACACAAGGCTGTGTGCTTAACCCCCTTCTCTACTTGCTTTATACTGATGACTATGAGGCTAAGCACAGCTCCAATGCCATATTTAAGTTGGCTGACGACACCACTGTCTTTGGTCAAATAAAAGGTGGTGTCAAATCAGCATATAGGATGGAGATTGAAAATCTAGCTGTGTGGTGCCACAATAACAACCTCTCACTCAACGTTAATGAGACCAAGGAACTGACTATTGACTTCAGGAGAAGGAAACTGGAGGGCCATGAGGTAGTCCTCATTGACGGAGGATCAGATGTGAAGTCAGCAACTTTAAATTTCTTGGTGTTATCATTTCAGAGGATCTGTCCTGGGTCTAGCATGTAAGTGTCATTACGAAGAAAGCACGGCAATATCTCTGCTTTCTCAGAAGTTTGCAAAGATTTGGCATATCATCTAAAACTTTGAAAGACTTCCTGTAGATGTGAGGTGGAGAATATACTGACTGGTTGCATCATGGCCTGGTAATGGAAACACCAATGTCCTTGAATGGAGGAGCCTACAAAAGATAGTGGATATGGCCCAGTCCATCATGGGCAAAGCACTCCCCACCACTGAGCACATTTACAAAGGAATGCTGTCACAGGAAAGCAGCATCCATCATTAAGGATCCCCATCATCCAGGCCATGCTCTCTTCCCACTGCTGCCATTAGGAAGAATGTACAGTGGCCTCAGGACCCACACCACCAGGTTCAGGAACAGAAATTATTCCCCAGCCTTCAGGCTTTTGAATCAAAGGAGATAATATCAGGCAACACACATCAAAGTTGCTGGTGAACGCAGCAGGCCAGGCAGCATCTCTAGGAAGTGGTACAGTCGATGTTTCAGGCCAAGACCCTTCGTCAGGACTAACTGAAGAAAGAGCTAGTAAGAGATTTGAAAGTGGGAGGGGGAGGGGGAGATCCAAAATGATAGGAGAAGACAGGAGGGGGAGTGATGGAGCCAAGAGCTGGACAGGTGATTGGCAAAAGGGATATGAGAGGATCGTGGGACAGGAGGCCCAGGGAGAAGGAAAAGGGGGAGTGGGGGGGAAAAGCCCAGAGGACAGGCAAGGGGTATAGTCAGAGGGCCAGAGGGAGAAAAAGGAGAGAAAGAGAGAGAAAGAATGTGTGTATATAAATAACGAATGGGGTACGAGGGGGAGGTGGGGCATTAGTGGAAGTTAGAGAAGTCAATGTTCATGCCATCAGGTTGGAGGCTACCCAGACGGAATACAAGGTGTTGTTCCTCCAACCTGAGTGTGGCTTCATCTTTACAGTAGAGGAGGCCGTGGATAGACATGTCAGAATGGGAATGGGATGTGAAATTAAAATGTGTGGCCACTGGGAGATCCTGCTTTCTCTGGCAGACAGAGCGTAGGTGTTCAGCAAAACGATCTCCCAGTCTGCGTCAGGTCTCGCCAATATATAGAAGGCCACATCAGGAGAACATGGCATGAACATTGACTTCTCTAACTTCCGCTAATGTCCTACCTCCGCCCATACCCAATCCGTTATTTATTTATGTACACACATTCTCTCTCTCTCTCTCTCTCTCTCTCTCCTTTTTCTCTCTCTCACCCTCTGACTATACCCCTCGCCCATCCTCTGGGCTTTCCCCCCCCCCTTTTCCTTCTCCCTGGGCCTCCTGTCCCATGATCGTCTCATACTCCTTTTGCCAATCACCTGTCCAGCTCTTGGCTCCATCCTTCCACCTCCTGTCTTCTCCTATCATTTTGGATCTCCCCCTCCCCCTCCCACTTTTAAATCTCTTACTAGCTTTTTCTTCAGTTAGTCCTGACGAAGGGTCTCAGCCTGAAACGTCGACTGTACCTCTTCGTAGAGATGCTGCCTGGCCTGCTGCGTTCACCAGCAACTTTGATGTGTGTTGCTTGAATTTCCAGCATCTGCAGAATTCCTCGTGTTTGCGGGGATAATATCACTCAGCTTCACTCGCCCCATCACTGAACTGTTCCCAAAAGCTATGGACTCACTTTCAAGGGCTCTTCATCTCATGTCCTCAATATTTATTGCTTATTTATTATTATTATTTCTTTTTGTATTTGCACAGTTTTTTTCTCATTAGTTGTTTATCGTCCTATTGGGTGCAGTCTTTCATTGTTCCTATTGTTTTTCTTGTATTACTGTGAATGCCCACAAGAAAATGAATCTCAGGGTTGTAAATGGTGACATACATGTACTTTGATAATAAACTTACATTCCCCTGCTGTTGAAAGAACATATTTGCTCTGTCAAAACGATTTATGAGTCAGAACACAAGTATCAAATTGTATTTTCACTTTGAAAATCTAATAAGCTGCAGACCTGGAAATCTGTAATAAAAAGAGAAAATGCTGGAAACACTTAGCAGGTCACATATCATCTGAGGAAAAAGAAAGAAAACAGTGCTATGTTTCTGATGAAGGGTCTTTGACCTCAAACAGAAATACTGTTCTTCTTTCCACAGATGCCACTTGGCTGCTCTGTATTTCCTGCATTTTCTGTATTAAATTTATTTTTTACTCTTTGGACACCAAAATCACTACAGATAATTAGACTCCCAACAGAAGTACCATTTTACAAAATCTATTTTACACCCTGGTTAAGACCTGATACCATCCTAAAGTTTGGTATCCATAATTGAACAAATTACTAGAGCTGACACTCATTCAGTGTTTGTAAGTGTTTTGAATAATTCTCATTTTCAAAGTCAAGAATCTCATATATGTTATTAACATTTTTTTCTCCTCTCAGCATCAAAAAATAATTTGCATATGTGCCAAATCCCTCAGATACTGTATGATAAAGGTGGTGAATGCTTAGAATGATGGTTGGGCTATCAGTCAAAAGGATTGGTCTGATTGGAACTGCATGCTTCTTGACAAATAGTTTAATTCATTACATCCTTGGCTAGATGGAAGGGACACATGTGGCCTGATGAGTCATTCAATATAACTAGATAATACTAGTATTTAACACTTTTAATTCTCATTTGGTGCTTTCAAAGCCACATGTTAGTAGTCTTCTTGTTGTATTTTATCCAGCACATAAATTGGGGAAGATGGCATAACTAATTATCTCTTAATTAGAACTTCATTTCTCAAGATTTGCATACTAAATTTGTCCATCTTATTCATCATTGCTTCATATTTAATTAATGATCTATTAGGTAATTTACCCAGTCACATGAGCCTAGTGACTGCAGAGTGCCTGGCGATTGAAGTAACTGAATGCACAAATTTAAGTAATCATCCTTCCACTTTCTAGTTCTAATTTTTATTAAGAATTTCTACATTTATCAAATTGCTCCACATTTTAATAGCCTTTATTTTCCAAGTCTGTAACACAAACAATTAATTACAAGTCCCACCACAGTTAACTTAAACATTATGTAGTAACAAAACAAAAATCACTTGAGTACATTGTTTATTTGCAGATTAATAAAAGCCATTACAATGCCAGGCATCCATGGACTTGATTTCCTACACCCACTGAAATCATGTTGCCTCATAGATAAGTAAAACTCCTCAAATACCAAATTGTACATTGACCCTACTACATTGGTGATTAGTAGAATTTGGGAGTGGGGGAGGTGAGGTGAGGTGGATGAAGGCTAATGAGAATGTAGAATTTTAAAAAATGCAGTTAACCTAGGATTAGTGAAAATTAGACACAGTGGGCCCTTTCTTGTGCTGTAAACCTCTGTGACTCGAAATCATCATGTATTACAAGTTGACTCTGTTTTTCAACTATTTTTATCATTTGAATTAGCTTTCTTTTGTACAACTGGCAGCCATAAAATATTTAATGTTCCAATTGATAAATTATATAGGGCTTTGTCATTGCATGATGTCAATACTTGTATTGCCATTAAGCTAAGACTGTATCACCTCCATTTCTTTTCTGTTGTAGATGAAGCTAGAAAATTTTTTTTAAAGAAAGCATAAATTTCTTTTTATACATTGACTTTTCCTTAGTTCTTGGATGAAAAGTCAACACATTTATGAAATCAGGAGTATAAAGGCTAGACTCTGAGGCAAAGAAAGAAATCTGCTGAGAAAAATTAGCAGGTCGAGCAGCATTTCTGGACGCAAATTAAGAGAACGTCAGATGAAATTATCTCCTTAATATGTATGCCATGCAAATGATATAACTCCATCTAAAATAAACACTAATTACCAATCACAAACAAGAGAAAATCTGCAAATGCTGAAAATCCAAGCAACACACACAAAATACTGGAGGAACTCAGCAGGCTAGGCAGCATCAATGAAAAAGAGTACAGCCAATGTCTCAGGCGGAGGCTTATCAGGTCTCCTGATATAGGATTTCAACTTGAAACGTCGATGACAATTCATTTCCTCCCACAGATACTGCTAGACCTGTTAATTTCTTCCTGCTAGTTATTTATGTGCCCCTAATTAATGATCATAAGACTATCTGACACATCAAATCTGCTCCTCTATATGGCCATGATTCACTTTCCTTCTGAATCCCACTTTCTTGCCTTCTCCCCATAACCTTTGATGCCCTTACTAATCAAGAACTCATCAGCCTCCACTTTAAATATACCCAAAGGATAAAGCCTCCACAGCTTTCTGTAGCAATGAAGTCCATGGGTTTACCAATGTCCAGCTATAAAGAAACTCCTCCTTATCTCTGTTCTAAAGGGATGTCCTCCCATTCTGAGACTGTGCCCTCTGGTACTAGACTCCCCCACCAAAGGAAACATCCTCTCCGTATCCACCCTAACTATGCCTTTCAATATTCAGAACCCTCTTCATTCTTCTAACGTCTAGTTAGTACAGGCCTAGAACCTTCAAACATCCTCATATATATCTTCTGGGCCTTCTCCAATATCTGCCCATCCTTTCTTAGATATGTGGCCCAGAACTGCTCACAGTACTACAAATGTGTTCTGACCTATGCTTTATTAAGCCTCAGTATTACATTCTTGTTATCATCTTCTGGACCTCTTGAAATGAATGCATTGTCTTCCTTACTATTGACTCAACATTCAAGTTAACTTTTCTGGAATCCTGCACTAGAACTCCTAAGTCCCTTTGCACTTTCATTTCTGAACTTGCTCCGGTTAAGAAAATAGTTTGTGCCTTTTTTCCTTTCACCAAAGTGCATAGCCGTAAACTTTCCTGTACTGTATTTAATCGGCCATTTATTTGCTTATTTTCTAACCTGTCCAAGTCCTTCTACAGACTCCCTGGTTTCTTTACATTACCTGCCCCTCCATCCATCTTCGTATTCCCTGCAAACTTGTCCACAAAGCCATCAATTCCGTCTTTCACAAACAAGGGAAAATCTGCGGGTGCCGGAAATCCGAGTAACACACACAATATGCTGGAGGAACAAAATGCCGGGTAGCATCTATGGAAAAAAGTACAGTCGACGTTTCCGACCGACACCTTTCGGCAGGACTGGAGGAAAAAAAGCTGAGGAGTAGATTTAAAAGGTGGTGGTGGGGAGAGAAACAGCAGGTGATAGGTGCAGTAAGAGGGTTTCACTGAACTCTCGACGGAGGGTCGATTTAAACTTCTTCAGGGAAGGAATTCCATTATTCACATCATTGGTGGTATCTAACGTGAAAAGCAGCACCAATTCCTACGGAACTCCTGGATGAACCGGCAACCAAACAGAAAAGGCCACCCCTTTATTCCCACTCTAGTTCCTGCCAGTCAGCCAATCTTCTGTCCATGATAGTATCTTTCCTATAACACAGTTTTTAAAAAATCTTGTATCGGGGCCTTACGTGCGGTACCCTGTCTGAAAAATCAGGTAAACAACATCCATTAACTCTCCTTTGTCTATCCTGCCTGTATTAACTCAAAGAATTGCAACAGAATTAAGGAAACCATACTGACTTCGATTATTTTATCGTGATTCTAATTAATAAAATGTCTCCAATGTATGTAACAGAGGGATTCACGTTTCGGAAAAAGCTGTTCTCGGAAGGACTGTAGTTCGCCAGCGTATCGGACTACAATCCCAGAATGCTCATCGTCCTTACGCATGCGAAGTGATGACCGCGGTTTAACACTTCAAAATGGCGGTAGTTTTAAGAAATGTTTGGAAGAGTTGGGAATATCGTTAAACGCCTTTTCTAGGGCGTGTTGGTTAGGTGGCGGCTACGGGCTTGCTTCGGAAAAGTTACGGAGAATTAAGGGTAACGATTTAATGTTCAAATTGTATTAAGCATGGAATGGGGTAGTGCAAACAGGTTTGTTTTGATGATGAAAATGTCTCTTTTTTTGTTTCTGTTTTATCCTGATTGATGGTAGATTTTGTTAACTGCATTTTCTAAATATTCCAACCTTGAACTTTTGTTGATGTTATGAGGAATATTCGCAGATTTTAGACCGGAGAGAGACCTTGAAGTTGTGTGTTTATAAAACAACCAAGAGGTAGTTGGATGGAAAAGCTGGACAATCCCAGACCAAAACTTCATCACTGCTGAAAAATATTTGATGACCAGACATAACTACAACATTGCAAAAAAGCAAAATTAAAAACACCAAACAAACTTATGACTGCTGGAAGTCTAAACTATGAGAACGATTGCTGGATTACTAAGATTGGGAACAGGTCCGACTTCATTACTTCCAGTAGTTCAGTTTTTAAATACGATTTGCAGATCGGGATCCTTTGTTACTGACGTTGTTTATGTAGACGTATTTTTTTTAAAAATAAGCTTCTTTTCATGAATGTTTTGAAATGGTGCGTTGGTATACTTAAGGACCAGAAAAGCAAAACACCGTGGTTGTAGAAATCCTGCTCAAGACAGGTTTTGAAGGGGGAGAGAATTTCCTCGTAGGCGAAGCTAGAACTAGGGTCACTTTTTAAAAAAGTTTTTTCCCCAATGAGATTTTAGAGTCTTAAAAGCTTTTTTAAAGGGGGAGGAGGAATTTGAGTTTTTCAATATTCAAGTGGAGAAATGCAAGTTTTTTTTGGGTGGGGAGAGGTAAGCAGGAATATGATGTTGATAATCACAAGAGTAACACATACAAAATGCTGGAGGAACTCAGCAGGTCAGACAGCCTCTGTGGAAAGGAATAAACAATCGAAGTTTCTGGTCTGAAAACCTACCCATTCACTTCCTCCCTCGCCTCCATTCAGGACCTCAAACAGTCCTTCCAGGTGAGGCAGCACTACACCTGCTAATCTATTCTGGTTGGCTATTGTATCTGATGCTCGCAGTGTGGCCTCCTCTACATTGGAGAGACCATGTGTAGATTGGGGGTACTGATTTGTCGAGCATCTTCACTCCATCCATAACAAGTAAGCTTTCCCAGTGGCCAGTCATTTTAATTCTACTCCCCATTCCCATTCTGATATGTTGGTCTATGGCAGTCTCTACTGCACAGTGAGGCCACTCTCAAGTTAGAGGAACAATGCCTCCTATTCCATCCAATCTGAAGGCATGAACATTGATTTCTCTAACATATGCTAATTTTCTCCCCTCCCCCTTCCCTCTTCTTTCATTCCCTAGTCTGACTCCTCTGTTACCTCATCTATTCTCTTCACATGCCTGTTACGTTCTTTGGACCGAGATCCTTCATAGTCCTGATGAAGGGTCTCAGGCCAAAACGTCGACTGTTTACTCTTTTCTGTAGATGCTGCTTGACCTGCTGAGTTCCTTCAGCATTTAGTGTGTGTTGATTTGGATTTCCAGAATCTGCAGATTTTCTTGTGTTTGTAACCTCCTCCTGGTGCCCTTCCTCCTTCCCTTTCTCTCATGGTCCAGTCTCTTCTCCAATCAGATTCCTTCTTCAGTCCTTTACCTTTTCCCCCTATCACCACCCAGCTTATCTCTTCAACACCCGTCCCTCACCCACCTGGCTTCACCTATCACCTCCTTGTACTCTTTCCCTTTCCTTTCCAGTCCTAATGAAGGATCTCGGCCTGAAATGTTGACTGTTTATTCCTTTCCATAGATGCTGCCTGACCTGCTAAGTTTCCCCAGCATTTTTTTAACATGAAGTTAATGTTACAGTCACAGTACTTGTGATCTTATTAAAGCACAACAAACCTAATGGCCTATGTTTTTGTTTGAAATAGCACCTGCTAGGGATACCATAGTTAGCCATCAAAAGTGGAGATGAAGGCTGCTTTATAAAACTAAGAATGGGATCTATGACTTTCTAAAAAGAGACGTATTCAGGATTTAAAAAAAACAAGTCAAGCTAACCCTTAAATCATTGGATAGACCCAGCTGGAGCATAGTGGTCCTGTTGGGCACCACTTTGCTGGAAGCAATTAGCAGGGGTTCAGGAAAATCAGCAGCGAGGGCGGGGAATGAAAATCCTGGGACTGCTTCCTTGAGGGTAGCATGGATTTTTGCTGTTGTATGATATATGGGTTATGTATAAGGAAATTACTAAAATGGCACGAGATTTAAAAAAGATATATAGAAAGATTAGAAGCTAGAATGATTCATATTAGAACAGTTAAAAGGTAAATTTGATTAAAAATATTTACTATATATATATGTTTTTATTTGTGTATCACATGCTCCTTTTTTCACAGTGGAGCCCAATAAAAGGGAAAATTGTAAAACATGGTAAAACTATAAATTCAAAAACTGAAATGTCAGCATTTCAAAAGTATTCATCCGTTTTTGCTTGGCACTTAGTTCAACCATCTCTCACAGCTGTTGCAGATGAGTCTCTATTACCTTTGCACAATGTGATGAAGCAACATTTGCCCATTCTTTTTTGCTCAGGCTGTAGTAGGTTTATTGGAGAGTGGCGGTGGACAGCATCTTGAGGTCTTGCCAGAGATGTTTGGTCAGGTTAAGGTCAGTACTGTGGGCCACTTAAGGACATCAATTTTCTTCATTTGAAGCTACTTCATGGTTGTTCTGGCAGAGTGCTTTGCGTTGTTGCCCTGCTAAAAGACAAATTTCCTCCCCATATTAAGCATTCTGCCAGAGGCTAGCAGGTTTTTTTTTTGTCTAGGATCTCCCTGTATTTAGCAGCATTCGTCTTCCCATCAATCCAGACCAGATTTCCAGTCCCTGCTGCTGAAAAGCATCCTCATAGCATGATATTATCCCCACCATACTTTACAGTAGGGATGGTGTTACCTGGCTGATGTGCAGTATTAAATTTATGCCACATGTACCATTAGTATTGAGGCCAAAAATTTCCACTTTAGTCTCATCTGACCACAAGACCTTCATCCACATCTTTACAGTATCTTCTAAGCAATATTTTGTAAAATATATTTAGGCAAGGATATGCTTTTTTAAAAGTAGTACTTGTGTAAATCTAATACTGTGCATCAGCCAGTTAATACCATCCCTACTGTAAAGTATGGTGGAGATAGGTCATGTTCTGGGGATGCTTTTCAGCAGCAGGGACTGGAAATCTGGTCAGGATTGTTGGGAAGATGAATGCTGCTAAATACAGAGAGATCCTGGACAAAAACCTGCTACCCTCTGCCAAGAAGCTTAAACTGGGGAGGAAGTTCATCTTTCAGCAGGACAACAGGCCAACAGCTCAAAGCACACTGCCAGAGCAACCATAGACTGGCTTCAAATGAAGAAAATTGATACCTCTCAGAAGCTCAGTAAGAGTCCTGATTGAACATCTATGGCAATACCATAAGCTTGCTGTCCACTGCCGCTCGTCAACTAACGTGACATGGCTTGAGCAATTTTGCAAGGAGGAATGGGCAAATATTGCTCCACCACATTGTGCAAAGCCAATAGAGACCTAGTCAGAAAGACTCCTGCTTGTAATAGCTGCGAGGGGTAGTTTAGCTAAGTACTGAGCAAATGGGATCAATAATTTTGAAGTGCTGACATATCACCTTTTGAATTTTTCACACTTCACAATTTTCACTGTTTTTTGGTCTCTACTGTGAGGGGAAAAGGAGCATGTCATTTGCAAATACAAATTCTCAGTTAAATCAATCAAAATCCCTGGTTGTAATACTCATTGAACAAGGGTTTGGGGCTGAATACTTTTTCAAGGCATGTATACAGTATAAAGAGAGAATTCACTGTTCAACCACTAGTGCTTTTCCAGTTTCTTGAAGAAATTGACAAGAGTTTCTCTAAATTAGATTTTTCTAAATCTAGAATGTTTTGAGAATGACCAGAGAAAGATAACTTGGTCTGGTTGAGGAATCTATCTCAAATGATCAACAATTTTAAATCCTCAACTTCAGTGCTAACAAGGGCATGCTAGAACAGTGTCTAAGCTGAGGATGAGTAAGAATGGGTTATGAAGTTGGTTTTGTGAGCTCTTGGGAACTGGATTTCTTGGGGCTTGAGGAAGCAAGTGGTGATGTAGTGAGGGGTGTGGGTCTATCGGGTAGGTGCCTTATACAGAACTGCTATTAGTTAGATAAAGTAGGCATTCCTCTCCAAGAAACATCAAATATAGTTGCAGCATTTATTCAGGATGAAACAATGTTTCAGGTTAATGTAATTTCTGTAATTTTTAAAGATCTATAGTGCTTTTGCTTTCTTTATTTTACCTCATTCTTTGCACTTTATTGTGTTTACAGTAATGTTATGTTTTTGCACACTTCTTGCACAAAACATATTTCACATCATACAGGTCCATGATGATAAATCTGTTCTTTATTCAGCATGAGATAAAACATCTAAGTTACTTGTTTGAAAATTTCAAAATGGTTTTTGAAACTTGGTTTGGATTTTAATTTTGAATTGATGAGTATACTTTAATTTTTGCAGGTAATTATTTCTCCTTGTGCAAAATAGTGAAATGCTTCAGAGGAAGATCTGAAGTTTTCTGCATGATCCGGGGAGTTTGATGCAGACTTCTGAAATGTCTACAATTGTTAATGATCTGGGGCAAAATTTCTTGGCTGAGTGGACAACAAATGTTACTCGTGCAGGAGTAATATTGAATCCTCCATTTTGCTTCAGTGATGTGTACAGCTCTCTTCAGGAGTGCAGAAGTATAAATGACTCATTCACTACTGAGTTTGCTCCACTTCAATACTCAAACAACAGCAGCTGCTTCAGCTTAGATTCCCTTTTGGAGGCAGACACACAGAAAGGATCTGAGCAACCTGGTTTTGATAAGAATGGTTCATTGTCTTCAGATCTTCACTCAAATTCTCCCCAAAATGGTTTATTATCGTGTAACAATGTGGCAGGGAAGCAAGCCACTGAGAAAATTGTTTATAACGTTGCACTTGTGCAAAGACTTGAACAGGTTTGTACATTAAAATCTATTTAATCCATATCTGTATATTGCCGGAAAATGTGGGCAGAGAAATATCAGTTGGAATTTAATCTGAATGAGTGAGGTGTGGCACTTGAGGTGTCAGATATAAAAGGAAAGTCTTGCAGTAAGAAGCATTGGAGCATTGATGTACTCGGGTTGCAAGTCCATAGCTCCCTGAAAGAGGTAACGTGAGTAGACTGAGTGGTAAAGAAGGCTTGTCTTCACTGGTCAGGGTGTTTAGTATAAAAAAAATTAGACACCATATTGACACAAAGTGCTGGAGGAACTCAGCACAACTGGCCTGATGAAGGATCTTGGCCTGAAGCATTGTCTATTCCCTTCCATCGAATGCTGCCTGACCTCCAGCATTTCGTATGTGTTGCTTTGGAGTATTGTGTGCAGTTCTGCTCACTGGATTACAGGAAGTATGAAGAGGCTCTGGAAAGGGTGCATAAGAAAATTGCCAGGATGTGACATAAACTCGGATTGTTATTTCTCGGGAGTGCCAAGAGCTGATGGGTAACCTGATAGGAGTACATATAGTAATGAGAAACATAGACAAGGTAGATAGTCAGCACCTTTCTCCATGGTGGAAATGTCAAATATTAGAGGGCATAACTTTAAGGTGAGAGTGGAAAGCTTAAAGGAGATTTAAGTGGCAATTTTTTTTTGTCCAGAGAGTGGTAGGTGCCCGAAACACATTGCTGGGGGAAGGTATATAGATACATGAGAAGGCAGGGAATGGAGGGATATAGACCATACGCAAGCAGATGTGCAGTTTAATTTGGCATTATGGTCTATATCCTACAATGCACAGACATGCAGTATAGCACAGGAACAAACAAAGATGAACGTATTGCATAAGGAAATGAATTTCTGTAACTTTGTCCTCTTTAGCTATAACTTTGAAGTATGAGTCGTTGTAATCTATTTTCCGGTAAATATTTGGGTTACTAACAGTCTGAAGGTGGTGGTATTGGAAATAAGTGTGCTGGACACATTGCACTATTATTAATTTATGTGTATTAATCAATATTTGAACGTCTGGAGCAAGAGATCTATTTCATATTTTCTGACGATTCTGCTTTTCTGCTCTTAATTTCTTTCCTTGCTTTTCACTCAATTTGATTTGATAATCTTTTAGGACAATCTTCGACCAGATTACTACAATCGTAGGCAGTCAATTATTTAAAGTTAAGAGCAATA
Source organism: Mobula birostris (assembly GCF_030028105.1). Taxonomy (NCBI): domain Eukaryota; kingdom Metazoa; phylum Chordata; class Chondrichthyes; order Myliobatiformes; family Myliobatidae; genus Mobula; species Mobula birostris. The sequence continues at coordinate 47,772,457 of NC_092376.1, forward strand.
AATTTCTTGTCTTCAATATTTCAAACAATGGTAATTAGATGCTAATTTGTAATTCTTTGAAGTTAAAAGAGTGGCAACAGGAAAGGCAAGAGCAACTGAAGAAACAACATCTAGAGCAGCTCCAGCAACTGGTAAATGAGCAACAAACACTACTGGGTCTTATTGGTACACAAGGATATGCAGGTAGGGAAAAAAAGTTTTCACCTTATTATGTTTATTTTTAGGTATGTTTTCCTTGCTAAGTAATATTGATTGTTTTCAGAAACATACCATTTGATTAATCAGCTTTAAATCTGTATTGCAATTAATACTGGAACTTACTGTTAACAAAATAAATATTACAATGGAAAGAATAAAAATCAGTATATATGGTAATAGTTAATAATCCACTAAACAAAATGATGATTAAGAGAAATTTCATAGGGTGTAGGTGTTTGGAATTCTTCATCATAAAATGTTATAGAGATGGAGTTACTGACGACATCCAAGGTGGAGATTGTCTGACATTTAAACAGAGGAACTGGGTAATATGGGTGGTGGCCAAAAGATGTTAAGGCAAAGCCTGTATCAACAATTTTTGTATTCATTGGTGGATTTGGTTTGAGTGTTTGAATTCGCTGTTGAACAACAATGAACAATGGTAGGCTTTCAGTTTCCACCTGCAATGTCATGTTTTGATTAAAAGGTGTCAGTAGACTGTGTCTGTATTTTACATTTTTTAGGTTTTATGCACAGTATAAAAACTATCAGCATTGTGGACATGTTACGGCATTAGATTTTGATCAGTGCCAATCTCGGCAAACTCATCAATGAATTTCTCTGCTGCTTTGTGAATATTCAGCAGGCTGGTTGCAGGAATTTAAGAAAAGGCGCGGCATTAAATTTTTAAAGCATCTGCTGATCACAATTACCTTCAATTCTCAGTTCTTTGTGAATAGATCTCTGCTTATTTCATGATCAACATGCCGTTAATCATACTGGCATATGTTCAAAGTTCAGAAGTTCAAAGTAAAGTTTTTTATCAAAGCACATGTATGTCACCATATACAACCCTGAGCTTCATTTTTCTATGGACATACTCAGCAAATCTGTAGAATAGTAACTAACAGGATCAATGAAAGATCAACCAGAGTGTAGAAGACAAATTGTACAAATACAAGTATAAATTAATAGCAATAAATAACAAGACATGAGATAAAGAGTCCTTAAAGTGAGATCATTGGCTGTGAGAACATCTCTATAATGGGGCAAGTGAGTATCCCCTTTTATTCAAAGGCCTGTTGGTTGCAGGGTAGTAACTGTTCTTGTACCTGGTGGTGGGAGTCCTGAGTGTCTTGTACTTTCTACCTGATGGCAGCAACAAGAAAAGAGCATGGCCTGGGTGGTGGGGATCTCTGGATGCTGCTTTCCTGTGACAATGCTTTGTGTAGATGTGCTCAATGGTTGGGAGGGCTTTACTTGTGATGTGCTGGGCCGAGTCCACTACCTTTTGTAGGATTTTCCCTTCAAAGGCTGTGATGCAGCCAGTCAATACACTCCCCAGTACACATCTATAGAAGTTTGCCAAAGTTTTAGATGCTTTCTTCTCAATTGCACTTAGGTGCTGGGTCCAGGACAGATCCTCTGAAATATAGTCCAATACTGATGAACTGACTCGTTCAGTACATATTTGAGATATTCATTTTTCACCTTATGCAGTGTTTTTCTATTTTTCGTCACCTTCTATTCGTTACGTATGTGAGGTCACTTCTCAGAACTATCTGCAGTGCACGGAGACCTGCGCATCACTTGGGAACCCTACCAGCACCTTGTGGAGTTTTCGATTTGTGGCTTATCAGCGTTTTTTAAAAAAAAAAATAGATTTCAGAGGTTTTCAGATTTTGGAGTCTCAGATGAGGGGTATACAACCTGGGCAACAAAAATGCCATATAATTAGTGATTGGAAACTGTTGAGCAATACGTCTATTTCATAAAACCATTGCAGTTGGCATATTCAATCAGCTGGGACACTGTTGCAGGTCTGTTATTTTTAGTACTGCTGGACTATAAACACCCACAAATCTTCTAATCAGATTGCAGTTAGACCACTGACTGAAATCTGAGATGATAAGCTATTTGGGGAAAACAACCCATTTTAAGGCAAACCCAGTATTTTAAGCCAACAAACATCTGTATACAATATGAGCTGGAACAAACAAATCCCTTCCTCTGTGGTGAAGTTGTCCCTAGCTGCACAAGTGTTCTTGTTAGGATCACAACCAATTATTCTAGCAATGATTTAAATCTAGTATCACTAGGATGATTTAACTGTTAGTATATTTATTTAGAAATTGCTTGAATATTCCCATTATAACAGTGAGTACTAATATTCTTGTTTTGGCAGACATTTGCAATTTCTTGAGGAAGCTAATATTCTTTAGCAATTAGACTTTCTTGTTTTGAATGCCAGCAAAATTGAATAAATGATATAATGGCATCATGATTAGAAAATAGATTTGGCATTATTAAAGTGTGGAGATGATGGTGGTTTTCAGCTGGAGAAAGGAATGAGGTATTTATTATGTACTTTAATGTACTTTAGTGAACTTGGTAAAGAGCACTATTTCAAAATTTCAGTGTTGTAAACAATGAAGTCTGTGATGACCAAGATGAGATAGGTAGATTGGTGGAATGAGTAGTATAAAATTTAATACAATTCAGTTTTGAGCAAGGACTGAGGAAACTTTATAAAATAAGTGTAATTCCAAATTGAATGCAGAATCAAAAGAGAACCGAGTGTACATTATGTTTTTGTTATCTTTGAGGTATAGGGCCATAGGTAACAACTAGCACTTCTCCTTTGGATCTAATGTATCCCAAAATGAGCAAAAAAAGCCTAGTAATGTTCTTATAATATACATTAGTAAGCACCTAAACACCTAAAAGTGAGTTCAATGATGATTACTGGTTTAACTATTAGCTGGCCTTACCCTTAAGCCAACAGATCATAATTAGTTCCAATGAGCCATTTTAGTCTTCTCGCTTTTAAAAATGATAAGTTCACATTTGAAGCTATAGCAAAAGTAATTCTCAAGCATGTCAAAAGGCAAGAATAAGATAGCATTTTTCTTTAGATGAAACTTCTGTTTTTTAAACAGATCTTGAGCACGTTGTCTCTACAACAGCAAATCCACAGTTCTTTTTATTGTTACCTGTTCTGATTTTTGAATTGCATGATCTTTCATGTGATGTCCAATTATCTATGCATCTATCCACTTGGTAGCTTGCCATAGCCTTTGAATTCACCTTAGATGTGACTGGAAATGGAAAGATAAATAATAAGTTGAATGAGGTAGATCTGGAATGAATAGCTGTACTATTTTGAAGTGTTAGCATATCAGTTAATTATTTTATAGGGTATTATCTACCTATAAAATGGATCCATTAAGCCAAGTAATGCAAATAATAGAGATCATTCTTCATTTAGTACATTAAGCACGAGTGACTAAATATATGATTTGCAATTTGATGTTTGCTGATTAGCTTAACTAGGGGCTTTCCAGTAGACTGACTAAAGGTTCTTGCTGTTCAATCAATATCTTCCAAAGGCTCAATCCCTTGAATAATGAAAAAAACAGAATCCTTTAACCAACTTATTAAACACAATATTTCAAGATTTTCCAGTTATATTGTGTAACTTGTATTATGGATTCTTAAGTTTTTCTATTTGCACTGGTAGTAGGTAATGTAGAGAAACATTGAATTCTATTGGAAAGCTGAGGTGATGGTGCATATTTGTGTTCAAATAATTCTTGTTAACTTGAATTTTTCATAATCTTTGATTTAAGGCAAGCAACAGATGGAATACATAAATTACAGTTGGACAGCACATTAAAGATCATGTTCACGGAATTCGAAAATCAAAACGTAGTGAGAAAAAATATCTAAATTTCTAATCTTTTGTTCTTTGACAGTATAATAATCAGAATAAACATTAAATATTTAGCTTTCTTGCTCTGTTTTTATTTTAGAGATTTTAAGTAGCTTAGATGATGTTGAAAAAAAAATTCCAGTTAAAGTAGTTCTGCAACAAGATGGACATGTGGCACAAGAGAATCCTGTCCTTGAGGGTAAGCAAATATACCAATCATTAGCCTTAAAGTTTGACATAAATACTTATTGTCCCAATATGTGTAATCTATGTTCTTGCATACTTGGTACTCGTCAATTGGTTCAAAATGTTGGTAATTAAGTTAGAATGGTATTTCAGCCTTAAGAATAAATACATGATACTTAATACTAACATTTAAGTACAAGTACATGTTTTTTAAAAAAAACTAACATTGCGTATACTTACAAAATACATTTGTATAAATTTTTTTGAAGGTGAGAATGGAGTTCACATCGAAGACAGTGCTGCGTCAACATGTTCAAGAGAACCTTTAAATAAACATCAAAGTAATAAAGATTCTACAAGGCCAACATCTGTTCAAAGCCGACCTGAAAAATCTTATTCTTATGATGCACCATCGTTTACAACTCTTGAAGAAAGGTAAATGAAAACTTGGGAGAAAATTGATGGCATGAACATTGACTTCTCTAACTTCCGCTAATGTCCCACCTCCCCCTTGTACCCCATCCATTATTTATTTATATACACACATTCTTTCTCTCTCTCTCTCTCTCCTTTTTCTCCCTCTGTCCCTCTGACTATACCCCTTGCCCATCCTCTGGGCCCCCCCCCCTTTCCTTCTCCTTGGGCCTCCTGTCCCATGATCCTCTCATATCCCTTTTGCCAATCAACTGTCCAGCTCTTGGCTCCATCCCTCCCCCTCCTGTCTTCTCCTATCATTTTGGATCTCCCCCTCCCCCTCCCACTTTCAAATCTCTTACTAGCTCTTCCTTCAGTTAGTCCTGACGAAGGGTCTCGGCCCGAAACGTTGACTGTACCTCTTCCTAGAGATGCTGCCTGGCCTGCTGCATTCACCAGCAACTTTGATGTGTGTTGCTTGAATTTCCAGCTTCTGCAGAATTCCTTGTGTTTACTTGGGAGAGCATGCCAAGTTTAAAATGAAAAACGGTATTGTTAGTCATGTTAATAAACTGCCTGTCCTAAGCTTAGTTTTCAATGCAAATATAAAATTATTAAAATAGTTGTGCATTTTTTGAGGAATATAATTAAACTATTTTCAGTATCATGTAAGCAGGCATAAAACCTCTCCAAATTATGAACCTCTTTTTTTTAAAATTGAAAATGCAACAATTCTATGAATATTATTTCTCGATAATAGACCCATCAAGCCTGGTGTAACTGGAGAAAAGGAAACCTTTGAAGAATTCTTGGAGAAGCAGATGAAAGTGGAAGAACAGAGACTGCAACAACAACTTGAACTGAAACAGTTATCGGTTTGTGTTTAAAACAATAAATCTAGCACTCATAAAATGTAATATTTGAGATTTGTGATACCATAATTAATGTCACAGGAACAACAGCTGAATCTTGAATAATCTATTATTTCACAGTTAGATGTTCTCTGATTATCACATAATTCTGCAAAAGGTTTTTAGTAAGCATGGCAAGCTATTGTACTGCAGATTCAGTTCACTTAGGAAACTATTTAGAGAATGGGATATCGTAGCAATGTCTCAATGAACACAGAGTAACTTCCCCAGAAAATTAAGCAATTTGGGGGTCGTTAATATATTACATTCACGGAGCTCAACAGATAGTTACAGAAAAATGATCACTAAACTTGATTGATAGGGACATGATTACTTCCAATCAGTTTTGCTTTCACTTGTCACCACATGCAGCTTTAAACTGTCCAAGTGATTAGATTGGGAAACTTGGCATACTTCTTTGCTTAAAAACTTGCCTTTCACTAGAAGATTTGGGCTCAAGTTGCTGTGTCCATTAGGTGAATATAGCACAATTAGAGACATCATCTTTCATGATTATAAACGTTAAACCTAAAACCCAGCTGATTCTCGGTTCATCGTTGAACACAAGCTGACCATATATCAGTGAAAGAAATTTGTTTGCTTCTTTCAATGTCCATGCTAACATTAAAGCCTGGGTGTTAAGCTTATCTGATCATTATTGCGCTGGTATTTAAGGAACATAGACTGGCATTTCTGAAGAGCTTCAGCAGATGTTTTCCCTTAGGCGGTTTAGACAACCGCTTCCAAACCCATGACTTTGAAATACTGTTCCTTTCTCTTTTCTGAATTACACTTCAAAGTTCAAAGTAAAGTGGAATACTTGCAGCACTGTTAGGAACTTTCAAAGAATGCAGCAACTCAGGTTGTTAGCTTAATGCTATCTTATCAAAGGCAATTCAGAATGCCCAAATACATCCTGATCTTTCTGGTGGTACCTTCATCTCTTGAATATAAAATATTAAAATTAGACAAATGTTGATGTATGTGAAATGACAATTAAAGAAGCAGATAGAATGTTAAAAATTGGTTTTCGTAACGTCTCAGAGAAGCCTACCATGTTAATCAGGGTAGACTTTGTTATTTTCTTTCTCCAGCTTATTAAACAGCTTTACAAATTATGTACTATTTTGAAATCATCATACAGGGAACAGCAAACAGCAAAGATGAATCATCAGTTAAACTAATCTTACTATATTCATTTGAGAGGAATGCTTGCCAGGAAGCTGTGAGAATTTATTAAGGAGCTGTGGTATTGCTATTGATATAGTTCTGTTTGTCTGTGAAAATGGAGAGTACTTCAATTTAGCTTAAAAGTTCAAAAATTGTACACTTATAGATAAGACATGAAGGACTTAAACACTTGGAGATGCCCTCCTAACTAATATATACCTGGAGTAAAAAAAATTAGACAAGGTGACCTTTCAGGTTGGAGAATTCGAAAATAAGTTAATCCTGCTGTAGAAAGTTGTCTGATGTTTAAGTTCATTGATTTATTTTAAGATTAGATGTAATGTTTTTGCTTAATCTACTTAACCTTTCTACTCCGGAGAAGCTGCACATGAAAATGTGAAACCGCATTTCAGCAGAAAGTAAATTATTTATTTCATTTGTAAAATTCAAGATTATTTTATTGCTTATTTTTCCTTTATCTTTATTTCTTAATCCAATATTGCATTTCCCTTTAATTTCTTTTTCTCTACATAATTTGACTGGTTTAAAAACAGAAAGTGCCAGAAATATTCAGTTCAGCCAGTATCTGTGGAGAGCAAGCATCATTTCAGTGTAAGCAACGATAATTCTGTTTCTATTTCCACAGATACTGCCTAATGTGCTGGATAACTACAGTATTTTCTTTCTTTTCAAGTTTCCAAAATTTGCAGTAATTTGCTTTTAAAATTGATAGATTGTTCCATTGTTGTTTTCCCCTATTTCTAAAATCTATTTGTTGGATGGGTGGTGGTGAGACATGGAGTATCATTGTCCCCATTAGCTCATATCTCCAGTAACTGAAGTGGCACAGATGTTTTGCAAATTGAAAAGTACATGGTGGAAGATGAGCTGTGCGGCAGATGCCCTTCTTCAGTCATTCTGGTCTAACTTTTGTGTTTTTCTTTTTATGTAACATTTTTGATATCTTCTCACAGCTGAGGAAAGATCTAGAAATGTGTTCTGTGTTTTGAAAGCCACTTGATTATAACAATTTTCACATATCAGGAAATGTGGTGGGGGAGAAACTGATTCTTGAAGCAACCATTACATTCTTAATTAGAAACGAGAAAATGCTGGAAATCCAAGCAACACACAAAATGCTGGAGAAACTCAGCAGGCCAGGCAGCCTGGCCTACTGAGTTCTTTCAGCATTTTGTGTGTATTGGTCACATTCTTAATTAATGTTGTTTTACATGTATTATTATAGTTACCTCCAGTCTTCGCTGAGGATAAGGGCAACCAGAAAAGGAAGTTTTTGAAGTGTGGTGAAGGACTAGCAAGATTTTCAAAAATCAAGTCGAGTAATCTTGTAACAGTCAAAGCTGATAAAGAAAGAAACCTAACCAATCAGGATTCTGTAAGTTTAAAGAAGGCAAATTGTCAACAGATGCAGCGGAAGTTGACACTATTAAGCAAGGAAAACCATAATACTAGCTCTTCCTGGCTTGTCAACAAACCAAAGACAATTGGTAAAGGGAAGAGCAACTCTGCATTATGTCTTAAAAAAGTAGCTGCCTTAGGAACTTGCAGTGAAGATGCTGTCTTCCAGTCACTTCATCAAGCTGAGGAGATAACAAATGCTTCAGAAGGTCATGTTCACAATGCCCCTAAAACTGAAACTATTAATGTGGTTCAGGATTATGAACAAATGAAAAAACAGATGAAACAGGGCAGTGAAGTTTTGCTTGAACTTGCATCACTGTGTAAGGCTGAGGGATTGCAGAAAAAATCAGGAAATATACTTCCCACTTGTCCAATTGATGGAGCCTCAAATGAAATTGAGAACTCATTTGAGGTATCATTTCAAAAAAAGATGGAGAACTGGAATAAGGAAAATGAGAAGGAAATTGTTGAATTGAATGAATTTGAATTTTTGGAGCAGGCAGCTGAAGAACTTTCCTTCTCTAGTAATTCTTCCTTTGTGTTAAAAATGGCACACCAAGATTGGCAATACAATAAAGACCGTAGATTGTCCTCCACACCAATAAAACTTTCTCAACATGATCAAATGTTTGAAAATTCAAATGACCCAAAAAGTAACAGAAATGTGGATGATAGTGATATAAAGAATGTTTATCTGAAAAGTAATTATGTTGAAGCAGAGGGAAAGTTCACAAGTGTTTTTGATCCACTGATCAGCAATGAAGCTGTAGCTCAAAGTGTCAAATGTAATTCTCAAGAAGATCAGTGTAGTATTTGTGATACCACTTCAGATTCAAAGATGGATCTTGATTCTACACTGACAAATGAATCAGAGAAGCAGTCAGTGATTTTTAACAGTAACAAGGAAGATGATCCTAATTCTGTGTGTGGTAAACAACCAACAGACAGTCTCAATAAAGATAAGAAAATGGACATAGATCTTGACTTGTCATCTGATGATGATGATGATGTCAAAATGTTGACTGTGATAGAGAATGATAAACTTGAGTTGAGCCAGAAAGAAGATTCCTCTCTGTTTAATTCAGAAGGAAACTTACCATTGCAGCAAGAAAAGGTTGAGTTTGACGATGACCAAACATGGACTGACCAAGAAGAAGGTGGATTTAATAAACTTGAAGATATTTCAATAGAGCCTGTTCATACTTCTGTATTAGTGACTCAAAAATTCTCTTCTGGTGAAGTTACTGAGGACAAATGTTTGAGAAGAAAAACTGCTTCTGCCAAGAAAGGAGATGTTGAAGGTGAAAAAAAACTGAAGTTTGGAGAATCACCACCTACATCTGATCTAATAGCAAGATTATTTCCTTCACTGAAACCCAAGGCAAAGCCTGCATTGCTTCAAGAGCTGGAACAGAAATCTAAAACTGTGAATGGAAAACCATTAGGTATGGTACATATGTCTATTTTTATTTTAATATGTTAATTAGCATGTTATCATTGTTTGAGAAACTTGTCAAAAACTATGCCCTTCCAGGCATATCAGATTGAGAGAAAATATTTTTGATCTTCAACTGTCAAGACTGGATTGAAAAATCATTTCCTAACTGCCACTGGTTTTAAATGTTGCTCATCTTGTTCAATTCCCTTTTAATAGTTAGAGGGAAAATGCTGTTTATTTTGCTTAAGAACTTTATGATCTGTACTCTTTGAGGATACATTAGTCAAAGCTGATGGCATAAGGGATAGAATAAACATTTAAAGCTGTGAATGATAAATCATTATGTTTATTTGATTATGATTTAAAAAGGATCTGCCAGTAATTGAATCTTTTATTTTTCTTGATATTCACTGGTTGCAGTTCTTTCAGTCTTGTCTCCTAGCAAGTTATAGTTGTATGCATCGAAATAAGCCATTTGGCCAATGGATCTCGGCATCATCTTCTATTAATCCCATCTTCCAGTGTTTGGCCTGTAGCCTTCTATATCTTGGGTATTCATCTAATCATTTCTCAAATTCTGTCAGCAACTCTACTTTCACCACACTCTCCGGTAGTGTATTCCAGGTACTTGCCATTGAAAATAGTTCCCCTGAATATCTATCTCAATACCTTAAATCAATGTCCTCTAGTTTTGTTCATCTCTAAACTAGGAAAAGTTTCCTGCTGTCAATGTCCTCTAGTTTTGTTCATCTCTAAAATAGGAAAAGTTTCCTGCTGTCTACATAACAATATATCTCATTTTATATCTCAATAAAGTACCTTCTTAACTTTCTCTCTAGTGTCTCCTCGTTACTTAAATATTGCATCCCAGTCAGCAACTTGGTTAATTTTCTCTGCACTTCACCATCACTTACACTTTCTTACAGAGTAGTAACTAGAAATGCATGCAGTAGTTTGACTGAGTATTCCACGATCACTCATTTAAAAGTGAAGAATATGAATGAGGTGAATATAGAAAATAAGACGTGTACAAAATCTGTGCATTCAGAACAGGTTAGAAAGCGTCTAACAAAAGATAGCAGAAATAGGTATGTCGAGATAGACAGTTTAAAAACCTAGTATTACCCATCTTAATCATATTGAGTTGCATGCAGCTTGTATCAGTGTATTGGAAGATGGCAAGGTGAATCCTCAGGGCTGTTAAGAGATTGGGTTGTAAAACAGAGGATACTTTGGATGTAAGAGTATTACTGATTAATAATGTAGCTTGGCAGTTACCACTATGTCAGCCTTTCCAATTGAAAGCAACTTTTATTTGGATCCGATTACGATTGCACAGCCAAAATGAACATGTAAGCATAAGGATTAGGAAAATTTCAGAAATTGGCAAAATAAAAAAAATGACAGTAAAGCTTTTATAGATGTGCACAAAGAAGATTAGTAAAAGCTGATATGGATCTTATACATAATAAGTAGTAATTATGATAGGGAATAAAAAAGTAGCAGAGAAATTAAACAAGAACTCTGTGTTTGTCTTAGAAGGCAGCTTGGAAAACCTCCCAGAATAGTGGAGAATGTTTGGTCTAATGAATGGAGTGGGGGAAAAAAAATGATTGCAAATCTTATGCAGAGAAGTTAGATGGGCTAGATTAAGGGGTTCCCAACCGTTTTAGTAATGCAGTGGAGCTTTACCATTAACTGCGGACCATGGTTGGGAACTTCTGGGCTAGATACATGGATATTTTTCTCTGGTGGGAGTGGTATTGAATTTTTTTGATTTCTCTAACCAAGAGGTGGTGATGTTTATGACATTTAATTTGGATACATATTTTAATAAAAACGATATTGAGAGAGAAAAGATTGGTGCAGGAAGGTGGCAACCATGATTTTATTGAATGGTAGAGCAGAGACGAGTTTGAAAGACTTTTTTATTTTGGTTGTTTTACTCCACTACAGTCTACAATACTTGGAGCTCTGTATTGACCATGGAAAATTGCTGAAAAAAAGAAAACCTTTTGCCTTGTGTTACCACATATTACTTTGTCAAAGGCCACAGCCAAGATAAACACATCCATCTTGCTTTTATTCTTTGACAAATTTCAAACTTTTATTTCTTTTCTGCATAGCAAAATATGTTGGGTCAAATTATTAGAATGAGTTTTACTGAACTACTATTTTACAGAAATATGGGAGAGTATATATTGTTATAGTACCTGCATTGTTGGAGATTGCTGTTTTCTCAACCATCTTTAAGATAGTGCTGTGTATCTTTGGTTAGTTAAAAGTAACAAAAACCTTAACCAGTCACAAAGGAAACCTACTTTTTATTAGTAATTGTTATGTATATGAGTAATACTATACAACATTTAGCAGTATGTATATGTACATAGGAAGATGCCATGTATTCTTTACCCTGCATGATTTAATGTTCAACTTGCAAAAATCATTTGATAGGATTGAAATGGAAATGAAGTTTCCTGCTTGCATTATAGGTCTTTGGCAACATTGAGGTTAAAGTTTTTCAAATTAGACATCGAACAAATAAAATCATTAAACACATTGTGCTGCTTGCTAGGTAATGGTATCCAGTCCAAGTTGATGAAGGATAAGCTATTAGAATTGGAATCTGAAATTAACCAATTTCGAGCAGAAAATTCTACACTGGCTAAACTCCGAGATGATAAGGAAAAAGCTATGATGGAATTTAGGTAAGCATACTTGGTTCTTTTTAGTGGAAGCACTGGGGCCATCTTTTTCTGAGTCCTAACCGAAATAAAGCTCTTTTGTCATGCGACATCAAAAGTTCAAAGAATAAAGCAAACTAATTTGCACCAATTTGTTACAAGTTCTGTTACGTGTGACAGATGTAGTACAACTTGACTGGCTAGTGACTGTGTGTCCGTTTTTCTTTTGTGATTCCTCTTTAAGAACCCCATTTCTGTTCAGGTCTGCATTTAGAAAGAACTCCACAGGTTAACAGAGGCTCAACGTTTAGGCTGAAATATTTATAACCCTCTTAAAGCTGTGAGTCTACCATGTATAACTTTTGATCTAACTGTTTCCAATATTTATTTATGGAGCTGTAGTAAGAATTTGAAGATGCATTGAACTGATCAAATTAGCCATTTTCTTACTGAATGGCATAAGAAGCCTGGCGCCTGTACAGACTACCGTCCCTATTTCTGGTTACCTTAAGGCTTTCGTTGAACATGGAATTGGGCTGCTGATTCACTGAGTTTGTGCTGACCATTAAATATGCACCTACACTAATCCTATGTTATGTTGCCATCAACATAAAGTTACCATCAGGGCAATGTACAGTGGCCAATTAACTTACCAACCTACACATATGTAGTATTAGAGAGGAAACCAGAGCACATAGAATGAAGGTTCAAGCTCCACAAGATCTCTGAACCTGGAATGCTGCAGCTGTGTCGCAGCAGCTGAACTACTTCCATCACTGTCCATCAAATATGTTCTTTTGAGCTGCAACCCACTAAACTACCCAAGATTTTGAAATTCAAACTCTGTTTAATAATGAGCTATTGTCAATTCCTCTTTCTTACTTGCACTATATGATTTTGTATATTTTAATTTATCATATTCCTGTGAGTCCTATAGTTTTCTGGCACAGAGAATTTCTTGGTAATCTCTAAATAAGTTCTTGATGTCTGTCACCACCTTTATTTTTATAACCCCAAAATCTCTCTTAATATATTCCATATTTGGGCTCACCTTCATTTTTCTCTTTATTGTTTTCCACTTAGTTTTTTTTTGTGTGGGTTTATTTACCTCTTCTGACCATGCATGTATTGCATGTTATTGCAGGCAAAATCATGTTCTTCTGTTAATGGCTTTATCTTAGGGTGGATAGCTTGTAAGCTTAAAGCTTGAGTTTCTGAATTTTAAAAGCAGATTGACAAGTTTTTTTTTACCAATTATTTTTAATACTATTTGTGGCTTAAATTTACAGGAAAAGTCCATTCTATGATTCTAATTTGGTGTTAATCCCTAATTAACAAAACTTTATCGCAAACACAATATTATGAAAAAAACCCTCAAAAATCCATATTCCAACATGTTTTATAGTTGTCAAATATCCTTGTGTAAATACAGTATATAAACTTTTTCCTGTTCTGTCACTGGTCTGGATATTTCTAAACTTGATATAAATGAATTTTGAAATGAAAATACCCAAAATGACATTTTAGTCAAACTTTTATCTGGATGGACTTAAAAGAAGATAGTTTTTAAAAAAGTTACTAATCATGGGGATCTTGAATGTGACTCTGACATTTGTTAGCCTAGTTTTTTTGTTTAGAGCTATTACTTCAGTATTTTCTGGATGAAAATAATGAAAGCACCAAGGTGGGTAACGTAATTTTTTTTTGGCATGATCGTCTCAGAACTTATGATTTGTAACTCAGAGGATCTGAATAAACTGTTCATAGATAGTAGAATAATTTACTTGAATCCATTCATTCAACTGCATAAAATCAACCATGTTCCCCTGCTCTTTCCCTCATGTGCTCTATTAACCAAGTTTTTATCATATTTTAAAAGATGCATTGATCACAATTCTCTCAAATTTTGCAAGGATCTTTTAAATAGTAAATTCTTTTTTTATCTTATAAATCCTTCATTATTTTGCACTAAACTTCCTATTGCTTTTTCTACTGTAGTGAAAGTAATCTCAAAATATCAGTTTTGCTTTTAATTATGGTTCATAATCCTGCACTACTTTTCAATGCATGCTATAGTTCCAGTACCCTTCCCAAAATGGGAAGAGCGTTTGTGCTACATTTGTAGCCCAGCAACTTGCGTAAATACTGTAATTCTCTTTGCTTTTGAAACCTCGTTAAACTTGAATCTTGTTTGCTAATGTTGTGATGCTTTGTGGAGCATGTTACCATAAGCTCATCCAAATCTCTACTATTTACATTCTAATTCTCATCAAGATTTATTTGCCAATGATCTTTCTGGTCTCAGCGGCATCCCCTGTCTGCCATTTCAATAACACAACTATTCAAAATTCTCATTGTCTATCAGTTCCCCTGAAGCCATGCCCTTGCCCTTTGCAACTTTCTCTAGCCCTTGAACACTTTCTCTAAAAGATCTCTGTAGTCGTCCATTTCTGGTCTTTTAAACATTGATGATAGAACATCAAACATGGAACAGTACAGCACAGGAACAGCCCCTTCAGCCTACAGTGTTGTGTTGAACCAGCTAAGAAGCGAATTTAAAAAAACAAACTGTAAACTAATTCCTCCTATCTACGCAATATCCATATCCCTTCATCTTCCTCACATTCATGTGCCTATCTAAAAGTCTCTTAAAAGCCTGTAATGTATTTGCCTCTACCAGCAAATCAGGCAGCGCATTCCAGACATCCACCACCCTGAGTTTAAAACAAAACAAACAAACAACTTACCCCTCACACCCCCTCCGAACCTACCCCACCCACCTTCAATACATGCCTCTGGTGTAAGATCCTGAGGAAAAGATACTCCCTTATAATCTTAAAACCTCTATCAGATCTCCCTTCAGCCTCTGCCACTCCAAAGAAACCAACCCAAGTTTGTCCAGCCTCATGATGGTACAGGGCCTCTCCAAAGTTTCTACATCTTTCCTATAGTGGGGGGACTAGAACTGTATGTAATACTCCAGACGGTGCCCTAACCGGAGTTTTTTTTATAATGTTGCACCATAATCTCTTGACAAATAAAAGCAAATATTCCATAAGCATTAACCACCCTATCGACCTGTGTATTCATTTCTATGGAGCTATGAACGTGGTCCCCAAGGTTTCTCTGCTCAGGAACACTGTTAAGGATTTAGTCCTACAGATTAAGGAAACGTGTAAAAATGTCATGGAGAATTTCAACTTCCCTAATATAAACTAGGACATTCATAGTTCAAGGGGTTTAGATGGGGCAGAATTTAAGTATATCCAGGATGGCTTCTTAAATTCAAAAGTCTTATCTATAACTACTTCAGCCTCCCAGATGATCCTGAGTACATTCAACTCCAGCTCCAACTCCTTGACCTGGTCAATCAAGAGCTGAAGTTGGATGCACTCCCATAGAAGTAATCATCAGGAAAACCGTAAGGTATCCTGAATTCCCACATCTGAAAGGAGGAGCATTCCATGCTGACTAGTCTGTACAAAAAAAAAAGTTGCCTCTTTGTGTCTGTGCCTTTGCCTGTTCTTGCAGGAGCCTGTTAGGTCAAAGTTTTCCCATTCCATCACTAGCACACCCTGACAATGGCTGCTCCGCTTGACCATACCTTCCTTTTATATGTTGCTGACTTTAGGTCTCTGGTGCTTACATATATTTCACTGTTAATGGTCATATCTTTGGTGCCTTAACCTTGGGGTCTGGAACTCCTTCTGTAGTCAACACTTTCTTCTTCAAGTCAAGTTGCTTTTTATTGTCATTTTGACCATAAACTGCTGGTACAGTACACAGTAGAAACAAAACAACATTCCTCCAGGACCATGGTGCTACATGAAACAACACAAAACTGCACTAGACTAAGTGAGACAACACAAGGCTACACTGGACTATGTAAAAACAACAGAAAACCTACACTAGACTACAGACCTAAAGTGCACAAAACAGTGCAGGGCAGTACAATAAATAATAAACAAGACATTAAGCACAGTAGAGGACAAATTATAATATAATAAATGATGTAGATGTCAGTCTAGACTCTGGGTATTAAGGAGTCTGATGGCTTGGGAGAAGAAACTGTTGCACAGTCTGGTCATGACAGCCCGAATGCTCCAGTACCTTTTGCCAGATGGCAGGAGGGAGAAGAGTTTGTATGAGGGATGCGTGGGGTCCTTCACAATGCTGTTGGCTTTACGGGTGCAGTGTGTGGTGTAAATGTCTAATGGTGTGAAGAGAGGCCCCAATGATCTTAGTTGACCTCACTATCTGCTGCAGGGTCTTGCGATCCGAGACGGTGTAATTCCTGAACCAGGCAGTGATGCAGCTGTTCAGGATTCTTAACCTCTATATATGCGCTCTCAAGTTTTTCTTAAAACCCACCTGACAATGCTTTTCATTACCCAACACTTTGTGGACTGCTATCAAATTTAGTTACATACGACTCGTATTAAGCACTTTCTGATAATTTGCTGTGTTAAGGGTACTGGCCTGTGTTTTTACCAAAATGTTTAATTGAATTTCATCTTCCATTAATCAATCCATTCTTCTGAAGTCTTTTCACTTTTTGCAAACATGTTAGCAGTAAGTTTTGATATTGACCTGTATCCAAATCAGATTGATGATATTGTTAGATCCAGGATCCTTTTCTGAGTAGAACATTTGTGACCTGCCTGTATGAAAGCACAGTTGTACATTTCGAAGAGTGCTAATGAGCATTTTCAATTCTGACTTCCGGTGCTGTTTGTGTGAAGTTTCTATCTTCTCCATGTTGTATGGGTATTCTCTGGGTGCTCTGGTTTCCTCCCACATCTCATTGAAGTGTAAGCTCCTAGGTCAATTGGCCACTCTATATTGCCTCTAAAACCTGGGTTGCTGATGCTGTAATAGCAATACAATACCATGCCACTCAACCCTTCTCCACATTTTGAAAATTTCACAGGCATCCAGATTAAAAATAAGAATCTAGCAAATTAATTTGTAGTATAAGGTTCAAAGTCAGATTCCATTGACTGTTCTTATCCATTTTGAAGTCTATGATACTAAATTAAAAAATATGCTGAAGATATTATTTAATTTGTAGGAAAGAAATTGCAGACTTTGAACGTAAGAAAGCTGAGGAGCTGACTCAATTAGAAGAATACAAAAAAGAAGAATTAAAACGACTACAAAAGGAGCGAATGGTTTTTGAAAAATATACTGCAGTAGCAAGAGCTATTCCGGACAAAAAGGAAAGAGAAGAAATTAAGGTGACATTGTTAACTCTTTGTTACAAATTCAGATGCACTTTTCATTGTTTAGGTTGATTTTACTGAGTTCTGCTTGGCGAATACCCTTAAGGAAGGAATTTGCAGTATAAAAAATTTACTTTGTCCTTTTCCTTTGATCAGTTTTCTAAGAGCTTACTTGCTACATACTGCCAAGTGTAAGGATAGGATTTCCTGTAGAAACATTGCCCATGAACCAAGAAAAACTATAGAAATTAACTACAGATGGGGGAAATACATTATATTTTGCAAACTAACATGATGTTGAAATATTGAAAAGGGGTCAGACATCAATAATTAAAAACAAATAAGCAGGCTTTAATGCTACAATTGTACAGTGCTCTGATTTAAAATTGATGTGGAGTTGTGTTGCTTGAAAAAACAGTTTTGAAGTCCTGGAGTTTGTAGCCCCTTGGTAGAATAAAGAATGCCGTATCCAAAAATAAATCAATACCCTTGATTTTAAGAATAACATTTTGACCACATTGGCATTAAGTTATTGGCTCTTATTTAAAAAGGAAATGTTTTAGAATGAAATATTTGCGGGTTAGTGGAATTCAGGTAAGTTTTCACTGGAAATTCGTTTGTACTTAAAAGACCCAAGGATGCAAGAATGAATGGGTTGTGAATGATTTAAACAAGAAAAGTAAATAATGAGCAGGTGTCATGAATAAATATGGATTGCTCAATACTTGAAATAATCTTCTGGGAAATGTAATAGAGTTAAAAATTAATGGCAAGATGGTTAATGGGACATACCTGGATGAAAGATGATCACACAGTGGACATCTTGTCTGTATTAAGTATTTTAGATTTACTGAAAGTAAAATGTATCAAGTTGTTTAACGACTGCATGATTTTAAACTATATGCAAAATTGTTTAAGTTCAACATCAGGATGGCTTTGTCAAAGGCAGGTCATGCCTTATGAGTCTGATTGAATTTTTTGAGGATGTGACTAAACACATTGATGGAGGTAGAACAGTAGATGTAGTGTATATGGATTTCCGCAAGGCACTTGATAAGGTACCCCATGCAAGGCTTATTGAGAAAGTAAGGAGGCATGGGATCCAAGGGGACATTGCTTTGTGGATCCAGAATTGGCATGCCCACAGAAGGCAAAGAGTGGTTGTAGACAGGTCATATTCTGTATGGAGGTCAGTGACCAGTGGTGTTCCTCAGGGATCTGTTTTGGGACCCCTTCTCTTCGTGATTTTTATAAATGACCTGGATGAGGAAGTGGATGGATGGGTTAGTAAATTTGTTGATGACACAAAGGTTGGGGGTGTTGTGGATAGTGTGGAGGGCTGTCAGAGATTACAGCGGGACATTGATAGGATGCAAAACTGGGCTGAGAAGTGGGAGATGGAGTTGAACCGTTAAGTATGAGGTGGTTCATTTTGGTAGGTCAAATATGATGTCAGAATATAGTATTAATGTTAAGACTCTTAGCAGTGTGGAGGATCAGGGGGATCTTGGGGTCCAAGTCCATAGGACACTCAAAGCTACTGCTCAGGTTAACTCTGTGGTTAAGAAGGCATATGGTGCATTGGCCTTCATCAGTCGTGGGGTTGATGATGAGTAAGATCTGTAAAGTTGTGTTATTTTCACACAAACCTCTTTTTAAGTTGAGTCATAGAAAAATACAGCACAAACAGGCCCTTCGGCCCATCTAGCCCATGCCAAACCATTTAAACTGCCTCCTCCCATCGACCTGCACCTGGACCATAGCCTTCCATGCCCCTACTACCCACGTAGCTATCCAAACTTCTCTTAAACATTGAAATTGAGTTTGCTGGGCTAGCTGGTGGTGCAATGACATCAGCACCAGACTCTGAAACGAAGGTTCCCAGGTTCGATCCAGTCGGGGCTGCTCCCAAGTATGCTTTCTGTCTGTGCCGGGTTGAGTGTTGAGATCGCAACCCGACCTCGTAAAATAAAGGGAAAAATACTGCAAAATGTCTGTGTGAGGAGTGGCACGCCACACAGTCTCTCTTTCGCTACGTGCCTTGTAAAGGCTTGAAAAAAGACATTGTTCTGCCAACATCACACACGCAGGCGCACACGCCAAAAAAAAATTGAGCTTGCACCATTTGTTTAACACTCTCATGACCCTCTGAGTGAAGGAGTTTCCCCTCATGTTGCCCTTAAATTTTTCACTTTTCACCTTTCACTCTTAACCCATGACCTCTAGTTGTAGACCCACTCAACCTCAATGGGAAATGCCTGCTGGCATTTACTCTTATTTATACCCCTCATAATTTTGTATATCCTATCAAATCTCCCCTCTCTCTTCTACGTTCCAAGGATAGAGTCCTAAGCTATTTGATCTTTCCTTTATACTCAGGTCCTCCAGACCTGACAATATCCTTGTAAACTTTCTCTGTACTCTTTCAATCTTACTTGCATCTTTCCTGTAGGTAGGTGACCAAAACTGCACACAATATTCCAAATTAGGCCTTGCCAATGTCATATACGACTTCAACATAACATCCCATCTCCTGTACTCAATACATTAATTTATGAAGGCCAGTGTGCTAAAAGCTTCCTTTATCACCCTACCTACATTGCCACTTTCATTGAATTTTGGACCTGTATTCCCAGATCCCTTTATTCTATCACACTCTTCAGTGCCCTACCATTCATTGTGCGAGACCTACCCTGGTTGGTCCTACTGAAGTGCAACACCTCCCATTAACTTCCATCTGCCATTTTTCAGTCCATTTTTTCTAGCTGGACCATGTCCCACTACAAATGCTGATGGTCTTCCTCACTGTTCACAACACCCTCAATCTTGGTGTCATCTGCAAATTTACTTATCCAGTTAACCACATTATCATCCAGATCATTGATATTGATGCCCAACAGTGGACCCGGCACCAATCCCTGCAGCACTCCATTAGTCATAGGCGTCCAGTCAGTGAGTCAACCATCTACCACCATTCTCTGGCTTCTCACACAAAGCCAAAGTCTAATCCAATTTACTACCTCATCTTCAATGCCAAGCAATTGAGCCTTCCTGACCAGCCTCCCATGCGAGACCTTGTCAAAAGCCTCGCTAAATTCTGTGTAGACAATATCTACTGCCTTGTCTTCAACTTTCCGGGTAACTTCTTCAAAAAAAAACCCACTAAGATTGGTTAGACATGATCTACCATGCATGAATTCATGCTGACTATCCTTAATCAGTCCATGTCTATCCAAATACTCATTATCCAGTCCCTTACAATACTTTCCAATAACTTTCCCACTACTAATGTCAGTCTCACTAGCCTGTAGTTTCCTAGTTTATTCTTAGAGCCTTTCATAAATAGTAGAACAACTTTAGCTGTGCTCCAATCCTCCAGTACCTCACCTGTCACTATAGATGATTTAAATATCTCTGGGACCACTGCAATTTCTGCACGCCTTCCACATGGTCCAAGGGAACACCATGTTGGGCCTTGGTGTCTTGTCCACCCTAATTTGCCTCAAGACAGCAAGCACCTCCTCTTCTGTAATGTGCATAGGGTCGATGACCTCACAGCTGCTTTGCCTCACTTCTACAGACTCTTGTGTCCGACTTCCGAGTAAATACAGATGCAAAAAATCTATTTAAGATCTTCTCCCAACTCTTTAGACTCCTTGTATAGATTACCATTCTGATCTTCCAGAGGACCAATTTTGTCCCTTGCAATCCTTTTGCTCTTAACTTAGCTGTAGAATCTTTAGGATTCTCTTCCACCTTGTCTGCGAGGGCCTCCTCGTGCCTTTTTTTTTTTAAGTCCTCCTGATTTCTTAAGTGTTCTCTTGCATTTTTTATACTCCATAAGTATTTTATTTATTACTACCTGCCTATACCTACAATGTACCTCCTTTTTTTTCCTAGCCAGGGTCTTAATATCTCTCTAATCAATGTTCCCTAAACCTGTTATCCTTGCTTTTTTTTTATTCTGGCAGGCAGATACAAACTTTGTACTCTCAAAAATTTCAGTTTTGAAAGCCTCCCGCTTACCAAGTACACCTATACCAGAAAAACAGTCTGTTCCAATCCACACTTGCCTTCTCCAATTTAGAATCTCATCACACAGACCATATCTATCCTTTTCCATATTTACTTTGGAAATAATGACATTATGATCACTAGATGCAAGGTGCTCCCCTACACAAACTTCTGTCACCTGCCCTGTCTTATTCTCTAATAGCAGATCAAGTATTGCGCACACTTTTGTTGGGAGTTCTATGTACAGATTAAGGAAACTTCCCTGAATACACTTGACAAACTCTATCTCATCTAGTCCTTTCACTGTATGGGAGTCCCAGTCAATATGTGGAAAGTTAAAATCACCTACTGTAGCAATCTTGTGTTTCTTCCAACAGTCTGCGATCACTCTACAAATTTGTTCCTGTAAATCCCACAGACTGTTGGCTTGTCTATAATATAGCCCCATTAATGTGGTCATATTTTTCTTATTTCTGATTTCCCTTCATAAAGCCTCACTAGACAAGTTCTTCACTCTATCCTGACTGAGCACTACCATGACATTTACCCTGACTAGTAATGCCACCCCTCTCTCTTTAATCCCTCCTGCTCTGATGCATCTAAAAAAAATGGAATCCTGGAATACTGAATTGCCAGTCCTGTCCCTTCTGCAACCAGGTCACACTAATGACTACAATATCATAATTCCATGTGTTGATCCATCCCCTGAACTCATCTGCCTTTCCTAAAATAGTACTTGCATTGAAGTACATGCAGCTCAGACCATGGTCAATCTTTTGATTCCTGACTTTGTCTGAGGTCGTAACAGCATCTGTATCCACAACCTCTCCACTATCTGTTCTGGCACTGTGGTTCCCACCCCCCTGCAATTTTAGTTTAATCCCTTCATGCAGCACTGGTAGGATGTTAGTCCTCCTCCAGTTCAGGTACAAACTGTCTCCCTTGTAGAGGTCTCAACTTCCGTGGAAGAGCGTCTAATGATCCAAAAATCTGCCGCCCTCCTCCCTATACTAACTACTTAACCACATATTAAACTGTATGATCTTCTTATTTCTGGTCTCACTAGTATAGGTAGCAATCCTGAGATCACAACCCTGGAGGTCCTGTCCTTTAACTTAGCACTTCACTCCCTAAACCCACTTTGTAGAACTTCGTCCCTCTTCCTACCTATGTCTTTGGTACCTATATGGATCATGATCTCTGGCTGCTCGCCTCCCACTTAAGAATGTTTGGGACTTGATCCGTGATGTTTTGGACCCTGACACCCAGGAGGCGCCCTGCCATCCGGGAATCTCATTCTTGTCCACAGAACCTCCTTTCTGTTTCCCTAACTAACGAATCTCCATCACCAGAGCTTGCCTCTTCTCCCCCTTTCCCTTCTGAGTCAAAGTCAGACTCTGTGCCAGAGACCGGACCACTGTGACTTCCCTCTGCGAGGTCATCTCTTTCCCCCCACTGCGGCCTCTTCTCCCTTCACCCCCCCCAATAGTATCCAAAATGGTATACCTATTTGTGCCTATTGTTGAAGGGGATGGCCACAGAGTATTCTGCACTGCATGTTTAACCCCTTTCCCTTTCCTTACTGTCACCCAGTCTCCTGTGTCTTGCTCCTTGAGTGTAATTAGTGCTCTATATGTCCTATCTATCACCCCATAGCCTCTTGAATGATCTGGCATTCATCTAGCTCCAACTCCTTAACACAGAGTGTTAGAAGCTGCAGTTGGATGTACTTCTTACAGGTGAAGTCGTCAGGGACACTGGAGTTCTCTCTGCCTTCCTACATTCTGCAAGAGGAGTATTCAATTATCCAGCCAGGCAACCCTACTGTTCTAATTGTGCAAATATAAAGTAGGAAGCAATAAATAAACTGGGGGAGGGGAATCCATCTACAGCTTTTTTACCTTCTCTCACTCGAGCCTCAAAGAGCTAAAGCCTCGAATAACCATTCTAAAACTGTCCACTCTAACAGTGGCTGCTCTGCTTGCCTCTGCCTTATTTTTATTCTTGCCAATCAATCTTAATTGTTGATTGGCTGCTGCTGAAACTCTAGACTATTGCAAGTTGATGGCTTGTGTACTCAATCAACGAACCTGAATGAGCTATGTCTTCTCATGCTGATTGCCACAGTTCAAAGTATATGTTCTTAAAATCTAAGGTATTAGTTTTCTTTTTTGGCGAAGGGCACTATAATTTTCTCTATACCTATGCAGTTCCAAATCTTATTCCAAAAGTATATCCCAGCCAATGTTCAGCAGTAACTTGGCACTCTGAGACTATTTTTAAAAAAAAAAGGATAAATCATATTATTTAAAGCAATTAATAACTTAATTCATCTCAGTTGAAAGAGGATTTGAGTAGAGACTACTTTCTCAGAGTATGGGGAGAATATGGAACTTATTACGCGAATAGTGGAGAATAATTCATTTTAAGAGCAGACTGGCAAATATAACTGGGTACCATGGAGAGGGTTTGAGTTTAAATGCCAGCATGGATTAGTAAGGTTCAATGAGTTGTTTCTGTGCTTTGTGTTCTATATAATAATGTTTTGGCTACAATCATGCTCATTCAAAGGACTTCAGAATTATTTTTGTTTTTTATGTGCTTAGGTTCTTAAGCAGCAGATAATAGACTTGCAAGAAGAATTGAAACGGAAGGAATTAAGGTGGTCAAGCACTTACACAAGGCTTCGAAATCAGATCGACGCACTTACCAAGGAAAATCAAGAGCTTCGAGATGAAGTTAAAGTAATGGAAAAACTTCGATTAGAAACCTGGAAGAAAGCTGAGATGGCAACTGAGAAGAAAACTGGAAACTCACTTCCACAGCTTATGAAAACTGACGGGGTAAGTCCTTTTGTAATTTATATTTTTACATGATGGCAACGTTCCTGCTATTACCCATGGGACATGTGCATCTTGATTTTACAATTGTTATTTTGTAATAGATTCCATTAGAAGCTAGGAAAAAGGAAACTGATTCCTTGTTCAAAGACAGAAATGGAGGAAATAAAAGTTCATACAGACTTGAACAGGTAATAAACTTTTTTCAGATGTTAAACAGATATTGGAGTCTATTAGTGGAAATTATGTTTGATTTGGGTTTGATATGCATCACTCTCACTTACCAGTCTTATACTTATTTGGGCTAGCACTTAGCTCCAAAACAAAAACTGCAAATGGAACGTTGGCCTCTATCTTAAGAAGGTTGGAAAATGAAAATGATACTTCTCTTGTATGAATGTTTTGTTGGAATTTTTGAAATCCTGGTTGGGTTATATTAGAAGGACTGTTTATTGATTTACCATTTTGATCTTCAGTAATGTGGAGTTAAGACATTTAAATGGAAATGAATATAAATTAAATGTGACGTAACTGAATTATGAATAGACCCATTAATGGCTAAGTTTCTCAAATGCTTCAGGGCCATTCTTACCCAGAGAAGGCATGGATATTACTTACTTCTGAATCCATTTCTTTCCTTAGCAATTGTCTGAGACTGAACTAGACATGTAGAGAACTGTGATGTGACCTTATTCAATTTCTGATGAGCTTGTATCTATACTGTATGTTCATTCATATCAAGCCATGTTTGCCAATCACCCTTTGACCTATATTGGTTTCCATTTCCCCTTCAATTCAGATTTAACATCCTTTATGTTTTCAGATTCCACCAAGAAGCTTATATGTAGTTCGATAGATCAACAAGATATTTGCTCCTCATTCTGGTCTTTGAGTATTCATAATTCAAATCACTCTATCGTTGATGGTTGTAACTTAAGTTGCTCTGGAAGTGCCTCACTAAGACTGCCTTCTTTTAAGATTCAAAGCTTTGTCAAAGAGTCTTTTGTTTTCGTCTTGTATGACTTTTTAATTTTGTCAATCATGAAAAGCATTTACACTTAATTCTAATATCTATTTTAGCTTAATGTAAAATGAAAGTTGATGTAGAAGATCCAGTATTATTTGCCTGCCTCTTCGTTGGTTACGTGGAACAGTCTGTGCTCCAAACCTATTCTGGTACTGCTCCCCAACTTTTCCTTCAGTACACTGACGACTACATTGGTGCTGCTTCCTGCACCCATGCTGAGCTCGTCAATTTCATGGACTTTACTTCAAACTTCCACCCAGCCCTCAAATTAACTTGGTCTATCTCAGATACTTCTCTCCCCTTTCTCGATCTCTCGGTCTCCATCTCTGGAGAAAGACTGTCCACTGACATCTTCTACAAGCCCAATGACTCTCATAACTACCTTGACTACACCTCTTCCCACCCCGCCACATGCAAAAATGCCATTCCCTATTCCTGGTTCTTCCGTCTCCGCGGCATCTGCTCCCAGGATGAGGCTTTCTGTTTCAGGACATCTCAAATGTCCTCTTTCTTTAAGGATCGTGGTTTCTCTTCGGCCGTCATCAATGATGCCCTCACCCACATCTCCTCCATTTCCCGCACTTCAGCCCTCACCCCATCCTCCTGCCACCACAACAGGGACAGAGTTCCCCTTGTCCTCACCTACCACCCCACTAGCCTCCGGATCCAGCACATTATCCTCTGCAACCTCCGCCACCTTCAACAGGACCCCACCACAAAGCACATCTTTCCCTCTCCACCCCTCTCCGCTTTCTGCAGGGATCAGTCCCTCTGCGACTCCCTGATCCACACGACCCTCCCCATGGATCTCCCACCCGGCACTTATCCCTGTAAGTGTAAGTGCTACACCTGTCCCTACACCACCTCTCTTGCCACCATTCAGGGCCCCAAACAGTCCTTCCAGGTGAGGCAACACTTCACTTCTTGAGTCTGTTGGGGTCATCTATTGCATCCGGTGCTCCCGGTGCGGCCTCCTGTACATTGGTGAAACCCGACGCAAATTGGGGGACCGCTTCGTCGAGCACCTCCGCTCCGTCCGCCACAACAGACAGGATCTCCCTGTAGCCACCCACTTCAACTCTGCTTCCCATTCTCATTCGGATATGGCCTCTTCTACTGCCATGATGAGGCTAAACTCAGGTTGGAGGAGCAACACCTCATATACTGTCTGGGTAGTCTCCAGCCCCTTGGTATGAACATAGAATTCTCCAACTTCCGGTAATTCCCTCCCCCTCCCTTCCCCTATCCCTACGTCACTCTGCCCCCTCCCCCAGCTGCCTATCACCTCCTTCATGGTTCCACCTCCTTCTACTACCCATTGTGTTTTCCCCTGTTCCTCCTTCACCTTTCCTGCCTATCACCTCCCTGCTTCCCCTCCCCCACCCCTTTATCTTTCCTCTTACTTGGTTTTCACCTGGAACCTACCAGCCTTCTCCTTCCCACCCTCCCCCCACCTTCTTTATAGGGCCTCTGCTCCTTCCCCCTACAGTCCTGACGAAGGGTTCCGGCCCGAAACGTTGACTGATCGTTTCCACGGATGCTGCCCGACCTGCTGAGTTCCTCCAGCGTGTTGTGAGTGTTGCTTTGACCCCAGCATCTGCAGAGTGTTTTGTGTTAACAGTATTATTTGTGGCTTGGCCATTCCATCAGTTAAGTTTAAGAACATTCAGGACATTTTCAGCATCTATGGAGAGAATTAACATTTCAGATTGATGACTTCCTGTCTGAACTACAATAAGATGGAAAACCAACACATTTTAAGCTGCAGAAGGGCAGGGAGAACAAAGAGAATGGTTATGATATAGTGAAAGTGTATCTTCAAATGGTAGCGGTGCAATTGAAAGAAGTTAGAGATTTAAAGATGTGATGAAAAGGTATGGGGGTTGTGGGATGGTGGCAGAAATAAAATGATGAAAATAAGAGGTGTGCAAAATGCAGATGCTGAAAATGTGGGGGAAAATAATTGCAGGAAATACCCAACAATACAGGCGGCATCTGTGGACAGAGAAAAGCAGTTAATATTAAAAATGATTACCTTTCATCAAAAGTGGCAAGGTCTGACAACCTAAAATTCCTGGTTATCTGAAGCTGTTGAATTCAGTATTGAATACTGAGGGTTGTAACGTGCCTAGTTAAAAAATATGTTGCCATTCCTTAAGCTGCTGATGTGAGGATGTTCTCTGATGGCAGTGTAGAGTTGTATCAGGAGAATACTTGGTGCCCTCTTGTTTGGTGCAGCATTGTCTCGCAATATGTGAAAATATTTGAACTGTTGGGTCAACAGAAAAAGTAATTGGCTGCAATTTGCTAACATTACAGACTTGTATGAATCTAGGACAAAGAAGTGGGCAGGAAATTCATTGTGCGCCCTACCTACCCTGTAAACTGCCTTTTCCAAAAGCTCCCTTCTGGGAAGCACTATAGGGCTATTAAAACAAAACAAATTCACTCCATCTTAAATGTTTCTTTCCAAGCAGTTAATCTGATAAACCATTATAGTTAGTTGCCCATCCCTCTCTACCTCAGACACTGCATCATATACACTGTAAACCACATTTTATAATGCTGTTTACATTGTAAATATATGCTGGTATTTTTATATTCATGCACATTTATTCCATAACCTCTAACCTTTTAAATATAATTCTTTATAATTGTTGCATGTCATTCAAACACACCACAGCAAGTTCCTAATACATACATGTAGCAGATCTTTAGAAGTTGATCCTTGCACTGGACTTCATGGACTGTTACAGTGGAAGTAACAAAAATTGTAGGAGTTAAATGGAAACCCAGAATTGCTCTTCCAGGCAGAACTACCCCATATTTTTTTTTTGAAAAGTGGTCACTCTGTTTCTTGTAGTTTCTTTGCTTGTCATGCCAGATTGATAATGAAGCTTACTATAGCTTAATCCAGTGATTTTTGGCTGACCAGCCTTTCCAGTTTATTCAAGAACTTGTAAACTACTATGTTAACTGAGATTTTTTTCTTTCCTCGCCACAAGTACCTGCTGGGTAATCCAGAGTTTTTCAGATTTAAAATAAATACTTTTGTATTAGGGCCAGCAGTGTTCCCCTGTCTTCACTCATCTACATCCACCTGTATCTCTTACAGACAGCAAAGGTGATTAACAAACTTTTGTCGCCCTTTCACATTCTAGCTATTATTTATGTAATCCAGTCTCTCTCATTTCGATCTTACCAGACATTCCCTGTTCTCTTCAACCTTATTGCAATTCAAAATGTGCGAGCTTTTTTAAACTTTATCTACCTCTGATGAAAAGTCATGGCCCAAATGCTTTCTTGAATATGCTGCTCAACCTGTTAAGCATTTTCAGCATCTGCAGTTTTTTCATTTGCTTTTTGACCATTTATCAGGTTGGCTGAGATGTAATGTACATGGTTGCTACATGAGAAAATCAAAACTTGAATAGAATTATCAACTTGCACTCACAAATCTACTTGGGTAAGTCTTTGTAGGTTTCCATTAGTACTGGAGACTTTTTGTAAAGCTACAACATGTACCATGATGCATGCTCAGACATCCCACCCTGCAAAAACTCATTTCAGGGAGGTGGCACCATCAATTTGCGGGGACTTTTGGGAGAGGTGGGATGTGTGCAATAGAGTAGCTCCTTAGCAGCTGGCCAGCTAGTTTAAATAACGTTAGCTATGCTAATGAATGAATGACACCTGTTAAACTCATCTCAACAAGTCTTTTACAGTCTTAACCCACCATGGGCAATAGAAAAGTTATTGTTGCAAACAGTGCAGTGACCAACACTGTCACTATTTTGACCCTTATTAGGCAGGGGTACATGGGTATAGTCTGGGGTGACGTACGTTTTATTTTTTTTGGAACACTCTGCCATGGCATGCTCTCGCTTGCTCTCGCTTCCTCGCGCGCTCTCGCTTGCTCTCAGAAAAATTGATTTCTGTGATATTGTATATAATAGAGCCATTATTAATATGTGGGAGACTCCCGGAACTTCTGGGAGAGGTGGGATGTCTGCATGCTTAACAATGGAAATGTAAACAATCCTACCAATGAGTTAAGTCTTAAGTTTTTTTTGCATTTGCCACATGTAGTTTTGAATGAAGGTGAACAATTAGTGAACATTAAATGAACATTTCTTCCCTGATGATGAAACACTGTGCACATGCAAATAGGACTGAAGCTTCTTATCTTTGGACAACAATGTTTCCTTGAGAATCTCACATTTGGTCAGTGAAGATAGTTGGCTGCATACTCATTTCTATCTCCAAAGGTTATGTGTTTGAGTTCTATACACATTTGGGCTGATTGTTTAGTGCAGGAAACACTGCAATGTCAAACATGCATTTTCCAGCTGGGATATTAAACCTATCTCAGGTAGACATCTTTTGATCCTATGGGTCTGTTTTGCAAAACAGAATTTATCTCTTTTGTCCCATCTTCCTCTCTTATGGCTACCATCGGGTGGGAACTGCAGGAATCTTGTGTTCCATGCTGCCAGGTGAGGGAGCAATTGTTGCTCTGCAACCACCTGCTTCATTTGCTTTGGAGCTAAATTGATCCTGCAGCCTGTGGACTCCTGTTTGGGGACTCTGCATCATGTTCTAGGTATTATTTGTGTACTTTTTTATTACTTGCATGATTTGTCCTCCTTTTGCATATTGGATGTTTGTCAGTCTTTGTTATGTGTGTTTTCTTTGTGGATTCTATTGTAGTTCTTTGTTCTCCTGTGGGAGTCTGCAAGAAAATGAATCTCAAGGTCTACTTCCAGGTCCCTCAGGTCGGCTGACTTGGGGCTCTTGGCTGTCCCGTGATCTAAATTTAAGTTCAGGGGTGATCGTGCCTTTGCTGTTGTAGCCCCTAGACTGTGGAACAACATTCCCCTCCCTATCAGATCTGCCCCGTCCCTTGTCCAGGCTCAAAACTTACCTTTATTCACTAGCGTTTGATTCTTCCTGATGTGGCTGATTTTTGGCTTGTGCCTAGGTTCATGTGTTGCTTATTTTGTGCCTATAAGCTGTGCTGTGTGCCTTGTTGTTTATGCCTGTGTTTCTTGTATTTGTGATCTTAGCTACCTGTTATGGTTTGTATAGCACTTTGGTCAACATGGGTTGTTTTCAAATGTGCTTTATAAATAAACTTGACTTGACTATACAGGTGCCCCCCCCCCCCGCTTTTCGAACGTTCGCTTTACAAAACATCACTGTTACGAAAGACCTACATTAGTTCCCTGTTTTCGCTAACAGAAGGTGTTTTCACTGTTACGAAAAAAGGCAGCATGCAAAAAAGCAGTGCACGATAAAAGGCAACGTGTGCCCTTAGCAGCCGCACCTCCCCCGAATTGGGAACTGCATTCTCGCCGGCATTGCTTAAACACGTGCCTGTGAGCATCCGTTAGCAAGATGAGTTCTAAGGTATCGGAAAAGCCTAAAAGAGCTCGTAAGGGTGTTATACTTAGTGTAAAACTAGACATAATTAAGCGTTTCGATCGTGGTGAACGAAGTAAGGACAAAGTGAGTTTGGCTTGTGGAAGTTGATGAAGATGATGTTGAAGAGGTTTTGGCATCCCATGACCAAGAACTGATAGATGAAGAGCTGATGCAATTGAAAGGGGAAAGGATAACAATTGAAACCAATGCAGTAGTGATTGGACCGAAAGTGAAGTCGTCCAGGAACTGAACATGATGCAACTGCATGAGATTTTTGCTGCAATGATTGCAGAAAAGTATGACTTTAATTTTGAAAGGGTACGTCGGTTTAGGGGATATTTGCAGGATAGTTTGAGTGCTTACCAAGAACTGAATGATAGAAAAATGCGCGAGGCTAGCAGTCAAGCAAGCCTTCAGCAGATGACAAACCTTGACCTTCGACATCGAGGCAGGCAGACATAGAAGAAGATGACCTGCCTGCCCTGATGGAAACAGACGACACCTCAGTGTCCCACCACCCCAACCCCCCAGGCTGCGGACAGATACTGATTCGCGGAGAATGCAGCAGTAGCCAGAATGCACCCAGCACATCTTTAAGAGAAAAACCGAAATAAACAAGCTAATTAGTTAGGTGCCGCCCGGCATGTAAATGTTGGCCCAGATCAGAGGCGACGCAATGGGCTCTGATCTGGGCCGACATTTATGTGCCGGGTGGCACTTAATTAATTAGCTTGTTTATTTCGGCTTTTCTCTTAAAGATGTGCTGGGCACGTCCCGGCAACCGCTGTACCCCTGCATGCTTTGTGTATCGGTCGGTGGCCCCGAGGGTGGGGGCCACTGCACCACCCCAACCTCTGCCTAACACACCATCATCAGCGTGCTCTGCGCTGTCTTCCTGATTTGGTAAGTGATACTACACTGTACATACATTATTTCTACTTTAGGCTGTGTATTTTTATGCATTATTTGGTATGATTTGGCAACTTCATAGCTTAAAAGTTACTGGAGAGAGTGTTTTTGCCAAGAGTGCTTGCGCCGTGTTTTTGCCGAGAGCGCTTGCATGAGATTTTTGTTACGGAGAACAGTGCAGGCAATGATTGTAGAGAAGTATTTCTACTTTATATAGGCTGTGTATTTATCATATCATTCCTGCTTTACATTACTATATGTTATTGTTATTTTAGGTTTTATGTGTTATTTGGTATGATTTGGTAGGTTTATTTTTGGGTTTGTGAATGCTCACAAATTTTTCCCATATAAATAAATGGTAATTGCTTCTTCGTTTTACGACCTTCCGGCTTACGAACTGTTTCATAGGAACACTCTACCTTCAGATGGTGGGGGAAACCTGTATAGTATACCTACTTGAAAGATAAATTTACTTTGAACTTTGACCTC
The DNA here is from genome assembly GCF_030028105.1 of Mobula birostris. Taxonomy (NCBI): domain Eukaryota; kingdom Metazoa; phylum Chordata; class Chondrichthyes; order Myliobatiformes; family Myliobatidae; genus Mobula; species Mobula birostris. The sequence goes on from NC_092376.1 coordinate 47,804,517, forward strand.
TTAACCAATATCTTGAGATGAGCAAATTAATATTTCATTGATACTTGTTGGAGTCGTTGTCGTCGTCTTCTCCTCCGTCTTGTTTTATGGCGGTTGGCACCCAGCTTAATGGTGCATTACCGCCACCTTCTGCTCCAGAGTGTGCAATAGACTTACGTTCTAAATCCCTTCACCCAATCTCACACACACATACCCTAACCTACACTTTATCCTCCCGTCTTTGGCTATCCTAGTATCCTGTTCCTGCTTATCCGTCATATCCTATATGGAAAAAAAACCTGTACCCCTTAAGAAAGCTAAAAATACCCTGACCTGTGCTCTCTCACCCATGCCCAGCAACCCTTTTAATGTGAATTCCTGCACCCCCAATTCCCTTAGATTAATTCTAATCATCTCTCTCTGTATCCCATACTTCCTGCAACTCAGAACTGTGTGTTCTACTGACTCCTCTTCCTGACATTCCTCACACAATCCTGTCTGGTGTTTCCCTATCATTTTCAATGTTTTGTTTAACGCACAGTGTCCCAGCCTTAACCGAGTCCACACAGTTTCCTCACTTCTGTATCCACTACCTACCCTAGTACCTGCAACACTTTTCTGTATTTGATATAAATGCCTCCCTGTACCCTCCCTGTCCCATCTTTCTTGCCACATTTGGTTGATTTTTTTCCCAGATTACACACTTAACCTCTGCTTTACTGATACTAATGTGCATTTCTGTATTTTCTTTCTTTAACACTCTCTTTGCCAACTCATCCACCCCCTCATTCCCCTTCACCCCTACATGTGCTGGAACCCATAGAAATTTTACCCGACCTCCCTGATTTGCAATTCTTGTGACTGACTTGAAGGACTTCATAAAGTACATCTTGCCGACTGTTTGAGTGAAAAGACCTTAAACGTGCTAGAACAGAGGATGAATCTGAGCATATCAACACTTTGACTTTTCTAGCTTTCTCCACCCATTGCAACCAACACTGCCATATCTCCACTGTATACACCCCTAACTTATTAGATGTTCTTCTGCTGATTCCAATTTCTTTTGCTGGTATAGCCACCCCAAACCCTATCACTCCTGTTCGGGTTCCTTAGCACCATCTGTATAAATCTGAGTATAATCACCATACTTTCCATCACATGGCAGTTATTGGAGTCTCTGTACAGAAATCAGCTGCCCTATTTCTTTCATTCATAAAATTACTCTTTAGAAGTAGTTCTTAATGCTCAGACTATGAAACTGCAAGTTTGCTAAATCTGACATGACTAATCCCAGTCTTAAACTGGTTCAATTAAAGCTACATGACAACATAAAGTGGTTGAGTGGAATGTGGGGAGTACAACAGCTTTAGTCTTTAACAATATGACTGCAATACTCAAATCCTGTGTTCAAACTGGCATCCACCTTCAGTATGCAAGGGTAATAAGAATAGATCCAACCTTGTCAATAATGACCCTATCAACATTCCTCTCATCAGTTACATAGTGATGTAACAATACTAGAATAGCACAGAGAGATTAATTGTTAGTATATCTTAAGCTTAATTCTGATTCTGATATGCTGATTGAGCCACTTTTATAGTTTTGATTGTTGTTCATTTAATTTTGGAGTAATAACATGCTGTTTACTATTGCAGTCTTCCCCAAGAAATATTAAAGTGAGCCATGCTGTGAAACTCTCAGCTCCTGGAATGACCAGACATGGCTTGAAGGAAAGTGAGTTTGGATGAATTGGTTATTTTTATCATTTACTGTGTCACCAAGATGATCAGTAAAGCCACAACAGAACATAGTTGAATTTTAAACTTTCATTTTAAAGAACAGGTTCTGAGTTCTATGTGCCAAAATTACAAAGTTCACTGCTGTTTATATTCAGGCCACATGCTAAGCATTCACCCAGTCTAGTAACAATAGAATGTTGTATTGATTTAAATACTAAAGGTAATTGCTGCATGTCATCCAAGTTGTACTAACTTTGGGGTGAGGGGAATTTCCCCTTGTGTGTTATTTATTTCAAAATAAACTGATGTGAATTGAGCGGGATCTGGGATCAGCCATGATGGCATGGTGTAGCAGGCTTGATGGGCTGAAAAGCCTAATTCTGCTCTTGTGTCTTGTGGCGAAAGGCTAATGAAAGGAACTCTGCGATTTATTTCAAGACTATACCTTTGCCGTTGTGCCCAGATTTTGAAAACTGGTTAAAAATCAAACTTAGATGATAGTTTGGTACTGTGCACAATGCTGTTTACTTTCAACTTTTGGAACTTTATTGTGCTACAAAAGAATGCAAAAGCCTGGTGGAGAAATGCAGGCAGATTTAATTGATCTTGAATTCCAGTAAACACCTAAGATGTTTTCAAAGGTAATTGCCCTTCCCCAGATGCCGGAGAATCCTTGAACTTGTAGGAATAGCAGTGTTATTGTTTTAATGCTACAATAAAAACACAATGATCATTTTGTTTATTGATGCAGGTTCAGTGTCTTTAGTGAATGATGTTGAAAACACTAAAATGAATAATACTGCGGTGCCTGGAATGAATCTTCCAATGTCTTATGAAAATGTTCTAAATGAAGAGCAGGTCTCATCGCCAGCTAGTTCAGTAAGTCTGTAATGAAGTGTGTATTTAATAAATTATATATAATTTAAGGCTAAAAGTTCAAAGCAACTAAACAGTAATGCTTAGATTGTGGAGCTTTGATACTTTTAAGGAACCAAAATAAGGATGTAATTTGATATTGTTGACCTGCGCAATCATCCAATTGACTTTTTCCAGTGAGTCACCAAACAAAACATTAAGCTTTAAGAATTCCAAGGTAAGTAATTTGGCCTAAGTGGTCCGTGGCTGAAGTAGCCGGAGGAACATTGTAATGAGCCATGAGTATTCCAGTTTAGAGATTCAACCCAGTTTTCATCCTGCCTGTTGCTACCCATTTCATAGTCATAGTCATACTTTATTGATCTGGGAGAAATTGGTTTTTGTTACAGTTGATAACCTAAATAATAAATAGTAATAGAACCATAAATAGTTAAATAGTAATATGTAAATTATGCCAGTAAATTATGAAATAAGTCCAGGACCAGCCTATTGGCTCAAGGTGTCTGACCCTCCAAGGGAGGAATTGTAAAGTTTGATGGCCACAGGCAGGAATGACTTCCTATGACGCTCTGCAAGCTTTGCAAGCATCAGCGCTTGGGTCTGATTTCCTCCCCCTTTTTGATTCTGTCATCCAGGCAGCCAGTCTGTTATCCATATCACTTGCCTAAGTGCCCAGCAGGCAGACTATACAACAAGACCAAGCTTCACAACATTAGCAAAATGTTAAACCAACTAAGGAACTCAACTGTTCATTTAATGGCTACATTAATTCACCCTATTACAGAACTTCTCTTTATGCCACCCATTGACTTCCCAGACCTCCTCTGCTACCTACACCAATCTGCTTTATCCTTTTTTCTCTGTTTTGATAAAGAGCCTCTGGCCAGAAGCATTTATCTGTTCTTCTTTCCACAGATGATGCCTGACCAAAGTCTTTACATCATTTTCTGTTCTATTTTCAAATTTCATTACGTTTGCTGACAATCTCCAACCTTATCTCATTTTCATGTAGTCAGTTCTTTGACTTTCAATTTCTGGATTTCTCCAGCTCCCTTTGAAAACTTCAACCTGCCCTCACCCCTTTGCCTCCTGGCCAGAGCAAGGTTAATCCTGAACAATCCCCTCCCAATAGACTGCATTCAAATAGATCATCCTTTACAAATTACCCTGGTGGATTTTTAGCTTTCCTTCAAATCCCCTTTCAGAATTCTGAAATACCATTCTCTTCATAGCTCTCCAGCCATCTCTAGTCCTTCCCATGCCACTTTCCCATTCAGCTGCAGGAGATGGAAAATTTAGTTTTCAACTTTATTTCACTGAGATAATAGCTAATATCTAACCCTATAAACTACAAACGTAGTATACTGCTTGATTTGTTTTGGCTATGTTGGTGCTCCAGTCTGAACACTCACATGTATGTATCATACTGTACTTCCACGGAGAAATCTATTTCTGCTGCATAGTATTCTCCAGGGAATTGGGTGCAAACTCAAGTCTTCCCTGCTGTATACATTGCTCAGCTGGGAGCTTGGCTTGAATCCCAGTCCTCCACTAACACACTGCTAGCTATATTTCTCAGCTCAATGCGCAGCTGCTGTTGTGAAGGACTAGTGGAGAGGCTGCTCGTGGCTGTTTCCTGGCTCATTCAGTGAATGAAATCCATTACTCTTAAATGCAACCTGTTCAAAAAGCCTTTGAGCTGCACAAATCATTGAAGGCTTAAAAACAAACAAGTAAAATAACATACAAAATGCTGGAGGAACTCAGCAGGTCAAGCAGCATCTATGGAGGGGAATCAACACATGACATTCTGGGCCAAAGCCTTTCATCAGGACTGGAAAGGAAGGGGGAAGAAGCCAGAATAAGAAAGTAGGGGGAGAGGGATGAAATATGAAGATGGGAGATAATAGGTGGAAGAGGTAAAGGGCTGAAAAAGAAAGAATCTGATGGGAGAGGATAGTGGACCCCCATGAAAAAAAGGGAAAGAGGAGGGACACAAGACTTGGGAATGGAAAAAGAGAGAAGGGAGGGGGAGAGATTACCAGAAGCTAGAGATATTGTTCATGCCATCAGGTTGAGATAACTCGGATAGAATGAGGTGTTGCTCCTCCATCCTGAGTGTGGTCTCATGGCAGTGGAGGAGGACGTGGACTGACAGATTGGAACAGGAATGGGAAGCCAAATTGAAATGGGTGGCCACTAGGAAATCCCACGTTTGCAGTGGATGTAGCAAAGGTGCTCAATGAAGCAGTCCCCCAATCTCTGGGGCTCACTGATGTAGAGGAGGCTGCACTGGATAAAATGGATATGCTGACAAACTCCCAGGTGAAGTGTTGCCTTAATTGGTGGTGAAGGAGGAGGTGTAGGTGCGGGTGTATTACTTGTCATGCTTTCAAGAATAAGTGCCAGGAGGGAGTGATATAACGTTTGTTGCTATTTGTGGGAAAAAATCTAAAACCTCAACCCGTGTACACAAATGCTTCATATCAAAGTTCAAGGAATATTTATTATCACAGTACATATACTATATACAACCTTGAGGAGAGCTGAGGTACCGGTGACCCCTGTTTCCATCTAGGGGGTCAGTGTGGACATGGCGGAGGATTACAGATACCTGGGGATACGAATTGCCAATAAACTGGACTGGTCAAAGAACACTGAGGCTGTCTACAAGAAGGGTCAGAGCCGTCTCTATTTCCTGAGGAGACTGAGGTCCTTTAACATCTGCTGGATGATGCTGAGGATGTTCTACGAGTCTGTGGTGGCCAGTGCGATCATGTTTGCTGTTGTGTGCTGGGGCAGCAGGCTGAGGGTAGCAGACACCAACAGAATCAACAAACTCATTCGTAAGGCCAGTGATGTTGTGGGGATGGAACTGGACTCTCTGATGGTGGTGTTTGAAAAGAGGATGCTGTCCAAGTTGCATGCCATCTTGGACAATGTCTCCCATCCACTACATAATGTACTGGTTGGGCACAGGAGTACATTCAGCCAGAGACTCATTGCACCGAGATGCAACACTGAGCGTCATAGGAAGTCATTCCTGCCTGTGGCCATCAAACTTTACAACTCCTCCCTTGGAGGGTCAGACACCCTGAGCCAATAGGCTGGTCCTGGACTTATTTCATAATTTACTGGCATAATTTACATATTACTATTTAACTATGGTTTTATTACTATTTATTATTTATGGTGCAACTGTAACGAAAAGCAATTTCCCCCGGGATCAATAAAGAATGACTATGAGATTCGTCTCCTTGCTGGCAGCTACAAAAAAAGAAACCTAATAACGTGTCTTTAAAAAAAAAAGACCATCAAACACCCAGTTTGCAGGAAAAAGAAACTAAACCATGCAACCAACAAAAATGAGCAAATATCATTCAGAACTAAAGTTCATAAAGTTGAGTCCACAGTTACAAAGCCAGTTCATCACTGCAGCTGATTCAAAAGCCCATTAGTTGCAGGTCACAGCCTCAGTTCAGTGCAGAGATGAGTATTCCTCATGTAGCAGTGAGCTGAACCCCCACCTCTGGCCCCGACATCCAGACCTTTCCTTTCCATTCCTCGCTCTCTGACCTGGGCCCACCACCTCAATTCAGCCCGTACTTGACCTTTTCAATTCACCCTGGCGCTTAAACTGGTCAACCCTTGGAGTCATTCCTTGCTTTCAGAAGTGGGCCCTGCTGCTTCAATATGCTGTTAGGCCTGAGCCCCATTGCCTTGATTTGGCCTGTACCCGACCTATCCAATTCGGTTTAGTGCTTTAATCAACTAAACCTCGGGTCTCTCCTCGCCCTCGAGCCCAGACTTGGGCCCTGCCACCTCTACTCTGCCTCGTGTCAATTCTGATGCTTCGAATCGCCTCCAAGTCCGCTCGAGCAATGGCCGATGGCTCATTCTCTGCTCTTAGGCCTGGGCCCCACTGCCTCAATTTGGCTCATACATGCCACACTGCAATTGTCCTGCACCTTCAAGACTTCAGTTCATGCCACAAAAATGTCAGGTTGTGCAGGTGGTTCAAAAGGTTAACTCTGAAAAGGAAGTTGCAGGAGATGGTGATCACAATTCTATCTCCTTTACCATAGCATTGGAGAAGGATAGGAACAGACAAGTTAGGGAAACGTTTAATTGGAGTAAGGGGAACTATGAGGCTATCAGGCAGGAACTTGAGAGCATAAATTGGAAACAGATGTTCTCAGGGAAACGTACTGAAGAAATGTGGCAAACGTTCAAGGGATATTTGCGTGGGGTTTTGAGTAGGTACATTCCAATGAGACATGGAAAGGGTGGTAGGGTAGATGATCTGTGGTGCGCAGAGGCTGTTGTAAATCTAGTCAAGAAGAAAAGAAGAGCTTATGAAAGGTTCAAAAAACTAGGTAATGATATGAATCTAGAAGATTATAAAGCTAGCAGGAAGGAGCTTAAGAAAGAAATTAGGAGAGCCAGAAACAGCCATGAGAAGGCCTTTGGTGGACAGGATTAAGGAAAACCCCAAGGCATTCTACAAGTATGTGAAGAGCAAGAAGATAAGACGTGTGTGTATGGAACCGGAGGAAATAGCGGAGGTACTTAATGAATACTTTGCTTTAGTATTCAGTACGGAAAAGGATCTTGGCGATTGTAGGGATGACTTGCAGTGGACTGAAAAGCTTGTGAATGTACATATTAAGAAAGAGGACGTGCTGGAGCTTTTGGAAAGTATCAAGTTGTATAAGTCACTGGGACCGGATGGGATGTATCCCAGGCTACTGTGGGAGGTGAGGGAGGAGATTACTCAGCCTCTGGCAATGATCTTTGCATCATCAATGAGGATGGGAGAGGTTCCGGAGGATTGGAGGGTTGCGGATATTGTTCCCTTATTCAAGAAAGGGAGTAGGGATAGCCCAGGAAATTACAGGCCAGTGAGTCTTACTTCGCTGGTTGGTAAGTTGATGGAGAAGATTCTGAGAGGCAGGATTTGTGAACATTTGGAGAGGTATGATATGATTAGGAATAGTCAGCATGGCTTTGTCAAAGGCAGGTCGTGCCTTACAAGCCTGATTGAATTTTTTTGAGGATGTAACTAAGCACATTAATGAAGGTAAAGCTGTAGATGTAGTGTATATGGATGTTAGCAAGGCATTTGACAAGGTATCCCGTGCAAGGCTTATTGAGAAAGTAAGGAGGCTTGGGATCCAAGGGGACATTACTTTGCGGATCCAGAACTGGCTGGCCCACAGAAGGCAAAGAGCGGTTGTGGACGGGTCATATTCTGCATGGAGGCCAATGACCAGCGATGTGCCTCAAGGATCTGTTCTGGGATCCCTACTCTTCATGATTTTTATAAATGACCTGCATGAGGAAGTGGAGGGATGGGTTAGTAAATTTGCTGATGACGCAAAGGTTGGGTGTGTTGTGGATAGTGTGGAGGGTTGTCAGAGGTTTCAATGGGACATTGATAGGATGTAAAACTGGGCTGAGAAGTGGCAGATGGAGTTCAACCCAGATAAGTGTGAGGTGGTTCATTTTGGTAGGTCAAATATGGTGGCAGAATATAGTATTAATGGTAAGACTCTTAACAATGTGGAGGATCAGAGGGATCTTGGGGTTTGAGTCCATAGGACACTCAAAGCTGCTGCACAGCTTGACTCTGTGGTTAGGAAGGCATACGGTGCATTGGGCTTCATCAACCGTGGGATTAAATTCGAGCCGAGAGGTAATGTTGCAGCTATATAGGATCCCAGTCAGACCCCACTTGGAGTACTGTGCTCAATTCTGGTCACCTCACTATAGGAAGGACGTGGAAACCATAGAAAGGGTGCAGAGGAGATCTACAATGATGTTGCCTGGATTGGGAAGCATGCCTTATGAGAATAGGTTGAGTGAACTCGGCCTTTTCTCCTTGGAGCAATGGAGGATGAGAGGTGACTTGCCAGAGATAATGAGAGGCATTGATTGTGTGGATAGTCAGAGGCTTTTCCCCAGGGCTAAAATGGCTAGCATGAGAGGGCATAGTTTTAAGGTGCTTGGAAGTAGGTACTGAGGAGATGTCGGGTAAGTTTTTTACGCAGAGAGTGGTGAGTGCATGGAATGGGCTGCTGGCGGTGGCTGTGGAGGCGGAAATTATCGGGTTTTTTAGGAGACTCCTAGATGGCTACATGGAGCTTAGAAAAATAGAGGGCTATGGGTAAAGCCTAGGTGGTTCTAAGGTAGGGATATTTTCGGCACAGCTTTGTGGGCCAAAGGGCCCGTATTGTGCTGTATGTTTTCTGTGTTTCTATTGATTGCAATGATTGTATACAAGAAAAAGTGGTATTAATAAAGTAACTTAAATTTTGTTTGTTTTGTGTTGTGCTTCACCTAATCAATCTTAAACCGGAATCTTGATTTGTAAATCACCTAACTCTGGTTTAAACCATACCTTTTTACTAGACTTGCCAACCAGTGGTAATAGTTTCTCTCAACCTGTTCTATGAGATCCATTTTAATATTTTGTAAACGAAATCAGCTGTGACTTACTAACTATGTAGGATTATGTCATAGTTTTTCCCAAGGCCCTGAGCAGTTCACGGAACCCCAGATGATGTACTAGGTTGTGTATAACTAGTTCCTTTGCTTCCATCTCCATTTTGCATCAGACTGGGACATTTTATCTTTACTATTTCCTATCCTTCTTCATTATTTTAAAGAAAGACTGCTTTAGAATTCTAGATATTAGTTAATGAAGATATATATAACTTTGGAAAGATCTTGGGTAGTTTTAAAGTTATCAAGCAACACATAACAAAAGCTCTTTGGCCCATCTAGTCCATGCAAGCCTGTTCTTCTTCCTAGTCCCATTTACCTTCACATGGACCATCTTACCTCTCTCATCCATGTACCTATCCACACTTCTTAAATGTTACAATTGACCTCGCATCTACCACTCTGTTTCACACTTGCACCACCCTCTGAACGAAGAAGTTCCACCTCAGATTCCTCTTAAAATATTTCACCTTTCACCCCAAACCTATGACATCTAGTTCAATTCTCACCCAACCTGAGGGGAAAAGGTCTGTGAGCATTCACCTTATCTAATCCTTTATAATTTTGTATCCCTCTAAGAACTTCCTTCATTCTCCTGTGCTCCAATTTAAAAGAAAACTGCTAACCTATTCAATCTTTCCCATGCAACACACACAACATGCTGGAGGAACTCAGCAGGCCAGGCAGCATCTATGGAAAAGAGTGTAGTTCATGTTTTGGGCCGAGACCCTTCAGCAGGACTGGTCAGAAGAAAAGAGATTGTGCTCTTTTCCATAGATGCTGCCTGGCCTGTTGAGTTCCTCTAGCATTTTGTGTGTGTTGCATGGGTTTCCAGCATCTGCAGATTTTCTCCTGTTTACGATTGGCAACCTTTCCCCACTACTTCTGTGAGCATTTTCTTGGTAGAAAGCTGAGAAGTAGGGTAAACGATGAATGGAAAGAATGAGTTGTGTGGGAAGCAATAGAGTGAATTGGAATCTTGCAACTCTTACTCACAGCATAGGATGTTTAACAGTACCCAGACTTGCACTTGTGCTATCTTTGAAATGGGCAAGTTGTTATTAATTTTACTTCATTGTGTACAAATAACAGACATTCTTAAAATTTTGCTAATATTCAATAAAGAAGTTTTTCTAACTCATTGGAAAAACAACCTAGTTTGCTTTCCTCCCCCTTGTCACTGACTTAAAAAAAGACATTTGGTCTTTCCATGTGCAAAACCGTTGGGACATCTTGCAGATTTGTGACCATTTTAAACATGCAGATTTGTGACCATTTTAAACATGCAGATATGCTGACTCAGCTAATTTGTACTTTGAGGAATCTGTTAGTAGATTTCGCTTGAGTAAATACATTATAATTTGATGGTTTATCTGAAATTTTAGTGTCTGGAATTTAATGGGGCCAAGGACGAAATTCAAGAGGAGATTAAATACCCAGATGGAAAGGTGAGATTTCATTCTTTTCATTTATCAGTTTTTGTACTTCCTATTATTATCATTTTTCTCCCTTTCTAACAAGCCATGCATTGAATAAATGAAATATTTTAAAACACCATCCCTCAATTCTGTGTTCAAAGTTTAATGCAGTCCAGATTGTAATTGGTCAGTATTAGAATTGATTTATTTTTGTAAAGCTGTCAAGCAGCCAGCATAGTCAAAGATTCCACCCACCCAGAGCATTTTCTCTCATCATCTCTCCCATCGCATAGAAGGTACAAAAGCTTAAAAGTTCGTACCACCAGGATCAATGACAACTTCTACCATGTTATTATAAGATTATTGAATGCTTACCTAGTATGATAAAATGGGACTTTTGATCTTGCAATCTATGTTGTTATGATCTTGCACCTTATTGTCTACTTGCACTATACTTCCTCTATAGCTGTTTGTTTTGCATTGTTATCGTTTACCTTGTACTACCTCAATGCATTGTGTAATGGATTGATCTGTATGAACAGTGTGCAGGACAAGCTTTTCACTGTACCTAGGTACATGTGATAATCAAAAACCAATTCCACTGTATCTCAACAAGCAATAAATGGATCTGTATTCGATCAGTTTTCTGGTGACCTCAATCTAACTAACCTAGTCACTACGGTGAGGCCACATCCACTACAGTTAATCATACAATGACTTACCCCTGAACTTCTAAATAGGGAGAGATGTCCTACAGGCCAGATGAACATTGCCTAACTAACAGTCAAACTTGTATCTGTTCAGCTATTCTTGGGAATGTGCAATTGTAACAAAACCCAGAGGTGGTGGCACAGTGGAAGACTGTTATGTGATAATCTACTGACAATAGATCCCATGAAGTCTTTTGATGTCAGGCCCAACCATTGGCAAGATGCTCACCAGAGACAAACTGAAGTACAGCAGTTAATTACCTAGAATTGTTGGGGGGGGGGGGGGGGGGAGGGAATAAATTAAAATTTGGAAACAGTAATCTCAAAATTTAAGGTGTCACAACATCCTCTGCTGCTCTTAGCAGCCACTCTATATTGATAACTCTTAAGTGCCCTCTGAAATGGCTCAGCAAGCTATCTGTTGTACCATGACTGCTGCACTTTCAAAGAGCTAAATTGATCACCTGATGTTGACCTAGTTATGAAGTTTAGATATGGCAAAATCAGACCCCGAAGTACGATGACTCCTGCCCCACAGAGGGTAATGCAGTTGGCTCTGTCCAGTGTGATTGAGCATGACTTCTAATTTCTTAACAAATTTGGCAGCTCAATACTGCCCACCCATGATGTGCTCGGGCCTGGGGAATCTGCACTCTATCATTAAAGTCAGACCAGAATATCCATCTTGGTTCAATACAGAGTGCAAAAGGGCATGCCTGCTCTATCAGTTATATTTAAGATGTTGAATTTTAGAAATTTCAACATGGGCTTGTGTGTACAAACAGCATGCACTACGAATGTCTGCATGCTAAGCATTTCTACGTTTACTCAAGATGGATCAACTATTTCCCACTTCTGACTGGATGTGGTTATGAATGTTTCATGCTGATTTTTAAAAGAAGTATTTGAATGCTGAGCAAGTCCATTGTGGATTATGGGAATACTTTTAGAACTGATGTTTTTTGTCTGTTTACGTAACATTAAACTTACTATCCTGCAAGCTCCAGTAATTAAATCCTCTTTAATCAAATTTGATTTGACTGATAAATATGTATATAATGAAGGGTGACAGGCTTGTGTATAATCAAAGAAACTTGCATTTTTAGCATGGCGGCATTGTTGAAGCTCCCAAGTTATCCTGGAGATTCAGAAAGCCAGAATATTTTAAGAATTTTTTAAAAAACTATTGCTCTTTACAAATCCTACATTGGTATTTCCTATTCTTATTAAAATTGTATTATTTGAATGAATTTTATAGGTTGAGCAAGTGCTGAGAAGTGGACATCATATAATCATTTTCTGTAATGGTACAAGGAAAGAAGTTAGTGCTGATGGGAAGATCATTAAAGTAACCTTCTTCAATGGAGACATAAAGCAGATTATGTCAGACCAGACTGTAGTAAGCAATATCATTTTCAAAATTATATAAAATTGAACATTTTGGAAAAAGTTTAAAGTCTGTAAGCAATTGTTTCCTATTCTGCTGGTAGCATTTTAAAAAGTTGTTGCAACGTGAATTTTAAATTTCCCATGTCGTTAAAATTCAGGAGCATTACATTCTGCATACAGGTCTTTTGGCCCAATAAGTTCATGCCAACTATTGTGTCCATCTAGCTAGTCTCAATTTCTGGTTTTTGGCTCATATCCCTCTAAGCCCCATCCAAGTGCTTCTATCCAAAAGATACTATTGTACTTGCCTCAACCATTTCTGGCAGCTCATTCCATAAACTTATCACTATGTGTATTTGGGGGGGGAGTTGCCCTCAGGATCCTTTTAACCCTTTATCCATACACCTTAAATCTATAACCCGTAGTGTTGGAGTCTTGGGGTAAAGACTGTTACCATCCACATTATAGATGCCTCTCATAATTTTAAACATTTCTGTAAGGTTATTCCTCATTCTCCTATGTTCCAAGGAATAAAAGCCTAGCCAATCTTTCCCTTTAACTTGAGACCTCCAATGTTGGCAACATCCTCAAATATTTTCTGGACTCTTTCCTGTTTAATCACCTCTTTCTCATAACAGGGAAACCAAAACAGTACGCTGTATACCAGGTGCAGCCTCATCAACCACTTGTACAACTGCAACATAATGTCCCACATTCCATACTGTATGGCCTGACTGATGAAGGCCAGCCTGCTACGTGCATTTTTCCACCATTGTTCATAGTGTTAAGTCAAAAAGGCATCAGTTCAGACTTGTCTATGTTGAAATCCATTTGCATCTGCTCGGCCCACTTCCTTAACTGATCAAGATCTCTTTAATCTACAATAATTTTCACTATCAATACCACCTCCTAATTTTGTGTCATCCACATACTTACTCATTATGCATTAGTGTCCAATTCATCATTATGATCTATACTTTTAAAAGATGGTATTCCAAGTACCACTGCATAAATAAACATCTGGGTACAAACGCAGACCTTATTGATTTTAAAGATAATATTTAAAGGTCTTGGTGTTTACATTCTAATAAGACCAAATCTTTATCTGTTTATAAAGGGTGAATATATCCAAAAACAAAACTTTAATTTTAAACTTTAATTGTTTCAACTGTTCCTTTTTCCAAGATTTACAATTTGGTGTTGCCCTTAAGTTTTTTGTAATGTTAATCAAATTGACTATGATACAATGTCTCAACTGCAAGATTTATAAATTTAAACCCTGAGGAAACAATGGTGATAATATGATAGAATTCTCCCTGCAATTTGAGGGAGAAGCTAAAGAAAGATATATCAGTATTATAGATGAATAAAGGGAATTACAGAGGCATGAGAGAGGAGTCAGCCAAAGTTAATTGGAAGGGGACACTAGCAGGGATGATGGAAGAGAAGCAAAGGTTGGAGTTTCTGAGAGCAATTCAGAAGGCACAGGGTAGATATTTCACAAAGTAGTAGTATTCTAAATGCAGCATGATGCAACTGTGGCTGATGAAGTCAAAGCCAACATAAAAGCCCAAGAAAGGGCAGATAATAGCAAAAATTTGTGGGAAGTTAGAGGATTGGGAAGCTTTTTAAAAACCAACAAAAGACAACTGAAAGAACCATGGGAGGGGAGGAAGTATAAAGGTAAGCTAGCCAATAATGTTACAAGTGATACCAAAAGATTTTTTTAGATATATAGAGTAAAAGAGAAGTGAGAGTAGATGGTCGACTCTTGGAAAATGACAGTGGAGAGATAGTAACAGGAGGTAAGGAATTGATGGATGAACTGAATAAGTATTTTGCATCATTCTTCACTGTGGAAGACTACTTGTAGCATGTCGGAAGTTTGAGATGGTCAATGGCAGAAGTGAGTGCAATTGTTATTACTAGGGAGATGGTGCTTGGGGAAACTGAAAGGTGTTAAGGTAGAGAAGCCACCTGGACCTAATAGACTACACCACAGGGTTCAAAAAGAGGTAGCTGAAGAGATTGTGGAGGTATTAGTAATGATTTTCAAAAATCAATAGATTCTGGCATAGCTCTGGAGGACTGGAAAATTGCAAATTTTACTCCAGTCTTCAAGAAGGTAGGGAAACTGAAGAAAGGAATTTGTAGGCCAGTTGGCCTGACGTCAGTGATTGAAAAGATGTTTAAGATGGTGCTGGTGAAGGTCAGTGACTACTTGCTGGTGGCAAATAAAAACAGATTAGGTTCAATTTAATGTCAGATAAATGTATACAATATATATCCTGAAATTCTTTTTTTTCACAAGCATCCATGGAAACAGACAAGTGCTCCAAAGAATGAATGAAAGTTAGATGTTAGAACTCCAAAGCAGCCCCCCCCGCTCCCCCTCCCATGCATAAGCAGCAGCAAAGCAATGACCCACCCCTGCCATCAGCAAAATAGCATCTGCACCCTCCACTGGGCACTCAAGCGTGTGGCAAAGCATCAATAAAAACACAGACTTGCAGTGCCCCAAAGACTATTCGTTCACGTGGTAAATCGACATACCACAGGCACTCTCCTTTCCTAATAAAGGAAAAAGGGCTGTCCTCATTTCACAGCAAGAGGGGAGACATAATAAAACAATTCGCCAACTTATGGTGTTAAGTCTGTTGCATCACTTTTCCTGAGTTCTGTGCCCAAAGATTTCAGGTCTCTGGGCACATAACCAGCAGCCAGCTCACTGCTTATGATCTTCTGTCTCCCACGACACACCAGTTCTCTGTGGCAGCACTGACCTAGAATCCGCCTGCCTCCAGAGCCACGAAAATCTGGCACCCTGAAGGTGCGCTAGTCTTCTAGACCACGTCCTTGGCATATTGAAAAACGGCCAGTTGTGAGGCCCTGAGAGTGGGTCCCATTCCTGCAAAGAACGGAAGTCAACATGCAACTCCAGGTCAGGGTCTTCAAAAGAACCCTGAAAAGGAAAAAAGAGATATTAAAGTTAGAAATAGAGCTGTTTCTGAAGATGCAAGTAAAGGAGTTGCCGTTAGGTGCCATCATCCTCAGCTCTGCCCTTGAATACTTTATGAATCAGTTTTTCTGGTAAAAGATCACTGCAAACAATAGACTGTAACTTCCTGTCAGAGTTGAGCTTTTGAACTACTTGTACAATCTGGCATTTTTGTGGTGGAGAACGGTCATGGCATGGTGTATGTGGGCTGAATCAAGGCGGCGGAGTCTAAGCCGGAGAGTGGGGAATGGATGCTGTGGACTTGGCAATTTGATTTGGCAGAACTGAGGTGAGGTGAGGAGAGTGGAGGCGATGCAGAGTCAAGACGGTGGGGCGCGAACCCGGGCCTGAGAGTGAGGAAAGACCTGAGGTTTGATTGATTTAAGTGTCGAGCTGAATTGGAAATGTTGGGTACGGGCTGAATCGAGGAGTTGGGGCATCGGCCTGAGAGCGTATTGAAACGACAGGGCCTGGTCTGAGAGCAAGAAAGTTGGAGGATTTGAGCGCTGGGCCAGATTGCAGAAGGTCAGGGTGTCCGGGCTGGAGGCATGGGATCGGCTGTTTCAATCACTGCTCTGCAAGGTTTACTTGTGTCTGAACCAAGCTGTGGCTTGCAACTATCAAAGTATAGATTCACTTTTGTAAACTTCAGTTCTGATTGCAATTTGCTTACTTTTATTGTTTGCACCTTTTTTCCTCCTGCACATTGGGTATTTGATGGCCTTTTTCTTTTAAATGGGTTCTATTGCGTTTCTTTGTTTTGTAGCTGCCTGCAAGAAAACTAATGTCAAGGTTGTATAAAGTATACATAATTTGACAATAAATGTACTTCGATCTTCGATGTTGGAGTCGATTGTTAAGGATGTGGTTTTGGGGTACTTTGAGTCTTATGACAAAATAGGTCAAAGTCAGCATGATTTCCTCAAGGGAAAATCCTGCGTGAGAAATCTATTGGAATTAGAACATAGAACAGTACAGGCCCTTCGGCTCACAATGTTCTGCCGACCCTCAAACCCTGCCTCCCATATAACCCCCCCACTTTAAATTCCTCTATATACCTGTCTAGTAGTCTCTTAAACTTCACTAGTGTATCTGCCTCCACCACTGACTCAGGCAGTGCATTCCACGCACCAACCACTCTCTGAGTAAAAAAACCTTCCTCTAATATCCCCCTTGAACTTCCCACCCCTTACCTTAAAGCCATGTCCTCTTGTATTGAGCAGTGATGCCCTGGGGAAGAGGCGCTGGCTGTCCACTCTATCCATGCCTCTTATTATCTTGTACAACTCTATCATGTCTCCTCTCATCCTCCTCCTCTCCAAAGACTAAAGCCCTAGCTCCCTTAATCTCTGATCATAATGCATACTCTCTAAACCAGGCAGCATCCTGGTAAATCTCCTCTGTACCCTTTCCACTGCTTCCACATCCTTCCTATAGTGAGGTGACTAGAACTGGACACAGTTCTCCAAGTGTGGCCTAACCAGAGTTTTATAGAGCTGCATCATTACATCGTGACTCTTAAACTCTATCCCTCGACTTATGAAAGCTAGCACCCCATAAGCTTTCTTAACTACCCTATCCATCTGTGAGGCAACTTTCAGGGATCTGTGGACATGTACCCCCAGATCCCTTTGCTCCTCCACACTACCAAGTATCCTGCCATTTACTTTGTACTCTGCCTTGGAGTTTGTCCTTCCAAAGTGTACCACTTCACACTTCTCCGGGTTGAACTCCATCTGCCACTTCTCAGCCCACTCCTGCATCCTATAAATGTCTCTCTGCAAACTTCGACAATCCTCTACACTATCTACAACACCACCAACCTTTGTGTCGTCTGCAAACTTGCCAACCCACCCTTCTACCCCCACATCCAGGTCGTTAATAAAAATCATGAAAAGTAGAGGTCCCAGAGCAGATCCTTGTGGGACACCACTAGTCACAATCCTCCAATCTGAATGTACTCCCTCGACCACCACCCTCTGCCTTCTGCAGGCAAGCCAATTCTGAATCCACCTGGCCAAACTTCCCTGGATCCCATGCCTTCTGACTTTCCGAATAAGCCTACTGTGTGGAACCTTGCCAAATGCCTTGCTAAAATCCATATAGATCACATCCACTGCACTACCCTCATCTATATGCCTGGTCACCACCTCAAAGAACTCTATCAGGCTTGTTAGACACGATCTGCTCTTCACAAAGCCATGCTGACTGTTCCTGATCAGACTATGATTCTCTAAATGCCCAGAGACCCTATCTCTAAGAATCTTTTCCAACAGCTTTCCCACCACAGACGTAAGGCTCACTGGTCTATAATTACCCGCACTATCCCTACTACCTTTTTTGAACAAGGGGACAACATTCGCCTCCCTTCAATCCTCCGGTACCATTCCTGTGGACAATGAGGACATAAAGATCCTAGCCAGAGGCTCAGCTATCTCTTCCCTCACCTCGTGCAGCAGCATGGGGAATATTCCATCAGGCCCCGGGGACTTATCCATCCTAATAACTCCAACACTTAACAAACTCTGCCCCATCTAAACCCTTGGAACTAATCAGGTGCCAATCAATATTAGGGAAGTTAAAGTCACTCATGATAACAACCCTGTTATTTTTGCACCTTTCCAAAATCTGCCTCCCAATCTGCTCCTCTCTATCTCTGCTGCTACTAGGGGGTCTATAGAATACCCCCAGTAGAGTAACTGCTCCCTTCCTGTTCCTGACTTCCACCCATACTGACTCAAAAGAGGATCCTACTACATTACCCACCCTTTCTGTAGCTGTAATAGTATCCCTGACCAGTAATGCCACCCTTCCTCCCCTTTTTCCGCCCTCTCTATCCCTTTTAAAGCACTGAAATCCAGAAATATTGAGAATCCATTCCTGCCTTGGTGCCAGCCAAGTCTCTGTAATGGCCACTACATCATAATTCCATGTATGTATCCAAGCTCTCAGTTCATCACCTTTGTTCCTGATGCTTCTTGCATTGAGGTACACACATTTCAGCCCTTCTACCTTACTGTCTTTACACTGTTTATTCTGCTTCTCTTTCCTCAAAGCCTCTATGTTAGATCTGGCTTTACTCCTTGCACTTCTTTCACTGCTCTATCGTTCTGGGTCCCATGCCCCTTGCAAATTAGTTTAAACCCTCCCGAACCATGCTAGCAAACCTACCTGCAAGGATATTGCTCCCCCTCGAGTTCAGGTGCAACCCATCCAATCTGTACAGGTCCCACCTTTCCCAGAAGAGATCCCAATGATCCAAAAATCTAAAACCCTGCTCCCTGCACCAACTCCTCAGCCACGTATTCAACTGCCATCTCCTCCAATTCTTACCATCACTGTCACGTAGCACTGGCAGCAATCCTGAGAACGCCACCCTTGACGTCCTGTTCTTCAGCCTTCTGCCTAGTTCCCGAAACTCACACTTCAGGACCTCATTCCTCTTCCTGCCTATGTCGTTGGTCCCAACATGTATCACGACTTCTGGTCGCTCTCCCTCTCGTACCAGGATGTTGTGCACCCGGTCAGAGACATCCTGGACCCTGGCACCCGGGAGGCAACAAACCATGCGGGTGTCCTTCTCACGTCCACAAAATCTCCTGTCTGCTCCCCTGACTATAGAGTCTCCAATGACGATAGCTCTGCTCTTCTCCAACCCACCCTCCTGCACCACAGGGTCAGACTCAATGCCAGAGGCCCTGCTACCATGGCTCATACCTGGTTGGTCGTGCCCGCCAACAGTATCCAGGATGGTAAATTTATTCAGGGGAATGGCTACAGGGGTGTTCTGCACTACCTGTCTGCTCACCTTTGCTTTCCCCCCTCTGACTGTCACCCAACGACCTACTTCCGACAGCCTAGGTGTGACTACCTCCCTATAGTTCTCATCTATGACTGCCTCATTCTCCCTTATGAGTCGAAGGTCATCCAGCTGCTGCTCCAGATTCCTTACATGGTCTTTCAGATTGCCCAGCCGTATGCACTTCTGGCAGACGTGACTCTGTGGGAGAGGGGCATTCCCCCAAGAAGAAAGAACAATCAGGATAGACAAAGGAGAATTGGTGGTTGTTGTGTACTTCGATTTTTCAGAAGGCCTCCGATAAGTTGCCACACAAAGCTGCAAAACAAGATGAGATCCTAGGATATTACAGGAAAGATACTGGCATGGATAGAGCATTGGTTGATTGGCAAGAGGCTAATGACCATTGGTGTACCACAGGTCTGTGTTCGGACTGCTTCCTTTTACGTTTTATGCCAACTACTTGGATGATGAAATTGGTGTTGTGGCCAAGTTTGTGAACAAAACAAAGATGGGTAGGGGCAGGTACAGTGGTATGGGAAAGTTTGGGCACCCTGGTCAAAATTTCTGTTACTGCGAATAGCTGGGTGAGTAAAAGATGAACTGATTTCCAAAAGGCACAAAGTTAAGGATGACATATTTCTTTAATATTTTAAGCAAGAAAACTTTTTTATTTCCATCTTTTACAGTTTCAAAATAACAAAAAAGGAAAAGGGCTCGAAGCAAAAGTTTGGGCACCCTGCATGGTCAGTACTTAGTAACACCCCCTTTGGAAGTATCACAGCTTGTAAATGCTTTCTGTAGCCAGCTAAGGGTCTTTCAATTCTTGTTTAGAGGATTTTCTCCCATTCTTCCTTGCAAAAGGCTTCTAGTTCTGTGGATTCTTGGGCTGTCTTGCATGCACTGGTCTTTTGAGGTCTATCCACAGATTCTCGATGATGTTTTAGGTCAGGAGACTGTGAGGACCATGGCAAAACCTTCAGCTTGCACCTCTTGAGGTAGTCCATTGTGGATTTTGAGGTGTGTTTAGGTTCATTATCCCGTTGTAGAAGCCATCTTCTTTTCATCTTCGGCTTTTTTTACAGACGGTGTGATGTTTGCTTCCAGAATTTGCTGGTATTTAATTGAATTCATTCTTCCCTCCACCAGTAGATGTTCCCCGTGCCACTGGCTGCAACACAAGCCCAAAGCATGATCGATCCACCCTGTCTGTGCGTAACAGTTGGAGAGGGATCCTTTTCATGAAATTCTGCATCTTTAACTTTGTGCCTTTTGGAAATTGGTTCATTTTTTATTCGCTTAGGTATTCACAGTACTGTAACAGAAATTTTGACCGGGGTGCCCAAACTTTTGCATGCCACTGTAGATTTAGGGAATCAGAGGGGCTGCAGAAGTACTTGGATTAGAAGAATGGGCAAAGAGGTGGCAGATGGAATAGTGTTGGAAAGTGTATGGTCATGCACTTTGGTAGAAGGATTAAAGGTGTAGATTATTTTCTAAATGGGGAGAAAATACAAAATCAGGTGCAAAGAGATTTGGGAGACCTCGAGCAGATTTCCTAAAAGGTTATAGATCGTAGGTTACTAAAGTTGCCTTCATTCAACTTGCTAAATATGTTATCTTTGGACTTGATTACTCCAGTATTCCTTTTGCTTTCTATGTTCTGTAAAATTTGCCAAGCAACACAGAGTTTCCTTTGACCCACCTCTCAACCTTCACCTGCAATCATTCTCAACTACACTGACCCTGTTAAGCAACACCAGTTGTAAAATTTTCATCCTCTTCACTCTGACCCCTGGTTCTAATCTCATTGGAATTGGAGGATTGCAGATAAAAGGTTTAATGTTCAGTGTCTCCAGCATCCATATTTTAGTGGACACAGCTCAGCCAATCATGAAAACACACCTCTACTCTGCAGACTCTGTCTATACTAAGCCTATCCAAGATCTCACCTACTTCAGTCATTCTCTTTTCTTCCTCTCTCCCATTGTCTAGAAGATACAAGTTTGAAAGCATACCACCAGCTTCAAAGATGGCTTTTACAAATGGTATCTTGCTGTTGTAAGACTGGATATTTCCCTGATACATTAAGATGCACTCTTGACCTCAATCTCTTGTTATGACTGCACATTACTGTCTATATGCCCTGCATTTTCTCTGTGTTGTAACTCTAAATTCTGTACTGTTATTGTTTTATCTTGTACTTCCTCAATGCACTGCTGTAATGAATTGATCTGTACGGATGACATGCAAGATTTTCATTCATACTTCAGTATGTGACAGAAATAAATCAATTTACTTATTTAGTTATTACTTAATTGGTGACTTTGCCTCCCTCAACTGCTAAGGCACTGTCTTCTAGGACTTGTCCCCAAGACGTCTTCCCCTTTCTACCTTTTGAGACATTGCTCAAAGATAGGTTTTGTATAACAACTCTATTGTAATAGGGGAAGAATTTTGGTAGTTATTCAGTCCTTGTTTGAGATATTAATCCTATTTAAATGGGTTTTAAAATTATGTTTTAATCATCCACCAAATATTTTTCAGCTTTTCCATAACCTTAATATATTTTTAAAAACAGATATACTATTATGCAGATGCCCAGACAACACACACAACTTACCCTGATGGTCTTGAAGTTTTGCAGTTCCCAAATAATCAACTAGGTGAGTGACACTGACTGCTTAGATTTTAAGCAAGGTGTACTTTAAAGCAGGGGTACCAACATTTTTTTTATGCCATGGACCAATACCATTAAGCAAGTAGTGTGTGGACAGCAGGTTCAGAACCATCGGTCTAATGGAAGCAGAGTCTGAAGCAGACCAGTACAAAGGTGGAAAAGGTAGTCAATGATGGCATGGATGTTCAAACAAAAACTTAGCTGTAAAGACCACCAATTTCTGAGAACAAAGGTATTTTTACTTACACATTTAATATGCCACTCTCTAGTCCAAAACATGCCCTTCAACTTTGTTTTATAATTAAAAATTATTTTTGTAGTATTGAAATTAGACATTACTGTATGCAACTTGTTTGAAATGTTTAGTTGTCCATGAAGCACCTTACAATGCTCCTGTTGAGGTCAATACAAGTACTGATATAAACACAATTTGGGAAAAAAGACCAAAGAGTATGATTCATTCTTTGATACATCATATCATTTTTTTTCCTGAGGGGTAATGTACTCTGCAGTGCTTATTTCTTTAGCAAACATCAGAAGAAACTATATTCTCTTCGCTTATCTTGGGAAATAATTGAATTTTTGCGGTTACTACTGAAATTGGTAACTTAGCAGTACCCCTGTCCCAACTATTTTGGTGCTCTAACCATTTGACACATATTTGCATGATTTACAATTTGTATTTTATGGACAACATTTTGTGTAGTTGAGGGATTTTAGTTTCCACTTCTAGCAATAATTTAGATGGAATTTCAGTCAGTTGAAAAATGGGTGGTGAATGAAGAATTGAAAGCAAGATATTGGGTACAGTTTAGATAGATATAGTACAGATTGAGTATTATAATGAAATGTGAAAGAGCAGAGTTCCTGGGGATTAGAAAGTCAACAATGAAATATTTATTGTAAATTATTGTAGTCAAATTATTTCAATGAATTAATTGGAATTCTAAAGCATTTTACAGATATTGACATGTGTATATTAATAATTTTAGAGAAACATTATCCAGATGGCAGAAAGGAAATCACCTTTCCAGACCAGACCATTAAATACTTGTTTGCAGATGGTCACGAGGAGAACGTGTTTCCTGATGGAACAATAATACGCATGCAGCTGTAAGTAAACTACCTTAAGTAATCTGCATCAATTTCAGCGATTCATCTAAATAACGATTTAGTTTTTTTAAAACATTGTAATCTATGTGGCAGCACTTCCTGGGTTACCAGTAATGAACATTCATTAAAAAATTTTCTTCCTAGCTTTTGATTGTTCTTGCACAATTTAATAGGTTATTACCAAGGATGCATACACTAACAACATTAACAGGTGTAAACACAGATAAATATCACCACCTCTTCTAAATAGTATTGAAAATTTTAATATTCATCTGGATGTCAGCAACTCCCAGGATGGATAAGTAAACTGGTACAAATTTTAAAATGTGAAATCACCTGATTTCCACTGAGCAGAAGGCTAATAATTCCTTGTGAATATAAGCAGTTTATTCTCTCCCCTGCCTTTCCCCAAAGAATAATAAATCTTCAGTGAGTTGTACAAATTTGGCGATTTACTGAATGTCTAATTCTACTCTGACTATAAATGAAGTATCTGGCTTCAAGCTGTACTTGAAGACACAAAGACTAAAATATAGTAGAACTGTTAATCTGGCACATTTGGGATATTGGTGGTGCTGGATTAGCAGATTTTCTGAACTATTTGATGTTATTTTCTCCTGAATGCATTCTTCACTTTGTTGTAACAAATTTCCAGCATAGTCTGGTTAGCAATAGTCAGCATGGCTTTGTGGGGGGCAGGCTGTTCCTCAGGAGCCATATTGGATTCTTTTGAGGAAGTGACAAACCAAATTGAAGGTAGAGCAATGGATATGTTGTGTATATTTATTTTAGTCAGGCATTTCCTAAGGTTTATCATTCGGAAGGCATGGGATCCAGGGGAAGGTCAGGTGTGAAGGCAGAATACAGGGTTAACATAGCACATTTAGCAGTGTGAAACAACATGGGGATTTTGGGGTCCATGTCCAGATCCCTTTAAGTTGCTGTGCAAATCCTATAGAAGGGTCTTGTTCCAAAATATCAACTGTTTATTCATTTCTATAGATGCTGCCTGCCCTGCCACATTCCTCCCAACATTTTGTATAAGATGCACAAGCTGATAAGGTGGTTAGTAAGGCATATGGTGTGTTCACTTTCATTAGTTGGGGGATTGAGTTCAAGATCTGCAAGGTTGTGTAGCTCTATTTAACTTTGGTTAAGCTACTCCTAGAGTACTGAGAGTTCGCATCCACTTATCATATGAAGGATGTGGAAGTCTTTAGGAAGGATGTAGTGGAGATTTGCCAGGATGCTGTCTACATTTGAAGGTATGTCGTGAGGAAAGGTTGAGCAAGCTAGGATTTTTCTGTTTAGAGTGAAGGATAAGATGCGACTTGATGGACACGTACAAGATGATAAGAGGCATTGGTTGTGGACAGGCAGCTACTTTTTCCCCAGAGTGGAAATGGCTAATACTAGGAACATAACTTTAAGGTGTTTGACATCTTTCTTCCCACCCCCATCATACTTTCCTCCAGAGGTAATTTTTTTAAAATATCGTGGTAGGTGCATGGAATGTGCTGCCAGGCGTGATGGTAGGACATTTCAGAGACTTGGATAGGCACATAGATGAAAAGAAATGGAGGGGGAATTGAAGGATTAGATTGATCTTAGTGTAGCTTAGAAAGTCAACAACTTCTATACTTGCTCTTCTGTTTAGTGTTTTATAGTATACCAGTGATCAAAGTGCTATCTTTTGAGTGAGGTATAATAGCTCAAGAACACAATTTTCCTCTATCCTAGTGCCTATCAATCAATTCCAAGCCAAATTTTGGTCATTTGCTGGAGATAGTTTACCATATTTTTGTGCATGTGCTATGGTGAGTGTTTGTTTGAAAATTAAGCACATAAGTAAACGTTATTTAAAACCAAGATTTTCCCTCTTGTGCAGTGATGGTACCAAGATAATTGAATTTAATAATGGACAAAGGGAAATACACACACCAAGCTACAAAAGACGCGAGTATCCTGATGGAACTGTTAAAACAGTACATCTAAATGGACAGCAAGAAACAAAGTACAGCACTGGAAGAGTAAGAATAAAAGATAAGGAAGGCAATGTAATCATGGACAGTAAACCCCACTGATTAAGTATTGTTTTAAATGTAGTCAACACTTAAAATTACAATCAGTTATCGTAAAGAATTTGACTGCTAGTATTTTTCTTGTAAATACTTCTATGAAAATGTCAACCATGAGCTTGGTGTTTAAATGTTTATAAAATGGATTTATTGAATTATTTATGTATGTTACTTAAGGTAAAACATTAAATGATAAAATGAACCAAATATTTAGAGTCTGCAGTAATCCTGATTTGAAGAGCATTCAGTGTCTACTAAGGCACAATTTTACACTAACAACTTTTAAAAAGCTATGGTCTTTTAATTTTAATACCAGAACAAAAAATGTGCATTCAAAATGCACAGAATTGCATTTATCATTTCTAACAATTTTGTGTTGACACATTTTCCAGTTGTTGCATCCTGCTTAGTGCTCATAGTGTGTGTGTGATA
Organism: Mobula birostris; assembly: GCF_030028105.1. Classification (NCBI taxonomy): domain Eukaryota; kingdom Metazoa; phylum Chordata; class Chondrichthyes; order Myliobatiformes; family Myliobatidae; genus Mobula; species Mobula birostris. The sequence goes on from NC_092376.1 coordinate 47,830,232, forward strand.
TATGACAAACAACTATCAGACAATCTAATTCAACAATCTAGCTGCTGTGGTAAACTGGATCAGCAAATTAGTGGCTGACACCAAGACTGAGAGCAAGGAAGGCTATTAGAAGCTTGCAGTGGGGTTTAAACCAGCTGGAAAAATGGCAGAGGAATTTAATGCAGACAGTTGAGAAATTTTACACTTTGGAAAGACAAACCAGGGTGTAACTTGTACAGTAGGGCCCTGAGGAGTGTGGAACAGAGGGATCTGGGAATACAGATCCATAATTCCCTGAAAGTGGTATCACAATTAGATAGGGTTGTAAAGTGAATTTTGGACACACTGGCCTTCATAAATCAAAGTATTGTTTACAGGAGTCGTGATGTTTTGTTGAAGTTGAATTTAAGAAATTGGTGAGGCCTGATTTGGAGTTTTGTATGCAGTTCCAGTCACCTATCTACAGGAAAGATGTAAGATTAAAAGAGAGCAGAGAAAATTTATAAGGATCATGCCATGACTTGAGGACCTGAGTTATAGGGAAAGGTTGAATAGGTTAGGACTGTATTCTCAAGAGTGCAAGAGATTGAGAGGTATAGATAGGGTAAATACAAAAGCAGAAGAGGAAAAAGCAACACACATCAAAGTTGCTGGTGAACGCAGCAGGCCAGGCAGCATCTGTAGGAAGAGGTGCAGTCGACATTTCAGGCTGAGACCCTTCGTCAGGACTAACTGAAGGAAGAGTGAGTAAGGGATTTGAAAGTTGGAGGGGGAGGGGGAGATCCAAAATGGTAGGAGAAGACAGGAGGGGGAGGGATGGAGCCAAGAGCTGGACAGGTGATTGGCAAAAGGGGATACGAGAGGATCATGGGACAGGAGGTCCAGGAAGAAAGACGGGGGGGGGGGGGGACCCAGAGAATGGGCAAGGGGTATATTCAGAGGGACAGAGGGAGAAAAAGGAGAGTGAGAGAAAGAATGTGTGCATAAAAATAAGTAACAGATGGGGTACGAGGGGGAGGTGGGGCCTAGCGGAAGTTAGAGAAGTCGATGTTTATGCCATCAGGTTGGAGGCTAACCAGACGGAATATAAGGTGTTGTTCCTCCAACCTGAGTGTGGCTTCATCTTTACAGTAGAGGAGGCCATGGATAGACATGTCAGAATGGGAATGGGATGTGGAATTAAAATGTGTGGCCACTGGGAGATCCTGCTTTCTCTGGCGGACAGAGCGTAGATGTTCAGCAAAGCGGTCTCCCAGTCTGCGTTGGGTCACGCCAATATATAAAAGGCCACATCGGGAGCACCGGACACAGTATATCACCCCAGTCGACTCACAGGTGAAGTGTTGCCTCTCCTGGAAGGACTGTTTGGGGCCCTGAATGGTGGTAAGGGAGGAAGTGTGAGGGCATGTGTAGCACTTGTTCCGCTTACACAGGTAAGTGCCAGGAGGGAGATCAGTGGGGAGGGATGGGGGGGGGGGGACGAATGGACAAGGGAGTTGTGTAGGGAGCGATCCCTGCGGAATGCAGGGGGGAGGAGGGAAAGATGTGCTAAGTGGTGGGATCCTGTTGGAGGTGGCGGAAGTTACGGAGAATATGTTGGACCCGGAGGCTGATGGGGTGGTAGGTGAGGACCAGGGGAACCCTATTCCTAGTGGGGTGGCGGGAGGATGGAGTGAGAGCAGATGTACGTGAAATGGGGGAGATGCGTTTAAGAGCAGAGTTGATAGTGGAGGAAGGGAAGCCCCTTTCTTTAAAAAATGAAGACATCTTCCTCGTCCTAGAATGAAAAGCCTCATCCTGAGAGCAGATGCGGCGGAGACGGAGGAATTGCGAGAAGGGGATGGTGTTTTTGCAAGAGACAGGGTGAGAAGAGGAATAGTCCAGATAGCTGTGAGAGTCAGTAGGCTTATAGTAGACATCAGTGGATAAGCTGTCTCCAGAGACAGAGACAGAAGGATCTAGAAAGGGGAGGGAGGTTGGAGGCACCTGGTAAACTTGAGGGCAGGGTGAAAGTTGCCTCCAACTTTCACTCTGCCCTCAAGTTTACCTGGTGCCTCCAACTTTCACCCTGCCCTCAAGTTTACCTGGTGCCTCCAACTTTCACCTGGTCCATCCCTCCCCCTCCTGTCTTCTCCTATCATTTTGGATCTCCCCCTCCCCCTCCCCCTCCAACTTTCAAATCCCTTACTCACTCTTCCTTCAGTTAGTCCTGACGAAGGGTCTCGGCCTGAAACGTCGACTGCACCTCTTCCTAGAGATGCTGCCTGACCTGCTGCGTTCACCAGCAACTTTGATGTGTGTTGCTTGAATTTCCAGCATCTGCAGAATTCCTGTTGTTTGCAGAAGAGGAAAAAGCCTCCTTGCATTTAGCCTGAGGTTGGGTGAGACTCGAACTCGAGGTCATGGACTAAGGGTGAAATGTTTGAGGAATATGAGGAGGAAACTTCACTCAGGGTGGTGAGAGGATGGAAAGAGTTGTTAGAGGAAGTAGTAATATGGGTTTGATTTTGACATTTAAGAGATGTTTGGATAAATGAGGGGGGTACAGCTGGCTCTGGTGCAGGTTGATGGGGCTAGGCAGAATAACAGTTCAGACTAGATGGGCCAAAGGGATTGTGCTGTAGTACTCTACAAAGCCACATATAGCTTATTTTTCCTCTCTAGAAAAAACAATTCACAACTATGCATAGTTTAAGTCATGTTGTAGCTTTGATGCATTGTAATTTAACTGGGATTATCACAAGGATTAACATTCAACAATAATCAGTGAGGCACAGAGAGAATCTGAATTTTACTGTATTTATTGATTAAGTTCACAAGCATATGGAATTACACAATTGAGTACCCATGTGCAGAGCCACTTGGTTTCCCTGACCCTCCATGAACATTCAGAGAAAAGGTAATACTCAAGAAAGGGAGTTTACACTGGTCCGGTGTACTTGATGCCGATGTAATCTCCACGTTTCTGACATAGGGTCTTCTACTTCCGCAATCGCTGGTCTGCAAAATTATCGCTGCCTGTGCTCCCAAAATCCTCCTTTTCCCATTCTTTTCCTTATTAGATCAATCTAGTTCATAAGGTTACCTGACTGATCCATGTCAGCTTCTCACTGGAAGTTGCTCAAGGCTTTATGGGTCTTTCCTCTAACCTTGTGCCCAAGGTAACTTTTGTTCTGCCCAAGTCAGACTGGTTCAAAACAGTCCAACCAAACCCTGGCCCCATGACCAGATCACAGACTGTTCCTCTACAAGTCTGCTATTTTACATAATAAACAATTTATGAGAATGGTCTCAGATTTAGCAGATCATTAGCAGAAACTGTGTCCACATTCAATTGCTCTGATTAAGCTAGAACTGAGCAGGAATAAATACACGATACAATACACAAACTGGCCACCTCCATCCTGCAATCACATGGCAATATCAAAGACTTTAGATTTGTCTTTTTCCACCATCCTTGCCTCATTCCTGTTCACTGATATGTAGAGTGTAGTTCTGGCCAATAGGATGATTCTGAATCACACACACTAGCCTCTTGGTTTGGTAGACAAGTTCCAATAGTAATTACCTCAACTCTGGAATTTTTTGTTGGCTGAACAGCTTCCACTTCTTTTTTGCCAGATGTTTAAATCTGTGCCAGTGCAATACCAAGACCTTTTGCCCTATCAGCTGAGTGCAAGTTGTTTATATTATATTCTGAAAGGCTCCTCTGTATTTTAATGGCTAATAGCTGTCAATCAACTTGTTTTTTTTTCAACTTCTGTATCCACATTATTAAAAATATTTAACTCAGTGTTTTGGGACATACCCAAAGGTCTGATTTAGAAACAAAATCAGCATGAAAGATAAAATACTGTTATAATCCTTCAGGAAACAAAATTTTATTGGAAAGATACACTTCCGTCAAAACTGATAGAAACACAAAAATTTACAACTGAAAACTTTCAGCAATATTTTGATAATTTTGTAGTAGTATTCTAAGCAAAATGTTATCAATGTAACACTTTCCAATCATAAACGAAAGGCAAATTTAGTCAATCTACCATGAATAATTTGCAGATTTAGATAAGTTTCAACACTTAAACGAACATATAGACATACTCAGCAACATTTCAGAAGTTTGATATCAATTTAGCTTCAACCAAAAAGAGTTTACAAAGTTATCAAAAAAATAGAACAGTCAAACTGCAGGTTGTTGACAGTAGTTTCAAATCTGTTCAGTATCGTGTTGGTACCTGTTACATAGAGATTCACTGTAAATTTTCCCCTCAAAGTTGCAAACATACTACAGTCATATTTATGAAGAAGCATTTCAGAATTGTTTCTTATATACAGTTCTCTAATACATTTTGCAAAAGTATAGAATTATGTAAATTTAGATCTCAGTGACAAGTTTTTCTGTCTGGCCGCCAGTGCTAGTGGTGTTCCACAAGGGTCAATATTGGGACCGCTTCTTTTCACATTATATGTCAATAATTTGGATAATAATAATGGCTCTGTGGTCAAGTTTTTGAACAATATGAAGATAGGTAGAGGAGTTGATCGTGTTGATGAAGCAGGGAGTCTAAAGGAAGAATTAGATCAGGAGAAAAGGGAAAGATGTGGCAGATGGAAAATAGTGTAGGGAAGTGTACAGTTATGCATTTTGGTAAAAGGAATAAAGGGGTAGACTATTTTCCAAACAGGGAGAAAATTCAAAAATCAGAGTGCAGACGGACTTGGGAGCCCTTGTGCAGGATTCCCTAAAGATTAAGTTGCAGCTTGAATCAGTGGTAAGGAAGGCAATTGCAATGTTAGCATTCGTTTCAAGAGGACTACAATATAAACACAAGGATCAGATGCTGAGACTTTATAAAGCATTGATCAGACCACAGTTGGGGTATTGTGAGCAGTTATGGGCCCCTTAATCTAAAAAGATATGCAGGCATTGGAGCAGGTCCAGAGGAGGTTCACAAGAATGATTCTGGGAATGAAAAGGTTAATTAGCTGGTGAAGAGGAGGGAAGAAATCTCACAAACCTATCCAATATTGAAAGACCCAGACTGGACGTGGAGACGATGTTTCCTATAGTGGGTATTTCTAGCACCACATGGCACAGCCCCAGAATAGAGGGACGTCCATTTAGAATAAAGATGAGAAGGAATTTCTTTAGCCAGAGGATGGTGTATCTGTGGGATTCACTGACATGGACTACTGTGGAAGCCAAGTCATTGAGTATACTCAAAGCAGATTTTGATAGGTAGTCAAGGCGTTAAAATTTGTGTGGAGAAGGCATGAGGATGTGGTTTAGAGGGATAATGAATCAGCCAAGATCGAATGGCAGAGCAGAACTGATTAGCTGAGTAGTCTAATTCTGTTCCTATGTCTTTATGGTCTTATTTATTTTCTGGAACACTGGGAAAGGGTATTTAGATTGAACATACTGACAAGGGTTTTTATCTTTACTCAACCAAATTCATGGCTCAGTAAAAGGGCCCAGGTTTCATTATGGCACCATGATGAAATTAACTTAAACAAGGGACTGAGATGGAGATGAACTACCATAATATTCAATAATCTTAACAGAAAACTAAGTCTTACATATCTAAGTCTGCCAAACCCTTTTCCAGAAGAGAAAGATGAATCAAAGATCCTTCTTCATACAAGAATACTGAGACTTCTGGATGTAAACTCTGAAGAATATTTTAAATGTCAAGAATTAGTTACTGAAGAAAATAAAACAATTTAGCTTAAACAATGTTAAAATGCTACTGCAGTTTTATTCACATTATGGATAAAATTGTAAATTATTTACACTGTAAAGAACTAGAGACACTAAATACATTAGGTTAAATGAGGCACGTTTTCTCTATTTTGGGAATTTTTCATGCATCTGAATTTCCAATGTAGATCTTTTTGAACACAGTTTCATTTGTCTACTATCTTTTATATTGTGAAATACCAGGGGATGTGTTGTTTGGTCAACGACGTCTCTGAATGGTTGCAGAACATTCATGAGGGGGAGGGTGAACAGCTAAAAGTTGTTGTACACATTGGTCCAAACATAGGTAGAACAAGGGAATGAGGCCCTGCAGAATGAGTATAGGGAGTTAGATTACTTCCAATGTTATATGCTAGCAATGTCAGAAATACAAAAACAGGCCAGATGAATCTGCCTGAGAAGCAGGTGCAGGAGTAGGGATTAAAGTTCTTGGACCATTGGTACTGAGCAACCTGTACGAGGGACGGGTTGCACTTCATCAGAGACTCCATCCTTAACTTTGCAGGGAAATTTACTTGTGCTACATGGGAGGGTTTCAGCAGCAGCAAGTTGTCGGATAAAAGCAATAGCAGAAAGAGCATGCTTACTCATCAAGAGAGCCAGAAGCACAGTAAAAAGGAGGGAAAGGAATACTTATTGAAACCGCAAGACAGGTGAACTAGGAGCATGGATTGACTGGGATGTTAGTGCCACAACAAAAACACAGCTGAGAAAAGGGATCAATATTCCAGGATACCAATGCTACAGATGTGACAACACTACAGATAAGCGAGGAGGAGTGTTGCCTTTTTCCCATGAGAGGGTAGAACAGCAGTACTTAGAGATGATGTTTGTGGGGGATTGTCCAGTAGGCCAAATGGGTGAAACTTAGAAACAAGGGCAGGGTTACTCTAGTGGGTGTATAATATTATAATATAGACCCACTATAGTAACCCTGCCCAACCACCGGGCCGCGGGCTGATACGGGGCCACAAAGCATGTGCTACTGGCCGCGAGGAAACCATATGATTTGATGATATGAAACGATATGAATCAGCTGCACCTTTCCTCATTCCATCAGGCACCGTTGAACTTGAACACCCCCACCCCGATGGACGGTCCGCAAGAATATTGTCAATATTAAACCTGTCCGGTGAGGCTGGGGACCCCTGGTCTATATTATAGACCTTCCCCAATAGTCGGGAGGAACTATAGGAGTAGTGTGTAGAAAATTGCTGATAGTTGTAAGAATAATAGGGTTGTTTTAGTGGGAGACTAATTTTCCCTGGGCCACCTACAGTGTTAAGGACACAGATGGTACAATTTGCGAAATGTGTCCAGGAAAGTTTTCCAAGTCTATATGTAAAAGGCCCTACCCAAAAGTGTGCAATAATGGACCTATTAGGAATAAAGCAGGGCAATTAACTTAAGTAGCAGCTAGGGAGCACTCTATTAGTCTTAGGTTAGCGATGGTAAAGGGTTGGATACATCCACAGGTTTGGGTCCTAAACTGGATCTAGGCTAACTCTGGGGGAGTTGAGCAGGAGGTCAAATTGGGCAAGTCTAGTTGACAGGAAAGGAACAAGTGGACTGCAGGATCCTTTTAAGAGTGTTCCTGTTTGGGTGAAAGATAAACCTGACAAATTTAGGGAACCTGATGAGAGATAGAGACTCTGATCAAGAAAAGAAACATATATCGAATTTGGGGATGTGTGGATCCCTTGATGATGATATAAAACAATTAAAACACACAGTTATGAGGAAAATCAGGAGGTCAAAGAGTGGATATGAGGTGGATCTATCAGATAAGGTCAAGGAGGATCCCAAAAGGTTCAATAGCTAAAAAATAAATTCTGCAGATGCTGGAAATCCAGAGTAATACACAAGTAGGGTAGCACCTATAGAAATGAATTAACAGTTGGCGTTACAGGCTGAGACCCTTCATCAGGACTCAATAGCTATATTAAGAGTAAAAACATTATGGTTGGGTCCACTCTCTCCAGAGTCACTTTAAATATACAGGGCCCCCCACCCAAGTTCTGAGCAACAGGAGACAGGTACCACTTGGGCACACAGAATTTGAACAGGAAGATGAGGGGTCACAAGGCTACGTACATGGAAATTGTGCTTGACAGATCTTTGAGATTTTTTGAATAGCTGACCAAAAGAGTAGGCAAGTGGGTGCTGTCTATTTGGACTTCAGCAAGGTCTTTGACAAGGTCCCACAAGAAAGCAGCTCTGAAAGGTCAGGTTCTATAAAATCCAGAGAGAGCTAGTTAGGTGAATTCAAAGTTTGCTTGGAGGTAGGAAGCAGAGGGTGGTGGTTGAAGGTTGTTTCTCTGAATGGAGGCCAGGGACTCGTGCCATGTTGCAGGGAGCAGTATTGGGACCCTTGTTACTTGTTATTTATAGAAACTATACAGATGCAAATGCACAAGGCTTGATCAGCAAACTTGCAGATTACACAAAATTAGGAGTTGCTAATAAAGATTATTGCAGACTACTGGGGGATCTTGATCAATTAGGAAAGTGGGCTAAGGAGTGGAAAATGGGTTTCAATACAGATGTGTGTGAGGTAATGCATTCTGGAAAAGCAAATCAGCATAGGTTTTATACATGAATGGCAGGACACGAGGGAGTGTAATGGAACAGGAGGACTTGTGTACAAGTGCAGAGTTCGTTGAAAGCAGTGTCACAGGTACAGGGTGGTGAGAAGGATGTTGGCCTTTATCAACCAAGGCACTGAGTACAGGAGTTGGGACATTAGGTTACAGTTGTACGAGTCATTGCAAAGGTTGCACTTGGAGCATTGAGTACAATTTTGCTCACCCTTTTACAAGAAAGACACAAAAGTTTTATAAGGATCACACATCAAACTTGCTGGTGAACGGAGCAGGCCAGGCAGCATCTCTAGGAAGAGGTACAGTCCACGTTTCGGGTCGAGACCCTTCGTCAGGATGCTGCCTGGCCTGCTGCGTTCACCAGCAACTTTGATGTGTGTTGCTTGAATTTCCAGCATCTGCAGAATTCCTCATGTTTGCGAGTTTTATAAGGATGTTGCCTAGACTAGAGGGCTCCCTAAGGAAGAGGTTAGCTAAGGCTAAGTCTTTATTCTTTGGAACATAGGAGAATGAGAGGTGACTTTATAGAGCCCATGTCTATGAAGATTCTCAGTTATCCAGGTCATTGTACATCAAGCAGGAGTAAATCAAGGCAACTGGACTTGTGGTGTTGTGTTGTCTAGTAGATGTTTCACCTCTCATCCAAGAGGCTTCTTCAGTTTGATCCATGGTGAGTAGTTTTCCAGTTTATAAACTCTGAGTTGTTTAAAGGTATAGCAATTACATTGGGGGGGGGGGGGTCAAGAGTTGCAGAGGTAATGACAGGGTCATTAGTTTTACCTTTGCATGAATAGAGGTGTGAACTGTTGTGGAGACACCAGGGTGGAGATGTTAGGACTGTGTTGTAAGTAGCTGATAGGTGGTGTCGTACCCACCCCCTCTGTTCAGGGATGGGGTTTCCAGTTTAACAAAGATGGCTTCTTTACCCCTCTTTCAAACCACCTGTCCACCCTGTCCAAAATGTGCACATTATTATCAAAGGAGTGTCTCTTGTCCCTTAGGTGTAGATATATAGCCAAGTCTTGACCTGAGGTGTTAGCCATCCTACGTTGGGCCATCTGTGTGTGAAGTGGTTGTTCTGTCTCGCCAATATATAGATCTGTACAGTTCTCATTGCATTGGATAGCATATACCATTTTGCTCTCTTTATGTTTGGGTGTGGGATCCTTGGGGTGGACAAGTTTCTGTCTGTAGGTTTGAAAATCCCAGGGTTTTGGTGTTTGTTGAAAATCACTGAGTTTCTCTGAAGCTCCAGCTCTCTATGGGATGACTATGTATTTCTGTCTGCTTTGCTCCTTTCCTCTGTCTGTTGGGCTGATGTCCCTGCTAGTTTTTGGTGCTGTCTTGATGAAGGCCCAGTCAGGGTAGCTGCAAGCTTTCAGGGCTTCTCTCAAAATCTTGTTTTTAGCTGTAATGTTGGTGGGCACATTCTCGGCATGGTGATGTAGTGTTCTGATAACCCCCAACTTATCCCTGAACAGAGGGGCTGGGGTACAACACCAGCTATCAGCTTCTTACAATGCAATCTTAACATCTGTACCCAGGCACCTCTGCAACAGCTGACACCTCCATTCATTCAAAGACTAAAGATCCTCTCAGTACCTCTACAAATCTTAACGACCCACATGTGATCGCTATACAGGTCAACCTTCTACAATCCGGCACCATCAGGACCCGAGCAGTGCCAGATTAGTGAAAATGCCGAATTACAGAAGGATCACATTAAGCAATAACTAACCGCCTCATCATACCTTTAAAATATCATGTAAATCAGTACGTTAGATAATAATGAAACATAAATATTAAATGAGTAGCAAGTGAAATTTTAATTAAGTAATATACTGTACAGGCACAGATAAAATAAAGGGTACAGGTAAATGTATAGGAATTATCTTATACAGAACATCTGAGCACTTCCGCTTCTAAAATGAGACGTTTAATATACCTTCAGGCAAAGTTACATGTCTACAAGTGTGGGGTTGTCAGGATCATCAACACCTTCATCTTGAAAAATGAGTGAAGCATCAGGAACTGGTGCTGAAACCGGCACAACAGCTTCTTCCAAAACTGTTGATGTTGGTGGCAGCACAGCTGGGCGAGCAGAAGCAGAAGTTGGAGAACGGAGGTCTTCTATACGTCACATTTCACGTGACCGCCAGGCGGCCGGGGATTCGGCGCTGGGCTCTTCTTTCTTCCCTCGCAGTTACTGAGGGAATCCTCATTAGTTTCTTTTCCTCTGCTTAATAATATGCTTAAATTCAGCGGGTCACCACGTCAGATCTGAGGTTGTAGGCGGAAGAGAACGGAGGGTAGTACGCGACTGCCGGCAGGCAGGTGCGAAAGCGGACTGACCCAGCGCGCGGCAGCTCCCCTGCTGCTGGCATGTGCCGGGTGGGCGCGCCTCACGCAAATAATATTAATAAATGCAGGAAAATAAGCAGGAATCGCCTGTGCTTACAAGAGCGCGCCAACACGTGAACAGATCTAGTGCAACCAAAACAATGCGCAGCAGATTGGCATGGTGGCCCGGGAAATTAGAAATTACAGTTGCGCGGAAAATTTGTAATCAGTGCCAGATTATCGAAGGAACCGGATTACAGGTAGTTGGATTAGTAAAGGTCGACCGTACCTTTAAGCAACTCAAGAATTTATAAGGTGGAAACTATGCACCATAGATTCGAACTGAAGAAGCCTCTCGGATGAGTGGCGAAATGTGTACCAGACGACAAAGCAAGTCCAGTTGCCTTGATTTACTACTGCTTGATATAGTAAATCATGGTATTACAGGAAAGATACTCACATGGATAGAAAATTGGCTGACTGGCAGAAGTCAAACGGTTGGAATAAACAGGGCTTTTCCTGGATGGTTGCAAGTGGTGTTTCGCAAGGGTCAGTATAAGTTACAAATCTGATCTGGATGATGGAACTGATAGCTTTGTAGGCAAATTTGGAAATGATACAAAGGAGGGGCAGGTAGTGTTCAGGTAAAACAAGGAATTTGCAGAGGATAGATTAGGAGAATGGGCAAAGAAGGGCAGATGTAACACAGTGTAGGGAAGTGTATTGTCATGTATTTTAGTAGAAGGAATAAAGGCATAGACTATTTTAAATAAAAGAGCAAGTTCAGAGATCAGAGGTACAAAGGGATTTGGGAGTCCTGGCTTCTCTAAAGATAAACTTGCAAGTTAAGTTGGTAGTAAGGAAGGTAAATGCAACATACAAAAAAAGCTAGGATGTAAAGCAGAGACTTTAAAAGGCAATAGTCAGACTACGTTTGGAGACTTATGAGCAGTTTTAGGCCTCTTATCTGAGACAAGATGTGTTGGTATTGAAGAGGGTTCAGAGGAGGTTTATGAGAATGATTCCAGAAATGATAAGACAACTGAAACCACAGCTTCACTTTATGACAGCGGTCCCCAACCACCGGGCCGCAGAGCATGCGCTACTGGGCCGCGAGGAAACGATATGATTTGGCGATATGAGTCAGCTGCACCTTTCCTCACTCCCTGTCACGCACTGTTGAGTCATTACCCGCGCGTCATCCATTTCAGCGCAGGAAGGAGATCAACTCCTAGAGCTTGCAAATGACGGCGGGCTGAAAAGTCTGTTTGACATAACACCTCTGCCGGCATTCTGGTTCAAAGTCAAGGCTAAATATCCTGAGATAGCCATGAAAGCACTGAAAACATTGCTTCCATTTCCAACATATCTCTGTGATGAATGTAACAAAAACTAAATTGCGGATTAGACTGGACATAAGGAACCCCGTTCCAGTATCGCCGTCCCCCATCACCCCTCGATAGGACCGTCTTGTTGCAGGAAAGCAAGCTCAGGGCTCCCACTGATTCAGTGATATTGGTGCGTTGCAATGATTTTATAAGTTCATACGGGGAAAATAAAATTATATCAAAACGTTACTTAAAATGTTATGATGCTATTGACTTATATAACCATATAACAATTACAGCACGGAAACAGGCCATCTCTGCCCTTCTAGTCCGTGCCGAACGCTACTCTCACCTCGTCCCACCGACCTGCACTCAGCCCATAACCCTCCATTACTTTCCTGTCCATATATCTATTCAATTTAACTTTAAATGATAATATCGAACCTGCTTCTGACATGGTCATTGTAGTCTTTCTCTGGGTAAACGCAACGTATTTGACTGCTACTCTTGTCCGTTGGCAACCATTCCGCCCACCCGCCACCCCCCCCCCCCGACCTCCGCCGTCGGCCGGTCCGCAAGAATATTGTCAACATGAAACCGGTCCGCAATGCAAAAAAGGTTGGGGATCCCTGCTTTATGAGACTCATGTACATTGTTCTGCACATCCTTCAAATAAATCACCTATTTTCCCCTCCCAAAGAAATTATATACATGCAAGCTTACCTTGCCAGTTTAACTGTAGTGGGCAGAAAGTGAAACTGCTTTGTGAATTATAAAGTACTCTTTATATTTTAAATAAACTACTTACCACCAAGAATGCTGTAAGTTGATTCCTCTTTACTATGTCAACCATTATCCATACAGCTTGCATGGACCACTCTGGGCTATAAGGAAGTCGGTCCTCGTCATTCATTATAGCTGGCGGTTTAAATCCTGCCAACTTTACTTTGATGGCCCGCGCAGGATGCTTCACCAAGTGTGCAGGGATCTGGCGAAGCCTGACATTTTAAGAAATTAGATTATTTAGTGCCTATATGCAACACCAAAGGATGGAAATCAAGGTCTTCCCATTTTATCAGCAGAACAGGAACTATGAAGTTGGGTCATGGAAGAAATGAATCACTAGGGTTGCATCAAGATGGACTCAAGAGACAAGACTCGCAGCCACAAATTGCCATCTTAGTTCTTGTTTCCAGTATTTGTTTCAGTTAATGAGAAGTTTCAGAGACCCCTCAGAATGCTTACACCTTTCTTCCACTAGCAGTGGAAGTCCTGAGGATCTATTATTGCAATAGTTATGTGGATCTCCACTTTGAACTGTCTTCCTTAATATGACAGCACTGATTCTGATAACTGTAGGTGCCACTGTAGTGTAGAGCTTAATGCAATCGCTGTACAGCACCAGCGATCACTGATCAGGGTGTGATTCCTGTCACCGTCTGTGAAGAGTTTGCATACCCTCCCCATGACTGTAGGGGTTTCCTCTGGGTGTTTCAGTTTCCCACATTCCAAATGTTAGTGTTTTGCGAGCTTGCTATGTTGGCACCAGAAGTGTGGTGATGGGACAAATGGCCTGATTGTGGTCCCAGCACACTACTCAGACTACGTTGATTGTTGACACAAAATGACACATTTCACTACTCTATATTTTGATGTACATGTGACAAAAAAAGCTAATCTCTTTAAAGGCTGATAGCATATAAATCATGATTTCAAGGGACCACACGGATTCTTGTGTCTAGATCATCTGAATATTAAACATGAAAGCTATTTTTGTTTTAAAAACTTCCAGGTGGAGGAAAATGAAGCACATGTTATGGTTACAGTACATCTCCCTGCAGTAATCTCAGCACTATACTGGATTTTGTATGTTCTTTTATCTTGCTGTGGAGAGTGAGAAGAAGAGGACAACACAAGATTTTAACAGATCTACATACATGATTGGGAAAGACAGGATTCCATTTTGGCTTCCCTCCAAAACCTATGGACCATGGTCGCTGTCAGTTCTATACAAGAACTCACTTAATTTAAAATGCTCCTTTATTTGGACAGGGGTAGAAGAAGAATATTTATAAGAAATTATAGTTGTACGTGAAATCTTACACTTATTAAGTTTAGTTACCTAGTATGTGGAAGCAAAGCAGTGGAGCCAAAGTCAACATGCTGTACAAGAATCATCAATGGATGAAGTTTATCTACTGATAGTACTTTTGCTCTGTACCATCGTCCATCACTATATTCAGCAAGGCAAGGCATTTCTGTGAAGAAAATTTCATGTTTCAAACCAATAGGCAGATTTAACAAAGAACATTGGAAAAAAAATCTAGCTTTTTATTGCAATTGGATTTTATCAATTGTGCCACAAGAATACTCATGTCAGGGCCTCAAGTATGGAGTCAGAGTAGAAGGTTATTCTTTGTCTTGTAGAAACATTGGTATGGAATTCTGATTTAGATGGTACAGTTTTTCAATGCCAGTCTGTAAATGTGAGTTATGGATCTTGTGGGTGATCAGTAGCTCTAGACACCAACAAATTTCTAAAGTATTTAAAGCAAAGGCTCACTGTTACCTTAACATTACATTTGGAAAGTCAGCATTAATGTGCCCAGTCTATGATCTTAAAATCCGACAGCAACTTCAGCAAAGAACATGAAAAAGAATTGTGAAGGAACTTAGTGGGTAGAAAGGCATTTGTTGGCAGGGGCAGTGGAGGGAGGGGTGGGGAAGCAAAATCCTCTATCAGGTCCCCCTGCTGTAAGGAAAACCTTTCCAGTTCCTCTTTGTAATTTAAACACATCCCAAGCAACATTCTAGCAAACTTCCTCTGCATATTGTGCCCCTTCCCCACAGTGTAGTTAAGGCCACCACGATTCCTTCACCCCCTGTGCAATTATGTCCCTCTTAAATGGTTTATGGGATATAATTTGAGATTTCCTGCACTCATTTTCTATATTCTAATTCAGTTCAGGTTTACCAACAACTCTTTGGTGGTAAGCTGAACATTCAATTAAAGTGTAGTGTTTGATAACTGCAGTCTGGTTATGGTTTGACTATTTAAGCAATTAGAGTAGTGAGAAAATGTTGCAATTATCTACAAGGCCAAATTGGCAGATCAGGAATATGGGCAGGAATTTAAAATCCCACTTGCTTTGAAGGAATACACAGACCCTTAATATTATGGAGCTAAACTTAATACGTTCCCCTTACTATGGATCTGTTGAAGTTGGTTTATTTATTAATTAAAGAAAGGAGATGCATTCATGGAAAACATCTTGTAAGATGAAATTTGTCTTAAGAACATGACCAAAATGGCTACAACATATTTTGTTAATGAGCTATTTCTTATGGCAAAAAACATCAGTAAATCAAATTACTCCAGAGTCAAAGACAGTATAGCAAAAATTCTTAAATCAGACATTTTTAAATCAAGAAATTCCTATATAGCACATTGTAGAGCTTGCTATTAAAATGCATATTATTGTAGATTTCTACAACATTGCAGTATTGTATACTAACCGATATCCTTGCATACAGGTTTGCTAGAACTGTTTGGGAACATTTAAACTAATCTGGCAAGGGATGGAAGCAGGAGTCATAGGCTGAGGAAGGGCCAGTTGGTATACAAGGAGATGCAGTGTGTAGTGAGACTGTGAGGAAGGACAGGCAGATGACAGGGCAAAATGGCAGTGGGATGAGCTGAAATGTAATGTAGTGGCAAAATCAAAAAGGGCGATGCAAACAGGACTGAAGGTGTTAAAATCTGAATGCACACATTATACAGAATAAGGTGGATGATCTTGTAGTTCAGTTAGATTGGCAGGTATGATGCTGTGGGCATCACTGAGATGTGGTTGAAAGAAGATCATAGATGGGAGCTTAACATTCAAGGATACAGCTGGTATTGAAAGGACAGGCAGGTAGGCAGAGTGAGGGTGGAGAGGTGGCTCTATAGGTTTAAAAAAAATAAAAGCCTCAGAAAGAGGTGACTTAGGTTTGGAAGATGTGGAGTTCTTGTGGATAGAGTTAAGAAATTACAAGGATACAAAATCATAGATATTGTTAAACTAGTAAAAAATATATAATAAATGAAAATAGTAATTCTCCTCATCAGTTTATGAAGAGAAAAGAAAAAACATTGAATTTTAAATGAAGAGAAAAAAAAACCACTACACCATAAAAAAAAACAAAAAAAAAGGGGACTGGGCAGCCAATGTTGAGGATACGACCAAAAGAAAAGAAAGACTTTCTGATCAAATCTAAAACTTTGAAAAAAAAGCTTGAAAGAGTAATAAATCAAATTAAATGAAAATATTGGATAAAAGGTCGCCAGATTTGCTCAAATTTAAAGGACGTACAAAAGTCCGACTTCTTATTTTCTCTAAACTTAAACAGCACATAATGGAGGAAAGCCAGTAAAAGACTGTAGGTGGATTAGAATCCTTCCACTCCAATAAAATGGCTCTACTAGCCAACAAAGTTGAAAAGGCTATCATACATTGAGCGGAAACAGGAATATTTCCTGCTTCCGATGGAATCCCAAAAATTGCCGTAAGCAAATTAGATTATAGATCCAGATCTAAAGTTTTTGATAGTATTTTAAAAATACCTCTCCAAAAGTTAGCTAGCTTTATACAAGACCAATACATATGAGTTAAAGTGGTCCGCTCAGTATTACATCTGTCACAAATAGGATTGATATTGGAGAAAATATGTGCTAGTTTATCCTTTGACATATGGGCCCATTGAACTGTATCAAGAAATGATGGGCACAGATAGATGAGTTGTTAACCAAATGAAAAATTTTACTCCATTGATTATCTGAAAATGACTCTTGAAATTCCAATTCCCAAGTGTGTTTAATTTTATCATTAACTCCATTTGTGGAGTTCGCTAACCGTTTATAGATTATAGCTATCAACCCTTTTTGAAATGGTTTAAACTGAAAGAGAGCATCTGTCATATTAGGTGGATAAGCAGAGGGGTAATTTGGCAACAAACCACATAAAAAATTCCTAATTTGTAAATATCTAAAAAAGTGTACATTAGATAAATCATATTTATCCACTAACTGAGGAAAAAGACATTAAACAGTCCCCTAAAAACAAATCTGAAAAAGTTATTATTCCCTTGGTTTTCCAAATTAAAAAGGCCTTATCTAAAATTGATGGTTTAAAAAAATAATTTAGATATTACTAGAAAGAATAAAATTATTTAACTCAAAATCTATGAAACTGAAACCAAATTCTTAATGTATGTTTAATAATGGGATTAAAATCTTGTCTACTAATCTTAGAAAACAAAAAGGGAAGAGGAGCTCCCAGTAAAGAGGTCAAAGAGAATCCTTTCACCGAATTTACCTCCAAGTCCAACCATGAAGGACATTCATGTATATCTGAATAGTGAACCCAAAAAATAATGTATCGAATATTAATTGCCCAATAGTACATCCTAGAGTTAGGCAAAGCCATACCACCATCCTTTCTTAATTTCTGCAATAAGAGTTTACTCAATCTAGGATTTTTATTGTTCCAAATATAAGGTAAGATTATAGAATCTATTCTGTCAAAGAACTTTTTAAGGAACAAAGGAAGGAAATGCCTGAAATATATATAAAAATTTTTGTAAAACTATCATTTTAATAGCATTAATTCGACCTATTAATGATAATGTCATAGGCGGCCATTTAGAAAGCATTTGTTTGGTGTAAACAATTAATGGAAAAAAATTATATCTACAGAGATCCTTAAAATTTTTAGTAATTTTAATACCAAGATAGATAAAGTAATTTTTAGCAATACTAAAAGGTACTTGATGATTTGGATCTGAGTAATTACTAGTAGGGAATAACTCACTTTTATGTAAATTTAATTTATACCCAGTAAAACAACAGAATTCAGAAAATATAAATAACATAGAAGGAATAGATTTCTTAGGATCTGAAATATAAACTAACATCTGCATATAACGAAACCTTGTGTATTTTGTCCCCTCTCTTAATACCCTGAACAGTGTTAGAATCTCTAAGAGCAATAACAAGGGGGTTCTAAGGCCAAGTTGAATAATAAAAGGGCTAAGAGGACATTGCTGTTGAGTACCCCTATGTAAACTAAAATAGGGAGATTTTTGATTATTAGTTATAACAGCAGCCATAGGAACATGATAGATCAATTTAATCCAGGAAATAAATCACAGGCCAAGATTAAATCTTTCCAAAACCTCAAATAAGTAAAACCACTCCACCCTATCAAAGGCTTTCTCTGTGTCAAGGGAAACAACACATTCAGATTCTTTAGATGGAGAAGAGTGAATAATATTTAATAATCTTCGAATGTTTGGACCAGCTGAAAAATGGCAGATGGAGTTTAATGCAGACAAGTGTGAGGTATTGCACGTTGGAAGGACAAACCAAGGTAGAACATACAGGGTTAATGGTAAGGCACTGAGGAGTGCAGTGGAACAGAGGAATCTGGGAATACAGATACAAAATTCCCTAAAAGTGGCGTCACAGGTAGATAGGGTCGTAAAGAGAGCTTTTGGTACATTGGCCTTTATTAATCGAAGTATTGAGTATAAGAGCTGGAATGTTATGATGAGGTTGTATAAGGCAGTGGTGAGGCCGAATCTGGAGTATTGTGTTCAGTTTTGGTCACCAAATTACAGGAAGGATATAAATAAGGTTGAAAGAGTGCAGAGAAGGTTTACAAGGATGTTGCTGGGACTTGAGAAACTCAGTTACAGAGAAAGGTTGAATAGGTTAGGACTTTATTCCCTGGAACGTAGAAGAATGAGGGGAGATTTGATAGAGGTATATAAAATTATGATGGGTATAGATAGAGTGAATGCAAGCAGGCTTTTTCCACTGAGGCAAGGGGAGAAAAAAACCAGAGGACATGGGTTAAAGGTGAGGGGGGAAAAGTTTAAAGGGAACATTGGGGGGGCTTCTTCACAAAGAAAGTGGTGGGAGTATGGAATGAGCTGCCAGACGAGGTGGTAAATGCAGGTTCTTTTTTAACATTTAAGAATAAATTGGACAGATACATGGATGGGAGGTGTATGGAGGGATATGGTCCGTGTGCAGGTCAGTGGGTCTAGGCAGAAAATGGTTCGGCACAGCCAAGAAGGGCCAAAAGGCCTGTTTCTGTGCTGTAGTTCTATGGTTCTATGGTTAAAATGTGAATATCTATTTTTAATAAATCCAGTTTGGTCATTGGAAATAACAGTAGATAAAATATTTTGACAATGTTTATCCTAATCTTGGTTTATATTGTTACTGATATATATTAATTTGAGATAATTCTCCTCTTGATTGTATTTATGCTCCTTTTAAATCAATAAAAAGATTAATAAAGAAAGAAAAGAAGGATACAAAAAAAAACCCACAAGGCTTCCAAACAGTAGCCAAGGGTATGGGATACAAATTACAAGAGGAGACAGACAAGGCATGTAATAAGGGCAAGGTTACAATAGTCCTAGGAGATTTCAACATGCAGATATATTTGGGAAATCAAATTGATGAAGGTTGTCGTTAAGCCCACTAGGGAAAAGGCAATTCTGGATTGGGGGTTGTGTAATGAACCAGAAGAGATTAGGGAACTTAAGGTAAAGGAACCCTAAGGAGACAGTCATTGTAATATGATAAAATTCACCTGTAGTTCAAGAGGGAGAAGCTAAAGTTAGATGTATCAGCATTATAGTGGAGTAAAGGAAGTTGAGAAATGGCTGCAGTTTCTGGGAGCAATTCAGGAGATGCAGGATAGAAACATCCCAAAGATAAATTATTCTAGAGGGAGGATGACACAACCATAACTAACAATGGAAGTCAAAGACAGCATAAAAGCAAAGAAGACTGCATATAATCAAGCAAAAAAAAGTTGCTAATGAGTTGGGAAGCTTATAAATACCAACAGAAAGCAACTAAATAAAGCTATGTGAAGAGAAAAGATGAAATATAAAGGTAAGCTAGTCAATAGTAAGAGGATAACAAAGTTTTTTCAGATGCACTGTATTAAAGAGCAAAAGAGAGGCGAAAGTAAATAATGAACCACTGCAAAATGATGCTGGGGATGTAGTCATGGGGGACAAAGAAATGATGGATGAAGTTAGTAAGTATTTTGCAACAGTCTTCACTAGAAGACACGAGCAATATGCCAGATGTTCGAGTCAGTGGGCAGAAGTGAGTGAAGTTGCAATATTTAAGGAGAAGGTGCTTGGGAAGCTAAAAGGTCACCTGGACCAGATGGACTGTATCCCAGAGCTCTGAAAAGAGGTAGCTGAAGAAATTGTGAAGACATTAGTAATGATCCTTCAAGAATCAATAGATTGTGGAATGGTTCCTGAGAGCTGGAAAATTGCAAAAGTCACTCCACTGTTCAAGGAGGGAGGGAGGCAGAAGAAAGAAAATTATAAGCCAGTTAGCCTGACTTTAGTGGTTGGGAAGATGTTGGAGTCCATTATTAAGGATGAGGTTTTGGGATACTTGGAGGCACATGATTTTAAAAAAAGGCCAAAGTCAACATGATTTCCTTGAGGGGAAATCCTTGCCTGTCAAATCTGTTGCAATTCTTTGAGGAAATAACAGGCAGGGTAGACAAAGGACAGTCAGTGAATGTTGTTTACTTGGATTTTCAGAAGGCCTTTGTCAAGGCGCCGCACATGGGGCCACTTAACAAAATAAGAGCTAGGTGTATTACAAGAAAGATACTAGCATGGATAGAGCAGTGGCTGACTGGCAGTAAGCAAAGAGTGGGAACAAAGGGAGCCTCTTGTTGTTGGCTGTCAACGACTAGTGGTGTGCCGCAGGGTTGATGTTGGGACCACTTCTTTTCACATCGTATTTTAATGATCTGGACGATGGAATTGATGGCCTTATGCCCAAGTTTGCAGACAATATGAAGGTAGGTGGAAGAGCAGGTAGTGTTGAAGAAGCAGAGAGGTTGCAGAAGGAATTGAACAGATTGGAAGAATCAGCAAAGAAGTGGCACATGAAATATAGTTAGTGAAGTGTATGGTTGTGCACTTTGGTAGAAGGGATGAAGACCTAGATTATTTTCTAAACAGGGAGAAAATTCAATCAGAGGAGCAGAGAGAATTGGGAGTCCTTGTGCAGGTTAATTTGCAGTCTGAGTTGGTGGTAAGGAAGGCAAATGCAATGTTAGCATTCACTTCGAGGGGACTAGAATATAAAAGCAAGGATATAATACTGAGGCTTTATAAAGCATTGGACAGACCACACTGAGTATTGCTGGCAGGTTTGGGCCTCTTATCTATGAAAAGACATGGTGGCATTGGAGAGGGCCCAGAAAAGGTTCATGAGAACGTTTCCATAAATTAAAGTGTTCACACATGACGAATGATTCTGGGAATGAAAGGGTTCATGTATGAAGAGCGTTCGATGACTCTGGGCCTGTATTCGCCGGAGTTTAGAAGAATGAGGGGATATCCCATTGAAACCTGTCTAATATAGAAAGACTTAGATAGAGTAAATGTGGAGAGGATGTTTCCTGTGGCGGGTGAGTCTAAGACTAGGGGGTACAGCCTCAGAATAGAGAAACGTCCATTTAGAAACGAGATGAGCAGCAATTTCTTTAGCCAGAGGGTGGTGAATCTGTGGAAATCATTGCTGTGTAGGCCAAGTCACTGAATATATTTAAAGTGGAAGTTGATAGTTTCTTGATTAGTCAGGGCATCAAACTCAGTCACACACAGACGGGGAGGTGATTATTAGACACCTCCGTTACACTCAGGGCAATTCACAAACACCCTTACGGGGAGAAGGGAAGAGAATGGAGTTGAGAGGGATAATAAATCCACCATGTTGAAATAGCAGAGCAGACTCGATGGGCCATTTTTTTGCTCCTGTCTTATGGTCTTATTTGAATACCATGTTAAACTTATATTTTATCAGAGTACCAAATGAAATGAATCTAGTTGTCTATACCTGATCTGAAATCTGTGAGTAAAGGAAGTGCTTCTGCATTTGGATTAAGCTCTCTCAGAGATTGCTCAAGTTCATCTTTGGATTCAAAGTTTATGCCACTATCATCAGTATCACTATCTGATCCAACGTCCTTCCTTGCATCAAGAGAGATATACACCTTTATAAAAAAAAATGCATAAAATTAGAACTCAAAATCATGCCATTCATTTCAAAGGCTGAACTAAGTGTTTATTCTGCAGGTGAATTAGTCCCAAAGTTTTGTTTTCAGGAGTTTGGGGCGGGGGGTGGGGAGAGGATAGAGTGCTAGAGAAAAAGTCATTATAGAAAAAGTCAGGACCTTGCATGGAGTAATGAAAGGATATGATAAGCACAAGACAGTTATGAGTTATTCCGATATTTTTAACACATTTCTAGCAGGCTACATACAGGGATGTAGATTAATTGCAGTTTTCTTTAATGCTGATCATGGACTGACAAATGTGACTATGCAGATTATCTCAACATTTCTGACAGAAACAGCCCACAGTATTTTCACAAGCAACACTGAAAATTGAGAAGTGGGGTGGGTAGTTGGAAGAGGCAGCTGGACCTTTAGAAGAGGAGCTTGGGATTAAACTAGCAATATCAATTGTCTACTGCACAGAAGAAAATCACACAAGTCTTAACTGATTGGAATTTTGGAAAGTGTCAAGTAGAAAAATCATAAATATTTTCAAAATACAAACTCCAATTCATCATTCATCAGTGACAAGGATTATAAAACATTAAAGCAGAATATTTTGTAATACTTAACTAAAAGTAAGTAGGAATATTAGAGTCCTCGGTCATTTATATATATTTATTTTATGTATCTATGTATGTAGTAGTAAGCATTTGGTTCATGATGACAGACGAGAAAAGTTCGTTATCTCCACTGTTGCTTTTATTGCAACAAGCACAACAACATACTGAACGCAATGAGCCAGGGAGAGATCTACTCAGTCACACACAGACGGGGAGGTGATTACTACACACCCCAGTTACACTCAGGACGACTCACAAACACCCAAGCGAACAACTGTATAGTCTGAGCTAAAATGTAACAATAAAAGAAATTGAACACCTCACTGTAATTTCAAGAACACATTTTAAAACAAGAACAAATGCTGGCTGCTAGGAATGCTGAGGTGAGCTGCCAACCACGCCCCTGGAGAACCACAATGTCCCCACCTGAGGGGTCAACCATCCTCCGCAACCCCAGAGTCCACAAATTCCAAAACTCCCGGTGGTGGTCAACTTCACTCCCTAGGGCACTGGGTGGGGGGCACTGTTTGGTAAGGCAAGAGGCAGGGCACCCAGAGCGTCACTTCCTTCCTTCCTCCTCGCTGGGTCTGTGGTGGCCAGCAGCTGATAAGGTGCCAGCTGGTCCCGGTGCAGCACGACTACCTTCCACTGCTCAGGGAACCGCCCAGATATACCACATTGGAGGTGCGGTCAAGCATCTTTACTGGCCCCTTCCTATGGCTTCCAAGCTTGGGGGATACTCCCTTCTTCCGGTTGGAGCAGCAGACCCATATTCGATCCCACACAGTAAAGCCCCGTCCCCGGCTGTGCTTTGGACTTGCCAAGCCATATCGTGAACCTGAGGTGCCACAGGCACTCAAACCTGGCCTCCCCAGGAATCTCTGGCCTGAGAGGAGGGCCAAACACCAGATCCACCAGCGTGTGCAGCTCCTGCTTGAACATGAACACAGTTGGCTCTCCTGAACTGCTGTCTGGTATGGCCACACTACTAGGGGTAGGTGGCGATCCCAATCGTACTGGTGCTGGCTAACGAGGATGGCAAGCTACGTAGTCAGGGTGTGGTTGAAGTGCTCCACCAGCCCGTCACTTTGTGGGTGGGGGGGGGGGGGGTCCACACTTCGGTGATTCCGAACCACCTGCACCTCAAAGTTGTGCCCCTGGTTGCTGTGGAGCTCCTCAGGGGTGCCAAGAGCCCCTCCACGATTCTCTCGTCAGTGGCGGTAGCACTCTTGTCCAGGACTGCATACGCCTCTAGCCACTTTGTGAAGTAACCCATGGCCGTGAGAATGTAGTGGTTCCCGCCATCAGTGTGGGTGAAGAGGCCCAGGATGTCCACCCCTACACGCTGCACTGGCACCCTAGATTGGCCGCCTGGTCCTTTCTGTTGGCAGCAGTGCACGAACAGCTCCACATCCTGCCTGCACTCAGGCCAACAGAAGTGTTTGCGTAGCTTGCTCAATGTCTTTGCTACCCTGAAACGACCGGCTCCCACCAGCCTGTGCACTGACCGCAGCGCCGTGGTGCAGAGCCCCTATGGGACCACCAGCTGCAGATGTCTGCCGTCATGGGAAAACTACCACCGTCGGAACAGCAACCCGTCACACACCTCCACAGTGCCCCACTGAGAGTACAGGGTTTTGGTCTCTGGATCCAGGGCAGAAAGCTCTGCCCACTCCGGCCACCATCCCCTACCCCGGCCAGCGTGGGGTCACTCACCTGCTCGCTGCACAGCTGCTGCTGGTCGATGTTGGGGAGGTTCCCACTGGCTGCTACTTGAAGCGTTGCCACCACCGCTTGCCCCTGGCTTTGAACCTTGAGGCGGCAACAGTAGCGTCGCTCAGTGGCCTCACAGGGACGGCGAGAGAGGGCACCAGTAATGCCATGATGCCTTCCGGCAAGGTGCTGTATCTTGAAAACATAGTCCTGGAGAGACTCCAGCCACCACACCAGCTGCCCCTCGGTACTGCAGAAGCTCAATAACCAGGTCAGTATCGCATGGTCCGTGCGAAGCAGCAGCCGTTGGCCGAAGAGGCGGGGCAGAAGGGGGGGAAGGGCCTGGAAGGCTACCGGCAGGTGATACAATAGTTCTGTTTAGGGTGGCTGAAGTATGCCACAACGTGTTCTCCTTGGTCCCCTTCCTGTGACCGCATTGTGCCAAATTCCCCGCTGCTGGCATCTGTGTCGATAATGAGGATCAGGGTACATATGCCAGCACTGGGGCCTGGGTGAGCGTAGCTCGGAGTTAGTTGAAGGCGGCAGTGCAGGTGTCAGTTTAGGTGAAGGGCTTCCCCTTCTGGTGAGCTGGTGCAGGGAACTGCCAAGGGTGGCAAAGTCCTTAATAAACCAGCGGTAGTATGATGCCAGCCCCAGGAAGCTGAGAAGCTTGGAGTCATCGTGAAGGGATGGGCCACTCCTCGACTGCTGCCATCGTCTCAGGGTCTGACACCACTCCTGCACTCACCAAGTGCCCCAGGAACTTGTCAGGTGGCGCACCAGACAGCATTCTGTGGGGTTGAAGCACGGGTTTACCTGGCAGATGGTGGGGAGGACCTCTTCCAAGTTCCACAGAGATCATACAAATAGTTGACACAACGACTCTATGGAACGTGAGCTAGCATCTTCTGAATATGGCCAGGGTGTTCCACAGGCCAGATGCCGTTATCCGGAAGTGCCAAAGCCCTTGACCAATGGAATGCTGTTACCCGGAAGTGCCACAGCCCTTGACCAACGGAATGCCGTTACCTGGAAGTGCCACAGCCCTTGACCAATGGAATGCTGTTACCTGGAAGTGCCACAGCCCTTGACCAATGGAATGCCGTTACTTGGAAGTGCCACAGCCCTTGACCAATGGAATGCTGTTACCCGGAAGTGCCACAGCCCTTTACCAATGGAATGCCGTTATCTGGAAGTGCCACAGCCCTTGACCAATGGAATGCCGTTACCCGTAAGTGCCATAGCTCTTGACCAATGGAATGCTGTTACCCGGAAGTGCCACAGCCCTTGACCAATGGTGAAGGCAGCCCTGGGACAGTTCAACCAGCCAGTAGCCACTCGGTAGATCGAGGGAGCTGAATGAGGTTGAACCCGCAAGACAGTCCAGAACATCGTGAATTCAGGGCAGCGGGTAGGCAGTGATACAGCGGTAGTCTACACAGAACCGTCATGATTCATCTTTCTTCCTGACCAACACCGCTGGGGCTGGCAGAGAACTCAATGGTGTCAGCTGCTGCCATTTTTGATCCGCTGCTCCATGTGTTCCCTCATCTTACCCCTTCTGAAGTCTACCATCAGTTCTTTGGTCTTACTGATGTTGACTGCAAGGTTGCTACTGCAACACCACTCAACCAGCTGATATAGCTCACTCCTGTATGCCTTCTATCAATTAAGTTGGCTTTTATTAAGCCATGTGTTCCCATATATCTTTTAATGGTATGAATGATAAAGGAAAACAAAAAAATTGTTTCAATTAAAAAGTATTAAACCTGTTGTCTTCAAGTACGAAAATAGTGCTTGTGCTTTTTAAAATGGTTCATCTTTGTGCAATTTAAGTTTATTCTGTGGAAGCCAGGAAATTTATTTTAAAAAGCTGATTCAATGAAAAGTGCTTACATACCTGAATGGGAGTTTCTATGTGCTTTACAGTTACTGGGAAAATCTTTCCAGGCAATGGCAATTGTGGATAATCATATTCAGGTAACATATTTGTTTCAAACTGTGAGGAGAGTAAACCCTATGAAAACAGATTTCCAATACATTAGATTATTCCTTTCCTCCTATGAGATTCCCATTACACTGAGCATTTTCTAGACACATCATCTTGCTTTTGTGGAAGACTAGTGCATGTACTAGAGCTCCAATGGTCAGAGGTCAATTTCCAAACTAAAAATATTTACCCCAGTTATTGCACATTTAAAGGTAAGCCTTAAATAACTTTTAATTGGGCTGCAATTGAATAGCGGTGATAAAGGACATAGTCAAAAAGGATAACTACTCAATATTTCATTGATATTTAGTAACTTCTTACTTTAAATGTCAAATCCCAGTTCTCTTCAGAAATATTTTCATTATTTAAACCAGATGAATCTTTCTGTGGAGGAATGACATATTATATAGTGTGTTGTTATGAAGTACATATAAAATAACCTTCAAACTTTTCTTTGCTGTAAATAATAACAAACAATATAAATACAACACAGGAATAAACTGAATTTAAGCTCAAGGTAACAGTTCCTTGCTGATAGTCAGTGAGTGTGCCCAGGAAAAAGTAGATCGCTTCAACTGGCTCTACAATTTTTACTTCTGGCTCTTTCTTTAATCCTTCCACTTTCTAGATTACAAACTATAAACGTCTATGACTTGGATTTTAGAAACACTTGCAAATTCTAGCATCAGCGAGCTTCCAGAAATCAGTCATCAGTCTTGTCATTCTGACAAATGCAGTTTTAATCTAGAGAGTCTAGTTTTATAATACAGGTTTCCCCCGCCATCCGAAGGTAGAGCGTTCCTATGAAACGGTTCGTAAACCGGAATGTCGTAAAGCTAAGAAGCAATTACCATTTATTTATATGGGAAAAATTTGTGAGTGTTCGCAGACCCAGAAATAACCTACCAAATCATGCCAAATAACACATAAAACCTAAAATAACAGCAACATATAGTAAAAGCAGGAATGATATGATAAATACACAGCCTACATAAAGTAGAAATACTTCTCTACAACGATTGCCTGCACAGATCTCCATAGCGAAAATCTCATGCAAGCGCCGTCGTCAAAAACACTGCGCAAGCACTCTCAGCAGAAAATCTCACGCAAGCGCTGTTAGCAAAAATACTCTCTCCAGTAACCTTTAAGCTATGAAGCTGCCAAATCATACCAAATAACGCATAAAAATACACAGCCGATATAAAGTAGAAATAACGTATGTACAGTGTAGCACCACTTACTGGAATCGGGAAGACAGCACCGAGCACACTGATGATGGTGTATTAGGCTGAGTCGTTGGAGGCTGGGGTGGTGCAGTGGCCTCCACCCTCCAGGCCACCGACCCAATACATTGCCGTGAAGCATGCAGGGGTACAGCGGCAGCCAGGAGGCACACAGCACATCTTTAAGAAAAAAACCGAAATAAACATGCTAATTAATTAGGTGCCGCCCGGCTTGTAACTGTCAGCCCAGATCAGAGTCCACTGCATCGCCTCTGATCTGGGCCGACAATTACGTGCCGGGCAGCACCTAATTAATCAGCATGTTTATTTTAGCTTTTTCCTTAAAGATGTGCTATGTGCCTCCCAGCTACTGTTGCATTCTCTGCGAATCGGAATCTGTCCGCTGTCCGGGGGTTGGGGTGGTGGGACACTGGGGTGTCATCTCATCGTCGATCAGGGCAGGCAGCTCATCTTCTCCTATGACTGCGTGCCTCAATGTTGAAGGTCGAGGTTTGTTGTCTGCTGTGGCTGATGTGGAAGACTTGAAAAATGACAGTATGCTTGACTGCTGAGCCTCGCGCATTTTTCTATCATACAGTTCTTTGTAAGCACTCAAACCATCCTGCAAATATGCCCTAAACCTACATAGCGTTTCAAAATTAAAGTCGTACTTTATCACTACAGCGAAAATCTCACGCAGTTGCTTCACGTTCAGTTACTGGACGACTTCACTTTCGGTCCATTCGCTACTGCATTCGGTTTCGATTGCTATCCTTTCCTCTTCCAATTGCATCAGCTCTTCATCTATCAGTTCTTGGTCATGGGATGCCAAAACCCCTTCAACATCATCTTCATTAACTTCCACAAGCCAAACTCACTTTGTCCTTACTTCGTTCACCACGATCGAAACGCTTAATTATGTCTAGTTTTATACTAAGTGTAACACCCTTACGAGCTCTCTCAGGCTTTTCTGATACCTTCAAACTCATCTTGCAAACGGCTGCTCACAGGTACGTGTTTAAGTAATGCCGGTGAGAATGCCGTTCTGAATCCGGGGGAGAGAGGCTGCTCGCCCCAAGCTTTTTTTTCGCGTGTTGCCTTTTTTTGTAACAGTGAAAACATCTTCTGTTAGTGAAAACAGGGAACTAATGTAGGTCTTTCGTAACAGTGAGGTTTCGTAAAGTGAACTTTCAAAAAGCAGGGGACACCTGTATGTAAAATATCTTGGTTACAGAAAAGTACAAGCATCACACCTTGGGTGAAATTATTTTCAGCAGTTTTTAAAATCTATTCGATGTAAACTTTCAGCACTCAGTCCAGCACACTTTATGTTGTAGATTCAAAGGACGCTATAGCACAGAAACAGACCCTTCAGCTCATCTAGTCCAAGCCAAACTATTAATCTGCTGACACCCATTGACCTGCACCCAGACCGTAGCCTTCCAAACTCCTCCCATCCACATACCTACCAAATTTCTCTTAAATGTTGACATCAAACCCAGATCCACAACTTCTGCTGGCGTACTCACCACCTCAAGTTCCACTACATCCCCGATCTTGGTGTCATCCACAAATTTGCAGATCTAGTTTACATCAACCAGATCGTTGATATAGATGATAAAGAGTAACGGACCCGTCACTGATCTCTGCTACACTCCAATCAGAGATGTAGCCATATACTACAACTCTCTGGCTTCTTCCGTGAAAGCAATGTCTAATCCAATTTACCACTTCAGCCTGAATGCAAAGCGACTGAACCTTCTTGATCAACCTTCTATATGGGACCTTGTCAAAGGCCTTGTTAAAGTCCATTATATAAACATCCAATGCCTGCCTTTAACTTTCCTGGCAACTTCCTCAAAAAACTCCACAAGACTCATTAGACATGACCTACCACACAGAAAGCCTTGTTGGCTTTCTCTAATTAGTCCCTGTCTATTCAAATACTTATATGTCCAGTCCTTTAGAATAACTTCCAATAACATACCCACTACTGATGTCAGGCTCATCAGCCTGTAATTCTCAAAGCCTTTTTAACAACAGAACAATATTAGCATGCAACTTCCCTCTGAGCAATGTACTTTAAAATCAACTTAATGATCTACAGATCTCATGATCATCAGAAGGACTCAGCAGACCAGACAGGTATGGCACTCTTAAGAAGACGAAGGTTTATCATTTATAGTCAGAAGAGAGGTGAGGGGAGGAGAAGACTCCAAGCCAGGCTGAAATGCAGAGATGCAGAGTAACCAGGTCTCTTCCACCTAGCATCTTCTTGGGAAATGTGCAGTTGCCGGAGAACAAAGCTGAGGACCTGAGGGCAAGATTGCTCTATCAGTTTGAAATGAGTGTCTGTTCTATTCTATGTCTGGCCAAGACACAGCTTCATCCTAGCACACCAGAAACAAGGATTAGACCCAAAGGCTTCCCAATTCACATAAAGGACAAAACTGTTGATTTGGAAAAGGCAAAAGGAGGTGGTGAGTGTTTCATGACAAACTCTTGGAGGTTTTCTCAAACTCATGTTCCCATGACTTAACGATCAAAAGCCATCCGTTCTACTTACCTAGGGAGTTCTCATCCGTGATCCTAACCAGTTTACATACCACCAATGGATGACTATAATTAAGCGCTCACAATACTGCATGATGCTGTCTCCAACCAAGAAGCAGTCCATCCCGACATATTTCAGATCATAGTTGGAGACCACAACCAGGCGTATTTGAAGAAAATACTGTCGCAGGAGGCAGAGGAACAGTTACGGGATTGCTTCACATCAATGGACAAGATCATGTTCAGGGACTCATCTAGAGATCTGAGTGAATACACCATGATTGTAACAGATTTTATTAAAACAGTGGTAGATGAGGGTGTCCATACAAAATCAATCAGTCTTCCCCAATCAGAAGTCCAGTGACTAAGTTACGAGAGGTCTAGGTATGATCTCCAGAAAGCCATTTCATGGGTGAAGGGGCAATTCTAGACTAAACTTGAATCAACAAGGATGCTTGACAGTTGTGGCAGGGCTTGAATACCATCAACTCTTAAAGGTGTCAGGCAACATAAGAGACTGCAGGCTTCATTTCCAGATGAGTTCAATGCCTTTTATGCTCGCTTAGACTGTCAAAACATGGAGGAACCATAATGAACACCCACACAACCTGATGATCTTATGATTTCAGTCTCTGAAGCTGACAAGCGAGCATCCTTCAGGAGGGTAAACCCATGAAAAGCATCTGGCCCATTGGAGTACCTGGCCAAGTACTAAAGAACCTGTGCCGATCAACTGGCTGGTGGTGTTCCAGAAGACCCTCAGATATAGGAGCCCATCGGCCCATCAAGTCTGCTCTGCCATTCAATCATGGGCTGAGCCAATTCTTCCAGTCATCACCACTCCCCTGCCTTCTCCCCATACCCTTCGATGCCCTGGTTAATCAAGAACCTATCCATCTCTGCCCTAAATGCACCCAAAGACTTGGCCTCCACAGCCGCTCGTGGCAACAAATTCCACAGATTTACCACCTTCTGACTAAAGTAATTTCTCTGTATCTCTGTTCTAAATGGATGTCCTTCAATCCTGAAGTCATGTCCTCTTGTCCTAGAATCCCCTACCATGGGAAATAACTTTGCCATATCTAATCTGTTTAGGCCTTTTAACATTCTGAGTGTTTCTATGAGATCCCCCCTCATTCTCCTGATCTCCAGGAATACAAGAGCTGCCAGACATTCCTCATATGGTAACCCTTTCATTCCTGGAATCAATCTTGTGAATCTTCTCTGAACCCTCTCCAATGTCAGTATATCCTTTCTAAAATAAGAAGTCCAAAACTGCACACAATACTCCAAGTGTAGTCTCACGAGTGCCTTACAGAGCCTCAACATCACATACCCGCTCTTATATTCCTTACCTCTAGAAATGAATGCCAACATTGCATTCGCCTTCTTCACCACCGACTCAACTTGGAAGTTAACCTTTAAGGTATCCTGCACAAGGCCTCCTAAGTCCCTTTGCATCTCTGCATTTTGAATTCTCTCCCCATCTAAATAATAGTCTGCCTGTTTATTTCTTCCACCAAAGTGCATGACCATACACTTTCCAACATTGTATTTCACTTGCCACTTCTTTGCCCATTCCTCTAAACTATCTAAGTCTCTCTGTCTCCTCAATAGTACCCGCTGGTGACCAGCAGCCAGCCAGATTAGGATCCCTTTATTCCCACTCTCTGTTTTCTGCCGATCAGCCAATGCTCCACCCACGCTAGTAACTCTATAATTCCATGGGCTCTTATCTTGCTGAGCAGCCTCATGTGTGGCACCTTGTCAAAGGCCTCGTGAAAATCTAAGTACACCACATCTACTGCATCTCCTTTGTCTACTCTGCTTGTAATTTCCTCAAAAAATTGCAGTAAGTTAGTCAGGCAGGATTTTCCTTTCAGGAAACCATGCTGGCTTTGGCCTATCCTGTCATGTGCCTCCCGGTACCCTGTAATCTCAACCCTAACAATCGATTCCAACAACTTCCCAACCACTGATGTCAGGCTAACAGGTCTATAGTTTCCTTTCTGCTGCCTCCCACCCTTCTTAAATAGTGGAGTAACATTTGCCATTTTCCAGTCACCTGGTACAATGCCAGAATCTATCAAATCTTGAAAGATCATTGTTAATGCCTCTGCAATCTCTCCAACTATTTCCTTCAGAACCCGAGGGTGCATTCCACCATGTCCAGGAGATTTATTCACCCTCAGACAATTAAGCTTCCTGAACACCTTCACAATCATAATTTTCACTGCACAAACTTCACTTCCCTGACACTCTTGAATGTCCGGTATACTGCAGATGTTTTCCACTGACCACTGATGCAAAATATGCATTCAGTTCTTCTGCCATCTCTGCGTGTCTCATTACAATATCTCCAACGTCATTTTCTATTGGGCCTATATCTACCCCCAACTCTTTTTTACCCTTTATATACTTAAAAAAAGCTTTTAGTATCTTCTTTGATATTAGTTGCCAGCTTCCTTTCATAATTCATCTTTTCTTTCTTAATGACCTTCTTAGTTTCCTTCTGCAAGTTTTTAAAAGCTTCCCAATCCTCCATCTTCCCACTAGTTTGGGCTTCCTTATATGCCCTCTGTTTTGCTTTTACTTTAGCTCTGACTTCATTTGTCAGCCACAGTAGTGTCCTTCTTCTATTCAAAATTTATTTCTTATTTGGAATATATCTGTCTTGCAATTCCCTCATTTTTCGCAGAAACTCCAGCCATTGCTGCTCTACTGTCCTTCCTACTAGTGTCCCTTTCCAGTCAACCTTGGCTAGTTTCCCTCTCATGCCATTGTAATTTCCTTTATTCCACTGAAATACAGACACATTGGAATTTAGTTTCTCCTTCTCAAATTTCAAAATGAACTCGATCATATTGTGATCACTGTTCCCTCAGGGTTCCTTAACTTTAAGCTCTCTTATCACTTCCGGATCATTGCACAACACCCAAGTGTCCCCTAGTGGGCTCAACAACAAGCTGTTCCAAAAAGCCATCCCTTAGACATTCTACAAATTCTCTCTCTTGAGGTCCAGTACTGGCCTGGTTTTCTCCAATCTACTTTCATGTTAAAATCCCCAATAATAATCATGAAATTGCCCTTCTGACACACCTTTTCTATCTCCTGCTGTATTCCACATCCTGGCTGCTGTTTGGAGGCCTATATACAACTGCCATTAGGATCCTTTTACCCTTGTCATTTCTTAACTCAACCCACAGAGACTCTACACCTTCCGATCCTATGTTATCCCTTTCTAATGATTTAATATTATTTCTTATACACCGGGCCACACCACCCTCTCTGCCTACTATCCTACCTTTCCGATACACCGTATATCCTTGTACATTCAGCTCTCAATGGCAGCCATCCTTTAGCCAAATTTCAGAGATGGCCACAACGCCATACTTGCCAATCTGTAGCTGAATTTCAAGAGCCTCCATTTTATTTCTTATGCTGCGTGCATTCACATTTTCAGTCCAGTATTTGTTGCTTTCTATTTTAACTGCACCACACCTCTATTGCCCTGTAACTCATCCCACTGGCTGTGATTATGCCTCATCTCCTGCCTGTCCTTTCTATCATATGTTGCATACCATCTTTGATCTATTTCTGTTTTCCCCTTCCTCAGCCCTATCACTCCGGTTTCCATCCCCTACCAAATTAGTTTAAACACTAACAGCTCCATTAAACCTGCCTGCTAGGATATTGGACCCCTCTGTGTTCAGGTGTAACCCGTCCTTTTTGTAGTGCATATGCAAGATGAAAATGCTTCCACGAGAGGTGCACTGATCGTTCTATTCCTCTTTAAAATTGCTGGGTATAAAGAGGAACTAGTGGATGAACGAGTGGTCACTACAAATATTATTGCCGGAAAGAAAAGCTAATGGAATAGAACAACATACTGAGATTGATAAGAATAGTTAGCTAACTGAAAATAGGGAGTAAGTATAATATGGTCTTTTTCTGGTTAGCAACATGGAGTGCTGAGGTTTCAGCTTTATACAATTTATACAAATGACTTGGATGAAGGCACTAAAGGTATACTTGCTAAATTTACTGATGGAAAAGTTAAGGAATTTTGGTTGTATAGTTTTTAAATCAGTAAACAAAAAAAGCGTAGATGGGTTAAGTGTGTGGTTGAGATAAACAAGTGGAGAACTATGTGGAAAAATATGAAATTAATCATTTTGCAGGAAACATTTAAAAAAGTTAACTAATTAACTAAGAACTTTGAGATGCAGAGGGATCTGGCTGGCCTGGTGTACGATTTACAAAAGACAAATATGCAGGTGCAGCAAATAATTAAGGAAACTGGATTTTGGGCTGGCTGGTGGTGTAGTGGCATCAGCACTGGACCAAGGCAGATGGTCCAGAGTTCAAACCCAGCCGGGTCCCAGCCTGGGCAGCAGCAGTATCTGCGTGGAAGAAAGGCCTGGCAATCTACTTCCATGTCTTGCCATGAAAACCCTTTGGACCCTATGTCCGTGAGGTCATGAAGAGTCGGACTCAACTTAATGACTGAACAACAAACCAAATTTTATTATTTATCACAAGCAGATGCTGAAGTATGTGCATTGATGGGCCATACTTCTGAAGTACTGTGCACAATAGCAGCCTCTCTACTCACAAACGTTAATGCACTGGGAACACTTCAGTAAAAAGTTACTAGACCAAAAGCTGGAATGAGTGGGTTACTTTATGTGGGAAGTTTGATCATGCTAGGCTTGCATCCACTGGGATGCAGACGATTGAGAGGAACTTGACTGAGAATTTCAAAAGCATGTTTCTACATCAAGAATTACTGAACATACATGATGATTAAAAGAAATGACTGATAGAGTTGAAGATCAGAATTTTGCATGACTATTTTGGGAATCTAACAATGAGATATGGTTAAATTTGTGGTTTTACCTTTAATGTTAAAGCAGCTTTTTTAGTTTGAACAGCATGGTTATAATGAATCATGAAGGAGGAAACAGACATTCCGTCCAAGCGAAGATCAACTGATAGCACTGGTGTGCTATTTCCTGAAGATTCCTAGAATACAATTTTGAACAAATCATTTCTCAACCTATTAAACTCAAGAGAACATACAACCAATACCTATGCAATCTATTGTAACACCACTCTCTGAACCTCTGCTGTTCTGACGAATTTGCTCTACCACTGATGAGAAAAGTGCGGTTTGACACATTCCAATTTCTTTACCACAGGCTTCGGAAATCAGCCTACATTAAGATGTACATCTTTCTCATTTCAATTTTGTTATTTAGAAATACAACATTATTGCCTCACCTGGATCAACCTTTATTGTCTCTTATAAACATCTTTCTTTAATTAAATCTAACAGGATATTTTATAATCATTTAATTTTCTTAAATGTTCAATTCATGCACATTAAGTAATCAAAAAAAAGAGGCAAAAGTTTATAAATTTGATTTAGGAAATACATTTAAAAGAATTTAATCACTGTCTTCACCAAAAGAGTTAATACAATTAAGGTTTAGGAAACTTTAAAGTGTCCATGATACCTGGAGCCCAGCTGGCTTCACTGCAATAAAAAAACATATTCTAGTGTTATAGAAACATAACAAGAAAAAGTCTATTAAAATGTAAGAGATCCTTAGCAGATGCCACTCCAAAACTGCATCAGATTCCTACATCTTTCACTTAATTGAAATATTATCAGTATTTCACAAATGTCTGTCAACTTCACATCCATTTACATTTTTGAAGATTATGTCATCAAATGTAAAAATTACAATACCAAACACTTAGCTTCAATAAGGGTGTTTGCACAAAACTGTTGTATTCGGCTACAATATAATTACCATGATTTCCACTTCTAATATTCTTTGTACAAGTAATTCTACCAAAGTATCAATAGCATCGTCCTGCCAGTTGTTTCCTACCTGCAAACAAAGATGATTAAAATGTCAAAGCACAGTTTAATCCATTTGCCTGCAATTCTAAATAGCATTTCCTTCAATTTCGATGTTTTTAAAATATATCCTCTAAAGTGCACATTTCACCATCGTTTTTTTTATTAATTTACTCTTTCCATTCAGTTTGTCTTTGGAAGTTGCTTAATTAAACAGGAAAAAATGCAGGGTTTCTATCAAAGAGTTAACTATCAAACACTTCTTTACCACTCCCTCCCCCACA
The DNA here is from genome assembly GCF_030028105.1 of Mobula birostris. Taxonomy (NCBI): domain Eukaryota; kingdom Metazoa; phylum Chordata; class Chondrichthyes; order Myliobatiformes; family Myliobatidae; genus Mobula; species Mobula birostris. The sequence goes on from NC_092376.1 coordinate 47,866,592, forward strand.
CTCTCCTTCCTGCATGGATCACTCCCTCCAAGATTCATCCGTCCATTCATCCCTCTCCACTAATCGCCTTCCTGGCATTTATCCCTAAAAACGTAAGAGTTACACCTGACCATTCACTTCCTCCCTCACCTCTATTCAGGGTCCCAAACAATTCTTCCAGCTGAGGCAACACTTGAATCTGTGGGCGTTGTCTACTGTATTTGGTGCTCACGGGTGGCTTGTTATACATTGGTGAGACCCAATGCAGACTGGGGGACCGTTTTGTCGAGCACCTTCACTCCCTCCACAAAAAGCAGGATTTCCCAGTGGTCAACCATTTCACTTCCAGCCTCCATTCCCATTCTGACATGTCAGACCATCGCCCGCTATTCTGCTACGATGAGGCCACTCCCAGGTTGGAGAACACCTTCTTCTCCATCTGGGTAGCCTCCAATCTGATGGCATGAACATCGATTTCTCCAGCTTCCAGTAATTCCACCCTCCCCCTTCCCTCTGCTTCATCTCCTCACTCTGGCTCTCCATCTTACCTCTTCTCACCTGCCCAATACCCCTCCACCCCTTTCTCCAATGTTCTGCTCTCCTCTCCTACCAGATTCCTTCTTTTCTGACCCTTTACCTTTTCCACTTGTCACCTCACAGCTTCTTACCTCATCCCCCTTCCCCACACACCTGGCTTCACCTATCCCTCCCCTCTCCTACTTTCTTATTCAGGCATCTACCCCCTTCATTTCCAGTCCTCTAGAATGGTCTCAGCCTGAAACATTGACTGCTTATTCCTTTCCATAGATGTTGCTTGATCTGCTGAGTTCCTCTAGCACTTTTTTGTGTGTTGCTCTGGATTTCCAGCATCTGCAAAAGCTATTGTGTTTAAAAAGTGTTTGTATATTTATTTTCTGATTTTGATTTCACTTCCAAATATTATTTAGGATATATTTTCTTTTACAGTTACTGTTTTTGAGCATCTCAGCAATGATTCCTCAATGTGAATGGTCAAAGCTCGTCCTTGACTTGCTCAGACACCATGGATCTTCTAAAGGAGGACACCTTGCAAAAAAGGTGTCTTTGAAAACAAAAATCAACAGTTCTGTGTTTTGATTTACAACCCCATCCTATTATGGCAATTTTCGGATTGCCAATGGTAGAACATAGATCTTTATCTTCTTCAGCCTGTCGGATGATTACATTTGTTACTTTAATAGCCAGAAGATCTATTTTATTGAACTGGAAGGAGACCAATCCTCCTACTACATTTCAATGGGTTTTCCAAACTATATTATGCTTAAATTTAGAAGTGATATTTTTGATCCTTTGGTTAAATTTGAAGAGACTTGGAAACCATTTATTCAACATTTTCACATGATGTAATTTGACCTTTCCGAATCCTTCTTATTAACTTAGAATATATGAATAGAGGAGCGGAGTTGACGACATTACTGAACATGTTCAATTTGAGATATTGGTCTAGCCTTGTTTTGTTCCGTTTGCTTTTTTGGGTTTAGTATTTAGTTCTTTTTTTTGTTTCTTTTTGGGGTTTTTCTTTGTATTTTTTTTATTTCTTTTTTCTCTATGATTAATTACATCATGAGTTTGGAAGTCTACTATACCTGTGTTATCTGAAATAGTTTCTGTATATGTTTATTAACAATAAGATTATTCCAATCTCTTTCTATCAACATTGTTATTTTGTTTATAACTTTGGAAAAATTAATAAAAAGATTTAAAAAGAAAGAAAGAAAACAAAAATCTCCAATTTAATGTCATAAAAACTATGTAGACAGTGAATGGCAGGCATTGTTCCCCCATCACCAAATGTAAAACACTGTCAAGAGTTGAACACCACAGTAACAAGCACCTCAGCAACGTTGACCAAGGGGCCTATTTATGCTAATCACATTTTCCTGCATATGGCCCATATTCCTCTTTCACCTTCCCATCCAGGTATGAGACAAAATGCTTTATAAACACTGATTGTACCTGCTCTACCACTCCTCTAACATCTTGCTCCATATACCCATCGACCTTTGGGTGAAAAACATGCCCCTCAGACCTCCTTTCCCCTCTCACCTTAAATCTATTTTATCTAGTTTTAGACTCACCTACCGTGTCTACTCTTTCTATGTCCTTCATAATTGTATTAACCTCTACAAGGTTACCTCTCAGCCTCCTATTCTCCAGTGAGAACACTCCCGACCTCTCCAATCTCTCTTTGTAACGAAAGTCCTCCATTCCTGGCAACATCCTGGTGAAACTCTGTGCTACAACATTCTAGCATTGCAGCATCCTTTGCATTATGTGCTGACCGTCAATTAAGTTTTTAAAGCTTATTCATTTTGCAAAATCTGAGGTGTCAGTGGTTTTGGGGGAGATGCATATTTACGTGAATTGCTTTGTCTTAAATAGTGTTGAGCTTTGAGCATTACTGAGATAACAGAAATGTTTTGAGGCTTCAAGAGGACTCTTACCACAGATATTGGTTTCTAATGTGCTCTTGGAGCCCAAGCATTTGTTGCTGGCCCAGCCAAGTCACCCCAAGACGCTGACAGCAGAGGGACTTGGCAATGGCAATATCACTGAACATCAAATGTTATACTGTTTTGTTGGAGATTACACTGTCTACAGTTTAGTAGTACAAAATGTCATTTGGCACTTAGACTGCTCTGATGATTGGTTATCAATCTGAAATGCTGACGCCACCCCCCACACCCCACAGATGCTGCATGGCCTGCTGAGTATTCCCAGCATTTTCTGTTTTATCATTTCAAGTTTTATCGTTGTGTAACTTCAGCTGAGAACCACACAGTCAATGTAACATTGGAAACTTACTGGTGTCACTCCATAAAGCTGAAACGGTAGGCAAAGCTCTGGAATATCATGGTACATAAGCACAGGATAAACATGGCACTGTGGGATTGTTTCAGAATATCCACGGTCAACATAGTGCACCTAGGTTCAAAACAATGGCTGTATTACACATTTCACAGCAAATGGTTTGACATCATGATCAATGGAAAACTCTTAAGGGTAAACGAACCTTCTGAAGTTATGATTTTGTATTTATCACAATTTTAACCAAAGAGATCACAAAAATAGGTAGAAGTAGATAATTATATTCTATTAAAGTTATTCCAAGAAAGCCCCCAACATTTTAAATACATGGTCTCACTATTATTATTACTTTCTTTCTTTACATATTTGCACATTGGTTGTCTGTCCATCTTTGTAGTTTTTCATTGACTCTATTGTATTCCTTTGATCTACTGTGAATACCCACAAGAAAATGAAACTTAGATAATTTAGATACTTAGATCATTTACTTTCAACCATGAAATATTGAATATGCAGTGCTGCTGCTTAGTCAGGTAAATAGACAGGACATGAGAAGTGCAATGCCTACTGGAGAAAAGAGCATAAAATATTGGGACATCATTTAAAAAAAGACATTTTACAATCACAGCATTGTACACCAAGAAACAGGATCCTTTGGCCCACCTCAACCTTGAATCCTATCTATGCAAATCCTTTCTGCACGTTGGACCTATATCCTTTAATATCTTTCCTGTCCAAGTACCTGTGCAAATACAATTTAAACATTGCATTTGATATGAACTGGAGAATGTTCAGGGAAGCTGTTACCTATGGCAACCATGTTAACATCGAGGAATATATGGATTCTGTAACCAGCTTACTGCAGAGATTTGTGCTTGGCTGAGGGATTGCGATGCTGCTTTTAGATCGGGGATGCAACAGCTTTCACGAAAGCAAGAACTGTGCTTCCCTGTTCCATCAGGAAGGCAGATGGGAGCATGCTCACAGAATTCACAGCCACTTCTACACTACCAGAGAGATGAGGCGAATGTGACAGGGAATTCAGAGGATTACAGACTAGAAGTCTACCCTACACGTCAGTGATCATGATGCTTCACTCCTGAGGTTGAGTGTCTTTTACACCCAGTTTGAAGTCACCCCTCTCAACAGGGGAGCAGACACTCTGCCTGAAGCTGAGGTGAGGAAGACCCTGGCCAGAGTCAACCCACGCAAAGCTGTGGGGCCTGATCATATACCAGGTCAGGTACTGAAAGACTGCACAGTCCAGCTGATGAATATATTCAACATCTCTCTGGAACAGTCCATTGGCCCCTGGGTTTTCAAGATGGCAACCATCATTCCAGTGCCAAAAAAGGCGACAGTAACCTGCCTAAATGACTATCATCTGGTGGTATTAACATCAACTATTATGAAATACTTTAGAGTGGCTGGTTACGGAGCACATTAAAGCCTTTCTCCCAGCTACATTGCACCCTTTTTAGTTTGCTGATTGCTCAAATCGATCCACTGACAATGCAATAGCCTCTGCCCTCCACTCTATCCTGTCCCACCTGGAAAATAGGGTCTCACATGCCAGATTGCTGTTTATAGACTTCAGTTCGGCATTTAACACCCTCGTACCCCAGAAACTGGTGGAGAATCTGTCCTCGCTGGGTCTCAACACCTCCCTCTGCAATGGATACTGGACTTCTTAACAGCAAGGCCAGTCAGTCTGTGTGGGCAGCAACGTCTCTAGTTCCATTACACTGAGCACTGGGGTTCCCCAGGGCTGTGTGCTCAGCCCACTGCTGTTCACCATCTCCATCTGGTATGGGAGCAGTCGAGTAGTGGCCTCAAAATCCCTACAAAGGACTGTGAGAACAGCTGAGAGGATCATAGGGATCTCCGGGCATCCATAAGGGATATTTATCAGGAGTGCTGCACACACACAGGACCTTTAGTATTAAGGACATCTTCACAACCCCATCCATCCAACATCTGCTTTCACTTTCTACCATCAGGCAGGAGACTACGATGCATAAAACCAAGAATGGATAGGATGGGAAACAGTTTCTTTCCCCAGGCCACTGGGCTCCTGATCTCCCTGCTGCATCGTATTTGAAGCGTCACTGGTTGATCTGTTCTGTACTTTGCAATATTTAATATTAATGCAGTTTAGTTTGTTACTTTATGTGTGATTCATCTGTAGATTTTATCCCTACCTTCACAAGTTATCATGTGTTATGTGTACTACTGTGCTTTATGCCCTGGTTCGACGAAACATTGTCTCTTTTCTATATACATTATATGGTTATATACGTTATATACAAGTACAGTGCCTTAAAGTAGTATTCACCATCCCCTTGGAATTTTTCATGTTTTATTGTTTTACAATATTGAATCACACTGGATTTAATTTGGCTTTTTTTGACACTGATCAACAGAAAAAGACTCTTGCATGTCAAAGTGAAAACAGATCTCTACAAAGTGATCTAAGTTAATTACAAATATAAAATGCAAAATAATTGACTGCATAAGTATTCACCCCTTTAATATGATATACCAAATCATAACAACTGGTGCAGCCAACTGGCTATACAAACGTTTGTAGAAGTTACATAATTAGTGAAATGGGAATCACCGTGTGCAGTCAAGATGTTTCAATTGATTGTAGTAAAAATACACCTGTATCTGGAAGGTCCAAATGCTGGCGAGTCAGTATCCTGTCAAAAACTGCACCATGAAGACAAAAGAACACTCTAAGCAACTCCACAAAAACTTTATTGAAGAGTACAAGTCAGGAGATGGATACAAGGAATTTTCCAAGTCACTGATTACCCCTTGGAGTACAGCTAAGCAAATCATCAAGAAATGGAAAGAATATGGCTCAGCTGTAAATCTGCCTAGAGCAGGCCATCCTCAAAACCTGAGTAACCATGCAAGAAGGGGACTAGCGAGGGAGGCACTATGACAACCCAGGAAGAGTTACAAGCTTCAGTGGCTGAGATGGGAGAGACTGTGCATACAACTATTGCCTGGGTGCTTCACCAGTCACAGCTTTATGGGAGAGTGGCAAAGAGAAAACCACTGCTGAAAAAAAAACTCACATGAAATCTCAGCTCGTTTGCCAGAAGGTATGTGGGAGATTCTGAAGACAGCTGGAAGAAGATTCTATAGTCTGATAAAGCCAAAATTGAGATTCCTGGCCATTAGACTAAACACTATGTTTGGTATAAGCCAAACTCCATACATCAAAAACACATCATCCCTACCATGAAGCATGGTGGTGGCTGCATCATGCTGTGGGGATCCTTCACTGCAGCAGGCCCTGGAAGGCTTGTGAAGGCAGAGGGTAAAATGAATGCAGCAAAATACAGGGAAATCCTGGAGGAAAACCTGATTCAGTCTGCAAGAGAACTGCAACTTGGGAGATTTGTTTCCGAGCAAGACAATAACCCCAACCATAAAGCCAAAGCTACACAGGAATGGCTTTAAAAACAACAAAATTAATGTCCTGGAGTGGCCAAGTCAGAGTCCAGACTCAATCCATTTGAGAGTTTGTGGCTGGACTTGAAAAGGGCTGTTCACTCACGACCCCCATGCAACATGACGGAGCTTGAGCAGTTTTGTAAAGAAGAATGGGGAAAAGTTGCAGTGTCCAGATGTGCAAAGCTGATAGAGACCTATCCACACAGACTCAAGGCTGCAATTGCTGCCAAAGGTGCATCTACTAAATACTGACTTGAAGGGGGTGAGTAATTATGCAATTAATTATTTTGTGTTTAATAACTGTAATAAATTTAGACCAATTTATAGAAATCTGTTTTCACTTTAACATGGAAGAGTCTGTTCTGTTATCAGTGTCAAAAAAGCCAAATTAAATCCACTATGTTTCAATGTGGTAAAGCAATAAAACAACTTCCAAAGGGTGTGGGTGGAACACTTTTTATAGGTACTGCATATAGTTAAATAACAATAAACATGACTTGACTTGATTTATATTTGCCTTTATCAGCTGCTCAGCCAACTCATTATAGATAGCTACCAACCTGTGTGTGAAAACTTGCGCCTCAGATCACCCTTAAATTTCTCCACTCTCACCTTAAACTCATGCCATTAAGTTCTAGATCTCCTCACAGGGAGAAAAGGACCGACTAGTCTATGTTCCTCATAATCTTGTAACCCTCTTGAGGACATTCCTGCATTCCAGTGAGAATAAATCCATCCTATCCAGTCTCTCTGAACTACAGCTCTCCATTCTAGCTAATATCTTGGTGAATCACTCCTGCACCTTCTATTGGTACTAGTTATCATTTTGGGCAGTGATAAAAACTTGCGGCCTGAAATAACAATTGTTTATTTCCCTCTATAGATGCTGAACCTCTCAAGTATTTTGTGTATTTCTACAACTTTACAGAGCTTTGGTGAGATATGGAGTTCTGGAAAACCCCAGCAATATAAACTCAGTAACAAATTACTATTCTTTCCCCACATACTATTAAAAGCATCACTAGAAGTTTACAGTGTTTCAGTAAAAATGAGTCTAATTATCAATATTAATTTTGTCTGCCTTAGTAACTAAATAGTTATTGCATAGGCAAATATTGAGTGCATCTTACCTTGACAGATCCCCCGAGCACTTTCAAAATCCTTCCTCTATACCAGAGTGTATCACAGCCCTTAACAATACAGCCTTCACCTTTGCTGTAGCAATATGGCTTCAGAAATGGTAAAGCTTTAAAACTAGTCTGCATAGCACTAGTCAACATGGTGAATTGATCTTCTGCATTCAAAATATTACAATAGTTAACAATTGTCAATTTGCATATAGCTTATAAAAAGCTTCATAAGACTGAATACTTGAGCTACAAAATCGTGGCATTTCTCACATTACATTGGAACACAGAAGCAGACTATTCAGACTGCAGTCTTTCCAGGATCTCAGAGCACACCAAACCAAATTCTCCCTCCGCACCCTCCTGTTATCACCCTACATACGATTCCCTCATGTTGTGCCCGATTCTCACGCCATACTCCTATACTAAGGGCAATTTACAGTTGACAATTAATCTAGCTGCATATCCTTAGGATATTAAAAGATACCAAGGTACAGAAGGGAAACTCATGCAATCACAGGAAGAATGCACAAACTTCAGACAGAGAGCAGCTAAAGTCAGAATTGAACCCAGACTGCTGGAACTGTGGGCATCACTTTAAACTGGGGAAATGAATCTCAAGTGAACTATCAAAGCAAAAGCTCAGATGCCACCAGTGGGCTCTGTGCAGGAAAGTCAATTACATTTTCACCAAAATTTTAATGTAATCACTTGCCCATGACCGAGTCCATCTTTAGCAATTGCAAAAGGTGCACAAAAATTTGAGATAGTGAAGTATCTAGCAATTGATCCCAGTACTTGATTATACTTAATTAACAGTTTGTAATGGCTTTGATCATGATGTCCTTCAGCAACTTAGCCAACATTTAGCAGCATCAATTTTGTACTAATCTTAGGACCATCAACTCCAAAATAGTATGAATTGTAAAAGAACTATTCAGCTACTTTGGAAGAGTCACAACAAAAGACTGTTCCCATCATCAGCTCCTTTGGCTTCTGCTACTCACACCTTTGAACTCAGCATCTTAAGAATTGTTGAGTTAGTTCCCTTCTGGCTTCTCTTAAAAAATCATTACCAAGTGAATGTAACCCAAGAGGTTTCATATTAGCACTTGTCTGCTATTTTCCACATCATGGCTGGCTTACTGAAACCTAAAGCCTGATATATGTACAATATTTTATTTAAAATTAAAACATTAAAAATGAAAGTAAATTGTCAAAAAATTGTGCAAAACAGCAACTGGAAAATCCTATCAAGTTGTGCACATTTTAGTGTGTAAATCTGATGGTCTTTTACTTACTGAGTGATACTGGCATCCCATAGATGGTTCCATCATCACCAATACCAGTTACTTCAACATTGAAAACATTCACATTGGGTATAATAGGTGATTTGTACACTTTTTTGGATTGGCAATATTCACGATTGAGTGCCAAATACTCAGGTGCTGGGTCCATTGCTTCATGCTTGTCGTTTTGCTTCAGCCCATTCTGTATCTCTCTATAAACAGGAGCAGTTAAATATAAAATAAGCAATTTATTGGTCACATGTTAAGATCTAAAAATCAATGCAAAACTTACAGGGGAAACATGTACATGTATAGCCTCCAAATTAGTAACTATTAACTAATGGCTGAAATTCTCTAGTCTGGAACTTGAGACTTAAGAGAAAATCTGGACCACAGGAGTTTCTCTCTGATCATCTTTCATCTGAGCAGCACAGCAGTACAAACACTCCCCCCGGTTATGTAAGGATTCTAAGAACTACTGGTAACCTGCAAGTTGAAAATGCTGTCAAATGTTGGCTGATTGTGCAAAAGTTGTAGAGTTTAGTACATGCCTTAGTTTTAGACCCCAGTTTGGACATTACTTAAATTAATCAGTACAGGTCTCAAAACAGATTCAAAGCATACTGGACCACAGAATGCTGGACCAGAGAGTTCAAACCTATTTTGCAAACATGCAGCTACATCCACCTATAAGCATACCTAAAATAAGCACATATTTACCAATTCAAAGTATTGCTGTACATTTACAGAAAGTGTTTATTTACCAAAACCTATCTAATTACAGGTAATAGTTTTCTCCCCCTCTTATAAATGAAAACAGACGCTCATTGAGGCCTTCTGGTCAAGTGAGTGAAATTATGTTGGCTAGGGCTTGTGATTCTAAAGAGACATGGTGATGTTTATCCTTTGCATACCAAGTCTCAAATTTACATAGTCACTCTGTAAAACAGGAATGTGGTGTGACAACTGACATTCTAATCCACTGCAGCATTTCAGAGTTCAGAAACAGTAATCAATTATGTTTAGTTCTCCTAGCATGAATGGGGAATTCATCTCTCTAATCCTTCACTAGATCATTCCTGTCACCGGATCAGAGACTTCATTAATTTCAATCCTCAAAAATGAGGTGAGTAAGGTGAATTACTTTATCTGAACGTGTGCATTGATTACTTAAAAAGTTGAATAATAATATTTTCAATACCTGCGGAACATTTCAATGCCAGAGACATTTAAAAGCTATTTTAAAGAAAGCTACCCCTCACCCACCTCCTGTCAAAAATTATAAGGAGAATTTCAAAGTCGGTGGCTCAGCCCCCCAGATTCCAGGCTGCTGAGAGCCAAAAACTAACCTTCATATCCTATACAATAAATGTATGCAGTCAGTGATTTCAGGTAGCAGTGCAGAGAGTGATGAACCCAGTTCATTCACATCCATCATCCATAAAACTATTCTATGTAAAATTCACTATGTGTTGGCCTCATTGCTGTGATTTGATTTTGCATCTACCTTACAACTTTAAATACTTCAAACAAATGGAAAAGTAAAACCAGTAAAATATCAGGAAAGGCTAATGCTTCAGAGATTAAACTTGTATATGAACTATTGATGCTTGCCAATCATAAAATCTAATAAATACAATTAATTTGAAGTATTCTAAGATTAGATCTTAGCAAGCACCAATTAATATAAAAGAACCATTGGAGTTGAAGTCAAAGGGCTACAACTTTAAGCTACATGGAGCATTCGGCAAAAACATACAAAAAGACCTGTATTTTTTGACAGAAACCTTAAGAGATCATCTACTTGTCAACAGCCTTGCTTTCAGATGAAATGCATTGTCTGAAACTATGATTATTTAGCAGGTTGTGGAGAAATTATGCACATTAGGAAGACAAGAAAATATTTCAATACATTATGTCATATGCTTCCTAACCTCTAAGTTATAAATGTTTTTACCATGCTTTTAAAAGCTAAAACAAAACCGATTAACTACCTTTCACAAAACAATGTCAGAAGGAGAGAAGGGCAGAATTAAAGTGTGAAGATGCACAAAGAATGAACCCCAGTTAAATATTTAATGGTGATTTCTTCATTCAACATTCTTCATAACCATCAGTCCACATAATGGAACAGAAAATTAAAAGGGAATCCCCATTGCCAAGAATGAACTGTCTGGAGAACTGCTTCTCCAGTTAATCTAAAATCTCCAGATCAATCAAGGATTGCTAGAAACTTCAATCTTTCACATATAATGAATCAATAAGTAGCCCAAGTTAATCAGGGACCAACTGTGAAATGGTGCATGGTCATTGCTATCCATGTGTTTAAAATTAAGCAAGAGTTTTGTTTGCACCTGTGAAGTGTGAGTAACATTCCACCTTTCTGTATTCAATGCCATCAAGCCAAACAAAGAGCAGAAATAGATGAACCATTTCCAGGTACCACAGGCATGCTTCAGCTACTGCATGATAGAGATGAGTGATTCAGTATATATTGCAGAATTGGTGATTAACTAAAATCTGGGTGGGATTGGGAATTGTGAGAAGGCTCTAAGATCCATTTTCTGAGGTGAATCCCATCCAAAGCAAGTGCCAAAAACAAGATCTTGCAAACAACATCAGCCAGATCCATCAAAAAAATGCTCCATTTCAGCTTCCTTCCGAAGTCTCTACCACAAAGCCAGTCTTCAGCTAATTCAAATTATTCCACGTGATTAAAAGAAACGGCTAATTGCACGAGACAGTAAAGTTGGAATCAACATTCTAGCTACAATTTTGAAAGATTGCACCTCCAGAGGTAGCTGTGAATCTACCCAAGGTGTTGAAACAACATTGGAACATAAGCATCCATCTGACATGTGGAAAATCACCCAGATACTTCCTCAGTCAAAACTAAGTAGTAATAAGATGACATTATTCCTTCAAGATTTGCAACACTTTGAAACTCTTCCTCAGAGAGCAGTAGAAGCAGAATCAATGAAATTTTTAAAAAAGTTATTGGTGGATGTACTGAATTCTTCTTATACCAAACCCCCCATTCCCACCCCAAACAGGCTACCTAGTGCATTGAGTCTGTGTCAGCTCTCAGAATAATCCCATTTTCCCAGTAAGCAAGGAATGGAAGATTACTAGGTGTATGCAGAAATGCAGTATTGAGGTTAGAGTTCATCAGCCATGATACTACTCAACTGAAGTGCAGGTCTGCGAAGCTGAGTGGCCAACTCCCATTAATGCTTATGTACAAATAGTACCAAACCATAAAAAGGCAAGACAAACCCAACTCACCTAATTTCTGCCTAAACAGGCTACTTTTAATTGAGGCGATGAAAGGTATCACCTATAAAGCTTGCTCACTGTTGCTTGGTTTGGATTTTGCCGTAATCATATACAGTGGATTCCGGTTAATTGGGACAACTCTTTAAGAACAAAAACTAAATCAAGAAAATAGCCATGATTCCCTTCATTTATTTAGGACATTATGCTGCTTAACCAGGGCAGGAGACTGCTGCCGAACAGTTTCTAATTCCCGTCAGTTGGGTGTACTTGCGTAGCCGTTAAGACAGTACACCAAACTTACAGCGAACAGTTTCTAAGTAACATCATTTAAGTGTGTTTGAGTTCAAGAAGCAGTGATTTTTATCACTGATTATATTGGAAAATGCATTGTATTTTCTATGTATTACAGTATTTACTCAAATGCACACATTGTATTTTCTATATTTACTATGTAACCACTGCTAGCTCAGTAGAAGGTATTCACTATGTAGCCATGACTTTTGACCTGTTCACTATTAATTCATGAAGAGAACTAGAATGAAACCAAGTAGAAGGATAACGGTGGCGAGTAAGGTGATGAAATATGTGGCAGTATGTCAACACAAGACTAATTAAGAAATAACTGTGGTTAGGGATGAGGGGACATATGGTCTAAAATGTAAACTAGGACATAATTAAGTTGGGGAGTAAAACAATAGTGGAAAGTCGAGAGCGGATATATTGATGATATGTAATCACAGGCCGACTGGATATGATAATGTAGCTAAGATAGGAGATTGCTATAAAAAATGCTGTATAAAAGCCTTGATGGGCAGTCAGCTACTAGCTTTCTGATTGTCTCAGCTTTGATTTGCAAATTAAAGTTTAAAACGTCTTGACGAGTTTTCTGCGTTTCCTTGTCATTTGTGAGAAACGAGAAACCACGACAATAGCTGGTAAGGTACAAGTAGCAAGACAATTCAGAAATGTTTTGCTCACCGCAGTTTCAAGTATTCAGGCTTAGAGATGCCAGAAACGGCCAGGAGTGAACATGAAATGATTTCACTACTTCACATTAGGAATTAATCTTTAATGCTACAATGGAAGTGAAGTTTTGGAGGATACAATCATCTAGCATTGTTGGAAAGCAGTGCATTGTCTGCACTGGGTGCTGAATGTTCATTTACAATCTGAAGAACATGGCAACTGAATTCTAATAATGGTAAGTATTAGGAACATTTATAGTTTTACAGTACAGTAGTAGTATCAATAGTGTTCTGATTTATTCTGTACTTCATTTAAGTACATAAATTATTACCCAGTTAAAAGGTAGTTTGCCTTTTTTAATACCTTTTTAACTATTTTCATGAAACTTTGGCTAATTGGGACAGCCGCTTAATTGAGCCAAAGTGCACCGGTCCAATTAACTGGAATCCACTGTGTTTTCAGGCCTCATTGTAGTCATGGACAAATGAGCTGAATTCAGAATTGGGTTTATTATCACTGATACGTCTTTTTTTTTTGTTTTGTGGCAGCAGTGAAGTATAAGACAAAAAATTGACCGTAAACTACAATTAAAAATAAAAATAAATAAATAGTGCAAAAGAGCAATAGTAAGGTGGTGTTCATGGGATCGTGGACTGTTCAGAAATCCTAAAATGTTGAGTGTGCATCCTCAGGATAAGTACCTTCTCCTCGATGGTAGTAATGAGAGGGGGGCATGTCCCGGATGGTGAGCGGCCGTAACGATGAGTGACGCCTCCTTGATGGATCACCCTTTGAAGCCGTCCTCAGTGGTGGGGAGATGTGTCCATGATCTAGCTAGCTGAGTTTACAACCCTCTGCAGCCTCTCTCAACCCCACGAATTGGACCCTTCATACCAGGTGGAGATGCAACCAGTCCTAATGAAGTACATAGCCCTGGCCTGGTACGGTAACACCAATGCCTTTGAGCGGGAAACCCCACAAAAGGTAGTGGATTCGGCCCAGTACTACATCATGGTAAAACCTTCCCAACCATTGAGCACATCTACATGAAATGTTGCTGTAAAAAATCCAAAGATCCTCACCACCCAGGCTATGCTCTTTTTCTTGCTGCTGCCATTAGGTCGAAGGTACATTGTTTATTGTTATTTATTTATTATCTGCCTTTGTAATTATTTTACAGTTCCTGATGTTTAAAGTTTACAGATTCTGTTTATAGTTACTTTTCTATAGATTTGCTAAGTATGCCCACAGAAAAAGAATCTCAGGGTTGTATGTGGTGACATGTATGTACTCCTGACAACGAATGTTACTTTGAACTTGTCACTGCAGCAATATGTCGGGCCCAGGATAGATCCTCTATACTCTTGGCATCAACGTAGCATTTGCCAAGCTTGGCATCAAGGAACACTGGCACAACTGAAGGAAATAAGAATAAACACGTAAAATGGTTGTAAACTTTATTTCCAGCAGATGTTCTTGGTTAATTCAGCCCCAATATTCCATTGCAAGACTTCTTATGCCCAGTGTTGTGTACCTCACAATCCTCAGGTGTTGGATCAAAGACCTTCCTCCCACTAGGAATGTTTGCCAGTGGCTGTACACATGTAATTCCATTTGAAAGTCCTCAGAAAATGAACCAGTCCATACACACCTATTCAAGCATGGGTTAACAAGCGGCAAAAATGATCATGTCAAACAAATACTGGGTAATCCTTGACATTTAATGAAATTATCCTTATATCTCCAAAAATTCAACTAAAGCAGCTGAATAAGTACCGTGGGTACAAGAGCAGATCAGGGCTGAATAACCTCTAGCACGACTTGCCTCCTGATATTCCAAAAACTTTTCACCATCTAAACCAGGGGTTCCCAACCTGGTGTTCACAGGCCCCTTGGTTAATGGTAGGGGCCCATGGCATAAAAAGGTTGGGAACCTCTGATCTAAAAGATCCAAGTCAGCAGCTTGATAGAAGGCTCTCCACTTGCCTAGAAGAGTGCAGTGCCACTAACTCTCAAAATGTTCAGCACTATCCAGGAAAAAGCAGCTCTCCTGACTGGGAACCCCAGACCATCCTAAACTTTCATTATATCTATCCTGATCATGCTGCAGCTGCTGTTCCATCTGAAAATTATTTGGAGCTGCTGACCCAACCTCTCCAACTGCATGTCCCAAATCTACAGTCACAATAGCCAAGAGGGACAAAGGAACAGCAAGATTATTGCCAGCAGCTAATCCCCTAGATGCAGTCAATCCTTATTTGGAAATATACTGCTAGTTCCTCATTGACAGTGGGGCAGTATACAATGACATGCAAAAGTTTGGGCACCCCCGGTCAAAATTTCTGTTACTGTGAATAGTTGAGTAGATGATGAACTGATCTCCAAAAGTCAAAGTTAAAGACGAAACATTCTTTTCAACATTTTAAGCAAGATTAGTGTATTATTTTTGTTTTGTACAATTTTAGAGTGGAAAAAAAAGGAAAGAAGCACCATGCAAAAGTTTGGGCACTCTAAGGGATTTGAGCTCTCAGATAACTTTTACCAAGGTATCAGACCTTAATTAGCTTGTTAGGGCTATGGCTTGTTCACAGTCATCATTAGGAAAGGCTAGGTGATACAAATTTCAAAGCTTTATAAATACCCTGACTCCTCAAACCTTGCCCCAACAATCAGCAGCCATGGGCTCCTCTGAGCAGCTGCCTAGCACTCTGAAAATTAAAATAAATGATGCCAACAAAGCAGGAGAAGGCTATAAGAAGATAGCAAAGTGTTTCCAGGTAGCCGTTTACTCAGTTCGTAATGTAATTAAGAAATGGCAGTTAACATGAACAGTGGAGGTCAAGTTGAGGTGTGGAAGACCAAGAAAACTTTCCGAGAGAACTGCTCGTAGGATTGCTAGAAAGAGTAGAACAGTGCACCACCACTCCAGAGTCTGCTAAATCTTCCTGAAGGTCTTTTGCAGTCAAACGGGGGTTTTGATTTGCCTTTCTAGCAATCCTACGAGCAGTTCTCTTGGAAAGAGTAATCAGAACAAAACCTTTCCTGCGTCCTCACCACAAAATTCAGTGTCAGAAGTTTGCAAAGGAAAATCTAAACAAGCCTGATGCATTTTGGAAACGAGTCCTGTGGACTGATTAAATTAAAATAGAATTTTTTGGCCGCAATGAGCAAAGGTATGTTTGGAGAAAAAAGGGTGCAGAATTTCATGAAAAGAACCCCTCTCCAACTGTTAAGCACGGGGGTGGATTGATCATGCTTTGCGCCTGTGATGCAGCCAGTGGCACAGGGAACATTTCACTGGTAGAGGGAAGAATGAATACAATTAAATACCAGCAAATTCTGGAAGCAAACATCACACCGTCTGTGAAAAAGCTGAAGATGAAAAGAGGATGGCTTCTACAACAGGATAATGATCCTAAACATACGTCAAAATCCACAATGGACTACCTCAAGAGGTGCAAGCTGAAGGTTTTGCCATGGTCCTCACAATCCCCTGACCTACACATAATCAAAAATCTGTGGATAGATCTCAAGAGCAGTGCATGCAAGATGGCTCAACAATCTCACAGAACTAGAAGCCTTTTGCAAGGATGAATGAGCGAAAATCCCCCAAACAAGAAATGAAAGACTCTTAGCTGGCTACAGAAAGTGTTTACAAGCTGTGATACTTGCCAAAGAGGGTGTTACTAAGTAAGGACCCAAACTTTTGCTTCGTGCCCTTTCCTTTTGTTATTTTGAAACTGTAAAAGATGGAAATAAAAAAGTAATCTTGCTTAAAATATTAAAGAAATGTGTCATCTTTAACTTTATGCCTTTTGGAAATCAGGTAATCTTTTACTTGCTTAGCTAGTCACAGTAATAGAAATTTTGACCGGGGTGCCCAAACTTTTGCATGACAATACTTCTAGAGTAACTTCACTAGAAGGCCTGAAGCATTTCAAGAAAGCAGCTCACTACCAATTTCAAGTGTGATGAACACTTGTCCTGCCAGATCATGAATAAATTAAAACAAAACACCTCTCGTGATTTCAAAATCTGCCAGATGTTGCATCAGCAATACCAGATGAAAACATTTTTTGTTAAGTATTTTTTCCCCATCATTTTGAATTAAAATACCAACTTATTGTTTTATACCATTTTATGCATTGGAGGAAATTGAAATTAAGGCTAATTATTCTTGTAGACAAAACATTCATGTAAAAGTATAATTAATGAGGGGTACTTACATTTTCTGAGGCAAGGCCAGGCCTTTCTTGATCAAGTACTGTGCTACATTGATGAACTGTCCAATCTCATCCTTTCTATACAGCTTCACCGGTAGAGGCGACTTGGAAGACGATTCCTAAAAGTGATATTTCATATAAAATTACAATGAATTGATAAAGTGGTATCATATCTGCTAATCCAATTTCATGGCTGTCACAGTGGTTTACATAGTTGAGCACAGCTTTAGAACTTACTGCCAATTATTCAAAAGCATTCGCTAATGATCTAGCTTCTCCCCCCTACATCAAGATCAAAGGTTGCCATCTTGTTTGTTATTGCTATTTGTCTCAAATGATAACAATGGATGGAATCAATGCTAAATTTACTGAGTAGAGTGCAAAGATAGCGGTCCTATAAACTACCACCAATAGTACAACACTATTATGAATCATTTAGAACTAGCATCTTTATTGTTGATTAAAACAAATATTTTTGAAATCTTATGTGGCATACTGTAATGCAAAAGAGCACAATACTGTGCTGATATATAACTGCAATAAATATCGGCTTCTACCGTCAGTCAGTACCAGCCTCAGGAATTCAAAGTTAAGAGACCAAGTGAAGAGTGTACCACTTCAATCAAGAAATCTTAGCTGTCAAATCTGACTGTTAGGTAAAATGTTCTTCAGTCTCCATAAAAATGCCTCTATCAAATGTTTGTTTAATCCCTGTGATGACCACATTTTATGAGTATTATTTACCTCATTTGTCCCATTTCTGGGCAAGGCAGCAGGCAACAGCCCATCTGGAGTCTCCTATTGTCCCAGGCCAGTCTATCTGGAGACTGCTCATCCCTGCCCATGACAATTATACAAAAACCCAAATCTTTCCAATAATCCAGAGTAACTGATTTTCCCTTCCCTTATGTAATCAAAGGGAAAAAAGACTGGTAAGAGGATATAAACAGTGCTTGATGTGAAGGGATATGTAATCTAGGGTGCACTTACAGCACATATTTCAAAACTGTCTAGCACTCTTAAAGATTATAATGCAAGTACACCAAATCAGCCTGATTTTTTCACTGATTACCCAATGAAATAACCCAGTTCTTTTCCAAATACTGGATATATTTCTCCTGATTGCATAAAATAAATTTTTATATATTTGGCAGTCCTTGGTGTTACCGTATGACATGGGAGCAGAATTAGACCTTTTGGCCAATTGAGTCTGCTCCACCACTCCATCCGGTACAAAGGGCCCGAGTCACCCCAACCACAAACTGTTTCAGCTGCTACCATCCAGGAAACAGTACCGCAGCATAAAAGCCAGGACCAACAGACTCTCGTACAGCTTTTTCCACCAGGCCATCAGACTGATTAACTCATGCTGACACAACTGTATTTCTATGTTATATTGACTATCCTGTTTTACATATTATTTATTATAAATTACTATAAATTGCACTTTTAGATGCAGACACAACAAAGGTTTTTACTCCTCAAGTACATGAAGGATGCAAGTAATAAAGTCAATTCAATCAATTCAATTTATTAACCCCCCTCAAACCACTGACCTGCCTTTTCCCCATAACTTTGTAAAGTCCTGACTAATCAAGAACCTATCAACATCCATTTAAAATATACCCAATGACTTGACCTCCACAGTTGTCTGTGACAATGAATTGCACAGATTCATTATCCACTGGCTTAAGAAATTCAGCTGCATCTCCAAATGGACATTTGCTTACAGTGAGTGCCTTGGATGCAGACAACACCAGCTGTTTGTAATCTGCGATGACCAGATAACAACTTTTTCTGGTGTATTTAATAAAAGGATTTTAATTTTCTTTCACCCTGCAACCAATCTAGCAGTTAGTCAGCTTCAGCAAAAATACCAGCATCATAAAATGTATTCTGCATTCTTCTACTTGCTAAATCATGTAGATCTTTGTTTTACTCCCAACCATAGTATCCTGTGGCATTAAAAACAAAACTAATTCAACCCATCCCTTGTACATTCCCAATTTATATTACCCCCTTAAAATAATTTTCCTCTTGTAGTGTTTCATCTTATAATGGCTAGTTCTAAATTCATGATATATATATCGTAACTCTAAATTTCAGATCTTACTTGTATAGGCCCTTTCACTATTCCAAAAAAACCCAGTCTTAACTCCACTGTCAAAAACTTAACAGTTACGCAGAAAAGCTTGCAGAAATGAGAAGGGGTTCACGGATGGGGAAAGATGTCACTTTCTCCACCTGGTCTTGCAAGAAATGCCATTTCCCCCACCTCTTCTGCTCTCCCCCCCCCCCCACCCTATTCTACTATTTCGGCGTGATTCCTGTGAGTGAGCCTTGAGTTAACCAGAGCCAAATGATTAAATCAGAAACCAACTTGTAAATGGATGGATCACACAATTACTCATGGTGTTCCTTCTACTTACTCTAAAGATGAAGCTGAAGTCACCAAATAGAAGAGTAAAGCAAGGATTAGAGAAAAGTATATATTTTTAAAATTTGTTGCTACTTTTATGTTGGAGGAAAGGGTTTAAAAACCGTGTTAATCAAAGTAGAACCACAAGAAAGAGGGCAGATGATGGAATGGATCAACACACACACAAAATGCTGGAGGAACTTTGCAGTTCAGGCAGCATCAGTGGAAGGAAATTAAAGGCTGATGTTTGGCAGAGATTTAAAAGAAAGAGGGAAGAAGCCAGAATAAAAGGGTGGGGGTGGTGGAAAAAGCATGTGCTGGAGATAGGTGAATCCTGGTGAGTAGGTGGCAGAGTAGGACTTGTGTGAGAAAATGGAGGTGAAAAGTGGAAGAGGCAAAGGGCTGAAAATGATAGAATCTGATGTAAAGAACAGTGCACTGTGGAATAAAGGGAAGGAGGTGGGAACCAGAGGAAAGAAGGTGCAAGTGATGGGCAGAAGATGGTAAAGGGGTAATGAGTCAGAAAAATAAGGAAAGATTAGGAAGTAAGAGGTAATCAGAAGTAAGGAGGTGGTTACTGGAAATTAGAAAATTTGATGTTGATATAATCACGATCAAGACCATTTAAGTGTTGTTACTTTAATCTGCGTCTAGCTTCAACTTAGCAGCCGAGGAGGTCATGGACAGACATGTCAATGTGGGAATAGGAAGTGGAACTAAAACAGCTGGCCTCCAGGAGATTCTGGCTGTTAGGTCAGGCAGAGCGAAGGTGCTCGACCAAGCGATCCCCTAAATCGTGTTGGGTGTCAATGTAGAGGAGGCCACACTGAGAGCACCGCTGGAATAAATGACACTGAAACGATTCAGATGTGAAGTATTGCCTCACCTAGAAGGACTAATAAGGGAATTTTAAAATCTACTGCCCTAAAGAATCTTTATTGGTTTCATGTATTCAACACAAGTACCAAATTAATTGAAGGAATCCGTTAGTCTTGCGAGACCATGGATCTGCGCCTGGAAAGTCTTCACTCTCCAGGGCGCAGGCCTAGGCAAGGTTGTATGGAAGACCGGCAGTTGCCTATGCTGCAAGTCTCCCCTCTCCACAACACCGATGTTGTCCAAGGGAAGGGCAAGGGCTGATATAGCTTGGCACCATTGTCGTCGCAGAGCACTGTGTGGTTAAGTGCCTTGCTCAAGGACACAACGTGCTGACTCGGCTAGAGCTCGAACTCACAATCTTCAGGTCGCTAGTCGAATGCCTTAACCACTTGGCCACATGCCAAACTAATACCTTTTCATAATTACAATTTTAACCTTTTTCCCGCAAATGCACACAGTACATTATTCAAAACTAAATTATTACATTTCAGGTTGACTTGAACATAAACTACGTCAGTAGTGCACATAAGCTACACTCAAAAATATTGAACTGATCATTTTTTATGGATGAACTGACCTCGATTTTGATAAGAACTGAACTTCCAATCAAAGTATCTTCCAAGAAATCACATGATGTCGCTGCCCACTTTAAGCTCCCTCCAGCTGGTCTAGAATAATAAAACTAAACATTATTTTCAGCACTGGGATGGGCACTTAATTTTTTTTTTACAAAAGTAAAACTTAACTTCATGGTTTTAAAAATAGAAATGATTACATGTTTTGCAATGACAGACACACATTTAAAAACTCCAAAAAAAAATTTTGAACATTCATCCAAGTAACAAAATGGCAATAGTCACAGGATCTTAAATTTACCTGATGGATGATAAACAACATTCAAGTGCCAGAGGTTCAAACTGAAATTCTTCTTTTAGCTGCTTTAACTTGCATCTGTTTACCATTTCTTTATTCCCAAAGTCATAGCAGAACACCTGGGTAAAAACAACTTGCTTCAAGCGAATGTACCAATTATAATACATGAAGCAATAAACCAGGATTTTATAAATATCACACCCCAAGTACAATAATTCTCCTCTATGAAACAGCCAAACATCAAGTACAGGTCCACCCTGGTATACAAATGCCCAACTTCAGGAGAGATGAATGAGTTTTGCTGCCTTTTAAGAATGCAGGCTGCCATTTTCACCATAGGAAGCCCTGAGAGTTGCTTTGAAAATTGACAAGCAATCATTTCAATTGATATTCGTGCATATGTTTTCCACCGATACTTCTAGCCCATTGAAACCAGCCATTGGGCATGGGACATCCCTATTATTAGTCATAGAATCATAAAACACTATAGTTCAGAAACTGGCCCTTTGGCCCATCTAGTCCATTCCAAACTATTAATCCACCTAGTCCATTGACCTGTACCCAGATCATAGACCTACATACCCCTCCCATCCATGTACCTATCTAAATTTCTCTTAAATGTTGAAATCGAGCCCAATTCCACCACTTCCACTGGCAGCTCATTCCACTCTCACCACAGAGTGAAAATGCACCCCCTCAAGGTCCCCTTAAACATTTATCTTCCACCCTAAGCTTATAACCTCTAGTTCTAGTCTTCCTCAACCTCAGTGGAAAATACCTGCTTGTGTTGCACACTTGGGCACAAAAGGGACTTCCAGGCATGCAGAAGTTTAAAATAATGTCTTTATTTTCCTTTCTGGAAATACAGGAACACAAGTGCATTGGCTTACTATGCATGCTGCCGGGCCGTCTCCGTCTACTCCATCACGTGCGCCCTACCGTGCCCCCAGGACCCCTCAGCTGCCCCAAGTGCCTGTATAAGCTTTGCCCCTTGTAACCATCAATTAACCTCCTAAAATATTACCGTTGCTAGTGCAACTGAACATTAATCAAATTGTGAATGAACAAAATAACAAACCAAAGCAATAAAAATAATATGAACATAATATAAGAAAATCAGGGGGTATCCAGTATCCATTAATATGCTCCACATTACTACGGGTCCCACACTTGCATTTACACTATCTATACCCCTCATACTACTACTCAGGTCCAGAAGTCTTGGCAACATCCTTATAAATTTTTTCTACACTCTTTCAATCTTATTGACATCTTTCCTGTAGGTAGGTGACCAGAACTCCACGCAATACTCCAAATGTGGTCCGATGCTTCCGGGATGCTGCATCGGCAAGTTGGCGGCGCTGGAAGTTTACCGTCTGCGTGAGGTGATGGGACTTTTGAGAGACTCTGAGACTTTTACTGTGCCATGGTCTGTTCTTATCAAATTACGGTATTGCTTTGCACTGTTGTAACTATATGTTATAATTACGTGGTTTTTGTTAGTTTTTAAGTCCGTTTGTCATGTGTTTTCGTGATATCATTCTGGAAAAACATTTTTATCATTTCTTAATGCATACATTACTAAATGACAATAAAAGGGGACTGCGTGTCCTCATAATCATAATTAGGCCTCGCCAAAATCTTATTCAACTTCAACATAACATCCCACCTCCTGTACTCAATAGTTTGTTTATGAAGGCTAATGTGCCAAAAGATTTCTTTACAACCCTCTCTACCTGTGATGCCACTTCCAATGAATTATGATCCCAGATCCCTCTGTTCTACCACACTCCTCACTGTTCACTGTGTAAATCCTATAGTGGTTTGACTTCCCAAAGTGTAACACTGCACACTTAGAATAAAGAAAACTTACTGCAGGCCCTTTGGCCCACAACGCTGTGCCGAACATGTACTTACTTTAGAAATTACCTAGGGTTACCCACTGCCCCCTATTTTTCTAAGCTCCACGTACCTATCCAGAAATCTCTTAAAAGACCCTATTGTATCCGCCTCTACCACCATCACGAGCAGCCCATTCCATGCACTCACTACTCTCTGTGTAAAAAACTTACCTGACATCTTCTCTGTACCTATTTCTAAGCACCTTAAAATTGTGCCCTCTCATGTTAGCCATTTCAGCCCTGAGAAAAAGCCTCTGACTATCCACATGATCTATGCCTCTCAACATCTTATACACCTCTATTAGGTCACCTCTCATCCTCCGCCACTCCAAGGAGAAAAGACCGAGTTCACTCAACCTATTCTCATAAGGCATGCTCCCCAATCCAGGCAACATCTTTGTAAATCTCCTCCCTTTCTATAGTTTCCACATCCTTCCTGTAATAAGGTGAGCAGAACTGAGTGCAGTACTCCAAGTGGGATCTGACCACGTTCCTATATAGCTGTAACATTACCTCTCAGCTCTTAAACTCAATCCCACTGTTGGTGCACCGTATGCTTTCTTAACCACAGAGTCAACCTGCATAGCAGCTTTGAGTGTCCTATGGACTCAGACCCCAAGATCCCTCTGATCCTCCACACTGCCAAAAGTCTTACCATTAATAGATTCCGCCTTCATAATTGACCTACCAAAATGAACCATTTCACACTTAACTGGGTTGAACTCCACCTACCACTTCTCAGACCAGTTTTGCACCCTATCAATGGCCCGCTGTAACCTCTGACAGCCCTCCACACAATCCACAACACCCCCAACTTTTGTGTCATCAGCATATTTATGAACCTATCCCTCCACTTCCTCATCCAGGTCATTTATAAAAAAAATCACAAAGAGTAAGGGTCCCAGAACAGGTCCCTGAGGCACACCACTGGTCACCGGCCTCCATGCGGAATATGACCCCTCTACAACCACTCTTTGCCTTCTATGGGCAAGCCAATACTGGATCCGCAAAGCAAGGTCTCCTTGGATCCCATGCTTCCTTACTTTCTCAATAAGCCTGCATGGGGTACTTTATCAAATGCCTTGCTGAAATCCATACACACTACATCCACTGCTCTACCTTCATCAATGTGCTTAGTCACATCCTCAAAAACTTCAATCAGGCTCGTAAGGCATGACCTGCCTTTGACAAAATCATGCTGACTATTCCTAATCATATTATGCTTCTCCAAATGTTCATAAGTCCTGCCTTTCAGGATCTTTTCCATCAACTTACCAACCATTGAAGTAAGACTCACTGGTCTATAATTTCCTGGGCAATCTCTACTCCCTTTCTTGAATAAGGGAACAACATCCGCAACCCTCCAATCCTGTGGAACCTCTGCCATCCCATTGATGATGCAAAGATCATCACCAGAGGCTCAGCAATCTCCTCCCTCGCCTCCCACAGTAGCCTGGGGTACATCTCGTCTGGTCCCAGTGACTTATCTATCTTGATGCTCTCCAAAAGCTCCAGCACATCTCTTTCTTAATACCTACAGGCTCAAGCTTTTCAGTCCACTGCAAGTCATCCCTACAATTGCCAAGGTCCTTTTCCATAGTGAATACTGAAGCAAAGTATTCATTAAGTACCTCTGCTATCTCCTCCGGTTCCATACACACTTTTCCTCTGTCACACTTGATTGGTCCTATTCTCTCACATCTTATCCTCTTGCTCTTCACATACTGTAGAATGCCTTGGGGTTTTCTTTAATCCCTCTCATGGCCCCTTCTGGCTCTCCTAATTTAACTCCTAAGCTCCTTCCTGCTAGCCTTATAATCTTCTAGATCTCTATCATTACCTAGTTTTATGTAAGCATTATGTAAGCATTGTTGCATTAAATTCCATCTACTATTTTTTAGCCCATTTTTCCAGCTGCTCCAGAACCTGCTGCAACCTTTGATAGACCTTCTTGCTGTCCACTATGCCCCCAATCTTAGTGCCATCTGCAAAGTTACTAATTCAGTTTACCAGATTGTTGATAAAAATGACAAACAATAATGGACCCAGCACTGATCCTAGCATCACGCCACTTGTCACAGGCCTTCAGTCAGTGAGGCAACCATCTACTACCACTCGCTGGCTTGTTCCGCAAAGCCAAAGTCTAAATCAATTTACTAACCTCATCCTGAATGCCAAGCAACTGAACCTCCTTGACCACTCTCCTAAACAGGACTCTGTTAAATGCCTTGCCTTGCCTTCATCAACTTTCAAGGTAACTTCCCTGAAAAGCTCCAAGACTGATTAAGACATGACCTACCATGCACAAAGCCATGTTGACAATTCCTAATCAGTCCCTGCCTTTCCAAATACTTGCATATCTGGTTTCTTAGAATATCTTCAAATAACTTACCCACTACTGATGTCAGCTCACTGGCCTATCATATCCTTGCTTATATATAGAGCCCTTCTTAATCAATATCACACCATTAGCTATTTTCCATCCTCGACACCTCACCCACTGCTAAGAACATTTTAAGTATCCCTGCTACAGCGTCTGCAATTTCTGAATTAGCCTACCACAGGGTCTGAGGGAATACCTTGTCAGGTCCTGGGGATTAGGATTTATCCACCCTAATTTGCCTCAAATAGAATACATCTGTACCTTGATAATCTGAATACAGTCCATGACCCCACCTTCTCCTTCACCTCATCTGCTAGAGCAACCTCATGTCTTCTTTTAGCCCTCCTGATTTCCTAAAGTGTTCTCTTGCATTTCTGATACTCCTCAAATACATCATTTGTTTCTTCTTGCCTTTACCCTCTATGCTCCTCCTTTTTCTTAACCAGGGCCTCAATATCTCTCAAAAACCAAGGTTCCCTAAACCTGTTATCCTTGCCTTTTAATTTGACGGGAACATAAACTCTAAGTTTCACTTTGGTCTTTCTTCAATTTAGAATCTCAAACAAAGGAGATTCTTCATAATAATCTTGATAGTTATGATCACGAGATGCAAAGTGTTCCCCTAGTCAAACTTCTGTCACCTACCCTGTCGCATTCCCTGACAAGAGGTGCATTACACACTCCCTCTAGTTGGGACCTCTATATTGATTAAGGAAACTTTCCTGAGCACATTTGACAAACTCTATCTCATCCAGCCCTTCTATAGGTTGGAAATCGGTGGGAGGAGAAGATGGCAGCGTGCGCAGCTCTCCGGTGAAATGATATCGTATCTGTGACACTGGTACCTGGGAGGCCATATACCACCTGGGAATTTTCTGCTCATCCACAGAACCTCTGTCTGTTCCTCTAGCCATTGAATCCCCTATCACTATAGCTCATCTCTTCTCCCCCACCACCTTTTTCCTTCTGAGTCACAGAGACAGATTCTGTGCCAGAGACCTGACCGTTGTGTCTTTCCTTTGCTAGGTCATTCCCTACCATTATGTACCATTGCAATTAGGTTGGGGAAGAAAATAAATAAATGTTTGTGTTAATTTGCTTTTATCAACAATTCAAGAATGGCTTTAAATTCAAGAACTTTCAAAGTTCCAAGTAAATTTATCAACAAGTTTATTACAATACTGTGGAGGTAAGGTTAGAGTTGACATAGAGTGATCATATATTTTCTGACTTAAGGGCCAAATTGAATTATGGACGTTTACAAAAATGGAACCTGCATCTGGAATGCCACCATAGTTTATAAAAGGTAGGGTATATTCAAAGAAGACAGTATTTCTAATTCTTTCCCCATAACTAAAGAAGGAACCACTCGACTAATTTTGTGGTCTCATATGGGATAATCTTTTAAAATTACATCCTCAGTGTATGTGCCAAATCAGCGCCATGTTGGATACAAAGGAAGTAGAATGTCCGCCCTAAAGGATCGATGCAAGTTTGAATGCTGAATCACATTCATTAAAAATAAAATTCATACATTGGCATTCCTGTTGAAAGCTAATGCATATTATTTTGTTATATTTTCTTTCAAAAGTCAAAGCACGAATATCTGCCATTGTTCTTCAGAGCTGGTGAGTAGAATAATCAATTGTACTAAGCAATTATTTAGTCTAAGACTGCCCAACATGAAAAGTTTCACTTCAAGTTACATTAAAGAAATATTTCAAAGCAAGATTTATTAATTTCTAGAAAAATAAATCTTTTAATTCTCAGCTTCCAGACATTTTATATAGTGTTGAAAATAATTTGTGCAATTTAGATAACAAAGTATGAAACTGGCTTTAAATTCAAGAACTTTCAAAGTTTAATTTATTATCAAAGTGCATATGTGTAATCATACATTA
Source organism: Mobula birostris (assembly GCF_030028105.1). Classification (NCBI taxonomy): domain Eukaryota; kingdom Metazoa; phylum Chordata; class Chondrichthyes; order Myliobatiformes; family Myliobatidae; genus Mobula; species Mobula birostris. The sequence goes on from NC_092376.1 coordinate 47,894,123, forward strand.
TGAGATTCATTTTCTACAGGAAAAATAAAGAAATACAATAGAAATGCAAAGGAGGATACAGGAGTGAGATAGATTGGCTGGTAGAGTGGTGTCTCAACAACAACCTTGTACTCAACATAACCTAAGACAAAGGAACTGATCGTGAACTTCAGGAAGGGGACACAGCCCTCATCGAGGGTCAGCATTGGAAAGGGTGAGCAGTTTCGAGTTGCTGGATGTCAACATCTTTGAAAATCTATCCTCAGTCAACATATTGATGCAATTACGAAGAAGGCAGGCCAGCAGCTATGTTTCATTAGGAGTAAGAGGAGATTTGGTATGTCACCAAAGACTAGCAAATTTCTAAAGATTTATCGTGGAGTGGATTCTAACTGGGTTTCATCATTGTCTGACACCAGCTTATCCAGCATCAAAAACATCTTCAAAGGATGATACATCAAAAAAGCAGCATCCATCATTAAGGGACCCCCCCCCCACAAGACATGATCTCTTCTTAGTACTAGCATAGAGGTGGTATAGGAGCCTGAAGACACACACTCAATATTTTAGTAAAAGCTTCTTTCACTTTGGCATCAGATTTCTGAATGAGCAATGAACCAACCCGTAAATACTAGTTCACTACTTTTGCACTGATTTTTTAAATAAATATACAGTATATATTTTTCTTATAGTAATTTATAGTATACAGATTTACAAAAAAATCATACATAAACAAAGACCGCAAATAATAATTATTATAATCAATGTGCAAAAGATGAAAAACAGCACAAATAAAAAACTAATACTGAGAACGAGCTGTAATACTGAAAGCGAATCTGTAGATTGTAGAATCAGTTCAGAGTTGTGGTAAGTGAAGTCATTCACGCAAGTTCAGAATCCTGATAGTTACAGGATAATATGGCCAAGTGGTTAAGGTATTGGACTAGCCACCTGAAGGTCGTGAGTTTGGGCCCCAGCCGAGGCAATGTGTTGTGTCCTTGAGCAAGGCACTTAACCAGACATTGCTCTGTGACGACACTGGTGCCAAGCTGTATGGGTCCTAATGCCCTTCCCTTGGACAACATTGGTGTCATGGAGAGGGGAGACTTGCAGCATGGGCAACTGCTGGTCTTCCATACAACCTTGCCCAGGCCTGCACCCTGGAGAGTGAAGACTTTCCAGGCGCAGATCCATGGTCTCGCAAGACTAACGGATGCCTTTTAATCTATTCCTGAACCTGGTGGTGTCGGACTTGAGGCTTTTGTACCTCCTGGCGATGACAGTAGCTAGAAAGGAGCATTGTTTGGATGGTGGGTTTTTTTGATAAAGAATGCTGCTTTCTTGTGGCAATGCTCCATGTAAATATACTCAATGCTGGTGACGGCTTTGCCTGTGATGGACTGGGCTATAACCATTATTTTCTGTAGTCTTTCAGACAGGTTTTATACTGCAAACCTCAAAAATTTATGAAATAGATAGCATATATGAATGACTGTGGACAGAATCAGAAGCATTAGCTCTAAATGGTAGTCTTTGAGAAACAACAGAAGTTTCCAGACTGCTGTAGTTTTAACCTACAACTCCTTAAAAACTCAAATATTTTACTCATATATTAGAGTCAATGCAGAGCAGAAATTCATGGCCAGCAGGTTGATTTATCCAAACTGTCCAAGGTTTCATGCCCCCCCCCCCCCCAATGTGCAATGTTCAACTGATGCTAAAAAATATACTAAAAGGTCCTTGTACAGTGTCATCACAAATAATTACCTCCACCATCTTGTCTGAAATCACCCTGGTGACTTTTGCCCTTCGCCACTCTTTGGTTTCAGAAATCAAGAGCACACAGTCCCTATTTTCCTCCCACTCAACTGTATCAGGTTCAGATGATGAATACACATCTTTCATTTCCTTCTGCAAACTGAAACATATCGTCATTCCATCAATTTTACATTTTTTTGTTTCATGTGCTGACATAATGCTTGTGTTTCTTCTGCAAATTTTGTTGATATTGAATAAATACCGAGCAGGGAACAGAGAAATATGTACATATCAGCAGATGGGTTTAGTTTAGATTGGCATCATGGTCAGTGCAGAAATTATGGAAGAGGGCCTGTTCCATATATTCTATGTGTTCTGTAAGTTACCAAGCTTTCAAAACGGATGAGGGACGCTAAGGCTTTCAGAATTCCACATTCAGGGCTGTTACAGCAACAAACTAGGATCAAGACTTTGGGAACAACTTGAATGCAAAATGGAGTGGCTAAAATAGTGGGATGAAGAGCACCAAAATATTTAACCAGGTGATTCTGGAATTATGATTTTGAGCTATACAAAATGGTGCAATAAGTGTCAGAAATCCAGGAATGGACTAATATCCAACAAACTCTGGCTTCACATGGGCATAATAACCCCGCTTTAATACTTGTGGAAAATAAGCGTCCTTGTTAAATTGAGGTCTCAGATGCAGAGCCTTATAACAATGACCACACTTGCAGACAGGACTACAACAGAACTTTATTAACCATGGAGATTACCTCTGAGGATTAAAATAAAGCTGAATATATTTTAAATTATGGACTGGGGTGTCATAGGTACCAACATTTCTAGCTCATCCCCAAATGGTCTTTAGACAATGCAACTGGGAGGGACAAAAAGGCAAAAAAACATTAAAACACTTACTCTTTCAGTAGATGCTGAGACCGTACTGTTTGAACAAATATGCTGCTGGGAGATGCCACAAATGTGACCTTCACATCAACACGCTGACCCAAATCAGGAATACTGTTACTTGGTCCTTTCACCAGCAAATCTGTCCCTTCAAACAGCTGAGATTTCATGACATCCTGGCAAACATCTAGTTCTTTACGTTCATGTATTTGTTTGAAATTCAGATTGCTGTTACTATGCGCTTCAACAGTATCTGTGGAACAGCTTTGAGAACATCAAAATGGTAAAAAAAAACTTCTTTGTTTAATAAAAACATAGAAAACCCACAACAAAGATATTTAAAGTCAGTGGTAAACACCAGTTGCAGAAATTAAGGCAATAGCACTGAGGGATCTCCAAAACACTGGAGGATCACAGCACTGTTCTTTCAAAATAACAGCTTGCTAGTCACCCTTCAAGAAGGAATATCATCATTTATCTTGTTAATGTCCTACTGCCTACTGGACCTGAAAACCCAAGAATCAGAATGCACATACTTGATGCACATTTTGAAGGGATTCTTCTTTTTTTCGAAATTAAATGTCACCGGTTGAGCTACATTAAAGTTTACTGCACAGCAGGATACTGAATATTTTGATCGACAATCTTCTGCTGGGAAATTTAGTCAAACCAACCCCAAAGGATAGTCTATTTTCAAAAATGATTTGCATCAGAAAATTATCTTTGCTTTGGTTGGCCTGATATTGCAAGAACACTTGGGGCCAGTGACTAAAAACATGATTGCTAGACTGGAATAAAAGTAGTCAAAAGTATACAGTGTATGGAGTTGGTAAAGGTTAGAAATGGTCATTCCTTTATCTTTCAAGGGTAATTTGGCAGGGGAGAAAGCGTGGTCAAATGAGGATTATGAGCTCCTAGATGCTTGAATATTCCTCCTACAACCACTTGCTACCCCTCAGCGAAATGAGTCATGCAAATTAATTAAGAAGAATTACCATTGGGAGGTTTCTACCAGACACGATGCACTGGAACAAGCTCGGACATCCAAGCATGTATTGTATCTCATTGGACAGCACAGTTCAAGTCAGGCTTCTCTGTGCATTGTCCCATTCGATACATGTAAGTTTCCAAAGGAAAAAGCAGATCAAATAGCTTGCAACAAACCCGCTACTCAAAAAAAAAGAATCAATTGCTCATCACACCAAAATATGAATTATTCTAAATTTCTAGGCACCTGACTAACTTTCTACTTTCAAGCAGTAACTACTGAATATAATGCAATACTCAATTTAGTACAAGCTCCAACACTCATATAACTCCTTAAAATGCAACAGCCATTTTCAATTTCAAAGTGACTCGTCAAGTTCAAAATAACTACCAGTTAACAATATAAATGTACAAATATGTGTTTAAAAATAATCAAAGATGCTTACTTTTTTACAAAGCTTGCCAGGTTTTCTTCAACCAAGATATTGTTTATACAGCATTTGATTTCATCGGCTTGCATTGTTGAATCAAGTAAGTAAACTGATAACCTGTTTCCTATAGACTCATCTATTGTACAAGGGAGACAAATGTAATAAAGCATCTAGAGCCAAGATCAAATGTTGTACAAGCTTGATGTTTAATATTTGAAATTATCTTTACCTGTTAAAATAATTTCTAAAACACTTAGCTTATCTACTCTAGTAGATCTTCGGAGTTTAAAATAAGTCAAACCTTTAACTAAAAATCATCTCAATTATGGTGCAACTTGCTCAGTACAATACGCCTTACCACACTGTGGAAGTATCAACAAAAACCAAAGGCCAATAAGCAGCTGGATAAGAGGCAGTGTGGGGCGTATGTATGTATTGGATTTTGATGGTCAGTAATTAAGTATGACATTCACCATGGGAAGCAGGTAATTAATCATACGTGAAAGGTGAGTTTGATGGAGTAGATCAGGAAGCAGCAGAGAGCCAATGTCCTAACACAAGAAAACATTTTTCTTCGGCAATCACTTACAAATTATACACCACATGCACTTGTTCAGTGTCAGATGTTTAAATCTTTCTTTTGCACTATCATTCCAACCTTCTGTGGTATTGACAGGTTCAACATTAGACAGCCTACAGTGCAAAGCCTGAAATACAATAAATGTGACATTATTTCAGTTTCTGAAAACTAAACAATGGCAGCAATCAATACAGTCCTTCCATACTTAAATTATCACATGCTCATACTGAGCTGACATCTTTAACAATTACCATTCATCATTAATATTGAGATATTAAAGACAAACTTTATTTAAATGACATCCAAGTCACTAGATATTGATTATTTCTTCTGATAACAGAAGACAGGAGAACCCACCAAATTCAAAGCACTACAAGATCTCAATGGCCATCTTAGTAGATATTCCAGACTTGCTTTTTATCATCTGTAATAAGCCACACAGTACTGAACTGAAATGCAAATCTATTTATCTAGTTGTGAGTCATACTCAAAAATAAACAATTTAACCATAAACTGAAGATGAAAACTCAAATGACAGGAGCTGAGAATGCACTATTGTTAACACTAACATAAATACAACACTCTCCCATAGATTTCAAGGATCAAAGAGCATACTTCAGGTTAACAGGCTTTTACCATTCTAATTTCTAACTTATGACTCCCATTTCCTTATGTCACAAAGTCACCCCAAAACTGAGGTGATAATTACTTATACACAACTCTCTCCACCACTGCAATTCTGAACTTACAGCTGCCAGCATTGTCAAGTCTACTTATGCCAATTTTCCATCACCAAATGATATATATTGTATCTCACGTTTTTAAATCAACCCTTGCCATTCAGAGTCTTAAACATAGATCCCAAGGTACAAGCCAAAATTATGAACATAAATGGATTAAACTGAGCTGTACGGTAGCTTCTAAAGTTTATATTTCACTACCTTGTTCAAAATATGAAAACCTTAACACCCAAGCAGGAGTTTAAGGTTTCTCAAAGAGGATAGGTCACCTAATAAACATAATTTATCTTTACTAACAAAAAGCACACAAAGACATGAACTACAGTGTATCTTCCAAGTTTTGTTGGTTAAAATCAAGTGTCACTAAAATGAAATGTATAATACAACATCAAATACATCCAAACACTATTGAGTGTCTAAGACAGGAAACCCTTGTGAATGTCTGAAATAACTGTTGGTACGTATTATGTTAATATTAAAAGTCCCTAACCCACAACCCTGGGGGCGGCACGGCAGGCTAGGGGTTAGCACAACGCTTTACAGTATCAGTTTGAGGAGTATGTACGTATGTTCTCCCCGCGACCCTGGTGCTCTGGTCCTCCCCCACTCCCCCAGTCCAAAGATGTACTGCTTGGTAGGTTAATTGGTCATTGTAAATTGCCCTGTGATTAAACTAGGGTTAAATCAGTGGGCTGCTGGGTGGAGCATCTCAGTTGGTTGTAAGGGCCTATTCCACACTGTATGATATTGTATTTGTTAAATAGGGTACTGTGCACAATTCTGATTTGATGGAGACAGCCATGAGAAGCACAGAGGAACATCTGGAGAAACTTCTGAAATGCCTGGTTCGCTGCCACTGCTACTGTGCGATCAAAGATCTCAGGAGGGAAGGCCCCAGCCGGGGCTGGGGTTGAAGCGCTTGGCAAAGATGGTGCTCTGTGTCGGAGGCTCGAAGTTTTCGGACGACTCAGAGTCGGACTGTGGTCGGGCATGGCAGGGAGAGTTTTCTTCTTTCTCCCGTCTGCGTGAGATGTGGGACTTTCGAGAGACTTTGAACTTTTTTTTTACCGTGCCCATGGCCTGTTCTTCATCAAGTTACGGTATTGCTTGCACTCTTGTAACTATATGTTATAATTATGTGGTTTTTGTCAGTTTTTCAGTCTTGGTCTGTCCTGTGTTTCTGTGATATCACACCGGAGGAATATTGTATCATTTCTTAATGCATGCATTACTAAGTGACAATAAAAGAGGACTGCGTGTCCTCATAATCTAATCTAATCTCTAAATAAATACTCTTCCAAAAGCTCAATCCTATTTTTTAATCCACTCCAATAGTTTACCTACCACTGACTCAAGAGTCACTAGCCTGCAATTCCCAGGATTATCTTTGTTACCTTCTTGAGCAACGGAATAATACTGGTCACCCTCCAATCTACTCCTGTGGCCAGGGAGGGCACCAAGCTGCCGCAATCTCTTCTTTTGATCATGAAGTAACCATGGGGTATTTGGGTATATCCAGGCCCTGGAAAGTTATATTCCTAATGTTTTTCAAAAGATCCAGCATATCCTCTTTCTTAATGTCAACTTGTCCAGCATTTCAGCCTGTTTTATGTTATCCTTACAACAAGGTCCCTCTCACTGGTGAATACTGAAGCAAAGTATCCATTAAGGACTTCTCCGACATCCTCCAACTCTCAGCACATTTTCAGTTTTATTAGTCATCCCACCTTCGCTCTAGTCATCCTCCTATTCTTCATGTACATGTAGAACAGTTGAGATTTTCCTTAATCCTACTTGCTAAGGCCTTGTCATATCCCCTTCTAGCTCTCTTCTTAAGCTTCTTCTTGGCTACTTTTACCTCTCCAGAGCCCTCTCTGATCAATGCTCCCTAAATTTTAAGTGTTCTCCTTTCTTTGTCTTAACTAGATGTTTCACATCACTTAACAACCATTCACCCTACCATTCCTTTCTACTGTCCTCCTGACATCGTCCCTCTCTACAGCTGTGATATTATGCCTTTCCTCAATCTCTTTTACTTCCCTCCCCATCTCTTGTGAAGCATCGGAACAATGGATTATCCAGCAGCCATTCCTCCTCTCGTAACAGCTGAGTCTCTGTAATGAGCATAACATCTAAGTCCCATGTACTGGATCCATGCTCCAAGTTCATCACCCTTGTTCCTGACACTTCTTGTTTAAAACAAACACACTTTAACCCATCCAACTGATTGCAATTATGCCTTATCCACTGTCTATTCTTCCTCAGTCTCTCTAAATGTTGCATCTACCTTTAGAACCAACTGCTCCGTCCTCTGACCTATCACTCTAGTTCCCATCCGCCTGCCAACATAGTTTAAACCCTCCACAATAACCCTAGTAAACCTGTCCACGAAGGTATTAGTCCCCCAAGTTCAAATGTAACCCATCCCTTTTGTACAGGTCATACCTTCCTTAGAAGAGATCCCAATGATCCACAAATGTGAAATACTGCCTCCTGCACCAATTCAGGCAGTAATTTTACCCTCACTGGCACCAGAGATTACTACCTCTGAGTTTCTGCTTTTCAGCTTCCTAAACTTGTTCCTTATATTTTCCCTTCAGGATCTCATCCTTTTTCCTACCCATAGCATTGTGTAAAAGTCTTAGGCACTGTAGATTTTTTAAATATAAATATTGTTTCAGATGTTTATTTTTGTCTTCTGCATTAGTGTATCAGTAGAAATGAGCAAATTTTAGATTTCATTTTCTAAAAAAATTAAAAGTTAAAAGAATTTTTTTTATTTTAAATAAAGTAACATTAGTAATAGACCAGCTTTCAAATAAAAACATGATCACTTTGTAGGTATACAGCCCAGTGCATGATTAAACAAAGATAACAAACAGGTGCTAATGATCAATGACATAATGAGTTGAATGAACTAATTAACTGAAACAGAAACAAAGGACAACCAAATTAAAGGTGAGAGGGTGGCAGACGTGACAGTTTAACCTTCAAATCATTAATTCTTACACCTTGGCAAGAGTGAGCAAAGTAACAAGGCACAAGCTGGTCACCCTGCATCAGTAAGGTCTCTCCCAAGCTGAAATTTCACTGTGAACAGGAGTTTCTAAGTGTGCTGTCCAAGCTCTTCTGAAGAAACACAATGAAACAGGCAAGATTGAGGACCAAAAACGCAGCGGTCAGCCACAAAAACTGAATGCAGCAGATGAGATATATCAAACTGACGTCCCTTCTAAATCGGAAGTCGTTCAGCAATAAAACCCAAGTACACCTCTACAGTCTGGTGAAGTCATGTCAGAGGTGTCTTCATGGAAAAGCTGTTGCCTAAAAGCCATTCCTCTGATGTGGAAACAGAGCCAAGAGACTCACCTACACACAAAAACACCAGCACTGGGGTGCTGAACAATGGCAGCAAGTGTTCTGGACTGATGAGTCAAAATTTGATATTTTTAGCTCAAGTAGGAGGCAGCTTGTCTGTCGAAGAGCTGTACAGCACTACATGGGTGAGTGTTTGCAGCTAACAGTGAAGTACAGCAGAAATTCCCTGCAGGTTTGGGGCTGCATTTCAGGAAGTGTAGTTGGTGACCTGGTCAGAATTAATGGATTTCTCAGTGCTGAGAAGTACAAGCAGATTCCCATCCATCCCGCAATACCATCAGGGAGGCGTCTGATCAGTCCCAACTTCATTCTGCCTCAGGACAATGACCCCAAACCCACGGCCAGGGTCATAAAGAACTACTTTCAGTGAAAAGAACAAGGAGTTCTGCAACAGACGGCATGGCCTCGAGAGATTTCAACATCATTGACGTTGTCTAGGATAACCTGGAGAGACAGAAGCAAGCGAGACAGCCAAAATCTTCAGAAGAACTGTGGCAAGTTCTCCAAGATACTTGGAATACTCTACTGACAAGTCCAGATCCATCAGTATCCAGCAACTCACTAGTGGGTAGACCTACAGTACTTGATGTCCTCGATAACCAGCAGTCTTGGAACTGTGAAAAAGTAAAGGGCGAACAATCACACCATTAGCTGGACCCAGAGAGGCTGCTGTGTCCAAGCGCACTGCAAGAGCTATAGCTACAGCTACCAATATGTACCACGACTTCCGGGTGCTCACCCTCCCTTTCAGAATGCTGTGGACCTGACAGAACATGTTCCTGACCCAGACACCTGGGAGTCAACATACTGGGAGTCTCTTTCATGTCTCAATAACCTTCTGCCTGTTCTCAGTCTATTGAATACCCTATCACCCCAACTCTCCTCTTCTCCTCCCTCCCCTTCTGAGTCACTGCAGCTTTCCCCTAGTAATTGCAATACCTCCTCCCTCACAACAGTATCCAAAGCTGTAAAATGGCTGAGTGGAACAGCCACAGGGGTACTCTGCACTATCTGCCTATTTCCTTTCCCTCTTTGACAGTCAGATATTGCCTCCTGCAAATTAGGGGTGAGTGCCTCCCTGTAGTTCCAATCTATTGCTTCTCGATTCTCCTGAATGATCACGCAGCTCCAGTTCCCTAACATGCTCAGAAAGGAATTGCACCTAGATGTAGCAATCAGGGGACTGGATGTCTCCAGCATCTCTCACACCTTGCAAGAGGGGCACACCACTGCCTAGGGATCCATTCTCGCGGCATTAGTTGGGCACTGTAAAAGAAACAGAGACCTCACCTAGCGTCAGCCTTCTTGCATCAGGCTATTTAGCCAAAGCTTCAGTTCCCCACTCTAACTCTGACCATTCACACTATAGCTACTCTCACAATGGCCATTCTGCTTAAGCCTAACTTTTTATTAAGTTTTTCACATCCAAAAAGAGGAAAAGGATTAGCCTTAATGTTTTTGCCAACCAATCATTTTATATCAGGTACTTCATCCAGAGTTTTCCATCCATATCTAAGTTATTAAATCTCATCATCCAATGACACAGAGATCAATTTCTGTGAGCTTGTCTCTAATTTCTGGCTCCTTGCTTTTCAAAATGCTGTTAAGTATTTATAATTGCGGGTAAAGACTAAAAGAAACCTACAGTCTGAAACTTTTTGGGAAGTTTTGCTAAACAACCTACTTTAAAAATTAGTACATTAAGGGCAACACATACCTGTATCGGTAAAGTCAGGAAGTTCTGTTTTAATTTTCGTATTTTTGTCACTGGTATTCTCACAGTGTTGCCATAATCTACATATATGACATCAACTTCTCTAGGTCCAGGCAATCCTGAAAAAAGAAACGAAGTCTTCTAAACTTTGAGATGTTTTCAGGAAAAGACACAAAGGTTGTTACTAGAGTAACAAATGAAAGTGTAGCTAAAATACCAAAACATTTCAAAAGCAAATCTTGGACTTTTTAAAAAAAAATAAAAATTAGCATTCAATTGCATACCATCAATTCATTACTTTACATAAGAAAAATGTGGTACAGAGCAAAGTTAGCATTTTTGTTTTAAAATAAAAAAACTGAGGTCAAAGAAACCAAAAGAAAAATTAAGAAGCCCCAAGGGTTACAGCAAGTTGGCTATTTATGATAAGGAACTTGAGAAAACAGAATGAAATAACTGAGAGAGCTCATTCTTTAGCAAGGGTAGAAACGAATGAGATTAATCTGCAGAAGTACTCTAAATTTTCAGTTGTGTGACTGGAGAAGAGCACCAAGTAGACATGAAAACAAAAGGGACCCAAAATCAATTCTCAACAGATGGGGAAGTAATAGCAGAGCTCAGTAATGTGGAAAAGTGTGAGCAAGGGCATAAATTATAACATCCTAAATGTATATGAAATGTGGATAGCTGACAAACAGATGAGTCTTAATGTGGTAAAAATTGAATATGGAAAATAAAAATGAGTTGTGAGAAAGAATTTTGATACCGAATTTCAATAGAGACAGGCAAGGAGCCAGATGGTGGCACCTAATTTAGAAATGGCACCTAGGAAGGTTGACAGATGATATTTGACTTAGCTTGAAGGAGATCTCCACCATCGTAGGTTTAAAAGTTAAAGAAATTTTTCAGCTGAGGATACTTGGCTTCAAGTGACTAGCAGTGTGCCTATGGACTCCATTTTTATCACCTTGATTAAGATCAGTGGTTCTCAAGGTGGGCGGTATCACTCCCCTACCCCCAGGGGGCAGTGGGAATTTCTAAGGGGGCAATAAAGGTAAAGGGGGGGCAGTGGAAGGGTGCTCAGTAGCAAGGAGGGCAGCTGAGACAGTACAGGCTTAATTTAAGAAATTAATTACTTAATACAAGCATTTGATCCTAGGTGCCTCACAATGATTAATCTCTTGCTAACTAACCCTTCTCTTTGACATTATAGCTGATGAAAAGCAAAGTGACACTTCTGTATTTGGCATATCATGAGAAATTTGGACAAAAGAAATAGTTATTTCCGGGCCTGGCCCATGCATTAATACCATTCACTCCTGTAGTACAATGTTAGCTAGTATGATTCCCATACTCTAATCCATACAGTGATGAAATTCCTGTGAATTAGGGCATGGCTTTCAATGGGGTAAAGTTCAGAATCTGCCCTTTTGAATGGTCTTGACCGCATTTCTCTAGCTCATGGCCTAACCACGATATCACTGCCCTGCTTTATGTACTTAAATGCTGAGAGTCAGGTTTTGCCTGAGCTACGATGACATCATAACTTTCCCCTTTATTGATCAGAGTGCTTGAGGATAGACTTAAACAACAGGTGATTGACTGATCGTGGTCATTAATCCACAAGGAAAATGGAAGAAGCAGACCAAATGAAAGACTAGACAGTATAGTGTGGAGCATCTTAAATATGTATTTATACCAGCACCAAGCAACCAATGTGTCTGTTGGGTGAGAAGGCTTTTTCAAATGAAGCAATGAAACCATCCAGACGTTTGAACATTTGAAGAGAATACACTCTGATAAAGCAAACAAGAACATAGCTTATTTTCCAATCACTATATGAAAGCTTTCAGAAACTAAAAACATTGCAAAACATTTGCCAGCACTTCACAATGAAATAGTGATGGTCCGCATGCTTCATACAACATTTCTTTGCTCATTGCTAAATCTCGAAAGCCCCATACAATTGGAGAAAAACTGATTCTACCAGGAGTAAGGAATGTTCTGAGTACAGTTTTGCATAAGTCACGAGACCCAAAATTAGATCTTTATTCCCTGAAACATAGGAGAATGAGAGGAGGTCCCATCACATCGACTAGCACCCCCATACCCCTCAATCCATGTACTTATCCAAACTTCTCTTAAACGTTGCAATCAAGCCTGCATCCACCACAGATACCTGTGTGCAAATAGATTTTCTGTTTGGCCTAGCTTATTCCTACCTTTCTCAAGATATTTCACAACTTTCAAGTGATGCCTCATATATACATTGAAAGGATTGCCTGGAGCGGCCATTGGATCTTTTCATTCAGTCATATGACTACTAATATCTTAAAAGATAAAGAATTGACACTCTCAGATACACATTCTCTTCCAAAATTGGAAATTCTGGCTTCAGAAGTAAAGAAAAAAACGTTTTTGAGCTTCCTAAACGCAGTAGAAACATAATCTAGATACATTCTTGATTCTGGTCCTGAGTGCATATTTAAGTAGCAGTGAGAATATCATGAGAAACTAATCAGTTTCTTAAAAAACAGTAATGGAAATTCTGGGTATGTGAAAGATTCCCAATTATGGATGTTACTGAGTTAACTGTTATTATCTGCACCACACCCAGAGAAAATAAGCACAATATTTTATGTTACCCGTTGACTTATATTGCATGCCTAATAAAAGTTCAATTTAAAGAAAAATGTTTCTTGTTTGATATAGCAGGAAAAAAGGTATTTAACAATTCCTTAAATAGTTACTTCAGATTATACTGACCACTAATCTGACATCTGTACCAGCCTCCATCATCAAATAGAGCTGCATATGCTTCTCCTACTACTGGGCACAATATCTCCAAATTAACATCTTTTCTATTGTACAATTCAACCATGTTTTTTGTAAGAGTGAGAAGATCCTCATTATCCACCTGGAGATGAGAACAGAAAATGAGAATCAACTACAAAAATACCCTCATGAAAATACATTGACCATTCAGAAATGATCTTTAATGAACAAGTTCATAGACTGGCATTCAAAATAGTAAACAGTCCATACAGCATTGGTGGTAACAAATTCATCCTGGTTACACGGATGTCAAAAAGAAAAACAGGCTGTCATTTTTACAATGAACTATCTGACTACAATCCAAACACTTCCACATCCACACCCACACCCAGTACTTCATGAGTTATTTTCCTACCAGGCTGTGCCCTTTCTTCCTGCATAAGCGCTAAAACATGAGGATCTAGTACAGAAAGTCATTTAAAGGTCAAGAAATAGATGAGAAATAGGTAGACTGGTCTATGCTCAAATTAGTCACACCGTCACTGACTTTATCAGCAATTGTGTCGAGCACTGTGCACTAAGATGGGGACAATATGGGTGTTCCCAAACCAAAAATGATGGATGATCTGGGATATACACTCCCTGCTGAAGTAGAGGACTGCAGCATTCAGATCAGGTGACCCTGACCTTTACAAAAAAGTTGCATTATGACCTCAAAATACAGTCCCAGACAAGCCGTCAGTTAATACAAGACTTGCGTGCTATAATGGGCTACAGGACGAAGTCAGGCAGCATTGCCAACAACAATCCCTTTTCGATGAGCTTAATACAGTCTACGTACACTTTACACAGAAGGAGATTAGAATGTTACCACCCACCCTGACAGCCTCCAATGCACCTAAACCCACAGTCACAGTTGCAGCGTAAGATCAGCCTTCCAAAGAGTGAACCCATAGAAAGCATCTAGCCCAGATGGTGTCCCTACCCATGTCCTTAGATTCTGCAAAGATCAGCAAGCAGGGATTTTTGCAGACATTTTTAGCGGTCCCCTGCTTCAAAATGAGGTTCCCACCTTCCTTAAGAAGACTACTATCAGCCCAGAACCTAAGAAAATCAAGGTAATGAGCCTTAATGACTACCCCCTAGTGGTTCTGACATCCACCAAAATGAAGTGCTTTGAGAGCCTGGTCATGGTGGATTCACTTCAGCCTCCCAGACAACCTCAACGCACTGAATTTGCCTTCCACCAAAACAGGCTGGCTGCAAACGGCATTTCCCTGGCCAAAACATCCATCACTGGAGCATCTGGACAGTACAACTCCAAGTAAACTCATCTCACCTGGGACTCAACATCTCCCTTTGCAACTAAATCCTTGACTTCCTGACCAACAGATAGCAAACAAGGATAGACAGCAACACCTCCACCACAAATACCCTCAATGTTGGTGCACCAAGGCTGTGTCCTTAGCCCCTTACTCACAACTGCATGGCAGATTCTGCCTAGTGGATAGTGAGCCTTGTGACATGGTATCATAACAACAATCTTTCTTTCGATGTCAGCAAAACAAGAGCTGGTCATTGACTTCAGGAAAGGTGGTGTTGCACATACTCCCACTTACATCAACAATGCTAAGCTCAAAAGGGTTGAGAATTTCAAGTTCCTAGGAGTTGACATTACCAGTAGCCTGTTCTAGTCCAAACACATTGACACCATGGCCAAGAAAGCTCACCAAGGCCTCTACTCAGGAAGTTGCAGAAATTTGCTACGATTATTAGACCATCACCAATTTTCATCAATGCTCCATAGAAGCATCTTATTCAGATAGATCATGCTTGGCATGGAAAAAGCTCTGCCCATGACCACAAGAAACTGCACAGCGTTGAGGAAATATACAAAACATTTTATATTTACCAAGTGAATGTAGAAATCCAGTGGACTATTGACATGAGTTACCATTATCGGAATCTCTTTTAAGAAGGGTGGTATAACTGGTGGACAATACTGCATTGATAACTGGTTGGTTTCCAATGTTGATGTAACAGAACATTCACTAACAAACCTAGGAAGAAAGAATGTTACTTATCTTAAATGAATATTCACCATCTAATCCAAGGCAGATAATTGATTTTGTTTTAGATATTTTAGCAAATTCAGGCATTTGACGTATTAACTACTCAAATTTGGGAATAATTTATTGCATATTAACAACTCAGATTTATCTGACACATTTTTGATACAATTTTCTCACCATGGAGAATGCTGGCATATATGCTTAGAATTCTATGCAATATACATATAATTACACATTAGACAGCAATGCCATTACTTGAAACTAGACAGTTTTTGCAGCTGTGACATTATCAGCATGGTTACAACTACTTTGACAAAAACCTAAGTGGTGCCAATTTAGCAACGCAATGAGTTAACAAACTGGTCTGACTGAAATTTAAGATAGCTTAGTTGGGACATTAATAATCTGTTGATTGCAAGAGTTTTACATAAAATGAAACACTGAGACTAACACTATGGGTCCAAACAAAGGACTTACAACTAGGAAAGCACACGATATACAAAATGGAAACTGTCCAACGCAATTTCCAACCTCACAGTCCAACATGTCACTCCCTCTATTTACATCATCAAGCAAGAGGCTCAGACTGTATAAATAACCGTGAACAATATAGCAATAACAGCAACCAGATACAGCTAAGGAGGTACCCGTCTAGTGAAACAATAATCTAGGATTTCATCGCAGGTAAGCAGTATGTAACAGCATAAAGACAAACCAGGTGATCTCACAAGCACAGGAGCAAAAAGCTTTATTGATCCTGCATTTTGTGGCAATATAAAGAATGTTTTCATCCATAACAATGGCAGTAAGACAACAGAGCTATAGGAATTTTAACCATCCACACCTTAGGAGCCAGTTTCTAACCAAGTCAAATCACTCCACGCCGTAATCACAAAATAAAAGCTAGTGTGTACCAAAAATGCCGCAGAGCTGAAGATCTGCACTCCATAACAAGCACTAGTTAATCAAGCATTTGGACTAGTTAAAGCACTTACTAATCAATTAGAAAATTGCCTACAAGCAGGACAAATATACTCTAGCCATCATCAATAACTGGAAGTTATCACTGACAGGACCATCAAGTGAAACTCAAAATAAAAGTCTCCAATAACATCATAATAATAACACGTACTGGCAGATCACAGTACGTGTGCTTGCAACACTGTGTGTCCGACAGAGTGATCAGCAGCACTGGGGCTCCACAGGGGACTGTCTTATCTCCCCTTCTCTTCACCATTTACACCTCGGACTTCAACTACTGCACAGAGTCTTACCATCTTCAGAAGTTTTCAGATGACTCTGCCATAGTTGGATGCATCAGCAAGGGAGATAAGGCTGAGAACAGGGCTACGGTAGGAAACTTTGTCACAAGGTGTGAGCAGAATTACCTGCAGCTTAATGTGAAAAAGACTAAGGAGCTGGTGGTAGACCTGAGGAGAGCTAAGGTACCGGTGACCCCTGTTTCCATCCAGGGGGTCAGTGTGGACATAGTGGAGGATTACAAATACCTGGGGATACGAACTGACAATAAACTGGACTGGTCAAAGAACACTGAGGCTGTCTACAAGAAGGGCCAGAGCCGTCTCTATTTCCTGAGGAGACTGAGGTCCTTTAACATCTGCCGGACAATGCTGAGGATGTTCTACGAGTCTGTGGTGGCCAGTGCTATCATGTTTGCTGTTGTATGCTGGGGCAGCAGGCTGAGGGTGGCAGACATCAACAGAATCAAACTCATTCGTAAGGCCAGTGA
Organism: Mobula birostris; assembly: GCF_030028105.1. Classification (NCBI taxonomy): domain Eukaryota; kingdom Metazoa; phylum Chordata; class Chondrichthyes; order Myliobatiformes; family Myliobatidae; genus Mobula; species Mobula birostris. The sequence goes on from NC_092376.1 coordinate 47,911,196, forward strand.
TGTTGTGGGGATGGAACTGGACTCTCTCACGGTGGTGTCTGAAAAGAGGATGCTGCCTACGTTGCATGCCATCTTGGTCAATGTCTCCCATCCACTACATAATGTACTGGGTGGGCACAGGAGTACATTCAGCCAGAGACTCATCCCACCGAGATGCAGCACTGAGCGTCATAGGAAGTCATTCCTGCCTGTGGCCATCAAACTTTACAACTCCTCCCTTGGAGGATCAGACATCCTGAGCCAATAGGCTGGTCCTAGACTTACTTCATAATTTACTGGCATAATTTACATATTACTATTTATGGTTCTATTACTAGTTATTATTTATGGAGCAACTGTAACAAAAACCAATTTCCCCCAGGATTAATAAAGTATGACTATGACTAATATTATTAGAAATTCATAATATTTCAAGATGAATGTTTCATCAGTTTTGATGAAAGGTCATTAATCTGAAACATTAACCATTTCTCTCTTCTATTTCCATTTTTTTTCAGCTTTCAAACTATTTTGCTTTTGTATATTTAGTGAATCTCAGTTTAGGTTGCATCAAAGAAATCTGTTTCTCATTACATCTTTGGGTCAAGTGCCAAAGGATATCCCTGAAGGAGTGTCCTAGACCCAACTAATTTCAATTGCTTTAAATTACCTCCCCTCTAATAGAAGCAGGTATTTTCACTACTGACTGCATAATTCCAATGACAACCTTTCAGAAAACGTAACTTGGCCAGAGTTGGGCTGCTATTCATACAAATAGTGGACAACAATCATCTCCCACCTGTTCAACATTCAACAAAATCGTATTGGCCAAGACTCTGATTTCAACAATTTAGGGAGTCACATTTTAAATCACTTCAGGTAAAAACTGGCTTGATGAAAGAGTTCCTTAAAGATATTTGACAATACTTCTGTTCTTGCAAATACAGAAACTCTACTACTCAGGACAAGAACAGCAGATGCTCAGCTTGACATTCTTGCAAATTCCAGGCTCCACCAAACTCTGTACGTAATACAAACTTTGAAATATATCATTAATTCCATTATGCTTGGTCAAAATCCTACAGCCTTCCACCCAACAAAGGAAAAATACCAGAGTGCAATCAAGCTGGCGGCAGACTCCACTTTCCTGAGGGCCATTAGCAATGAAATATAAATATCCTACTTCCCATGTTGAAGACAGTATGAGCCTTTTGGAAATTAAACTTGCATACAGCAGTCAACACCTGTGTTCTTCTGATTAATGTTAAATAATACGGGGGTGGGGTGGGAATTGTGAATATTCAGAGCAGCGGAGATGGAGTATGGGCTTATGTGTGGTATTCCAAGTTCTACTTCTTATCTACAATTTTTCTTTTTTCTTTTTAAAAACACAGAGCTGCACCTTGTGGCCAGAATAACCACAATTTTACGAATGGGTCTGAGACTACACGATTAAAGTATTTAGTCCTGGTGGCATTACCAGGTCAGAGTAATGCCATTAAAACTATGCCCTTATTTTCTTCATCTCAAATGCAGGTAAATTAATATGCTAAGGACTATTATGCATCAAGAGTGAAAACCATCGATCCTTGCACTGATCTTGCTAGTAAATTGATGTTTAAAAAAGATCTCATTCCACTGCCCTTTGCCAACATTGGACACAAAAGTGATTCATCAATCATTCTGCAATTAAGGGAATTAATACAATTTTGCAATAATCAGAAGAACACAAAGCACTTGTTTAGGTACTGACTGCTGGTTGTAAGTTTAGTTCCAGAAGATTCATTCTGTCTTCAACATGGAAAATAGAATATTTATATTTACTTATTTTTGCTATTAATCACATTAGTTTACAATACAGTACTGCATCAGTTAGATAATGGTAACACTGTAGTAAATCTGCTGAACATTCCTGCAAAATAGCAAATAGGCTTTAATAACAAATTTTTTAAAAAAATCAAAGGCATTTAGATATATATTCTCAAAGACATACCAGGCCAGTTTTAAGAATACGAGAGCATCCCTCAACGACACAGGAAAATCATTCTCCATATTATCCAGAGGAGGCTTTTTCAAATCTACGAGTAGTCTGTCTCCATCCTCTCCCAAAACAATCATCTGTACAGTCTTATTATACACAATTCGAGTAAACTGATTCTTAACTTCCACATTCCAAATGTTACTCTATCAAAGTGATTAACAAAAATTGATTAATTTAGGTTATTATAAATTTTTATGCAAAAAATCAAATGCTGGAAATTGAAAATAAATGCTAGCGATTAAGCTGCAGACTGAACAAAGGGTGAATCTGTGATAGGATGAAGACGAGTTGTCGGGAGACATTGTTTTTGATGCTAATTAACAGATGAATGAGTGAAGTTGAAGAAAGCAAAAAAAACATCATACTAAAACTATGAAATGCAGACCATCATAAGTGATGAAGACGTGAAATAAAAGAAAATGCTGGAAATTCCCAAACCAGGCAGCTTCTATAGAAAGAGAAAATATTGAGGTATTGTTAAAAGTGGATGATCGTGTATCAGATCTGGCAAGTTCTGACACAAAGGGAAGGCAGGTAATCTCAAACATTTCTAAACAGAAGATAAAGTGTGGTTCCTCAAACTAACACTGGGCGTCACCAAAGGCATGGCTTTTCCTTTACCACAGTTGGCAAGGAACTCAACTTTGTCGGAGCTACATGCTGAAGTTATGCTCGTTACTGCTCTCCTCCCAGAGAACAAGGATAGGTGTTTCTCCTGATCCTCACCTTCCATCCCAGCAGCTCCATATTCAACAGAACATCATTCATAATGTTCACATATTTAATGAAATTCCAACACTAACACAATTTCCCCACCTCTTCCTACATCTATAGGAACCACCTCTCAGCTCCCCCCCCCCAGTTAGTCACTTTGTTCTCAACACCAGTTTTCTGTTTTTCAAGGTCTAAAGTGTCATTGACCCAAACTATTAACTGCTTCCCTCAACAGGTTCTGCTCAATCTGCTGAGTACCTCCAGCAGGTTCTGTTCTGTTTTAAATGTTAAATATCTAAAAATGGTGCCTTTTTACTGAATTTTTAGGTATGAACTTTGCTGTTCACATTCCAAATGAAACATTTTCTAAATTACATTGAGGCTCACTGTTGTCTGAAAACCAATAAAGGGGAAAGCTGACCTGGTGTACCTACAGTGAAAAGTAATTTGATTTTCAGGAAAAGCTGACACATACAACTTGTCAACCAGCCAATCTAATTTCTGACACCATGCTTATGTTCCCATTAACTTGATTAGCCAGAGCACTGGCAAATCTCACTACAACAATATTTGATTTTACTAAGTTGCACAGATCTTACCTCTCCAAAATTGGGCTTACTGCCTCAAAAATAATTTCACTCCTGCTCTCTCTCTCCAGCTACACATTCAACTACATTGCTCTTTTTCTGTAGTTGCATGTAACATTGGTAATAGCCAAGTATCATTTTCAAGGTCTTACTTTTTAATTTTCTACTTAAGGTCTACTGTAAGCTATCGGAAATGAATTCCGACTCACAACCCAACTTTCCAAGTTATTCTGCTACTCCTACCCATATTTTCTGAAAATCTGTATATGGGAATGCTAAGTTAGTATCCTCAAAATCATCTTGAAGGAGCTAACGAAAAAGTCACCATGAAGCCAATTTCAGAAATTTATTCCCAAAGGCAAGAACCAGACCGATGAGAAAGAAAAACTCAAAAATACTTTTCACTTTATACCATGGGTTATCTCTAGCCCATTCTTCCAAGTGCACCTAACATACAGTATGCACAATGACATGACAGCTACCAACTAAATAAAACTATCCTGTATGAAGTTGCAATGTAACTACAGAACCCAATTCTCCCAAAATCAAAACTAAAAATGAAAAGATTAGTTGCACAGCTAATATTTAAGAGAACAAAATAAGGAAAATTTACATTACACAAGGAAAAGCCAGTTATGATTAAATGTCCTTTAATCCAAAGAACTATGCCTGCTAATCTGTATTGATTATAGTTACGTACATTTTACATTAAACAGCACTTAAAAGCTCCAAATGAACAGGTCAAAGCAAAATTGTTCATCTTGTACAGGCAAGTTAAAAAACTGCAGTTTATAAAAAATCATCTGCAATACATCTGGTTTAAGAACACATCACTTACAAGATTTGCTGGCACAATATCTTTCAATGAGCATTTGATTGCTAATGGAGGTATATTACTTAACGGTCCTTTCAGCTGAGGGTTTAATTTTTGTACGTGCATGCTGAAGTCACTGACGTATATGCAAACATGCTCACCATCCTCCAACTTCTTCACAGGACTGTCAGCCCTGCGAATAACAGAAGTAAAGCTACTTATTTGATAATACATTTAAAATACTAAGGGACAAGATTTTAAGATTATGGGAACAGAATATAAAAACAATGAGATAATGCTGAGCCTTTATAAGACATTGGTCAGGCCGCACTTAAGAATATTGTCAACAGTTTAGGGCCCCTTATCTCAGAAAGCATGTGTTGTCATTGGACAGAGTCCAGAGGTGGTTCACAACAATGACTCTGGGGATGAAGGGGTTACATGCGAGAAGTATTTGGCAGCTTTGGTTCTGTACTCACTAGAACTTAGAAGGATCTGGGGGGGGGCGCAGAATCTCACTGAAACCTACTGAATGTTAAAAAGGACTAGATAGGGTGGATGTTTCCTATGGTGGGGGTATCCAGAACTAGAGGGCACAGCTTCAAAATTGAGGGGCGACCCTTTAGAACAAAAGAAAGGAGGAATTCTTTTTAGCCAGAGTAGTAAATTTGTGGAATGCTCTGCCACAGACTGTGGTAGAGGTCAAGTCCATATGTATATTAAAGGCAGAAGTGGATTGTTTCCTGATCGGTCAGGGCATCATTGGATATGATGAAAAGGCAGGTGTTTGAGATTGAGTGGGATCTGTGATCAGCCATGATGGAATGGCAGAGCAGACTTAATGGGCTGAATGGCCTAATTCTGCTCCAATGTCTTATGGTCTAAGATTGATGTTCAGTTGGAAAGGTAGGGTGTGATTAGGGGGACATAGTATAAGAATGGAGAGATCCTGTCTCACAAATGAGTATGTTCAAAGGAAATTTTAAGGACATTGATGGAGGTAGGACAGTAGACATAGACTTTCACCGGGCTTTTGATGGTCCCAGAAGATAGAATCCAAGTTGTGTTGAAAAGTGGATCAAAATTTGACTTGGTGATAGGAGGCAGACAACAGTGGAAGAGGGCTATTTTTCTGATGTGAAGTCTGTAATAGGTGGTGTACCACAGGGACCATTGCTGAAACATTCAATTGTCTTGTGTACATAAATAACTTGGATGAGAATGTAAGTGGACAGATTTCTGAATGGATAATGAATTCATGAACACAACCTCTTTTTCCCCCTTATTGCACTACTAATTTAATTTTTGATATATACTTATTGTCATTTATAACTTTTTAAAATGATATATTGCAATATCTTGCTGCTGCAAAACAAAAAGAAAAAAATTCATGACATATGCCAATGATATTAACGCTGATTCTGATTTAAGTATGAGGTACAGTGTATTGGGACATCAAATACTGGCAGGATATATACAGTAGATGACAGAGACCTTGGGAGTGTTGGTGCAGAGTTCCATGAAAATGATATCCGTGGACAGGGCAGCAAAGAAGGCATTTGGCATGCTTGCTTTCAGAGGCTGAGGCATTCAGTATAGGAGTTGAGTTCGGAAGGCATGTTGCAGCTACACAAAACATTGGTTATGTAGTTCTCCAAATGCTGCTCAAAGATTTGGTCACCACTCTACAGAATTGGGTAGCAGTGGAAAATGCAGAAGATATTCACCCCCAAGCTCTTGCCTAGAATGGTAGGCTTTAGTTACAATGAGAGATTGAACAGACTGGATTTATTTTCCCTGGTGCCTACAAGGCTGAGGGGCGACCATGCAGTTTACAAGGTTATGGAGGGCATGGATGTGGTAGACAAATCCCTTCCTCACGGGGTAGGGGAGTTGAAAGCTAAAGGGCATATGTTTAAGTTGGGAATGGGGAAAAAATAAAAGGGTATCTGAGTGGTAGGTAGGGTGGTGGTTATATTGAACAAGCAGATAGAGGTACTTGCCAAGGATTGGCCATGGGTCTGAAACATGGGGTTTGCATAATTAGAGATCAAGTCAGTGTGGAGCAGTCAGGCTAAAGGCTCCATTTTGGTGCAGTATGATCCAATGACACAAAAAACACAACACACACACAAAATCCTCCTAGGGGCTGACAAATTAGCAAACCTTGCATGCAACAATTGTTCTACCATTAAGTCTTACACTTGATTATTGGTCATTCAAGATTCAATTGTTACTATGCAGAAAAGTTTAAAATGTCATTATTTGGTTATATAGTAACCCAGCAAAGACAAATGTAAGCAAATTAAACTTTACTTCTCCTGATTTTTTCCCCCAAACTTGCTTTCCCTTCCACCCCTCCTCGCCCCGTCTCCCTCCCTGGCATTAACCAAAACTCTTCTTCTGCAGAATAGTGGTGTTCAGTGTAATTATTACTCTGTAATGAGCTACAACACCACCACAGACCACTAGCCTCACATTTTAGCTTAAGAAAAGCATCACTTTAATTGGAAAGAAAAATATTCTGCCCAAATAAGATAGTTCTGCTTCTTATAGCTCTACAAATACCAGATACCCTCTAATATGTTATTTAATTTTCAGTTGCTCATAAACCTGTATTCAGAGAATACAAAGAGATGAGCCCTTTAAACCACAGATCATTGTTGGAAAGAGATATGGTAGCAGCCAATTACATGCCGAGTACCAAAAGAACCTACTGAAGTACTATAGACGTTTTGGCTAATTTTCCTTTCAAGAAGAATAAAGATTTTTTTTCCTCTCTCAAATCAGAAAACTCAGCACAGAACAGAGATGGTATGTATGGTTTAACTAAGCACCCACCTTATTAATGGGCAATGTGGGAAACCCACAGAGTTGAAGGTTTAAATTTAACCTTGGCTGTAAAGCAGTAATAAACAGTGTTTGATTGAGTCTTTCCTGTACATATTAAAAATTGATACTATTTATACTTTATTGTTGACAAACAATTGGTACTAGAACGTACAATCATCACAGCGATATTTGATTCCGCACTTCACACTCCCTGGATTACAAATATTAAATATTAAAAATAGTTAAATTAGTAAATATTAAAAATTAAAATTATAAATCATAAATAGAAAATAGAAAAATGGGAAGTAAGGTAGTGCAAAAAAACCAAGAGGCAGGTCCGGATATTTAGAGGGTACGGCCCAGATCGGGGTGAGGATCCGTTCAGCAGTCTTATCACAGTTGGAAAGAAGCTGTTCCCAAATCTGGCCGTACGAGTCTTCAAGCTCCTGAACCTTCTCCTGGAGGGAAGAGGGACGAAAAGTCTGTTGGCTGGGTGGGCCGTGTCCTTGATTATTCTGGCAGCACTGCTCCGACAGCATGCGGTGTAAAGTGGGTCCACGGACGGAAGATTGGTTTGTGTGATGTGCTGCGCCGTGTTCACGATCTTCTGCAGCTTCTTTCGGTCTTGGACAGGACAACTTCCATACCAGGTTGTGATGCACCCTAGAAGAATGCTTTCTACGGTGCATCTATAAAAATTAGCGAGGGTTTTAGGGGACAGGCCAAATTTCTTTAGTTTTCTCAGGAAGTAAAGGAGCTGGTGGGCCCTCTTGGCAGTGAGCTCTGCTTGGTTGGACCAAGTCAGGTCATTTGTGATATTGACCCCGAGGAACTTAAAAGCTGTTGACCTGTTCCACTTGCGCACCACCAATGTAAATTGGGTCGTGCGGTCCGCCACTCCTTCTGAAGTCAACAACCAATTCTTTCGTCTTGCTGACGTTGAGGGATAGGTTATTGTCTTCGCACCATGCCACCAGGTTCTTAATTTCCTCTTTGTACTCAAACTCGTCATTACCCGAGTAACGGCCTACAATTATTGTGTCATCAGCAAACTTAATTATATATTGAGTTTGATGGAAACTTGTCTACACAATCATGGGTGTACAGTGAGTACAGCAGGGGACTGAGTACACAGCCTTGTGGGGCACCGGTGCTCAGAGTGATTGTAGAGGAGAGCCTGTCCTCTATTTTTACAGCCTGGGTCCTGTCTATGAGGAAGTTGAAGATCCAGCTGCAGATCTGAGTGCTAAGGCCCAGGTTCTGGAGCTTAGGAATCGATTTATTTGAAATGATGGTATTAAAGGCAGAGCTGTAGTCAATGAAAAGGAGCCTTACGTATGCGTCTTTATTCTCCAGGTGTTCTAAGGAGGAATGTAGGGCCAGAGAGATGGCATCTGCCGTTGCCCTGTTACTCCGGTAGGCAAATTGCAAAGTGTCGAGGTTGACCGGTAGGCTGAGGTTGATGTGTGCCATAACCAATCTCTCGAAGCACTTCATAGCAATTGATGTCAGAGCCACAGGTCGATAGTCATTCAGGCATGCCACCTTGCTCTTCTTCGGCACTGAGATTATCGTTGCCTTCTTAAAACACGAGGGGATCTTAGACTGAAGCAAGAGCAGTTGAAGATGTCAGCAAACACTCCAGATAGCTCGCTTGCACAGGTCCGGAGAACCCGTCCCGGGACGCCATCTGGGACCGTCGCCTTCCTTGGATTTATCTTCAGGAAGGCCCTTCTAACGTCCTCCTCAGTGACGATGAATCTCGATGCCACCAGGTCTGGTTCATCCGGAGGGAGCGGGATGCTCCTCTTCTGTTCGAATCTTGCTTAGAATACGTTAAGTTCCTCAGGAAGAGAAGCGCCACAGTTATTGATATTCCCAGCCTTTTCTTTGCGCCCAGTGATCTCATTTAGACCCTGCCATAGTCTACTGGCATCCCTTTGGTTAGCCTGGGCTTCCAACTTGGCTCGATATTACCTCTTGGTGCCCTTAATGGCTTTCCGGAGTTCATACCTGGATTCCGTGTAGCGACTGGTATCCCCGGACCTAAAAGCCGCAGCTCTAGCCTTTAAAAGGGACTTGACCTCATAATCCATCCAAGGTTTCTAGTTAGGGAATACCCAGATCGTCTTGCGAGACACACAGTCCTCCATGCACTTCCAAATAAAGTCTATGACAGCTGAGGCATACTCATCGAGGTTAGCTGCTGAGTCCTTGAATACTAACTAGTCCATCGATTCAAAGCAGTCACGGAGGACCTCATCCGTTTCCTCCGTCCAACGTGACACTACTTTTGACACCGTGACCTCCCGCTTCAGTTTTTGTTTGTAAGCCGGGAGGAGGAGTATGGCCTGATGGTCTGATTTTCCGAAGTGAGGTTGTGGGACGGAACGGTAGGCATCCTTGACTGCTGTGTAGCAGTGGTCAAGTATATTCAGGCCTCTAGTGGGGCAGGAGATATGTTGGTATAACTTTGGCAGTGCCTTTCTGAGGTTGGCCTGGTTAAAGTCCCCGGCTGTAATGAGCAAAGCCTCCGGATACCTGGTCTCAAGTTCACTGATGTTGGCATACAGTATGTTCAGAGCACTCCACGTCCGCCTAGGGGGGAAATGTAGACTGCTGTCAGTATAACCTTGGTGAATTCCCATGGCAGATAGTAGGGATGACACTTCACCGACAGGTGTTCCAGGTCCAGGCTGCAGGAGCTTGTCAGTGCCACTGTGTCCGAGCACCACGCAGCGTTGATCAGTAGGCAGACACCACCTCCCCTCGTCTTGCCCGAAGATGCCGTGCGGTCCATCCGATGTATCGAAAATCCCTCCGGTTGGATGGAACAGTCAGGGGTGGCAGGGGAGAGCCAGGTCTCGGTGAAACAGAATACACAGCGGTTCTGCATCTCCCTGCAGTAGGTGAGTCTCCCTTTAAGATCATCCACCTTGTTCTCTATGGCTTGCACATTAGCTAGTAGGATGGTGGGCATAGGGACCCTGAAGCCCCTCAGCTTCAATCTGACCAGCAGCCTAGCTCTTTTCCCATGCTTCTTCAGTAAGTAGTGCATCTTTCCAGGTCTCCATTGATGCAGTGTGTTGCTGTCAGCTCTTTGAGGTAGGTGGACACATCCTGGGCAATTGATCGGTGGGTCGCATCGTCGTGCGCTCTGGGTTGGGCCGAGCAACGGGGGAGGCTCCGCTGCCAGGGACCCGGGCTGTCGACTGGTTCGGGCCCCAAAGCCGACACTTAATCCCGGATGGCCGGGCTCCTGGCTGAAACAAGTCCTTAAGCTGAGTCATGGTTGCGGAGGCCTCCACTCCAGTCGAGCCTCAGGCTTGATTTCCGAGGTCAGCAGTGGAGGCCTCACTTCCGGCAACTGTGCATGGCCACCAACGGGGCTTTATGGTGGTCGCTCCAGGGAAGCGTCTGGGGCACCTTGAGGTCTCTGCTGTCACTCCTGTGTGGTTGTCTGCTCTGGAGAGGTGCTGGTTGGAATGGGCCATGTCTCCAAGCGCTCTGGCACGGTAGCAGACCGCGGGTCTCTGGGAACGTGGTGGGCCTCGTTGGTCATGTCCAGGTGCGGTCCGGAGTTTAAGAAGCAGTTCTGGCGCGGTGGTCTCCAGCTGGTTCAGTAGCTTCGCCAAGGTGTTGTTGATCTTTATCTTGCTAAATTGAAGGTTTAGAAGGGTTTCTCGGTTATAGGATAGTGGAGAGGGCAGTTTGCTCGGGAGAGCATGCGCAAAGTCGCCAGTTACCGGCGCCATCTTTAACTATTTGATTAAATGATGAAGGTACTGGCTCATCAGGGCCCATAAATATGTTTTCAATTTATTCCACCACAGGACGCTCATTTCACTGGGATGATCTACAGTCATTGTCCATTCCTTACACCTCCTGAATTGAGAAGGCAGTTTAGAGTCAACCATGCTGGTAGGTCCATGGCAGAAGTCCAAAGCATAAAAAGGTTGGGAACCCCTGGTCTGGAGTCACAAATAGCCACATCAAGTAAGGGTGAGTTTTCTTCACCCCCAGAAAACAAGGTTTTACAAAGCAGTAGCATAGACATAGAACAATACAGCAAAAGGCAAGACTTTCAGCTCACAATGTTGAGTCATTCTTGATGCCAATTTATACCACGTCCTAATCCTGTTTATTATCCTAATCCCTCCACTCACTTCATATTCAGGTGTCTACCTAAAATCATCAAACTCCATCAAGCTGCCTGATTCCACTACTACCATTGGTAACCCACTCCAGGTACCTACCGCTGTTAAGAAACTTGCTCATCACCTTTAAACTACACCTCCCCACCCCTACCTTAAAGTACATCCTCTGGTCTTTGACGTTTCTACACTGGGGAGAAACATTCTGGTTGTCTACCCTATATATGCCTCTCATTTAAAAAAAAACACTCAGGTCTCCTTCCAGCACTCTAAGGAGAATAATCCATTTGCCCAACCTGTTCTTATAGCTCATACCCTCTAATCCAGCAGCATCTTGGTAAACCACTTCAGTACCCTTTCCACAATCTCCACATCCTTCCTATAATGGGATGGACCAGAACTGAATGTAATACTCAGTGTGGACTGAGTGAAGTTTAATATAACAGCATGACTACTTTACCCTTATACTTAACACCTCTACTGTTGCAGGCAAGCATGCCATGCACTTTTACCATCTTATCCATTTGTGTAGTCTCCTTCAGTCAACTATGGACCTGGACCTCAAGATCCCTCTGTAACTCGGTCCTATTAAGGGAACTAACTTTAATTGTATACTATCTTCTTCCATTTGACTTCCCAAAGTACAAAACCTCATATTTGCCCAGATTAAACTCCATTGTCATTCTCTGCCCATGTCCGTAACTAACCTATATGCCACTGTATTTTTTGTTTGTCTTTTATAGTGTCTACAACTAGACCAACCTTGGTGTCATTGCAAACTTGCTAATCCACCCATTTATCTTTCCAACAAAATCATTGGTATACATCACAAAGAGCATTGATCCCTGTACGAGAATAGCAGCCTTCCACCCCTAATCTCAAGGTGTGTGGGAAAGAGCTCCCAATCCAAACTTCTAATTTACCCTATGTCTGATACACCTTTATCCTCTGAATTAGCCCACTGTAATAGAACATCAGATGTTTTTTTGAAGTCCACGTAACAGATAGTGTCCACTGTCTCACCCTCATCAAGCTATTTTGTCACCTCAAAAACTAAAATTAAGTTTGTAAGGCATGGCCTGCCCCACACAAAATTATGCCAACAGTCCCTAAGCAGGCAATTTGTTTCCAAATGTGTATTGTTCCTATACCTTAATATCCTCTCCAATAATTTTCATACCACTAATGTGAGGTTCACTGGCCCCATTTCCATTCTTGAACAAAAGAACAACCTATAGCCAGTGAGAACACAAAGATCCTTGTTAAAGCCCAAGCAATCCCCGCCTTTGCTTTTTTCAATATTCTGGGCTATATGCCATCAGGCCCTGGGGTCTTATCCACCTTAATACTTTTCCAAAGACAAACACTATCCCTCTTTATTGTCAAGATGTCTCAGCACATTAGCATGTCCCATTCTAATTGTACTACTGTCCAATTTTTTTCTCCTCAGTAAATACCAACACAAAGTATTTATTTAGTATCTCAGCCACTTGCTCCAAACTCGAGCAAGAGTGGACCTATCCTCTCCTTAGTTACATTCTTTTCCTCAGTGCAAGGATAAAGTACCTGGGATCATCTTTGACTGTTCACCAAGGACATTTCATCGCCTCTTTTGGCTATCCTAATCACCTGCTTGAGCACTTTATTGCATCTTTATATTAAAGAAGGCCCTAGTCTGACCTTAGCTCATAAACTTAGATACGCTTCAGCTTCCTGACTAAACTTAGGACCTCTCAGGTCATCCAAGGATCCCTTATTTTACCATTCAAGTCCTTAATCCTTATAAGAACAAGGCAATCGTGATCTTAGACTTTAAACAACTCCTCTGTCAGATGTAAACATGTCTACAGCAGCTGCTCCCAATCAATTCCTCTTAGCTCCTGACTAATCCTGTAGCTACAGGCCAATTTAGTACATTCCCAAAAGGTCCAGTTTTATTATTACTCATAGCTATCTTAAAATACAATGAGTGGTGGTCACTATTCACAAAATGTTCATCATTAGGTCTGTCACCTGACCTAACTCATTTCCCCAAATTAGATCTAGTATGTTCTGTCCTTAATTGGACTCTCCACATATTGTTTGAATAAACTCTATTAGATGTACTGTAGAAATTCCACCCCAACTAAGCTTCTTATATTAAGGATATTCCAGTCAATACTGGATAAGTTAAAAGTCCAGTAAATATGACCACCCTGTTGTTTCTGCAACTTTTCATGGTGTGTCCCATATCTGTTCGTCCACCTCTTGATGGCTATTGGGAGACCTATAGTATAATCCCATCAGTGTATTGCACTTTTACCATTTCTGAGCTCTACCAAACTGCATCTACAGATAACCCCTCCAGCATGTCCTCTCCCAGTACTGCTGTGACATTCTGAATACTTTCCGAGTACTGCTGTGACATTCTGAATACTTTCTCTATCATGTGTAGAGCAATAACACACAGGAACACTTAACAGCCAGTCTTGTCCCTCACAGTGCAGTAATGGCAACATTGATCCAGGCTCCAAGCTCATTCTCCTTACCTATAAAACTCCTACTATTGGGATGAACATATTTCATCTCAACAGCCCCACCATGTTTATTCGCCTGCTCCTGGGTGTCCTTTCTTTCAGTCTGATTTATCATACCATCTTTCTTGCCCTCAACTCCGTTGCTCTGGTTCCCTTCCCTCTGCCACTCTAATTTAAATCCTCCTGAGTAGCGCTAGAAAATTTCCTGGTGAGGAAATTGGTTCCCTTCAGTTCAGTTGTTTATACAGATCCCACCTGCCCAGGAAGTGAGCCCAATGATCCACAAATCCAAACACTCCTTCTTTCATCAGTTCCTTAACTGGAAATTGAAATGCACCTATCTCTCCCATCACAAACGCATGGCACTGAGATTACAGCACTGGAAGTTGTGCTTTTCAACTTTCCAACTAATTCGCTGAAATAATTTTACAGGACCTCATTCTGGCTTCTGACTATGTCATTGGTACTATATGGATCACAACCTCTACCTGCCCACCTTCCCCATGATGTCCCAGCTCTTACTCTATATCAAGGCCAACAAAAGCAAGCATCTCATATGCTTTCTTCACCATCTTATCCACCTGTGCTGTCACTTTTAGGATCTACAAACTTGTACACTAAGATTCCCCACTGTAGTTTCAGTGAATGGAAGGATGCTACATATTTTGATGCAAATGAAAATACAAAATGCTGGAAATATTTAAGTGGAACAGCACCTGAAATGTCAATGCCCTGAAACATTTAACTCCTGTTTTCTCTTCATTAGATGTTCAGCAATTCCTGTTCCATTTTCACATTTTGAGTATTTTCAGTATTTAACTTTTGAATTTTTAAAAACAGTTACTCTGTTTCATTGTCTAGGAAAAACCCACCCAAGTAAAATGATATTCTGGCATGTTGAGGATTTGATAGTTCCAGACTAGCAGATTTTCAGGGTTATTAGCTTTTATTTCTATTAATACTTTGATGGAACTTGAACTCATTTTCAGATGTTAGACAGTATTACAATACATTTTATAGTGAACTTTAAAATGAGCTCTGAAACAGAACTCCCCATAAGGAGAACAGCTTCTCTCTCAGTGTTACCAGTTGCCATGCACTTGAATGAACCTATGGTATGATAAGATGGTCTCTTGGCCTCCATCTACTTCATTATGATCTTGCATTTTATCATTTATCTGCAGCGCACTATGTGGTAGTTTTTACAATAAAACTGCATTACAAAACATCAAAAATCAGGTTTGCTTCTAGTTCTGTGCCAAGTTAACAGATTTGAGACACCACAAAAAAAAAGTTTGAGATGCCAGTGCTGGAAAGTAACAAAATTAATGGATAGGTAACTTGTAACCTTCACTGCAAAATATATACAAATAAATAATAACCATTGTACAAATGGACTGGGCTTGTTAATCATATCCTTGATATTGCTAACACTCTGGTCCAAGCTCGCAAATTAGCTGCAAAGGGTTGCTGGTACCCTATAGATCTACATCCACATGGCCACCAAGGGAAAATCTGAGAGTATCTGGCATTCAGTTTCAAAACAAACAAAAAAAAACTGCAGGAAAACTCATTGCCAAATGAAGACATAAATACCCCAGAAGTAAAAGGATTTCCGTGTGTCCAAAGTCCAGTAAAAACACTTGGATCATTACAAGGTCAGTTATTTTGTAATTTGTAGAATTATCAAATTTTTTTTTCTCTCCTGATGGAACTAGTTTTGTGATAGTTCCTCTGCGCCATGCATGAAAAATATCACTTTTAACAATAATTCTTTCACCTGCATGAGAAAGGAAAATGTTACAGGCAATAAAATTTAATAGAGAGCAATAATATCTGGTAATGTAAAAAAATGGAAGTTAATAAAACATATCAAAAACCATAGTAGCCAATGCCAAAAAAAAATTGGACCAGAGGTAATTTATACAATGGACTAGAAATCTAACCTCTCCCTTGTAATTATCACTGATTCAATAACTTGCTGTTAAAAAGAAAGTGAATTTGAGAAAACTAAATTCCCAGAGACTTACCTGTTAAATAATTTCAAAAATGTCGCACTCACTCTATACCCAGACCGAATGTTTAAATCTACAAGTATTTTCACATTTAGTACACTATGTCAACACTCAATAAATTTATTCCAAATTGTTCACAGTATATGATTGAAAAGGCAAAGTAAACTGTTCTCTGATCAAACTGTTCTCTACAAGTGTAGCTTTAAAAAATATTTAAATTAGATTTTTAAAATGGAAATTAAGTAACTGTAATCATTCTTATTAAATAGTTTTGCAATGCATTATATTTTTGCAAAGAAAAAATCTAACTAGGTTTTATATTAAGGCACTTATTAGCAACCAATATTTACTAATCCTAGAAGAAGTGCCTTCCAACTATCTAGTCAGAAGTTGACTAATCACGACTTTTCCATTGATACCATACAGAATTCTGTACATGAAAAAATTTTCTTTGCCTCAGGGTTTGCAAAGTTTAAAGCAATGAAACATTGTCCAACTGCTACTCGGCTTCATATACAGCACAAGCTGGATTCTCAGATCCAGCTGTGATATCCAACATAAATGTTTATTGGCTATCTCATAAGTTTAAGAAAATGTTTTGAATTATAAAGAACAATAGTTCAGTTACCGAGTTCCAGAACAGCTGTGGGGCATATTTTCATATCCATACGACTGTAGAGGTTGTCAGCTTCAGCAGCCAAAAGAGCAGCCATCTTTTTCTCTGAAGATTTTTGCACATAGAAGTGACATGGATTTACCACATGACTGACTGAAACCAATCCCTGAAAACCTGAAGTGCCACAGATGGAAGAAAATTGAATAGGAAACCAAACATTTTAATGAAGCAAATATAGAGTACACACACTTACAACCTACATCATGACAACAGTAGCCGAGCTCTGAAACATGTTTTCACAGTAATTTTAACCATCTTCAATCTTATGGTGTTCCTCTACTCTTCAAGATATTGTTAAATGTACAGCTTGCAAGATTGTTCATACCAACATCTGTACACCATAAATCTCCTACATAATCCTCCTACGTGTCTCATGGAATCTAGCAATTGGCACTTGGTCTCTCTGCCAGATATCTCAAATTTTGCAAATGATTATTTCTAAAGTATCTGAAGTCTTGCCAAGAACAGCAAGTTAGTCCTATTTTCTCCTAAATTAAAGAAACTTAAATGATTTCTTGAGATTATCACTTTAAATGTTAACCACTTATATGGATGAGAAATTTGACAAAGGATCTACAGAGAAGAAATAACAGTCTGTACCAGCATTCCTACTTCCAGTTTCATTCCATTCCAGTTACCAGAGCTACCATTCTTTACAGTAAACCCCATTCTTACAAATTGGAACAATTGCAACTTCAGTTGTTGGGCAGTATAGTTTAGCCTTTAATTTGGTTATATTGATTAATACTTTAAGCAGTATAACACTGGGGATCTACAATTCAATTTTGTTTACATTTAACTATATCCTCCTGTTTTAATTATTTAAAAAAGCTTGCCACCACACTAACATATTGAAACTTCAAGTCAACCTGGTGGTTGACGTGTTTCCATTTACATACAAGAAACCCTTATTCATAATCCAGTGAAGGCAGCTCAAAGTTCTGTTCGCACAAGAATAAATCAATTTCAGGACCAATTTCCCCATATTTTACTAAAGGCCCAATGAAAGGAAATTGACGTCGTTCCTTAAGACTATTTAAAAAATAAACAGCAGTAATACATACTTGGCGTGTAATCTTCAAATTTTTCTTCAACGTCTGTACCTCTTGTAAGGCATAATTGGCTTTGATTGTGTAATAAAGATTTTTCCTTGAATATTGAGCCATTTTCCAGCTGAGACACAACCATGCCTAATTCATTCACATTACAGCCCATCACAGAATCACCATTTACCATCTGAGAAACAACTATGGCTCGTTCATTCACATTGCAGTCCATTACAGAATCCATCTTTATTTCAGACGCTTCATTTTTGTAACTTGCAAAATCTTGTCCTTCTCCAAGTTGACAGGGTTGTCTTACAATTTTTTCAATAACACCATTTTCTGTCTGTGAAGCAGGAGACCTGTATGTAAAAATATCAATTAACATTTATTAAGGAAGGTTGCATTTGCCTCAAGAATATAACGAAGATTTACAAGATCAGTTATTAGAATGAGAGGGCTGTCATGAAAAAAGATTAAAGAGGGCATGATTTCTCAGTTTAGTAGAATACAATATAAACATTTTAGAAAGTTTAGACCACAAGACATAGGAGCAGAGTTAGGCCATTCTGCACATCAAGTTTGTTCCTCCATTCCATCATGGCTGATTTATTATCCCTCTCAACCCCATTCACCTTCCTTCTCCCTGTAACCTTTGATGCCCTGATTAATCAAGAAACTATCATCTTCTGCTTTCAATATACCCAATGAACTGGTCTACACAGCTGTCAGTGGCACTGAATTCCACAGATTCACTATCCTCTGGCTGAAGACGTTTTCCTTATCTCTGTTCTAAGTGGATGTTAATTCTAAAGATGTGCCATCAGGTTCTAGACATCCCCACTATAAGAAATATCCTCTCCACATCCACTATATCTAGGCCTTTCAATATTCGATGGGTTTCAGTGAGATCCCCCCTCATTCTTCTAAACTCCAGCAAGTACAAGCTCAAATGCTCCTCATACACTACCCATAATTCCTGGGATCATTATTATAACCCCCCCCCCCGACCCTCTCCAACATCCTTTCTTAAATAAGGGGCCAAAACTGCTCACAATACTCCAAGTGTGGTCTTTATAGAGCTTCAACATCACATCCTTGTTTTTGTATTCTAGTCCTCTTGAAATGAATGCAAATATTGCATTTGCCTTCCTTGCCACTGAGCTTGGTAGGGCTAGCATTGAGAAACTATACCCAAGTAGAGAATCAAGAATTAGGCCAGTTTCATAGGGTAAAGTGTTGGGTGTTTAGAACTGGGAAGAAATTTCTTAACTTGGAGGTTTGTTAATTTATCTGGGATTCTGGGTGCCCAGTTGTCAAGTATATTCAAATCAGAGATTGACAGGCTTTGAATACTTTTGAGAGGATCGAAGGATGTCAGGATCAAGTAAGAAAGCGAAATACTGTGAACATTCAGCTATGATCCTTACAGATTTAAGGAGCCATATGATTTATTCTACTCTAAAGGAGGTTAAACCATTCCTGCAACTGGGATCTAAAAAAGATAAAGTCCAAGAATGCAACAATAACCAAATGCTCCTTAAAACATTTTATCACTAAACAGGAACACAGCATTTATGACTGCACAGTGCGCATACAAAATACTTAGTCAAACTTTGGTACACTGTCAGGAAGGAGAGCATTCTGTTCATTTCTATAAAATCACCCATTTGCCCTTCTCGTGAAGCTCCAGCTCTGGGAGGATTACGGAGAGATCAAACTGTAGATAAAAAACTATTTTGTTGTTCTTGTTGATGCTACAAAGATGTTATGCTTACCAATGATAAATTGGCAAAAATAGTATACATTCAGTTATATGCTTGAGCCACAAAACAAAGTAAAATGTTGCATTTATTGTAGCACCTCATCAGATCTCAGAGATAGCTTCAGCCCTTTAACTGACTGGACGGGCTCATGATTATATAGGCAGTAAATTGGATAAACTGTTTGTTAACCTGTTTCTGGCAGAGTTACTTAAGGTACAAAGGTTCATTTATTATCAAAGTATACAACTCTGAAATTCTTCTCTGGTAGCCATGAAACTAAGGAGGAAAGAAAGGCAGCACAATCATCAACCTCCAAACTGCACCTTCCCACACAAAAAAAACTAACAAAATCAGAACAAGCACATCGACCCCAAAATCCCCTCCCCACAAAAAAAATGAGAACGATCGGCCAAAATAAACACAATATTAAAAAAAAGCTAACACTGAAAAAAGTCTGTAGTCCAAGTCCACATCCAAAATGAAGAAAACTAGGACAACACTCTCCAGACATAATGGCACACAGAGTGCTGGAACACCAAATCACCTCCAATAGCAAATCACAGACTCTAACAGTTTCAGAATCACATTCAAGATGAAAAACAAATGTAAAAGAGACAAAAGAAGTGAAATATATGGCTTCATGATCTATCTAGAAGATGTTGACTGAAGGAGTGTTGTATGCAGTCATCACCTTGAGAAGAATAACAGATCTAATTCCCAGCTTTTCCTTAGCATCACAAAACCATTTATCTCTATGAGGACAACCAGAACAGACTTATCTTATTTAAAGAATGGACAACTTAATAATGTGTTAAATTCCTGGAGTGGCACTTGAACTTTCAATATTTTGATCTGGTACTAAAGCATTTATAAATTTTGCTTCCCACTGCCTTTACCTCCCATTCATCCCTAAATAAAAAAAAACCTGCAATGCAATTTTAAATCCCATCTCATACTCACCCACCTGACCATTTAAGATGCTCACGCAATATCAACTGGATCTACGTAGTTAATCAATCACAGTCAAAAACCCTTTTTCCAACTGACATTATTTTCTTCAAAGCTCTAATCTTTATCTTTCTGATGTCCACAAACTTCACACATTGTGAAAAATACAGAGGCCATATTTTACCCTGTATTAATGGCATGTCTCAAATAGCCTCTAACAACCAAGTCCAGCTTCTGGCCTTTACACGTGACTTAACTACTAAGCCCAGCAGAACCATTTCTGCTGACAGGAGAAGGGGAAAAGGTGGGTTACTGGTGCCTTAAACCTAGTCACTCTGAGCAGACGGGGCTCGTCATCTGTGGTTGGCAGTTCATCTAAGAGAAGGAAAACTCTGATCACAAACCTCCGCTGCTTTTCGGCTGTACCCACTCATGGGGAATCTGTTGGGAGTAAACCCAGAAGAAAAGCCCAGAGCTGGAGTCCTTAAGGCAGTGCTACGTTGAGCTCAACGCTGACTGGCAACTACTGTGATGCCACTGGTACCAAACTGTATCAGTTTCTGCTGTTCCTTTGGATTCATCAGCTGTGTAGAGAGTGGGAGCCTGCTGCAAGGGCAACAGCTTGCTCTCCATATCGCACTGCCCTGCATATTGACAGCACCAACAACGTAGGCAGCTGGGACGCAACGTCCATGGTAGACCCCAATCAACAGAGGGCCTCTCCGATCACCTTGTTACAATTGTACAATTGGTCCCTTAATACTCAGAGGGAAATAGAAGAACAAATATGCAGAGATTGCAGAAAGTTGCAAGAACAATAGGGTTGTTATCAAAGGTTCGAAGGTCCAATTTAATGTCACAGAAGTGTATACAATATACACCCTGAAATGCTTTTTCTTCACAAACATCCGCAAAAACAGAGACGTACCCCAAAACATACGAACCCCAACGTTCCCGCTCCCATGCGTAAGTGGCAGCGAGCAACAAACCCCATTCCCCACCCACCTGAAAAAAAAAGCAGGCTTCAGCACCATCACCAAGCACTCAAGCGTGAGCAAAGCAATAGCAAAGACACAGACTTGCAGTTACCCCAAAGGCTTCACATTACACCCGGAATAATAACGGAGAAAAAGGTGTCTCCATTTTCCCAGCGAGCGGGGAGACAGAACAAACAACTCACTGATTTACGATGTTAAAAAATCCGTTATGTTGCTTTTTTTGAGCTCTGTGCCTGAAAATCACAAAGATCTCAGGTCTTCAGGCCCACAGCAGATATCTTGCCTCCCCTAATGACATACGGGTCTCCTGTTATGACACCGACGCTTGATCTGTCCGTCTCCAGAGCCCAGAGATCTTAAGCTTCCATATTTGAGCCGGACTCGCAGGACAAACCCTTGGTATGCCAAACAACGGCCAGTCTTGAAACTCCGAGAACCGGTCCCATTCCCGCAAAGAACCAAAGTCAGCGTGTAACTCCAGGTCAGGGTCTTCAAAAGAACCCTGAAAGGTTAAACTAAAGATATTAAAGACGGAAGTAGAGCTGTTTCCGAAGATGCAAGCAAAGGAGTTGCTATTTAGCGCCATTTTAACTTTGCCTCCATAGGAAATTTTATATTTCCAAATATATATAGAGACTGCTATGGTACTTAGGGGTTTATATGGGGTGGAATTCAAGTGTGCTTTGGAAAGTTTCCTCAGGCTATATATAGAGTGCCCCACTAGGGAGAGTGTAAAGCTTGGGAAAGAGGGCAGGACAACTGACAGAACTGTCATTGGGGAAGCACTTCGGGACCAGTGACCATTGTTCTACTAGTTTTAAAATAGTCATAAAAAGGGGCAGATCTGGCCCATAAGTTACAAATTTAAACTGGGGCAAGGCAAGTTTTGACAGCGTTGAACAAGAAGTTGTAGAAGTTGATTGGAGTAGGCTGCTTGCAAGCAACAGGATTTCTGGCAAGGAGGCTTTTTGAAGTGGGAATGAGAGTTCAAGGTCTGCATCTTCCCGCAGAGTGAAAAGCAAGGCTGGCAGGAGCAAGGATTACTGAATATTGAAGGTTACTGAAGCACTGGTCATGGAAAAAAAAGAGGTATGGGCATAGGCAGTTGGGATCAAGTGAATTATGATAGTACAAGGGATGCAGTAATATACTTAGGGAAATCAAAGGGGGAAAAGGAGGAGGACATGAAATAGCTTTTAGCAGAAATATTTCATATACCTTCATACATACAGATAATCCAGAGAGATATTTTGAAGTACATTAAGGAAATAACAGTGACTACAGAAACAAAAGGCCTGCTTAGACAAAATGGACATGTCTGTGTGGAGATGCAGGAGATGGGAGAGGTCCTCAATGAACATTTCTTGTTTTTAAATCATGGAGAAAGACATGAAAACTTTGGAACTTGAGACAGATAATGGGGGCATCTTGGGGATAGTCATATTACAGCAGAAGTGCTGGATATCCTTAGATGTATGAAGACGGATAAATCTCAAAGGTTTGATCAAGAACACTGGCTGAGATATAGGCATCATTGTTAGTAATGAGTAATGTTGCCGGAAACTGGAGGGTGGCTAATGTTCTGCCTTTACTTACCTGCGAACTATAGACTTGACAATCCAAGCGATACAGAGGATTCCAGTTAATTGGGACTAGTACATTTTGGCTGCATTAAACCGTTTCACCAATTAGCCAGTTTCATGGAAATAACAATGGCATCTTTCATACAAGTTCCAAGTGCACAAAAAGAAATCACTGACGTTGAGAAATGGCAGTGTCACTAACAGATTCCACTTTAATATTGCAGGGACACTCATTCCAACCATCTCTGAAAAGCCAGTTAAGAGTCTTGGCAAGGGGTTCAAGAGCAGCCTGAAAGACACACCATCAATCCAAGCAACTTGTCAAGAGCAGTAGGTCTGATTGAAAGCAGCTGACTGGTCAGGACAAATTCAAGGCGTGGATACACCAGCATGGCAACCTACCAAGGATTCTTTGGCTGCTGCTTGTCTACGAAGTTCCAATTTCCACTGTTGAGAACCTAGAGAGAAAGGTCAGCTTTCTCCAGAGGTGGCTGGGGTTGACCAGGACTCTCAGCAGTATCGCCCTCTATGGAAAGAACACCAAGCTGTGGCTGCCTTTGAAATCCTTGCAGGATGAGTTCAAGGTGACAAGAGCCAGAGAGGTGATGCAGTAGGGAATCCAGGGACCCAAAGGCAGGAGTCATTGTGAAGACCAGGAGAAAGTAGAGAGTGGAAGAGGCCGTGCAGCATGTTGAATCTCGCTGGGCCACAATGTCCTGGTGTAAGTGGTGACTCAAGGAAGAGCTGGCCTGGGAAGCTTCTCAGTCCCCAGGTACACACAGATCCATCAAAGTAGTCAGCATGTAGCAGCAGGGAGCTTGGACCAGGCCATGGAAAGGAGAGTGGCATGGTCTGATCTCTGGTCTGCAGAGCCACATCAAATCAAGTTCCTTGTCCAGGTGGCGTATGACATCTTGCCCAGCCCATCCAACCTGCATAGCTGGGGGAAGGTTGATACCCTAGAATCTAGGCTAGGGCCTAGATTGTCTTTTGCGTTCCAGGAGAGGAATCTTGGAGCACATCCTGAGCTGCTGCCCCAAAGCTCTTGGAGAGGACTGATACCGCTGAAGACATGACCAGGTATTAAGGACCCTTGAAGAAGCAATCTTCTTAAGAATAAGTAATAGCAAACAAGCCCAACCCTGCAATTAAATCATTATCTTTGTGACAGCTAGAGAGCAACCAGAAGCAAAAGCAAAGCCACCCACAGGGATTCTGGCACTCGCACACAACTAACCTGAAGAAACAACTAAAGTTCCGAAAGCACGTCAACACCTCGAGACCAGACATCCTCCTGGTCTCAGAGGCAGCAAAACCCATCACCCTGCTGGAGCTGACAGAGCTGCAGGAAGAGCATCTGGAGGAGGCCCATGAGAGGAAGTTTGCCAGATACGACGAACTGGTCAGTGACTGTCGGAGGCAGATGGAAAGCAAAGTGCATGCCCACTGAAGTGGGCTGCCAGGGCTTCGCGGGACAGTCTCTTCACAGAGCCCTCAGCACACTGGGTATTGCTGGTATAAGGCAGAGAGCCATCTGCAATATCACTTGGGCAGCAGAGAAAGCATCAAGGTCTGAATGAAGAGAGCAAAACCATGGTAATCTGCAGTACACTCTACCTCAACACAAGTTGTGGTTTGATGAATCCCAGCTGGGTTGCCTGGTTGAAGGTGTCTTACGTTGAAAGACCTGAAACACCCAATGACCCAAGTTACATCACTGATGATACATTTAGAGCATCATGAGATACATTCTTCAAAAAAAAACATTAAGACGCAAGGTCAAAGTGCTTCACATATAATGTAAAGGTAAATCAATATAGTTATAAAAATAAGAGACAAAATTAAAAATAAGACAAACATTATAGACAATAAAATGTAATGAAACATACTAAATTGTATAAATGTAATCAACATCAGCAGACATAAAAGTAATGCTATAAGTAGGCCAAATTTTAAAAAGTAGGTTTTTAGAAGCGTTTTGAAACATTCCACAGTACTAGCTTGGTATATCACAGTCAGCAGAGTATTCCAAATTGTTGGTGTGTAAAAGTAAAAGGCTGGCATCACCAGTCCTTGTATGTTTGGCTCTAAGAACACCAGGTAAACCAGTGTTAGTGGATCTAAGATTATGATTAGGGTTGTAAGGGAATACACACCAAAATATACAAAGGAGCTACATTATTCAGATCCTTATATACATTAAGAGTATTTTAAAATTGATCCTAAAGGACACAGGTAGCTAGTAATAATAATGCCAAAACTGGTGAAATGCACCTAGATTTTTTTTGATTAAGATTCTTGTTGATTCATTTTGAATGAGCTGTGGCTGATTTATATCTTTCTTAGGCAGTCCTGAAAAAATGCATTACAGACGTCTAATCTAAACAATTAAATAGATACAAAAAAAAAGACAAACCACCATTTAACTGAGTAGCAAATTATGTATTTAAACCTGTTTTTAGAGCAACTGTAAATGGACAAAGGGCTGTTTTCTGCTGGCTGTTAATCCTTTTAAATTCTTGTTAGTCAAGAGCTGCTGTTTAAAATCAGAATTGGCTTGCTTCTGCCTTCGTACTGGGAACTATACTCTTCCGATATGTTCATCAGTAATTTCCATTATTTACAACTAAAGACCAAAGGTCAAATCTAGTTCAATCAGGCAAAGTAAATGACAATGGGGGAGGGGGAGGGTCCTGGGAACCATGGTTTACAGATAGCAAATTTAAAACAAAACCATAAAGCAACATAAATAATCAATATACAAAAGTTTAAACTGAAGTCAAATACGATCATATAAACTGTTGTGTCTGTGCAACTACATATCAATTAAAATAAAAGCACACATGCGGGAGACGGCTTTAACCGGTGCATTCATATTGCAGCTACAGAGACACACACAGAACAAGACAGAGTGTTGGGGGGGAAGAGAGATGGAGTGGGGGCAGACGGAGAGACAGACACACACATACACACAGGCAGAGAAAGAGAGACAGCTCACAGTCTCACTCCTTGGATTGGGGAAATCAAGAAATAGAGGACATGGAGTAGGTTTAGAATGACAGAGGAGATTTAATCTGAACACGAAGGGTAAGTTTTTCCACCCAAAGAGTGCACTACAGGGCACAGCTGCTAAAGGAAGTGGATAAAGCCAGTACATTAACATTAACAAAATTGAACGACACATGGATAGAAAAAAATTGAGGGATATGGGGCACAATCCAACTAATGGGATTAGCTTCAATGGAAGTCTTAGATGACCTGAATTATTGGACCAGAGAGCCTGTTTGTGCTCTACAACTCCACATTAGATTCATGGCACACAATAAGAAATGAACAAATACATTCAAAAACAATTGAACATCTTACTTTTCTGTTCCCGTTTCAACTTTTCCTAAGTTTTCAAGAGACATTATTAAAGGTGCAGGCTGGAATTGAAACCTGAAGTAAAAATAGGAAAATAGAGTGAATCTGAAACAATTATTTTCCTCCACTCTCAGATGAAAGTTAAGTATTACGACATAACTCAATTTTTGACAAGTGACCTCTTCTGCAAAAGCACACATGCACTATATGTTGACATAAATGTACAGCATTTGGAGGCAAGACTTTGGACATCTTTCTTCTTGCTAGTCATGTTTTATAATTGTGAAAAATAGATGTATCATATTTTAAAAGTGCTACAAGAATACATGTGAAATTTGAAGATGGCAGTAAGTTTATTTTCAGCCATCCAGCTGGAAAGTCAGAAGCAAAGACATCACTTGCAACACTTGTCAAGTGGGGTGCCGTGCACAATCCTGATTTGATGGAGACGGACGTGAGAGCACGGAGGAACATCTGCAGAAACTTCTGAAATGCCCGCTTCGCTGCTGCTGCTACTGTGTGGTCCAGAATCTCCAGAGGAGAAGGCCCGAGTCCTCGGCTTTGCTTGTTGCTCAGCGGCTGGGGCGGGGTCGAAGTGCTCGGCAGAGGATGGTGCTCCGAGAGGCTGGCCGGAGGCTCAAAGTTTTCCGACGGACTCAGAGTCCGCTGCGGTCAGGTGCTTCCAATGGTGCTGCATCGGCAAGTTGTCAGCGCTTGGAGGTTCTGCTGCCTGCATGAGATGATGAGCCTATCGGGACTTTGACACTTTTTTTTACCCTGCCCATGGTCTGCTCTTTATCAAATTATGGTATTGCTTTGCACTGTTGTAACTATGTTATAATTATGTGGTTTTGTCAGTTTTAGTCTTGGTTGGTCCTCTGTTTTCTTGTGCTATCATTCTGGAGGAACATTGTATCATTTTTTAATGCGTGCATTTCTAAATGACAATAAACGAAACTTGGTAACTTGGTAAGATGAGTTTTCAGTATTTGGAACACTTAAGAGACAACCCCAAGATCTAACTATGGATGGTGTCAGAAGGTTGTTGATAAGCTTGATGCAGAAGTCTCTAAGATTGCCATACTGAAACAGAAATATTGTCATACTTGATATTATGTCATTCTTCAGTAATTGCTATGGTGATAATCCACAACTGACAAATTAACATAATTATAAAACTACAATTCAAATATTGTGCTTTTTTGCTTCAGACCAAAAAAAATTAAGAACAAACTAAAATACCCACCTGAGACCAATTCTAGATTCTAGCATTTCAACCATATTTTTTGCTTGGTCCAAGCTTTTCAAATTTTCAATTCCCTGAAGTTTAAAAACAAGGGAAAAAAGTGCTGGGAATGAGCATGATAATTCGTAATACTACACAGAAATTGTAGGTTATGAACACAAGAGATTCTTCAGATGCTGGAAATCCTGAGCAACAGGCAGAAAATGTTGGAGGAACTCAGATCGGGCAACTTATGGAGAGAAATAAAATTAAAATTAAAAATAAGAAAATCAACATTTCAGGCCAAGACCCAAGATATTTTCACTAGGACTGGAAAGGAAGGGGGCAAAAGCAAGAATAAGAAGGAGAAAGGGAAGGAAGGGAGTAAAAGTTGGTAGGTGATAGGTGAGGGGGAAGAGTTTATGGTGCTTTGACCAGAGATGCTTCAGAGATCCATGACAAAAGGAAATTTCATAACATTTGTATGATAGCCATTTTCACTCTCTAATAATATTCATATTCTAAAAATGGATCTTCTACAATTAATTTCCATCATTAATTTTTATCCAAGCTATTAAAACACTTCTCCACAGGAGGCAGTTAGATTAAATTAAAATCAAATCATTTACTTAAATAAATGTTCCTTCAAGAAATCTAACATAATCACTCCAGTAACAGACAAAAAAATTAAAGCAAAATACATTATTCAAAGTACTGACTGGTACTGCAATTGGCAATTATTCAACAAATTAAATGCACAACCAATGACAGTCTAATCAGAAACATTCCGTAAAATATTTCAGCTGATTTCAAAAATACCTTTTTGTTTTGCAGTCTACATGAGAGAAATTCATGTTTGGTCTTCACTTCGTTTTGCATGGCAGAATCTAAGGCACAGATCTTCTCTTCAAGTATTTTTTGTACTTTACCAATTGCAACAAGATATTCTTGAACTATGAATTCTAGCTCTTTTAACAATTCATCTTTCCTAAAAAATGTAAAGACACCAAAATAGATTTTTATTAAGTCACAACTATTTTTGTATTTTCAGTACAGGCACCTTCCACATTACAACTGTTCAGATTATCGAAAAACCTGAGACCCCCAGTTATCACAGAATGTATGTAAAATGTAAATACATCAATACAAATTTTTTTTCCCAACTCAAGTTCTTGAAGCATGCACAAATGATGCAACCTTGCAATGTGGATGATTGCTTTACCGACCATTTTCTACGGACAGAACTACACACTCTGTTATGTGAGGGTCATCTGGACATCATTTAAACTTTCCAAAAAGGGAACACATTAAAGAGAATTGTGAAGACATCATAGATTTATAATTCCAATTGTCAACCAATGTTTTTACTTCAATCAACTCACTTAATCTGCTAGTGTGCCGATCTGAATCAGCAGTATTTTAAAAAAAAATCTTCTCATTAATAAGATAAAAGTCTTACGTTTAAATGACTGATAATATTCTCGCCTTTCCCTTCATCAATTCTACAAAGGAAAGTCAGGCAAGACACCAAGAAATCATTGCTGAACCTAGTAGTTAAATTGAGTGAGCCAGATGCCAGCCATCAGGATCTCTGAACATTGAGGTAAAGTTGGGAGTTCAACATACATTTATTATCAAACGATGTATACAGTATACAATCATGAGATTTGTCTTCTTGCAGGCACCCACAAAACAAAGCACAAAAAAACTTGTTTAAAGAAAAAAGCCACACAAGACCATCAAACATCCAAGGTGTGAAAAAAAGAAATCGTGTAAACAATAAAAAGTGAACAAATAACATTAACCGCAGTGTCGCCGAAAGTGAGTCCACAGCCACAGAGGCGAATGAAGCCGGTCCAGAAGCCCCATGGCTTCATGCCAGATCTGCAGAATCGGTTCAGTGCTGTGCCAATAGTTGCACGTCACAGCTGGAGAGTCAGTTCAGCACTGAAGCGCCTTAATCAAGTCACACACACAGAGTAAAAAAAAGTAAACAAAAACACAAGGAACATGAATTGCAGAGCCCCCAAAAGTAAGTCCATAGCTCTAGAGCGTGTTCAGCGCTGAGGTGAGTGAAACCCGTCCAGAGTCTGATGGCTGCAGGGCAACGGCTACTCCCAAACCCAGCCAAGTGGGACCTTCACCTTCCTGCATCTTCCTCCCACCGGCAGCAGCGAGGAGACTGTCAAAACGCAGGCACACAGTGCTGAACACCTGCTCGTTTTCCACTCTCAACCTCAATGATTTTAATCTTGCTCGATGCTTTAATCAGCACAGAGTAATGAAGCTGACCAGGGGTTTGTGTTCCACCATTAGGAATCAATGCAGCATACACCCCAGCTCTGGCCATAGCTGCACTCTCTGCTCTCAGCCACACCGAATCCCCTAAGAGTTCAGAGAACTGCCGGATGTTTAGTTGGCTCAAAAATATATCTTTAAAAGGGATATTACAGGCTGCGATCGGTCGTAGTTCAGAAGTATATTTAGAATAAGTATCTAGTAGTTATGAGAGCTATCGCAGGATGTCACCCTGGTCACTGGCACCATCTAGTCGGATTAACACTTTTTCCTTTGAAATTCCTGGGCTCCCATATCCCATGCTCTTTAAACTTGCTAGAAAAATTCTAACACTTCTCTAATATAAGAAAGTGATTTAAAAGTCTGTTGAAATTAATAGTATAAAATCCAATGGTCTGTCATATATGCTAGCCTGATTCCAAATCCCAAAAGATGCCAGATTATTAGAGTTTTACGACAGTTTTATGGTCCTTAATGGCTTCAGGTATTGCTATGTAGCAGCAATCATTCAGGAAAATCTTGAAGAATGAAGAAAAATGTACTGAGAAAGTAACAAGAGAAAGCAAAGAATGCAAATAAAGGTTTGTGAATTTAGCACATGGGAATTTGACCACGTAGACATGAGAAAACCAACTTTTACAGAAGGGCAAGGATGATTTGATTCAAAACAAATCTACCAAAATGCAACAACTGCTCAGTATACTCAATATATATCACTTAGTAAAATTGCTTCATTCTACTTTGACCCAAGAAATATATTTTATAAAATGAAGGACAATGGTTAAAATTTGGTCTGTAATCCAAAGAAATCCTACATATCCCAAATTATACATGCCAGGATTACGGTAATCTTGATTACACAGTGGGACATCTTAGCTTTCAACTTTATTTAGATTTGTTAGGTTCATTCTGCAACAACCATAAAACCATGAACCCACCAAAAGAATACGCTTTCTTTGTTTCAGAAAACTACTAACCCTTTTCCTTAATCAAAAGTTAATTAAATTCTAAACCATTATCTTCAGATCCAACTCCAGCGATGTGAATACATTATCTAAAACAGGGGTCCCCAACCTTTTTTGCACTGCAGACTGGTTTATTACTGACAATATTCTTGCGGACCAGCCAACTGGGGGTGGGGGGTGGGGTGCCCACGGACAAGAGTAGCTGTCAAATACGTTGGGTTTGCCCAAAGTAAGACTACAATGACCATGAAGCCTTGCGCGGGCACCAGTGCACATGCGTGCCTTGCGCATGTGTGTATGTGCCCATTTTTTTCTACAAATCGTCTTTTGCGATTCTAGTCGGGGGAGGGGGGGTCGGTGTTAATCACAACTGGAATACAGTACTGTATAGGTGATAAGTGGCTAATACACTCAATTTCGTTTCTAAAAGGGTTTATCTAATGAATTTAATATTAAACACACAGCGCATATTTTCCATGCATGAATATAGTGATAAGTCAATTATCAGGGGAGGATAGGGGAGCTTGAAGTAAGTGTTGAACGAACTTCCAGTAGAAGTGGTAGAGGCAGGTTCGATTTTGTCATTTAAAGAATAATTGGATAGGTATATGGACAGGAAAGGAATGGAGGGTTATGGGCTGAGTGCAGGTCAGTGGGACTAGGTGAGGGTAGCGTTCGGCACGGACTAGGAGGGCAGAGATTGTCTGTTTCCGTGCTGTAATTGTTATATGGTTATATAAGTCACTTATAAGTCAATAGCATCGTAACATTTTAAGTAACATTTGGATATTAAACACACAGCACATATTTTCCCCGTATGAACATATAAGATCATTGCAACAAACCAATATCGCTGAATCAGTGGGAGCCCTGGGCTTGTTTCCCTGCAACAACGCGGTCCTATCAAGGGGTGATGGGGGACAGCGGTACTTAAAGGAGGTTCCTTATGTTCAGTCTATTCCGCAATTTAGTTTTCGTTTCATTCATTGCAGAGATATGTTGGAAATGGAGGCAATGTTTTCAGTGCTTCCGTAGCTATCTCAGGATATTCAGCCTTGACTTTGATCCAAAATGCTGGCAGAGATGTTCTATCGAACATACTTTTCAGCCCGCCATCATTTGCGAGCTCGAGGAGTTGATCTCCTTCCCGCGCTGACATGGATGACGCGCGGGTAATGACCTTGCGTGCGTTCAAGCTCAACAGTGGGCGTGATGGGAATGAGGAAAGGTGCAGCTGACTCATATTGCCAAATCATATCGTTTCCTCGCGGCCCGGTAGCACATGCTTTGTGGCCCGGTGGTTGGGGACCGCTGATCTAAAATGAATATCTACATCTACATTATCTACATCTACATCAACAAATTCATAAACATTTTCTATAACCATTTGCTTGTAAATAAAAATACCTTTTATCCTTAGAGCTTTCATAATTTTATGCTCCCCCAAATACAGTCACTGTAAGGGAGACAGTGCAGAGGATATTTACAGTCACAGTGCCAGGATTGGAAAAATATAGCTGCACTGGGGTTGTTTAAATTGGAGTAAATAAGAAGGGGGGGATGAATTAATTGAGGTGAATAAATTGACAAGACTGATATCCCTAGTGTGGAGCCTAAAATCAGGGACTACTGACGTAAAATACAGAAAAATGTAAGGGAATTTAGGATTTTTCCTAGATGCTGTGGCATGGGTCTGAAACTCGCTGGTTAAAGGAGTGGTAGGTACAGATTTACCCACCACTCTGCATGGTTATGGGTTCAAGAAGCCTTTTGGTAAAGTAATCTTAGAAGCACCAAAGTTAAAATATAGAAAACTCTACCATCAATTTGCATAGGAACACCAATGAGCTAACACCCAATAATATTTTCACAGTGGGAAACTTTTCTTCCAACAAGAGTTCAAAAAGAAATCCAGGCATGCTCTGAAGCAGCAAAGAATCTTGTATGTCTAAGGGAAGAAAAAAGTAAATGAGCACCACAGTTTATTATCATCACCCAAAAGGCCTTTGACAGTGCAGTACTTCCTCTGTTACACAATACTTATATATTCATTTTAGATGATGTATTCACATCACTGGAGTTGGACCTGAAGCAAAACAAAAGATTGCTACTATACAGTCGGCTCTGCAAAAAAACATGATCTTCTGGCAAAATGATCTGGGTCTACCCAACTAATCATCTGCCATTTTTCTGATTGCGTACCAATATGTAAATACTCAAAACATCTCCTTTAAACATTTCAAAGAGAATCTTAGAAGAAGGTGCTTTAGAAAGGCAACAAGGCTTAGGTAAAGGATCCCAAAGTTTAGGGTTTTGATATTGCCAAAGGTGAAGCAATTGAACCTGGGGGTGGCCAATCATAGATGATGTAAAGCCAGGAGGAGGACATACAAGGGTCTGAAAAGGATGAGCATTTTGAAATTAAGGCATTGCTTAACCAGGTATCTGCAGGTCCCAGGGCATGAATAGCTGATGACTTAATGCCATACTTAAAAGGCAGAATGTGAAAATGAAGCCCAATGGTTAACAACCATGATGATGAGATTTTAATCGATGAGTTGAGATAGAGTTGTCACAGAATGGGAACCATGTAGTGAGGCAAGGATGTATGGATCAAAACTCATCATGTCACAAAGATATGGTTCAGCTGCAAGTGAAAGAGATAAGTCAGCGTTTAGGAAATGGAGTCTGTGAGATACAGGGATGATGGCTTCAGTCCCCCTCTGTTTAGATTGAGGACTTTTCTGCCCGTTGATAAACAATTTAGTGACAAACAGAGGGAGCCAGGAATGATAACAATGACAGAGCTGAATGTTGTAATGCTGTATAGTGGAAAATAACTTTCTGTGCAAGGGACCAGCACTTGGATGAAAATGGAAAGATAGGACTTGATTTTCATAAATTTTAAATAAACACCCAGATCTTTTCTTAAAACTGTATAATTAATCAAAGCTACACTTCCATTTTACTTAATTTTAAAGAAACCATTGCACACAGTTATCTCAAAGATTACCTGTTCTCAGCAAATTGCTCTATTTGTTCAAACCCGTCATGAATTTCACTTCTAATTCCTTTATGTTCTTTGTCAACTGAAATGCCAATGCCTGCCACTCTCTGCACAAAACAAAAGTATGACTTAAACTATAAGCACTGAAGCAACTGATGAGTCAGAAGAATAAAATTCAGCCACTACCAAGGAGACAAAAAAATTATATATGATTTCTATACATATAAAGCATTTGGTAACTTTTATGTAAACCTATGGAACTTTATACAAATAAAATACTAATTTGTTAGTCAAAGCAATGAAAGGAACAAATACTATAATAGCTCATTATTGCTCAATTATCACTAGTGCACACAATCCAAAATGATAAGATTATACTGTTAAAATTATTTTTTAAGTTCACCTAAACCTGGTCCATGAGATAAAAAGACATGCTTAATTACACCTCGAATTTAAACCGATATTCATTTAAGTAAAGTAAATGAAACATAACTTTTGTTTTTAAAAGACTATAGTACAAGGCAAACAGCAAGTCATTAATGAACTTGGGGGGGGGCGGGGAAGAATCTGAATACATCTCTATACAAGTAAATCACTAATTTT
Organism: Mobula birostris; assembly: GCF_030028105.1. NCBI lineage: Eukaryota > Metazoa > Chordata > Chondrichthyes > Myliobatiformes > Myliobatidae > Mobula > Mobula birostris. Next base: position 47,945,323 of record NC_092376.1, read on the forward strand.
AACCACAATACAATTTCATTACAAAATTAGCTTGTTGGGCACCCAATATTAACTTCTATTATTTTCGTTTCAGATTTTCTTCTCATCACCTAAACTAGTGGTCGCCAACCCACTGGCCAGTGGAAAGCGGCCAGTGTGTGAGTGGGCCAGTGAAGGAGTGGAGCTTTGAGGCTTTGACTCGAGAGATTCTGGCAGTTTTGGCCGTTGGTCTGTGCAATCAAGTCAATCAAGATTTGAATAGATCAGCAGAAAGCCGTTGATTAGACAATCAAGATTTGAATAGCTCAGACTCAGCAGAAAGCAGCTGATTGGGCAATCAAGGTCAGGTGACCAAACATTTTGAAAAGCTCAAACAGATAAATAGAGGGATAGCTCAAGCGAAGCAGCCAGTGAAGCTTTGACTCGAGAGGCAGAGGACGAGCTAGGTCGCAGTTAGTTTTTACAATGTCTCCTGAGATGGTGATGTGCCTCTCATGTGAGATGTGGCAGTCTTGGGGAAACTCCCCTCTCCCGCAGAGTCACATCTGCTAGAAGTGCATACGGCTGGGCGACCTGGAAAACCGTTTAAGGAATCTGGAGCAGCAGCTGGATGACCTTCAACTCATAAGGGAGAATGAGAAAGTCATAGATGAGAGCTACAGGGAGGTAGTCACACCTAGGCTGTCGGAAGCAGGTCGTTGGGTGACAGTCAGAGGGGGGAAAGCGAAGGTGAGCAGACAGGTAGTGCAGAGCACCCCTGTAGTCATTCCCCTGAATAATAAGTTTACCGTCCTGGATACTGTTGGCGGGGATGACCGACCAGGTGTGAGCCACGGTGGCAGGGCCTCCGGCACTGAGTCTGACCCCGTGGTGCAGAAGAGTGGGACGGAGAAGAGGAGCACTGTTGTCATTGGAGACTCTATAGTCAGGGGAGCAGACAGGAGATTTTATGGACGTGAGAAGAACACCCGCATGGTTTGTTGCCTCCCGGGTGCCAAGGTCCGGGATGTCTCTGACCCAGTGCACGACATCCTGGTACGAGAGGGAAAGCAACCAGAAGTCGTGATACATGTTGGGGCCAACGACATAGGCAGGAAGAGGAATGAGGTCCTGAAGTGTGAGTTTCGGGAACTAGGCAGAAGGCTGAAGAACAGGACGTCAAGGGTAGCGTTCTCAGGATTGCTGCCAGTGCTACATGACAGTGATGGTAGGAATTGGAGGAGATGGCAGCTGAATGCGTGGCTGAGGAGTTGGTGCAGGGAGCAAGGTTTTAGATTTTTAGATCATTGGGATCTCTTCTGGGTAAGGTGGGACCTGTACAGATTGGATGGGTTGCACCTGAACTCGAGGGGGAGCAATATCCTTGCAGGTAGGTTTGCTAGCATGGTTCGGGAGGGTTTAAACTAATTTGCAAGGAGGATGGGACCCAGAGCGATACAGCAGTGAAAGAAGTGCATGGAGTAAAGCCAGATCTAACATACAGAGAGGCTTTGAGGAAAGAGAAGCAGAATAAACGGTGTAAAGACAGTAAGGTAGAAGGGCTGAAATGTGTGTACCTCAATGCAAGAAGCATCAGGAACAAAGGTGATGAACTGAGAGCTTGGATACACACATGGAATTATGATGCGTTGGCCATTACAGAGACTTGGCTGGCACCAGGGCAGGAATGGATTCTCAATACTCCTGGATTTCAGTGCTTTAAAAGGGATAGAGAGGGCAGAAAAAGGGGAGGAGGGGTGGCATTACTGGTCAGGGATACTATTACAGCTACAGAAAGGGTGGGTGATGTAGCAGGATCCTCTTTTGAGTCAATATGGGTAGAAGTCAGGAACAGGAAGGCAGCAGTTACACTATTGGGGGTATTCTGTAGGCCCCCTGGTAGCAGCAGAGATACAGAGGAGCAGATTGGGAGGCAGATTTTGGAAAGGTGCGAAAATAACAGGGTTATCATCATAGGTGACTTTAACTTCCCTAATATTGATTGGCACCCGATTAGTTCCAAGGGTTTAGATGGGGCAGAGTTTGTAAAGTGTGTCCAGGATGGATTCCTGTCACAGTATGTGGACAGGCCGACCAGGGGGAATGCCATACTAGATCTAGTACCAGGTAATAAACCGGGTCAGGTCACAGATCTCTCAGTGGGTGAGCATCTGGGGGACAGTGACCACTGCTCCCTGGCCTTTAGCATTATCATGGAAAAGGACAGAATCAGAAAGGACAGGAAAATTTTTAATTGGGGAAAGGCAAATTATGAGGCTATAAGGCTAGAACTTGCGGGTGTTAATTGGGATGATGTTTTTGCAGGGAAATGGACTATGGACATGTGGTCGATGTTTAGAGATCCCTTGCGGGATGTAAGGGATAAATTTGTCCCGGTGAGGAAGATAAAGAATGGTAAGGTGAAGGAACCATGGGTGACAAGTGAGGTGGAAAATCTAGTCAGGTGGAAGAAGGCAGCATACATGAGGTTGAGGCAGCAAGGATCAGATGGGTCTATTGAGGAATATAGGGAAGCAAGAAAGGAGCTTAAGAAGGGGGCATGAGAAGGCCTTGGTGAGTAGGGTAAAGGAAAACCCCAAGGCATTCTTCAATTATGTGAAGAAAAAAAGGATGACAGGAGTGAAGGTAGGACCGATTAGAGATAACGGTGGGAAGATCTGCCTGGAGGCTGTGGAAGTGAGCGAGGTCCTCAATGAATACTTCTCTTCGGTATTCACCAATGAGAGGGAACTTGATGATGGTGAGGACAATATGAGTGAGGTTGATGTTCTGGAGCATGTTGATATTAAGAGGAGGTGTTGGAGTTGTTAAAATACATTAGGACAGATAAGTCCCTGGGGCCTGACGGAATATTCCCCAGGCTGCTCCACGAGGCAAGAGAAGAGATCGCTGAGCCTCTAGCTAGGGTTTTTATGTCCTCATTGTCCACGGGAATGGTACCGGAGAATTGGAGGGAGGCGAATGTTGTCCCCATGTTCAAAAAAGGTAGTAGGGATAGTCCGGGTAATTATAGACCAGTGAGCCTTGCGCCTGTGGTGGGAAAGCTGTTGGAAAAGATTCTTAGAGATAGGATCTATAGGCATTTAGAAAATCATGGTCTGATCAGGGACAGTCAGCATGGCTTTGTGAAGGGCAGATCGTGTCTAACAAGCTTGATAGAGTTCTTTGAGGAGGTGACCAGGCATATAGATGAGGGTAGTGCAGTGGATGTGCTCTATATGGATTCTAGTAAGGCATTTGACAAGGTTCCATACGGTAGGTTTATTCAGAAAGTTAGAAGGCATGGGATCCAGGGAAGTTTGGCCAGGTGGATTCAGAATTGGCTTGCCTGCAGAAGGCAGAGGGTGGTGGTGGAGGGAGTACTTTCAGATTGGAGGATTGTGACTAGTGGTGTCCCACAAGGATCTGTTCTGGGACCTCTACTTTTTGTGATTTTTATTAATGACCTGGATGTGGGGGTAGAAGGGTGGGTTGGCAAGTTTGCAGACGACACAAAGGTTGGTGGTGTTGTAGATAGTGTAGAGGATTGCCAAAGATTGCAGAGAGACATTGATAGGATGCAGAAGTGGGCTGAGAAGTGGCAGATGGAGTTCAACCCAGAGAAGTGTGAGGTGGTACACCTTGGAAGGATAAACTCCAAGGCAGAGTACAAAGTAAATGGCAGGATACTTGGTAGTGTGGAGGAGCAGAGGGATCTCAGGGTACATGTCCACAGATCTCTGAAAGTTGCCTCACAGGTGGATAGGGTAGTTAAGAAAGCTTATGGGGTGTTAGCTTTCATAAGTCAAGATAGAGTTTAAGAGTCGCGATGTAATGATGCAGCTCTATAAAACTCTGGTTAGGCCACACTTGGGAGTACTGTGTCCAGTTCTGGTCACCTCACTATAGGAAGGATGTGGAAGCATTGGAAAGGGTACAGAGGAGATTTACCAGGATGCCGCCTGGTTTAGAAAGTATGCATTATGATCAGAGATTAAGGGAGCTAGAGCTTTACTCTTTGGAGAGGAGGATGATGAGAGGAGACATTGAGAGGTATACAAGACATTAAGAGGAATACATAGAGTGGATAGCCAGCGCCTCTTCCCCAGGGCACCACTGCTCAATACAAGAGGACATGACTTTAAGGTAAGGGGTGGGAAGTTCAAGGGGGATATTAGAGGAAGGTTTTTTTTACTCAGAGTGGTTGGTGCATGGAATGCACTGCCTGAGTCAGTGGTGGAGGCAGATACACTAGTGAAGTTTAAGAGACTACTAGACAGGTATATGGAGGAATTTAAGGTGGGGGCTTATATGGGAGGCAGGGTTTGAGGGTCGGCACAACATTGTGGGCCGAAGGGCCTGTACTGTGCTGTACTATTCTATGTTCTATGTTCTAATCCGTCATTCGGTCGATCTTTGAGACTTTCCCAGTAGATCCCCAAAAAAATCAAAAATAAATACGCAAATACTGTTGTAATGTGAGCATTATAAAAATAAGTATACTAATTAGGATAATGATAATATAGCAATACTTTCGCTACTGAAAGATGTTTGTAAAGAGGGATTGTTTCTGGGTTGTGGGGTTTCCGTTCTGTTCTTTCTGCCCAGTGCGCATCTGGGTAGCTCCCCTGCCATGCACCACGTTTTCAGCGTAGCTTGTGCTGCAAAGTGACCAATTAGATTAGGTAAGAGCACAGACTGTCGCAAACATCAATATACAGCAGTGGTCCCCAACCTCTGGGCCGCGGACCAATACATTGCCGCGAAGAATGCAGTGGTGCAGCGGTAGTCGGAACGTACCCAGCACATCTTTAAGAAAAAAAGCTGAAATAAACAAGCTAATTAATTAGGTGCCGCCCGGCACGTAAACGTTGCCCCAGATCAGAGGCAAATTAATTAGCTTGTTTATTTCGGCTTTTTTTCTTAAAGATGTGCTGGGTGCGTTCCGACTACCGCTACACCACTGCATTCTTCGCGGATCGGTATCGGTCCGTGGCCCAGAGGTTGGGACCACTGAATACGGAACTCGCTCGTGATATCCTGATAGCATGGCAGAGGCTCCACAAAAGGTGGCGAAAACGTACAAATTCCATCCAGAATGGGAAGAGGAATTTCTATTTACCTTGGTGAAAGCCAAGTGTGTATGTATGTTGTGCCACCAAACACAAGCACTGCCTAAAAGAGGGAATCTGGAGCAGCACCACAACACCAACCACCAGAAATTTAAAGACACCTACCCCCCAAAGAGCACAATTCATGCCAGGAAAGTTGAGGAGCTGAAATCGGGTTTGAAGGCCCAGCAATCGTTTTTCACAAAACATACTGCTTAAAATAAGGCTGCTATTGAAGCATCATTTCGTGTAAGTCACCTTTTGGCTAAACACAAGAAGCCTTTTACAGATGGCGATTTATTCAAGGAAGCAATGGCCATTATTGCAGGGACTGTTTTTAATGACTTTAAAAACAAAATCAACATCACAACTGCAATACATAATATACCGCTTGGTCCTGCAACAGTGACAGGGCAGAGTCACTGTCAGAGGACGTGGATCGACAAGTGTTAAAGGACTTGTCACTCTGTGACTATTTTTCACTACAGTTCAATGAATCCCAGGATGTAATGCAAACAGCTCAACTTGTTGTATTTGTCAGAATGGCTTTCCAGGATTTTACAACAAAGAAGGACTTCCTCACTCCTTTGCAATTAAAGGAGAGAATGAGAGGTAAGGATATTTACAATGAGTTTAAAAAATGTCCGTGAAAATGACATCCCCATTCATAAACTGGTGGTAATTACTACTGATGGGGGCCCCAGCAATGCACGGTGTGTGCATTGGTTTTATAGCACTAAAAGTCAGTGCCTACTTTGGGTCAACTTACCTATGTGAAATTGCATTTTCACAGATAAAAATTATTAAATCTAAGTACAGGAGCTGTCTTACTGACAGACACCTCACAGACTGTCTCAGACTGGCTATCTGTAGTTATCAGCCAAATTTCAGGGAACTAGCAGAAAGTATTCGGCCCCAGTCATCACACTGAGTGCAACAGTCGATTTTTATTCATTTTTTTTTGTGTTGAAATAAAATTAAATAATGAAACTTAGAATTAAAGGTGTGAAGTATTGTAATATTCTTAAAGAAAGACAGCTATGGCCTGTTTGATATGCTAGTTACAGTGTTTTTTTGTTTGAATTTATTTGAAAGTTCAACAAAAGTATTTTGTGTAATTCAAATACAATTAGCCCAAATAAAAGGCCTCAAATTGGAAGTACAATCTGAGCTGTTTTTTGTCTAAACGATTTAGTAGGTAGATTTTGCCTTTCAGTAAGGTCGAGGTAGGGGATCTTGGGCTTAAAAAGGTTGGTGACCACTAACCTGAACAATAAATTTGCAATTCAGAATTAATTTCACTTTAACAAACATTGCTTCCTTTACCATAAATGATCTTCCCTTACCCTCACAACAGGCAAGAATTAAGATAATTATGCTGAAGCTTCTTCCCCATCTCAAACATTTAATTTTAAAAACTTGCATTTAAACAGCATCTTTCACATTATTTTCGGACACATTGAAAATGCCAATAAGATATATCTGAAGTATTGTTCTTCTTGTAGGGAATGCAAACTGCAACATCATTACGTCAAGTCAGTTCCAGTTCCACTTGGAAATGTTAATAAGGGATAAAAATTCATCAGTCACCAGGAATAATTTTCCTTCTCTTTCAAAATACTGCATCAGAATCTTTTACATACACCTTATTGAGCAATTTTAGCTTGTTTTTGAAAAGCTGTATCGTTGGCAACGTAAATTTCTCTTAGACTTGCACTAAATGGTAGCAAAGATTTTGCAAAGTTTCTGGAGCTTGAGCCTTTATCTCAAAACTCAATACTAATGAACAATAATGAAACCTCAATAGACATAATACCCTACCCATGCAGGGTAAACATTCAGAACCAATGCAAGCTCGGAAAGAAACAAGCTCTGATTCTCAAGTATCGTGCAGCTCCATTTGAATAGTAGCACATTATTCCATTCTATTCAGCACCACTCCATTCAGCACACCTGAATTATTCCATTGTCCAGACAGGCGTAAATTCATACACAGAATGCTTTACTTTAAACTCAGAAGACTCTTGATCCACCAATTTACTTTACTGCCACCATGGCACCTTTCACCTGCTGGACTTCACTGTGAACTGTAATACAAACTGAACATTTGACCACAATTCAGCACCCAGTTCCATTTTTACGTGACCAAAATCTACAATGAACTTCCTTTTACAGTGACTATCAGGCTAGCCCGAAACTCCATTCATTCACCTCCCATTGCTTGCCAGTATCATCCACAAATAAGGACGTAGCTTTTGTGGTATAACAGTGTTTCTTTTTCCAATTGTCACCCTCAGTTCCATAAAGAATGCATTCTATTTTATCATAGAAATTAAGACTAAAAGCTAATGGAAAACTAAGACAAACACTTAAATTTTCAGCTGAGGCCCATTTCCATCCAACTACAAGCTTACTCCAAACCTTAAAAGTCAAAATACTACTGCTATGATGAAATCAAACTCAGGCTGAAAGAGCAACACCTCACATTTCATCCAGGCAGCTTCCAACCTGATGCATGAACTTCAATTTCTCCCACTTCTAGTAATTTGTTTTCACCCCCCCACCTTTCCATCCCCATTCCTACTACCCCTTTCACCTCTTCCCTCTCCACTCTCATTACTTGACAATCAACTTCCTTTGGTTCTTCTCCTTTCCTTTATTCCTTAGTTCACTGTTCTCTCCTACCAGATGCCTTCTTCTTCAGCCCTTTACCTTGTCCACTTATCCTCTCAGCTTTACATTATCCCTTTCCCCACCACAGTTTCCCCTTCACCTGCCAAGCTTGTACTCCTCCTCCCCTCCCCCCATCTTATTCTATTTCTGCCCCTTTCCTTTCCTACTGAAGGATCTTGCCCAAAACATTGACTGCTTAGGCATGTCTAGTCCAATAGTATAATTGTCCTGTCGTCCATCCCTCCTGATTGATTAGTCCTCAACCAATCAGGTTTTCGCTGTGCCATCTTGTTTACAATTGAATTCCAGTTCTTTCTTAAACCATTTGTTAAAATCCTTTTTCTCTAGTTTTATTCAAATGGCTTCTTTCACCAGGCAGTCCCGAAAGCCATTGACACAACACAGTAGTTTTGTGCCGAGGTCAAGCCTGTGGCCATTGTGAATGCATATCTGCTATCGTTAATTTCTTTGGGTAACTCAAACAGATACACTTCCTATGCTTGAAGCACCAATGGCTTTTGGGACTGCTTGGTCAAGGAAGCCAATGAAATAAAACTAGATAAAATAAATTTTAACAAAAATGAAGGCCTTTGCATTAAGAACTGGAATTCAACTGTAGACAAGGTGGGACAGTGGAAACCTGATTGGTTGAGAGCTAAACAATCAGGAGGGACGAACCACAGGGGTATACATACCACTGGACTAGACGTGCCTAGGCATCCTCCCTGACGAACATAGCAGAGTTTGTCATCAAAACGATGGTTAAAATCGCTGGAAGCCCAAGAAGAGTTCATTCGGCATATATGCTGGGAATGCACTAGATCCTTTTTCCAGATGCTACATTAATGCAATTTCTCCCTCATATCCAAAATATAGGCTTGAATATCAGACTTGGTGTACCCTCAAGGTCAACAGAACATTAAAATGTAATACCCTAAGGTGAAGTTGGGTGGGATGAAGAGAAAACAAAGAAGCCCAAATGGCAATAGAAAACAGAAAATGCTGGAAACACTAAGATGATCACTATTTGCCTCTTAACAGATGCTGCTTGACCTGTTGAGTATTTCCACCATACTCTGCCATTTTTTCCCCCTAAAATTCTGTTTATGGCAAGTGCCGGGGGGGGGGGAGATCAGAAAGGAGCATGAAAAGCAACATCCTTTAGACAGTAAAGATGCCACTGCATTTTATTATAATTTTAAATGTCTAACGTTAATTTTAAATGTATTAAATGTCTAATGTTAAAAAGCTAAAATAGAAATAAAAAACACTATAGGTTTTTAAATTACCTAATGATATACACACCTTCAGATCAACTGCATTGAAACTTGAGCTCTTTAAAAAGCATAGCAAATCTGCAGCATAATTCTCAAAAAACTGTCTACATACATGCTTACTTGCAGCACTTTGCATATTATAAAATATCTTAATTATACCAGAAGTCCATAAGACATAGCAGCAGAATTAGGCCATTTGGTCCATCAAGTCTGCTCAACCATTTCATCATGACTGATCCAATTTTCCTCTCAGCCCCAATCTCTTGCCTTCTCCCCAAATACCTTCATGCCCTGACAAATCAAGGATCTATCAATCTCTGTCTGGAAATCCAAGCAACACACACAAAATGTTGGAGGAACTCAGCAGGCCAGGCAGCGTCAATGGAAAAGAGTAAACAGTCGACGTTTTGCGCTGAGACCCTTCATCAGGCCTGCGTTCTCGGCCTGAAACATCGACCGTTTACTCTTTTCCATAGATGCCTCCTGGCCTGCTGAGTTCCTCCAACATTTTGTGCGTGTTATTTAAATTTTATTTCTCGGTAAAACAAGATATAATTTACAATAGTGATAGAACATATAAAGAAACATAACTTACCTGAACTAAGTTATTCAACTGGTCTCGTTCACACACTTTACAAAGTCTACCATTAATTACACTGCTTTCCTGAGAAAGAAAAATCCAAATATGTAATAAGAGTAACCATTCTTCAAATTAAATTAACAATATACCACAATTTTAAGAATACCACTTAGACAAAATAAACTAAATGTATATTTGTTTAAGTTCTTAAACTTGATCAAATAATATCTTATTAGGAAGCTGGTACAAGATATTTGTCGAGGACTAAAATATTACAGAATCTGAAAATCTGAAATAATTGAAAATATTCAGGTCAGGCAGAATTTGTGAATAGAACAAGCTAAAATTTCAATAATAAATTTTTACCAGGACTGAGAAAAAATAGAAATACAGCAATTAATGAGGGGCTGAGTAGAAGTGGGGGGATAAGGGGAAGAGGGGACCAATTGGATGGGGAAGAGAAGAAAGAAGTCAAAGTGGGATGAAGAATTAATATGACAGGCAACAGGGGGAGCACACAAAGATGTGCCACAAAGCTGTCACCCTATCTGCACTCAGTTTCTCCAATGTGGGGAGATCACGTTATGAGCACCTAATGCAATTAATAAATTGGATGCATTACAAGTATATCAATTATTGGATTCTTCACAGAGAAACAGGGATTTATACATGGGAAGTTCTACCTCTCACATGATCAAAGCTTAAATTTATAAAGCTGATTTGTCCTCTCTTCACACATGCTGTTCTTCCTGCACTTTATTCTAGATTTCCAACATCAATACCATTTTACCTTTTCATCATTGTTCTCTGCGATTATTTTACAACTCCACTCATGCCGATCAAACATTTGAACTTAAGGCAAGATTCTCTCTCTTTTTCCACTGCCACTTCACTGGGATATTTTGTTCACAAGCTTGGTCACCTTGCAACATCTCAGTAATACCTACTAGATCAATTTATGCCATTAATTTTTCTGCCTTCAAATACAGCATTTTTAACTCAAACTTATTATTTTGGTTTTTGTGATTAAGCTCACAAAATCAGCTCTGTGTCAGCAAGCGGTGGAAGGTTGATTAGAAGTCCAACCAGTGGTGTACTGTAGGAATCGGTGCTTGGCCCCTTTGTTCAGATATATTAATAACCTTGACTATGGATCATTTGGGAGGCTGAAGGTTGATAGACAAGAGTTACAGGGTAGCAGTCATAATTAGTTTGCAAGATGCAAGTAGCTGGATGACCATCAAGACACAGAAATGGAATAGATAGTCAGTGTAGTGTATCCTGTGGCCATTCCCCTTAAACAACAAGTATACCACTTTGGATACTCGATGCGTGTGTGTGTGTGTGGGGGGGGGGGGGGGGTAACAACCTAATAGGAAAAGGCACAACAGCCAGGTCTCTGGCACAGAGTCTGTTTCTGTGACTTGGGGGGGGGGGGTAGAGAGAAGGTTAAGAATGATTAATTGACCCACGGGAACAAACTAGAGATTCTGTGGATGACAATGAGACTCCCAGATGGTAGGCATTCTTAAGGGGCTCCTGAAGAATGAAAATAGGGAGTGAAAAATCAATTTGAAAAGCAAAACCCTGGGGTAGTAATCTCTGGATTGCTGCATTTGCCAAATGCATATGAGGGTAAGAATAGGAAAATGAACATGTGGCTGTAAAGTTGGTGCAAGGGACAGAGTTCTAGATTTATGGATTATTGAGATCTCTTCTGGAAAAGGTATGCCCTGAACAAAAGGACCAGATTCCACCAAACTCAAAAGGGGCCAATGTCCTTATGGGCAGGTTTGCTAGAACTCTATGGGACGGTTTAAACCAGGTCAGCAGAGGGATGGGGACCAGAGTGTTAGGTTACAATATGCAAAGAGACTGTGAGGAAGGACAGGCAGTAGATAGGGCATAAATGTAGTTAGCTGGATGGGTTGAAATGCAAGCAGTATTAATAAGAGTAATGAACCTCAGAACATGGAATTATGAAGTTATGGCCATTACAGAGAATTGACTGATGCAAAGGCAGGATTGGCTGCTTGATATTCAGTGGTTTAGATGTTTCAAAAGTTTCGGGGCGCAGGTGAAAAAGGCGGGGAAAGGGAATGACATTGAAAATCAGGGGTAGTATCATAACTGCAGAAAGGGAGGAAACCATGGAGAGATCATCTAAGTTAGTGTTGGAAGTCAGAAACAGGAAGAGAGCAATCATCTATTGGGAGTATTCTATAAGGTCCCTAAAAGCTACCAGGACACTGAGGAGCAGGTAAGTAGACAGATTTTGCAAAGGTCCAAAAATAAGTTTTGTTGTCATGGGTGACTTCAACTTTCCTACACTGATTGGCACCTCCTTAGTACAAAAGATTTAGATGGGGCAGAATTTATTGTGTGTGTCCAGGAAGGATTCCTGACATAGTATGTAGACAGGTCAATTCAAGGAAAGGCCATACAGGATGCAGTACTGGACAATGAACCTGGTCAGACGATACATCTCTTAGTAGGACAGCACTTCAAAGGTGGTGATCACATATCACCAACCCTTAGTCAAAGACAAGCAGACAATATGGGAAAGTATTTAATTGGTGATGGGCTCAGGAAAATGCTACTAGAGAAATGTGGACGTTGCTTGGGGACCACTTGTATGGGATTTTCGGTAAGTTTGTCCCACTGAGACAAGGATGGTAAAGAGAAGGAAATTTGGTTGTCAAGAGAGATGAACCAGTGAGCCTTACATCAGTGGTGGACAAACTACTGGAGAGGATTCTTAAAAACAGAATTTACGAGCATTTGGAGAAGCATGGTCTGATTAGAGAGAGTCAGCATGGCTTTGTACAAGTTCGAAGAATAAAAGAACACAAAAACAAAAGAAAGTGATCTCAGACTGTATTGTATTAGTAAGAGCAATAGTAGCCTAGGAAAGATTGGGGCACATTAGGGACAAAAATACCAGATGATTGAAAAGGAGAAAATTGGTACTTAAATTTAAGAACGACAGCAGGGATGAGCCAAATCATTACTGGCATGTGAGCCTAACATTACTACTAAGAAAATCATTGGAAAAAGTCTAATGAGGATTAAACTACACTTAGAAAGGCAGGGATTAAAGATATTAAGCTAGACTCATTAATAAAGAAATCCAGTCTGACCAATTGTTTTGAAAGTTTTTTGAACAGGTAACAAAATGTATCGATGATGGTAATGCAGTCTGGACCTTCAGTAAGGTGTACAACAAGGTACCAGTGGAAAGCGAGTTCAAGAGATTAGACTTCACAGGATCAGATGCAAGTTGGCAAACTGGAACCAAAATTGGCTTAGTAAGAGTGACAGTGAAATACTGAAGTTTGAGATTAGAAGCTTGTAAACAGTGGTAATCTACAGGGATTAATAATACATATTATACACACACACACCCATTTTTTTGACCAAAATATTGGTACTGTTGATCATGAGAAGGATAATTATAGATGCTACACAAGTTGGTAAAATTAGCAGAGAAGTGGCAGATGAGATTTAATCCCGCTCAGTGTAAGGTGACGCACTTTGGAAGGATAAAGGTAGAGCATACACAAAGAATGGTAGGGCTCCAGAAAGCATAGAGGAACACAGGGACAGTATACAGGTACATTGAAGCACAGATAGACAAGGTGAAGCAGCATATAGAATATCCCCTTCATTAACCTTGGCACAGAATGCAAGATCAAGGTTGCCATGGTACACACTGGACTACTGTGTAGGGTTTTGGTTGCCACACTAAGAAAATGCTTGGCAGTGTATGCTGGAAATTCACCAGAGTGTTGCCTGGGTTGCAGTGTTTCAATTATGAGACTCGACAGGCTGACTTTCTTTTCTTGTGACAGAGGAGACTGAAGGGACTGGAAAAAAATATATAAAATTATGAGGAGCATAGATAGGTCGAATACCTTAACAGGCATCTAAAACTAGAGGATGTAAATTTAAGGGGCAGAAGGATTAAAAGTATTTTTTCCACTCAGAGATTGGCTGGAATCCTTTCTTTTCTTTTTCAATCTTTTTATTAATTTCAACATGATACATATTACAAAAAGTAAGTACAGAGCAATTGGGGTTGTATTAATAATAATTGTTATAAAGGTATACAGTCAAGTAATACATAGTTAGTAAACCTCCCAAAATCTCTCAAATTAGGAATAGTATAAAAAGTATACATAAAAATACAAAAATATCATTAAAAAACAGAAAAAGAAAAAAAAATCCCATTAGAAAAAAAAACTAATCTACCCAAACTAAAAGAAAACTAAGAAAAAAAAGGGCTTTTATGATTCCTCAGATAGAACCAATAGTGTTGCCACTTCCGCTCCTCTCCCCATATATTGAAATCACAAAATAGATTTAGAAAGGGTCAAATTACATCATGTGGAAATATCGAATAAATGGTTCCAAGTCTCATCAAATTTAATAGATGGGTCATAAATGACACATAATTTTTTCTAGATTTAAACAAGACATAGTTTGAGAAAACCAATGAAATGTAGTAGGAGGATAAATCTCTTTCCAATTCAATAGTATAGATCTTCTCGCCATTAGAGTAACAAAAGCAATCATCCGACAAGCTGAAGAGGTCAAATGATGTTTTTCTATCATTGGTAAACCAAAGATGGCAGTAATAGGATGAGGTTGTAAATCAATATTCAAGACAGTTGAAATAATATCAAAAATATTGTCCCAATATTTCTTCAATAAAGGGCAAGACCAAAACATATGAGTTCATGAGGCTATCTCAGAAAGACATCTATCACATACAGGGTTTAAATGAGAGTAATAACGAGCTAATTTATCCTTAGACATATGAGCCCTGTGTACAACTTTAAACTGTATCAACGCATGTTTAGCACATATAGAGGAAGAGTTAACTAGTTGGAAAATTTTTTGCCATTTCTCAGTAGGTAAGGTAAGCTTAAGTTCCCTTTCCCAATCATTCTTAATTGTATTCGAAACATCTGGATTTATTTTCATTATCATATTATAAATAATTGCTATTGAACCTTTCTGAAAAACATTTAAATTCAAAAATTTTTCCATTATAGCAGTAGAACATTAAATCGGAAAGGTAGTAAGAACAGTATTTAAAAAGTTTCTAATCTGTAAATATCTAAATAAAAAGGGATCTAGGTAAATTATATTTAGATAATTGTTCAAAAGACATAAAACAATTATCTAAAAATAAATCAGACAAACGTATTATACCTTTTGTTTTCCAGACCAGATAGGCTTCATCCAAAAAAGAGGGATGAAAAAGAAAGTTGGATACAATAGGGCTTGCTAAAATAAATTGATTCAATCCAAAAAATTTCCGAAACTGAAACCATATTCGAAAACTATATTTAACTATTGGGTTATCCATTTGTTTGTCCAATTTAGAAAAGTCAAAAGGAAGCGGGTCCCTAGAATAGAATCCAATGAAAATCCTGAAACAGAATTACATTCAAGATTAACCCACTGTGGACCTGAAACTGTGTCCCAATTCCATGTCCAAAATTTTAAACAACGAATATTAATTGCCCAGTAATAAAATCTAAAGTTCCGCAATGCTAAGCCACCCTCCTTTTTGGGCTTCTGTAAGTATCTTTTACCTAGTCTAGGATTTTTATTCTGCCATATGTATAAGGAAATTTTTGAATCAACATTATCAAAAAAAGATTTCGGAATAAAAATTGGCAGTGCTTGAAATAAATATAGAAACTTAGGTAAAATAATCATCTTAACAGTGTTGATCCGACCAATTAATGACAAAAACGTTGGTGACCATTTAGTAAACAAACCTCTAATCTGATCAAATAAGGGTAAAAAATTAACCTTTAATAAATCCTTATGCTTCTTAGTAATTTTAACTCCTAAATAGGTAAAGTGATCAGTAACTAATCTAAATGGTAAACATTTATAATTCGGAACCATCATATTTAACGGAAAAAGTTCACTCTTATTAAGATTCAGTTTGCAACCAGAAAATTTACTAAACTTATCCAACAAGGATAGAGTTGCAGGAATTGATATTTCTGGGTCAGAAATGTATAATAATAAATCTGCATATAATGATAACTTATGTCTCTCTTTCCCACGAGTAATACCAAAAATATTTGGTGAATCTCGAATAGCAATTGCTAAAGGTTCTAAAACAATATCAAATAATAAAGGACTTAAAGGACAACCCTGCCTAGCGCCACGAAATAATCAAAAAAAGGGAGCTCTTTGATTATTAGTTAAAACTGAAGCTAAAGGAGTATGATAGATCAGTTTAATCCAGGATATAAATATCGGACTAAAATTAAATTTCTCAAGCGTAGTAAATAAATATGGCCATTCAACTCTGTCAAAAGCTTTATCAGCATCTAATGAAATAACACATTCTGGACTTCTCAGTGAAGGAGTATAAACAATGTTTATTAGTCTCCTAATATTAAAAGATGAATAACGATTTTTAATAAATCCAGTTTGATCCGCAGAAATAATTTGAGGTAATACCTTTTCTAACCTAGATGCTAATATTTTAGAAAAAAATTTTTGAACCAACATTCAATAAGGATATCGGTCTATATGATGCACATTCAGTAGGATCCTTATTTTTTTAAATTAAGGAAATTGTGGCTTCATAAAATGAATATGATAGTTTACCTATAATAATTGCATCTTTAAAAACTCTGCACAACTGGGGAGAAAGAATAGAAAAAAAAACTTTAAAAATTCTGCTGTACAGCCATCTGGGCCAGGTGATTTGCCAGAATTCATTGGGGAAATAGCACCCATTATTTCTTCATTCGTAATAGGTGTTTCTAACTTTAAACATTCTTCAGGTGTTAATTTCGGAACGTTCAATTTCCTTAAAAAGTCATGCATCTTCCTAGGTTCATGAGGAAATTCTGACTGATATAAAGATGTATAAAATTCTTGAAAAGATTTATTAATCTCATCATGATCAACTGTTAAAGTATCATTAGGTTTACGAATCTTAATAATTTGATGTTTAACCAGTTTTAATTGATTGGCTAATAATTTACCAGATTTATCACTATGTATATAAAACTCACTTCTTGTTTTCATTAGTTGGTTTTCTATTGACGATGTTAAGAGTAAACTATGCTCCATTTGAAGTTCAACTCTCTGTTTGTAAAGCTCCTCATTAGGAGCAGTGGCATATTGTTTATCAATATCTTTAACCTTATCAATCAACACAAGTATTTCATCTTAGTGCGTTTTTTCAATCCAACCGAGTAGGAAGTGATCTGACCACGGATATAGGCTTTAAAACTGTCCCAGATAACCCCACTGGGAATTTTGTCCGTAGTATTAGTTAAAAGGCTGGAATCCACAAAGCAGGATGTTGAGTGCGTGATGGAGGTGGGTGCTCTCAATATTGAAGTATCTAGAAGAGCCCTTGACTACCACAGCGCAAGATGACACACATCAAATGATGATAAATGGAAGTAATGCAGTTGATAACAGCAAGCCATGCAACATGCGAGTGGAAAGAAATTGAAACTCTGCATCAGGGCTGAGAGTGGAGAGGCAAGATTGCCAACGTCAAGAGAAGGAGAGTGGTGAGAAAGGATGAGAGGAACTGGTGGACTGAGGAAAGGTCTGAGATGACAGACAGGTAGTCGTAGTCATACTTTATTGATCCCGAGGGAAATTTGGTTTTGTTAGTTGCACCAACCAAGAACAGAGTATAAATATAGCAATATAAAACCATAAACAATTAAATAATATGTAAATTATGCCAGGAAGTAAGTCCAGGACCAGCCTATTGGCTCAGGGTGTCTGACCCTCCAAGGGAGGAGTTGTAAAGTTTGATGGCCACAGGCAGGAATGACTTCCTATGACGCTCTGTGTTGCATCTCGGTGGAATGAGTCTCCGGCTGAATGTACTCCTGCGCCCAACCAGTACATTATGTAGTGGATGGGAGACACTGTCCAAGATGGCATGCAACTTGGACAGCATCCTCTTTTCAGATGCTACTGTCAGAGAGTCCAGTTCCATCCCCACAACATCACTGACCTTACGAATGAGTTTGTTGATTTGGTTGGTGTCTGCTACCCTTAGCCTGCTGCCCCAGCACACGAAAGCAAACATGATAGCACCGGCCACCACAGACTCGTAGAACATCCTCAGCATCATCCGACAGATGTTAAAGGACCTCAGTCTCCTCAGGAAATAGAGACGGCTCTGACCCTTCTTGTAGACAGCCTCAGTGTTCTTTGACCAGTCCAGCTTATTGTCAATTCGTATCCCCAGGTATTTGTAATCCTCCACCATGTCCACACTGACCCCCTGGATAGAAACAGGGGTTACCGGTGCCTTAGCCCTCCTCAGGTCCACCACCAGCTCCTTAGTCTTTTTCACATTAAGCTGCAGATAATTCTGCTCACACCATGTGACAAAGTTTCCTACCGTAGCCCTGTACTCAGCCTCATCTCCCTTGCTGATGCATTTATGGCAGAGTCATCAGAAAACTTCTGAAGATGGTAAGACTCTGTGCAGTAGCTGAAGTCCGAGGTGTAAATGGTGAAGAGAAAGGGAGACAAGACAGTCCCCTGTGGAGCCCCAGTGCTGCTGATCACTCTGTCTGACACACAGTGTTGCAAGCACACGTACTGTGGTCTGCCAGTCAGGTAATCAATAATCCATGACACCAGGAAAGCATCCACCTGCACCGCTGTCAGCTTCTCCCCCAGCAGAGTAGGGAGGATGGTGTTGAATGCACTGCAGAAGTCAAAAAACATGACCCTCACAGTGTTCACTGGCTTGTCCAGGTGGGCGTAGACACGGTTCAGCAGGTAGACGATGACATCCTCAACTCCTAGTCAGGGCTGGTAGGCGAACTGGAGTGGATCTCAGTGTGGCCTAACCATAGGCCGGAGCAGCTCCAAAACAGGTCTCTCCAGGGTCTTCATGATGTGAGAGGTCAATGCCACTGGTCTGTAGTCATTGAGGCCACTGGGGCGCGGCGTCTTCGGCATAGGGACGAGACAGGACGTCTTCCACAGCACAGGAACCCTCTGGAGACTCAGGCTCAGGTTGAAGACACAGTGAAGTACTCCACATAGCTGAGGGGCACAGGCTTTGAGCACCCTGGTGCTGACACCATCCGGGCCTGCAGCCTTGCTTGGGTTGAGACGTTTCAGCTGTCTTCTCACCCGTTCAGCTGTGAAGCCCATCATGGTGGTTTTGTGTGGGGGAGGGGTATAGTCATGAGAGCAGGGTGGGGGACTGTGAGGAGGGGTAGGAGGGGAGAGTGGAATATGTGTTGGTTGGGGGCCAACAACAGATGAATCATGTGGGGGATGGGCAGGGGCCACAATATCGAATCTGTTAAAGAACAGGTTAAGTTCGTTGGCCCTGTCCACACTGCCTTCGGCTCCTCTGTTGCTAGTTTGCCGGAACCCAGTGATGGTTCTCATCCCACTCCAGACCTCTCTCATGTTGTTCTGCTGGAGTTTCCACTCAAGCTTCCTCCTATACCTGTCTTTAGCCTCCTTGATCATGGCTTTCAGGTCCCTCTGTATTGCCCTCAGCTCCTCCCTATTTCCATCTCTGAACCCCCTCCTTTTAGCGTTCAGGATGTCCTTAATGTCCTTTGTTACCCATGGCTTGTTATTGAATAACAAGGGACAGTTCTTGCCGGAACATTGCAGTCCACACAGAAGTTGATGTAATCGGTGATGCACTCTGTGAGCCCATCACTATCCTCTCCATGTGGCTCACAGAGTGCCTGCCAGTCTGTCACCTCAAAACAACCCCGGAGCCCCTCATAAACCTCCTCCGACCATTTCCTCACTGTCTTCGAGGTTGCAGGTTTACTCTTCACCAGAGGCACGTAGCAGGGTTTGAGATGCACCAGGTTGAGGTAGTGCTGGGTATGGTAGGTGAGTTGGAGTTCTGCAGCAGCTGGGGTGAGAAGAGTATGAACATAGGAGACCGCTGCTGGAAGCAGACAAGTGGGAACACGGAAGTGCTATAAGAGTTGGATTTGGATAAGAAGGTGAAGATTAGATTATATTAGATTATGAAGACACACAGTCCTCTTTTATTGTCATTTAGTAATGCATGCATTAAGAAATGATACAATATTTCCTCCGATGTGGTATCGCAAAGCACAGGACAGACCAAAACTGAAAAAACTAACAAAACCACATAATTATAACATATAGTTACAACAGTGCAACAATACCATAACTTGATGACACAGTAAAAAGTTCAAAGTTTCTCAAATGTCCCACATCTCACGCAGATGGGAGAAGGAAGAAAAACTCTCCCTGCCATGCCCGACCACAGTCCGACTCTGCGTTGTCCAAAAACTTCGAGCCTCCGATCAGCTCTCCGACACCGAGTACCGAGCATCATCTCTATCTGAGCGATTCGACCTCAATCTCGGGTCGCCAACAGCAGGCAAAGCCGGGGATTTTGAGGCCTTCCCTCCGGAAGATTCACGATCGCGCAGCAACGACAGCAGCGAATGGGCGTTTCAGAAATTTCTCCAGATGTTCCTCTGTGCTTTCACGTCTATCTCCATCAAATCAGAACTGTCCACGGCCCCTATTTAACGGATCCCTTTTTTGTAGACGTCGGTGTCTTGGACCTCCAGAAAGTGGTCCACAACAGGGGTGATTGACAAATTCGCGGCCTAAGGTAGAAGGACTGTGTGGAGCACTTTCTGGAGGTTCAAGATGCCGACTTCTACAAAGAAGGGATCTGTACGCTCCACAACTGCTGGACTAAGTGTAAATGTAGGAGGGAACTATGTTGAAAAATAAATGTGCTAGGTTTTCTAAAATTGACTCCTTCTACCTTAGGCCATGAACTTATCAATAACCCCTCGTAAAAAGCCTGTTTTTGTGCTGTGGAATTCCAATTCCAAAATTAACACTTCAAACTTAAAGTGCTTATGCATTAATATAAACTAAAGAAAATCTCAGGATCTAGATGTCTTTCCAAATGAAATGGAACTTGACTCATCTCAGCATTCAACTATAATATTTAATCTTCAATTTAATGTAAACAATACTATTCAACAGCTACTACTAACATACTGGGACCGAAAAGATATGTTCAGTCATAAATATCTTACCCATTCAAAGAAGATAGCACCTAACTCCTCTGTTGTATTCTTGCATTTCTGCTGTAACTTTGTTTCTAAAAATTAAAAATATTAAGCAATTCTTAATATTTTTACTAATTCTTAATATATTTAAGGCAATTAGAAATTTAAAAAAGAAAAAGCATGCAGCATCTTGGAAAGTGACACAGTTAACTATTCTGGGTCCATGAGTTGTTGCATGGAGAATTTTAAACAATTTTCATTTATTAATGGTAATCATTCACTCAGTGATACAGGAAAGAACTTGTATTATTTTTGCACTCCAATGAAAGAAATACAAATGTAGATGGTTGAGGAAAAGGTTTTCACATATTATTGAAATAACTAAATTTATTTAGCATTTGGACTGCCCAATACTTATTCAGCGCTGCCACCCAGAAGAGTGACTATAAGGGGGTGGAGCACTAGAGGTGCTTACAAACACACACACCATGAGCGATTCATATTCTAAGAGTACTCAAGTTTTATTTTTGTTATTTTTTTAACAGTTACAAGGATCCCAAATTATTGTGGGGATGTGTCAGACCAAACAGCACAAAATTGAAGGACATTCCTTCAGAACAGAGAAGAGGAGGATTTCCTTTAACCAGAAGGCAATGAATCTGTGGAATTCACTGCTAGAGGGTTGTAAAGGCCAAGTCATTGGGTATATTTAAAGTGGATGTTGATAGATTCTTGATTAGTAAAGTGTCAAAGATTATGGGAGAAGACAGAAGAATGGTGTTGAAAGGGATAATAAATGGAATGAATAAATAACAGACTTGATGGGCCGAATTGCCTAATTTTGCTCCTATATTTTATGATATTTTAATTTTAAATTTGTTTTATTAAGCCCAACCCTGATGTCATCCTTGTCATAAGGCCAATGAAATATTGATATCATCTTCAAGCTTTTGAAGCAATGTAACAGCTCTTTAAATCACATTTATCAATGTTTTCCTTGATTAAATAATTTGAAGCTAACAGCATAACAATTAAGATAACATAACAACTAGGAGTAGGGGATTCATGTCTGCTTAGCCATCTAGATCGTCTCCACGTTCCAGCCAGATCTCCGCAATTTTTCATTCCCCATCTATCCATCCCAGTCCTGAATACACGGTTCAAAACTGAGATAGAGAATGTGTAAAATTATCATTGTTCAGTAAAGAGTTTCATCCTCCCCTCCACTACAGTGCTAGTTTACTTTCATTAACTGCCACACCACACTTTACCAACTGGATGTGACTTTCAGATACACCTCAATGTTCTGCTCACATTTGGCAGATAAGTTTGTCAAAACAGTGTGTTTATTTAAATGAGAGAGTGTGATTGCACAAAATGATAAAAGCCCAAAAGGATAATCAGGAGATAAACAGTTGAGCAAGAACGTTTCATTCCTCAGTTGAATCCCAGGCGAACTCGTTGTGGCACAGCTTGATGGATACAACTAAAAATATTCCTGTTTCAGCCTACTACAGCTGAGAACCACAACTGCATCCAAGGTCTGTGCAGTTAGTAAAGATGTTTTAATGCGATTGAACAATCTATTGCTGCTTAAAACCGATGGAAATAATGTCTCTTGTGGCCATACTTCTCGTCATTGGATTTCTCGAAGGAAACATGGCTGTCGCTTGGGGCATTCCACTCGCAATACTGATTATATTGCTGGCAAACGTAGTCTCCAGTAAATAAAACTGATGATCTCTGAGTTGGGGTGCTGTATCAAATGGACAGTAGGATTGCCTGCGTCCTCTGCTTCACTGAATCCTGGTTAACCCCTTCCGTACCAGACACAGCCATTCAGATTGACAGGTTCACTATACACCGTCAGGATAGGGCTGTTAAGGCTCTCAAAAGAAGAGGTGGAGGTGTATATTTCACGATCGACTGCTTGGTGCACAAATGTGAGAGTGATGTCCCAATTCTGCTCACCAGACCTGGAAAATCTCACAATGAAGTGTTGGCCATTTTACCTGCAGCAGGAAATTTCAGTGATCATTTTGATAGCAGTGTACATTACACTTCAGGCCAATGTCAAACAGGCTCCAGATCAGTCTTCCTCAAACTTTTTGCCCTGGAGGAGACTTTGAAATAATTTTCAGGTCTTGAGGAAATCCTGCGTAAAAATTATTACATCAACAGCTCATGATACGTTAGTGCGATCAGTAAGTTGTAGATATAATAATCTAAAAATGATTGACAATGTTCTTTTGAGAATGAACTTTTAGCTAACCTTTCTTGAATAAAAAACAGGTAGTCAAGCTTAGCTTACCTTTCTTGAAATTAATCTCTTTTTTCTCCTTTCATAAATTTTAAAAACTCATTAGGCAAACATAAATTTCTGTTAAAAAATTGGCTTAAGCCAAAATGGATTTAATTTTTCTAAAGGTAGGCTAGGTAGATTTAATTTAACTAAAGCTTACAATTTGATTTTAGTTAAAAGCTCTACTGCTTGTTTTGAGATTCCAATAACAGTTTAAAATAATCAGCACTTTTATGTGTCATATGGTGGTGATTTGTAGTTAAGTGTCTTTTCAATTTTGCTGGAGCCATTCAACACACACAAGGGTTTCGGCCTGAAACACTGACTGTATTTTTTTTCTTTAGATGCTGCCTGGCCTGCTGAGTTCCTCCAGCATTTTGTGTGTATTGCTTGGAGTTCCAGCATCTGCAGATTTTCTCTTTTTTGTTGGAGCCATTGCTGCACTTGTCACTTGTTTGCGGCAGACTAAGCACAATGGAACGGGTTAATAAAATATATAAAAAAAAGAATGACATAATAAATAACTGAAAGAAAAAATGCAAAAAAATACAAAAACTTCATAGTACAATTCACTTCTAACATACACAATGCACCTTTTGCAATGTGTACAACAGCAAAGCAGCAGGCCAGCAGCTGAGTCATGACGTGTAAAAATTCCTTTTTTACAATAATTTCCCTCCAATTTTCTACTACACTGGTAGAGTTTGTTCACTTCCCCAGGTCAATCAGCAGCGTGCAAGGGGAAGTTGGGGGAGGAAAGTTGGGAGGGAGAGGCTGATGTCACAGCCCAATTTGGGTGAGTCCATTCAATGCTTACAAAACACACTCACACTCATCAGCCTACCGTCCTTCCCTCCGTGCAATACAGCGCTCACCATCGGCTTACCAACTTCCCCTCTGTGCAATACAGTGCTGACCAATTATCAAAGGCTTCCCCCATCTCACATCAAAAACTGAGAATAAACCCGGTCCTACTGCGCACTGCTATACTGGGCTGAGCAACTCTAATGAGATTGTGAATGGGCCTGCTCAGTCACTGCTCACCACAGTGTGTGCTAACATCATGCGTTGTGCAAAGTTAAAAAAAAATGTTTTAAAAAAAATCACGATTTCTCAGGGAGCCCCAATTGAGAAACCCTGCTCTAGATGACCTGAGCAGTGTGATCAACATGCACAAAATAGCACACCCCAACACCTTCACCATCATTTTGAGGAATTTTAGCCTGGCCAGCTTGAAAATGTTACCAAATAATTATCAACAAATCCAGAAGAAACAATACAATGAACCACTGTTACTCCCCCAGAGTGCTTACCGGTGCTATTCTATGCCCACATTTCAGAAAGTCTGATCACATGGTTGTATTTCTACTCTGAGTATAGGCAGAGACTGAAAACTGAAGCACCAATAGTGAGGACCAAGAAGGTGTGGAAAAGGGAAGCACAGGAGTGCTTAAAGGACTGCATTCAAAAATTCATCTTCAGATCTGGATGAGTACGCCGCAGTTGTTACCGACTTCATTAAAGCCTATGTGGATGAGTGTGTACCTATGAAAACTTGCTGTACAGTCCCAAACCAAAAGCCGTGGATGAACCAGGAGGTACGTTGTCTGCTGAAGGTGAGCTCTGTGGCATTTAAGTCCCATAACCCAGGTCTGTACAAGAAAACCAGGTATGATTTGTGGAGGGCTACTTCAAGAGCGAAGAAACAATTCTGAGTGAGGTGAAGACAACATTGGACGCATGTCAACTCAGGCAGGGTTTGCAGGACATTACTCCCTACAAAACAAAACCCAATAGCTTGAATGGCAGTGATGCTTCACTACCAAAGAAGCTCAATGCCTGCTTTGAAAGCGTGAACATAACTACATCTGTGACGATCCTTGCTCAACCCCAAACACCTGCCTTCTCACCATATCCTTTGATGTCCCGGCCAATCAGGAAACTATCAACTTCCACTTTAAATGTACCCACAGACTTAGCCTCCACCGCAGTCTGTGGCAGAGCATTCCACAGATTCACCACTCTCTGGCTTAAAAAAAAACCTCCTTACCTCTGTTCTAAAAGGTCACCCTTCAATTTTGAAGCTGAGCCCTCTAGTTCTGGATAGCCGTACCATTGGAAACATCCTCTCCACATCCACCCAATCTAGTCCTTTCAACATTTATTAATTTTCAATTGAGGTCCCCCCACCAGCATTTTTCTAAATTCCAGTGAGTACAGGCCCAAAGCTGCCAAACGCTCCTCATGTTAACCCCTTCATTCCCAGAATCGTCATGAACCTCCTCTAGACTCTCTCCAATAACACACCCTTTCTGAAATATGGGGCCCAAAACTGTTGACAATACTTTGTGTGGCTTGACTAGTGTCTTATGAAGCCTTAGCATTAGTTCCTTGCTTTTATATTCTATTCCCCTTGAATACAATAGGTACATTTAATATCAGAGAAATATATACACTATATATCCTGAAAGTATGTTTCTTCACAAACATCCACGAAGAGGAGTGCCAGCGTTGCATTTGCCTCTTTACCACAGATTAACCTTCTGAGAGTCTTGCCTGAAGACTTCCAAGTCCCTCTGCATCTCTGATGTTTGAACCATCTCCCTATTTGGATAATAGTCTGCACTATTGTTCCTTTTTACCAAAATGCATTATCGTACATTTCCCAACACTGTATTCCATCTGCCACTTTTTGTCCCATTCTTCCAATTTGTCCAAGCCCTGCTGCAATCACATTGCTTTCTCAGTACTACCTACCCCTCCACCTATCTTCGTATCATCCACAAACTTTGCCACAAAGCCATTAATTCCACTACCTCAATCACTAACAAGCAATGCGACAAGTAGCAATTCAAATAGTGACCCCTGAGGAACACCACTAGTCACTGGCAGCCAAAA
The DNA here is from genome assembly GCF_030028105.1 of Mobula birostris. Taxonomy (NCBI): domain Eukaryota; kingdom Metazoa; phylum Chordata; class Chondrichthyes; order Myliobatiformes; family Myliobatidae; genus Mobula; species Mobula birostris. The sequence goes on from NC_092376.1 coordinate 47,971,188, forward strand.
AGGGCCCCTTTATACCCACCCACTGCCTATCAACCATTCACCTATCCCTGCCAGTATCTTTCCTGTAACACCATAGGAGTTTATCTTGTTAAGCAGCCTCATGTGTGGCACCTTATCAAATGCCTTCTGAAAATCCACATAATTGACATCCACTGTCTCTCCTTTGTCCACTCTGATTGTTATTTCTTCAAAGAACTCTAACAGACTTGTCAGGCAAGGTTTAGCTTTACAAAAATCATATTGACTTGGACTTATTTTATCATTAGTCTCCAAGTATCCCGAAACCTCATCCTTGATAATAGACTCCAACACTTTCCCAACCACTGAGGTTAAGCTAACTGACCTATAATTTGTTTTTTTGCCTTCCTCTCTTCTTATAGTGTGGAGTGACAATCTCCACTTGCAATCTTCCTGTCCTCCGGGACCATGCCAGAGTCAAGTGATTCTTAAAAGATCATGATCAATGCATCCATTATCTCTTCAGCAACTTCTCTCAGGGCTCTGGGATGTAGTGCATCTGATCCAAGTGACTTATCCACCTTAAGACCTTTGAGTTTGCTTCACACTTTTTCCTTTGTAATAGCAATGGCACTCATTCCTGCTCCGACACTCATGGACCTCTGGCACACTGCTCGTGACTTCCACAGTGAAGACTGATGCAAAGTACCTATTAAGTTCTTCTGTTTTTTTTTGTCCTTCATTACTACCTCACCAGCATCATTTCCCATTGGTCCAGTATCAACCCTCACCTCCCTTTTATTCTTTATATAAATGAAAAAACTTTTAGTATCTTGCTTCATACTAATGACTAATTTACCCTCATATTCCATTTTCTCCTTTCTTGTAGCTTTTAAATTGACTTTTGTTGGATTTTAAAAGCTTTCCAATCATCCAACTTCCCACTCACTTTTCCTTAGCTTTTATGCAGCCCTTAACTTCCTTTATCAGCCACAGTTGCCTGCTCCTGCTATTTGAGAAGTTCTTCTGTGGGACATATCTATCTTGCACCTTGTGAACTATTCCCAGAAACTTCAGCCACCTCTGTTCTGCTGTCATTTCTACCAGTATCCCACTCCAATCCACCTGGGCAAGTTCCTCTCTCATGCCTCTGTAATTCCCTTTATTCCTTTATTCCATTGCAATATCAATACATGAGACTTATGCTTCTCCCTCTCAACCTGCAGTATGAATTCAATCATATTATGATCACTGACTCCTAAGGGGTCCTTTACATTAAGCTTCCTAATAAGATTTGGGTTATTACACAACACACAATCTAAGATAGCCTTTCCCTGAGTAGGCTCAAGCACAAGCTGCTTTAAAAAGCTATCTTGTGGGCATTCAACAAACTCCCTCTCTTGACGAAGGGTCTTGGCCTGAAACGTCGACTGCACCTCTTCCTACAGATGCTGCCTGGCCTGCTGCGTTCACCAGCAACTTTGATGTGTGTTGCTTGAATTTCCAGCATCTGCAGAATTCCTGTTGTTTGCGTTTAAACTCCCTCTCTTGCTGATTTTCCCAATCCCCTTGCTTATTGACGTCCCACATCACAATTGTGTCATTACCGTCTTCCAGCTCCCTTTGCAATCTCAACCCTACATCTAGGCCACTATCTGGAGGCCTATATTTGATTCCATAATGTTTTTTTTTATCCTTGCAGTCTCTTAACTCCACCCACAAAGATTCAACATTCTTTGACCTTACGTCACCTCTTTCTAAAAACGTAATTCCATCGCTTACCAAGAGCCACACCACTGCCTATGCCTTCCTGCCTGACCCTTCAATACAAAGTATATCCTTTGATGTTAAGCTCCCCCCATAGCTTCCTTTCAGCTATGACTCAGTGATGTCCATATCTAAATGTGCCATGAGGTCATCCACCTTACTCCAAATGCTATGTGCATTTAAATACAGCACCTTCAGTCTTGCATTCTTCACTCTTTTGAATTTTGCCTTTGTTGTACAATCTAACTCTGTGTTGTCTGCATTTGTACCCGATCAATGACTTTTTCTTCTTAAATTCAGGTTACATCCATCATCTACTTGTAAACCTGCTGGTTCATCCTCAGCTCTAGCATACTGATTCCCATCCTCATGCCATATTAGATTAAAACACTCCCAACAGCTCTAGTAAATCTGCCCGCAAGAATATTGGTCCCCCTCGAATTCAAGTGCAACCGTTTCCTTGTATGGGTCACACCTGCCCCAGAAGAGGTCCCAGTTATCCAGAAATGTGAATCCCTGTCCCCCTCTCCCATTCTTCAGCCACATTCCAGACCGTTCCGGCTGACCGGAAGTGCACTAAGAGCGGTAAACGTAAAGGAGTTGGGTGCTTACTGTTCTGGTTTACAACAGATGGTGCAATCTGGGTCATATTACGATCGAGAAACGTTTTTGTATACCGGATATTGAACTTTTTACTGTTGGACTTCGGCCACACTCCACCGAGATTCAACACTGGGCGGCACGGGAGGTCATTCCTGCCTGTGGCCATCGAACTTGCAGCTCCTCCCATGGAGCGTCAGACACCCTGAGCCAATAGACTGGTCCTGGACTTTTTTCCATCTGGCATAGTTTGTATTTTGTTGTTTGATTGTTTGTGGTTTTTGTATTGCTATATTTATGCTCTATTCTTGGTTGGTGCGGCTGTTTAACGAAACCCAATTTCCCTCGGGATCAATAAAGTATATCTATCTATCTGCCACCTTATTCTATTCCTATCTTCACTGTCACGTGGCAAAGGCAGCAATCTCGAGATTACTACACTTGAGGTCCTGCTTCTCAGCTTCCTTCCTAACTCCCTATATTCTTTTCTCAGGACCTCCTCTCTTTTTCTACCTATGTCATTGGTACCAAAATGTACCATGACTCCTGGCTGCTCACCTTCCCTTTTCAGGATATTGTGGACGCATTTAGAAACAGTACGAACCCTGGCACCTGGGAGGCAAACTACCATCTATTTCATTTTCGCATCCACAGAATCCCCGATCTGTCTCCCTGATTATAGAGTCCCCTATTACTGCTACCATCCTCGCCAGTTCCCTACCCTTCTGAGCCACAGGGCCAGACTCAGTGCTAAAGACACGGCCACTGTGGCTTCCCCCAGGTAGATCAACACCCCCCCCCCCCCCCCGCAACACAGTACTCAAAATGGAGTACTTATTATTGAGTGGGATGGCCACAGGGGTGCTCTCCACTATCTGACGTTCTCCCTTCTCTCTCCTGAGGGTCACCCATTTATCTGTCTCCTGCAGCCTTGGGGTGACTACCTCCCTGCAGCTCCTGTCCATCAATGCTTCACTTTCCCTAACAAGCCAGAGGTCATTGAGCTGCAGCTCCAGTACCCTAACACATTCTCTAGGGAGCTGTATTTCTATATACAGTTGAATTCAGAAGTTTACATACACATTAGCCAAATACATTTAAACTCCATTTTTCACAATTCTTAACATTTAATCCTAGAAAACATTCCTTGTCTTAGGTCAGTTAGGATCACTATGTTAAGAATGTGAAATGTCAGAATAATAGTAGAGAGAATGATTTATTTCAGCTTTTATTTCTTTCATCACATTCCCAGTGGGTTAGAAGTTTACATACATTTTGTTAGTATTTGGTAGCATTGCCTTTAAATTGTTTAACTTGGGTTAGATGTTTTGGTTTGCCTTCCACAAGCTTCTCACGGTAAATTGCTGGAATTTTTGTTCCATTCCTCCAGACAGAACTGGTGTAACTGAGTCAGGTTTGTAGGCCTCCTTGCTCGCACACACTTTTTCAGTTCTGCCCACAAATTTTCTTCGGATTGAGGTCAGGGCTTTGTGATGGCCGCTCCAATACCTCGACTTTGTTGTTCTTAAGCAATTTTGCCACAACTTTGGGGGTATGCTTGGGGGTCATTGTTCATTTGGAAGACCCATTTGCGACCGAGCTTTAACTTCCTGGCTGATGTCTTGAGATGTTGCTTCAATATATCCACATAATTTTACATCTTCATGATACCATCTATTTTGTGAAGTGCACCAGTTCCTCCTGCAGCAAAGCACCCCCACAACATGATGCTGCCACCCCCATGCTTCACGGTTGAGATGGTGTTCTTCGGCTTACAAGCCTCACTCTTTTTCCTCCAAACATAACGATGGTCATTATGGCCAAACAGTTCAATTTTTGTTTGATCAGACCAGAGGACATTTCTCCAAAAATTAAGATCTTTGTCCCCATGTGCACTTGCGAACTGTAGTCTGGCTTTTTTATGGTGGTTTTGGAGCAGTGGCTTCTTCCTTGCTGAGCAGCCTTTCAGGTTATGTCGATATAGGACTCGTTTTACTGTGGATATAGATACTTGTCTACCTGTTTCCTCCAGCATCTTCACAAGGTCCTTTGCTGTTGTTCTGGGATTGATTTCCACTTTTTGCACCAAAGTTCGTTCATCTCTAGGAGACAAAATGCGTCTCCTTCCTGAGCGGTATGATGGCTGCGTGGTCCCATGGCGTTTATACTTGCGTACTACTGTTTGCACAGATGAACGTGGAACCTTCAGGCGTTTGGAAATTGCTCCCAAGGATGATCCAGACTTGTGGAGGTCCACAATTTTTTTTTTTTCCTGAGGTCTTGGCTGATTTCTTTTGATTTTGTTTGTAAACTTCTGACCCATTGGAATTGTCATATAATCAATTAAAAGTGAAATAATCTGTCTGTAAACAATTGTTGGAAAAATTACTCATATCATGCACAAAGTAGATGTCCTCAATGTCTTGCCAATACTATAGATTGCTAATATGAAATCTGTGGAGTGGTTAAACAATGAGTTTTAATGACTTCAACCTAAGTGTATGTAAACTTCTGTCTTCAACTGTAGCTGGTGCAGATGTGGCCATCGGGGAGGCTGGAAGTCTCCTGGAAATCCCACACCCGACATCCAGAACAGAACACTTGCTCTGTAGACATACCCCCTATTCTCGAGTTAAATAAGAAAAAGAAATAAGGAATGAACTTATCCACTTACCTTGCCTCTGCCTGTTCTCGATGAGGCCTCGTCAAGCCAAAGCCTTACTACTCTGACTCCGATGTTGATCGCCAAGCTGGGTGGTACCTCTCTTTTATACAGACTAGGTTTTTAAAAGCTCTTCGCAGATATCAGACTGTCTACCAGGAGGGTGAACCTTCACAACATGGCAGGCCCTGATGGAGTATCTGGTAAGACTCTGGAAACTTGTGCCAACCAACTGCTGGGAGCATTCAAGGACATTTTCAACCCCACTGCTATGGTCGGAAGTTCCCAACTACTTCAAAAGGGCAACAATTATACCAGTGTCCAAGAGGAGTAGTGTGAGCTACCTTAATGACTATTCTTCAGTAGCATTCACATCTACAGTGTGACAAAATGCTTTGGGAGGTTGATCATGGCTAGAACCAACTCCCGCCTCAGCAAGAACCTGGACCCAATGCAATTTGCCTATCACCACAACAGATCTACGGCAGACACTATTTCAATGGCTCTTTACACAGCCTTAGATCACCTGGACAATACAAACATCTATGTTAGGATGCTGTTCATTGACTTTAGTTCAGCGTTTAACACCATCATTCCCAGTCTTGATCAATAAGCTGCAGAACCTGGGCCTCTGTACCACCCTCTACAATTGGATTCGACTTCCTAACCGGAATACTACAATCTGTGTGGATTGGTAATGATATCCTCTCCTCGCTGACAATTAACACTGGCGCACCTCAGGGGTGTGTGCTTAGCCCACTGCTCTACGCTTTCTATCCCCATGACTGTGTGGCTAGGAATAGCTCAAATGCCATCTATAAATTTGCTGATGATGCAACCATTGTTGGCAGAATCTCAGATGGAGGGGAGGAGGACATACAGGAACAAGATATACCGGCTAGTTGAGTGGTATCGCAGCAATGGCCTTGCACTCAATGTCAGTAAGATGAAAGATCTAACTGTGGACTTCAGGATGAGTAAGATGAGGGAACACGAACTGATCCTCAGAGGGATCAGAAGTGGAGAGAGCAAGCAGCTGGGTGTCAAGATCTCTGAGGATCTAACTGGTCCTAACATATTGATGCAGCTATAAGGAAGGCAACACAGCAGCTATATTTCATAAAAGTTGCTGGTGAACGCAGCAGGCCAGGCAGCATCTCTAGGAAGAGGTACAGTCTATGTTTCCGGCCAAGACCCTTTGTCAGAACTAACTGAAAGAAGAGCTAGTAAGAGATTGAAAGTGGGAGGGGGAGGGGGAGATCTGAAATGATAGAAGACAGGAAGGGGCAGGATGGAGCCAAGAGCTGGATAGTTGATTGGCAAAAGGGATATGAGAGGATCATGGGACAGGAGGCCTAGGGAGAAAGAAAAAGGGGAAGGGGGAAAAAAGCCCAGAGGATGGGCAAGGAGTATAGTGAGAGGGACAGAGGGAGAAAAAGGAGAGAGAGAAAAAAAATGTGTATATAAATAGTGGAGGGGGAGGTGGGGCATTAGCGGAAGTCCAGCTATCCAGCTCTTGACTACATCCCTCCCCCTCCCACTTTCAATCTCTTACTAGCTCTTCTTTCAGTTAGTCCTGACTACGGGTCTCGGCCCAAAACGTCGACTGCACCTCTTCCTAGAGATGCTGCCTGGCCTGCTGCGTTCACCAGCAACTTTTATATGTGTTGCTTAAAATTCCAGCATCTGCAGATTTCCTTGTGTTTGAGCTATATTTCATTAAGACTTCGAAGAGATTTGGTTTGTCACCTAAAACACTCAAACTTCTGCAAGTGTACCGTGGAGAACATTCTGACAGGCTGCATCACTGTCTGGTATGGGTCGGGGGGGGGGGTACTGCACAGGACCGAAAGAAGCTCCAGAAAGTTGAAAAATCAGCCAGGCCTATCTTAGGTACTAGCCTCCGTAGTACCCAAGATATCTTCAAGGAGTGGTGCCTCAGAAAGGAGGTGTCCATTATTAAGGAGCCCCATCACCCAAGACATGCCCTCGCCCCACTGTTACCATCAGGTGGGAGGTACAGAAACATGAAGGTACATGCTCAGCAATTCAGGAACAGCTTCTTCCCTTCTGCCATCTGATTCTTAAACGGACGTTGAACCCATAAACACTACCTCACATTTTAAAATATAATTTCTGCTTTTGCACTATTTTTAATTTAACTATTTAATGTACATATATACTTACTGCAATGAATGACTTTTATTATTTTTTCTATATTATCATGTAATGCATCGTATTGCTGCTGCTAAGTTAACAAATTTCACCACATATGCTGGTGATATTAAACCTGATTCTTACTCAGTTTGGGTGAAGTTATTCGAGGGAATGAGCAGAAAAATGAAGACAACAAACTTTCAGCCCTGATCTTACCTAGCAATAGAACATACAAACAGGTTTGTGAAGAGATTATGTAATTGGTCACTGTACATTAGCTAATTTTCAGGCATTCCCAGCAGCCGATTCTTGAAGGACTTCTACTGAGAGACACTAAAACCTGCAGATACTGGAAATCTAATAAAAACAGAAAATGCTGGAGATATCCAGTAAAATAGCCAGCATCTGCTGAGAGAGAAAGTTAATATTTCAAGTCAATTACCCTTCACAAGTTGAAGGGTCTACGACCCAACAGATTAACATTTTTTCTCCTCAGATGCTATTTTACATATCAATTTGTTTTAAAAAATCACTTAAGTGAAATAATTTCAAAATTGCAGATAGCTTGGCAAAAGCCCTGTAGGAATTGTAACTTGGGTTCCCCATCTGTGTGTGTACAAATAATGAATGGAGTTGTCAATTGTCTTGAGTGCCTCCCCAATTTTTTTGAATACTAAAAAAAGCCCAAAATCACATCTATAAGCTCAGAATCAAATACTCATAGAGAAGTTGACAAAGGTCAGAAGATGAACTTTTGCCATTACAAAGCTGTTTTAAACACATTCCTTCGAGGCAAAACAACTCAAAAGAATCACAGCGAAACAAAGTAAAAACCACTAGTGGCGAAAGACCAAGACGAACCCATTGTTTTTCCTGCAGAACTCACAAAAGTAGGGTAACGTTTTGCAGGCGTCCTGTCTACACGTGGGCTATTTTACATATTTGGGAACTACCACAAGGTGCAGAAACGCAACGCAACACAACTGAATGAAATGCATTGCAGCCTGTTGTTCAGTTTTCCCAAGTACGCATTCGATTGGGTCACCAAACATTACGGAAGGTTTTGTGTTAACAGGAATTGTTGGCAGCCGAAAGAACAACAGAGCTGTTATACCCCTCTTCGGCGAAGCCATGTTTATGAGTTAGGGAATAACCACCGATAGACTAATAAAGCAACTTCTTTCTTTGCCCTGAAGATTATTTACCTAAATCACAACTTTAGTTTATTTTCCCCAAGCAATGTGCCATTTTGCTTTGCACTTAATGCGTTTTTAACCGAGGCAGTTGATAACATTGAGCTTGGTAGTCGGTCAATCACCTGCTAACGTGAACGGAGAAGCATAATCGTGCCGGAACTTTGTTAGTTAATGTTGAATAAATGGCAAATCATTACTCCCTGATCAATCGAGTGACGAAACGGGTTGGATTAGGGTGCTGCATTCGGACCCCTGGACAATAAGAGAACGTTTGCAAACCTATAATCAGCCGACCCAGCTGCGCAAAGATGACCCTGACACACTTTGGCAAAAGAGTTCTCAGAGAAATAAGTACACCTTTTAAAAACCACAAGCCGCTGACTTTGGTACATACCAAGCAGCTGCAACCGTCTCTGACGCAATGAGCAAGCAGCCCTCGCAACCCCTCCACTACCCTGCGCCATTCCGTTCACACACCAGCCACATGACAAACTATTCCCGCCCGTTCGCCCCGGGCCTGGCGCATCGCACGCCGCCGCCCCTTCCGCACTTGCGCATCGGTGTTGAGTCGCGGCTGCCAATCTCAGTTTTCAATTAAACTGCGGGTCGGGTGGCGGTGAAAGAACTGTGGAGGAGCGGAACGAAGCTTTTAGCTAGGCAGTGTTCAGCTTTCATACAATATAAAAGACCTCAAGCTATAGTGAGAAGGGCAATAAAAATATATCGGAGAACGTACTGTGATAGCATTAGGAAAGAGATCTAGGTAGGGGAAGTTTGGGCACGATGCAGAAAATAGGGGTGGGAGCGTGGTTAGAAAACTTGATGCATTCCCTACTTTGTTTGTGGAGAGTAAGTTGGAGTCACTAGGTAACTGTAGAACTACGCCCTGATTGTGCACTTCTGTGCTCTGATTCGTTCCCGGTCTTGACATCTATTAAAACGAGTATTTAAAATTGTAGGCCAGACGTTCTTCTTGAAATTGGACTACAGCTATTGAGGCTGCAGAGTCTAGGACTGTATACATTTCGCGTGGTTCCTGCCCTGTTGAGGTTGAAGAAAATGAGGTGGCAGACATTCTTCCAAAGCAATCACTTAAAATTAAAGATAATAAATGTAGTGGTGCCTTTTGCATGAAGGGATGAAAGTCATAATTAAATAAGTCTATTCAATCACTGTAGTAACAAAGTTGGGATAAGGAAAAGGAAGGACAGCATTTATACAAAACTCAGAAGATGCTGGGAATTCAATTGGGCATAAAAGGAGGGGAAAAAGTTACACTTGCATGTTTACGTATTGGACATACTAAATTGAATAATTACTTGTTCAGAATTAATATGCATGATAAGGGTACTTGTATGGAAGGCACTTGTCAAGAAACTGCAGCATATGTTGTTTGAATGCATTTCCTATGAGGTGCAAGGGAAACATCTAATTGCTAAATTAAGATCTTTAGGAGAGACCGTTTAACATGGAAAGTTTGTCTGGATATTACTGCCTTCGTAATGTATATAATTGTGTATTTGACCTTGTGACAAGCATAGGGACTTCAAGATATTATTTGAGATTTTTGGGGTTGGAGAATTTAGTGACTATACTTCCTGTCTCTTTGCTCCACACTCCAACTCAGTAAGTGGCAACAAAGCACATTATGTCGGTCTGCCCACTGCCAGTAAACTTTACAAGAAGAATAAGAACTATGTCTGATGTATCTGTTTTAATTTGCATTTGGATTCTTATAAGTGTACTAGAGAGAAGAAAACTCATTCTTATTATGGTCACTAGCCTGGGTAAGGGCACGGAGACAGATACACAGCAGAGAAGTGAGTCAAACTCTCAGGGAGAGAGAGAGTGAGAGAAGAAGAGATTCTTGTAGTCCAAATAAATAAAATAATACATAAACAAACAGTAAAATAGAGCAAATACTTGCAGTACCTAATCTGCTTACCTAATAAAGCCCCCCCTCCCCCAAGACATCCAAATTCTCTAAACCAGGGAACTTTGAGAGATGGCTCATATACAATTTCAATCAGGCATCAGAAGAGCATCAAGCAAGCACACTGACATACTGTATGGGTGACAAAACAGATGACATCGTGGGAGGATTAGGACTGACAGACGCTCAGAAAAAGGAGTACAAAACAGTGTAAGACAAATTCAAAGGATATTTCATATATGTATATTAATGATCTGGATGATGGGGTGGTAAATTGGATTAGTAAGTATGCAGATGATACTAACATAGGTGGTGTTGTGGATAATGAAGTAGATTTTCAAAGCTTGCAGAGAGAATTAGGCCAGTTAGAAGAGTGGGCTGGAAGATGGCAGATGGAATTTAATGCTGGTAAATGTGAGGTGCTACATTTCGGTAGGACTAATCAAAATAGGACATACATGGTAATTGGTAGGGCATTGAAGAATGCAGTAGAACAGAGGGATCTAGGAATAATGGTGTGTAGTTCCCTGAAGGTGGAATCTCATGTGGATAGGGTGGTGAAGAAAGCTTTTGGTATGTTGGCCTTTATAAATCAGAGCATTGAGTATAGGAGTTGGGATGTAATGTTGAAATTGTACAAGGAATGGGTAAGGCCAAATTTGGAGTATTGTGTACAGTTCTGGTCACCGAATTATAAGAAAGATGTCAACAAGATAGAGAGTGTACAGAGAAGATTTACTAGAATGTTACCTGGGTTTCATCTCCTAAGTTACAGAGAAAGGTTGAACAAGTTGGGTCTTTATTCTTTGGAGCATAGAAGGTTGAGGGGGGACTTAATAGAGGCATTTAAAATTATGAGGGGGATAGATAGAGTTGACGTGGATAGGCTTTTTCCATTGAGAGTGGGGGAGATTCAAACAAGAGGATGTGAGAGTTAAAGGGCAAAAGTTTAGGGGTAACATGAGGGGGAACTTCTTTACTCAGAGAGTGGTAGCTGTGTGGAACGAGCTTCCGGCAGAAGTCGCTGAGGCAGGTTCGATGTTGTCATTTAAAGTTAAATTGGATAGCTATATGGACTGGAAAGGAATGGAGGGTTATGGGCTGAGTGCAGGTTGGTGGGACTAGGTGAGAGTAAGAGTTCGGCACGGACTAGAAGGGCTGAGGTGGCCTGTTTCTGTGCTGTAATTGTTATATGGTTATTTCACAGAAAAGCAAAATGTGATATATGAGAGAGCAAAGTTCAACGCCAGAAAACAGGAGCCAGATGAAAGTGTAAGTGACTTCATCACAGCATTGTATGCCTTGTCAGACATCTGTGCATATGGAAATCTGAGACAGAATTATTAGGATTGTTGTTGGGCTACTGGACACCAAATTATCAGAGAAAGTTCAGTTGCAGGCAAATCTCACACTAGAGAAAGCTCTTACTATGGTCAGGCAGAGTGAGAATGTTTGTCAGCAAGAGGCAGAACTCAGGCATGAAAATGATGCTGAGGTAAAGCTGGAAGCTGTACAGAAAGAAAGGTACAAACAAGGTGCAGTCAGAAAGACTACAGAAAGAGATGACAGCAAAGCTCAGCTCAAACAAGACAGTCAAACAGACAAAGAGCAGGTAAAATGTCCAACTGCAGGAGTTGCGAAAAGTTTCCATTTCACGTCAAAGCTCTGTACAGCAAAAGAATTGAAATGCTACCAACGCAATAGAGTTGGTCATTATAAAAGCCAGTGTTACTCAACAACATTTTTTCAGGAGGTCCAAGAAGACCAGATGCAGATGAAGAGAGAGCTTTCCTTGGGGCTCTAGATTGAAGTAGACAAGGCTGGTGTACTGTGGTTCAGTTGCAAAATGAGGCAGTAACATTCAAAATGGACACTGTGGCAAATGTCATAGCCATCCCTGAATGTCTGTTCACAAAAACTGGTGAAGAAAATAGGCATTAGGCCAAACACAGAAAAAGGCCTCATGGGGCCCGATAAACATATAAAAATGAGAAACAGTTAAACGACGATGTCTATGTTGTTCAGAATCTCTTCCCACCACTACTGGGATGATATGCCATCGAGAAGCTGAACCTATTGCAAGGTTGGATTCGCTAAACAATGCTCAGTGGCAGGAGAAGTTCCTGGAGTTGTTCACAGGCATGGGATACTAAAAGAAGAATACCTTATTCAATTGAACCCAGGAGTGACGCTGTACTCTGTGGCCACTGAGGTGTATACCAGTCCCATTGATGAACAAAGTCAAAGTTGAACTTGAGAGAATGGAAGCTCTAAACATCTTAACGAGAGTGAATGGACCTACTGATTGGTGTGCAGACATTATTCCTGTAGCAAAGCCAGATGGCACAGTGAGTATCTGTGTTGACCTAACAAAATTGAATAATACTGTGAAGCAGGAGCACACAGTGGGTATGCTTGGTGGAGCAAAGTTCTTCACCAAACTGGATGTAAACTCAGGGTTCTTGCAGGTCTGTTTAACTCCTGAGTCGCGGAAGCTCACAACTTTTATCACATCATATGGACGCTAGGCCTTCAAGAGACTTCCTTTTAGCATCTCGTCAGGCCTAGAACTCTTTCAGATGAGGATGAACCAAACTTTGGAGGGTCTGGAAGAAGTAGTCTGCCACATGGACAATACACTCATCTGTGGAGGCTCAGCTGAGGAACGTAACAGAAGAGTGGAAGCTGCCTTGGAGAAACTGAAGCAGGCTGGAATCACACTGAACACAAAAAAAAAATGCCAATTTGCAAAATTGGAGGTGAGATTCTTAGGCCACCAACTGTTCTCAGAGGAGTGCAACCAGATCCAGGCAAACTGGCAGGCGTTCAGAACATGGAACAACCTATGAACGTATCGGAGATTCGCAGTTTCCTTGGCATGGTAAACTAGCTGGAATGTTCATTCCAGATTTGACAGCAAAAACAAAGCCACTGCATGACCTCCTCTCTCAGAAAAACTTCTGGACCTGGGATGCACCACTGGAGAAGTCATTCTCATCTCTTAAAGCAGAGCTTATCTTTCTGCCAATGTTGGCATTCTTTGATCTGAACAAAACATCCAAGGTTTCAGCAAATATTTCTTCCTTTGGCCTGGTGGAGTGCTCATGCAATACTGCAGTGGTGTATGGAAACCGGTGACATATGCATCGAGAGCACTGACTCCTACTGAACAGCGTTATGCCCAAATCGTAAAGGAGATGTTGGCTTTCATGTGGGATGGTGAACGCCTCAGCTGCTACTTGATAAGACACTAAATTCCTACTTGAAACAGACCACAAGCCACCTGTCAGCCTCCTCAGCTCAAAACACTTGGTTGACTTACCTCCACATCTGCAAAGATTCAGAATAATGCTTATGCGATACTGTTACGACATTGAACATGTCCCCAGCAAATCTTCTACAACACCACTCAAACAAGGATGTCATCCAAAAGTGAGTGGACAGAAGCTGACTCCGCTCTCATGGAAAACACCAACATCTACTTAGCTCAAGTATGTGAAAGCTTTCCCAAATCATAGAGTAAAATAGACAAACTTTGTGCTGAGTTGAAAACGAACCAAATCTGTAGCAAGGTCATGCAATACTGTGAGCATTGATGGCCAGTTGTTCCAAAAGGAACTCACAAGCAGACCTTACTGGCTTGAAAGAGACACTCTCACCATTCTTGATGTTTTGCTGCTAAAGGGCTCCAGACTCATCATTCCTGCTTCTATGCCCACCAAAATCATTAGTCAAATCTGCAAAGGACATCAAGGCATCGGAAAATGTCACCTAAGAGCAAGGCAATGTGTGTGGTGGCCTGGTCTGAGAGCACAGCTGGGAGACTATGTTAAGCAATGTGAAGCAAGCGGAAAATTGCACAAAATCACGCTGAACCTCTCTGTCCCACAGAATTCCCAGACTTTCCATGGCAAATTGCAGGCACAGAAATCTTTGAGCTGAAAAGAGACAAATATCTTCTCACTGTGGATTACTGCTTATGGAATGCCGAGGTGCTCAAACTGTCCTCTACATCCTCAGCAGCAGGTATGCAGCACCTGAAAGTTGTATTCATTTACAGGTTTCCCCCGCCGTCCGAAGGTAGAGTGTTCTGGTGAAATGGTTCGTAAGCCAGAATGTCGTAAAGTGAAGAAGCAATTATCATTTATTTATATGGGAAAAACTTCTGAGCGTTCGCAGACCCAAAAAATAACCTACCAAATCATGCCAAGTAACACATAAAACCTAAAATAACAGTAACATATAGTAAAAGCAGGAATGATATGATAAATACACAGCCTATATAAAGAAGAAATTCTTTTCTGCAATCATTGCTGCACTGTCCACCGTAGTGAAAATCTCACACGTGCTCTCGACAGAAACACTCTCCAGTAACCTTTAAGCTATGAAGCTGTCAAATCATACCAAATAACACATAAAAATACACAGCCTGTATAAAGTAGAAATAATGTGTGTACAGTGTAGTATCACTTACCGGAATCAGGAAGACAGCCAGCACACTGATGATGGTGTGTTAGGCTGAGTTGTCAGAGGTTGGGGTGGTGGGACACTGGGGTGTCATCTCATTGTCGTCTGTTTCCATCAGGGCAGGCAGGTCATCTTCTTCTATGTCTGTCTGCCTTGATGTTGAAGATCAAGGTTCGTCATCTGCTGTGGCTGATGTGGAAGGCTTGAAAAATGACAGTATGCTTGACTGCTTAGCCTCACGCATTTTTCTATCATACAGTTCTTTGTAAGTACTCAAACCATCCTGCAAATATGCTCTAAACCTACGTACCCTTTCAAAATTAAGGTCGTACTTTTCTGCAATCGTTGTCAATTGCAGCGAAAATCTCACGCAGTTGCTTCATGTTCAGTTCCTGGACGACTTCACTTTCGGTCCGTTCACTACTGCATTCGGTTTCGATTGTTATCCTTTCCTCTTCCAATTGCATCAGCTCTTCATCTATCAGTTCTTGGTCATGGGATGCCAAAACATCTTCACATCATCTTTGTCAACTTCCACAAGCCAAATTTACTTTGTCCTTACTTCACACATCAAAGTTGCTGGTGAACGCAACAGGCCAGGCAGCATCTCTAGGAAGAGGTACAGTCGACGTTTCAGGCCGAGACGTCGGAAGGAAGAGTTAGTAAAAGATTTGAAAGTGGGAGGGGGAGGGGGAGATCCAAAATGATAGGAGAAGACAGGAGGGGGAAGGATGGAGCCAAGAGCTGGACAGGTGATTGGCAAAGGGGATATGAGAGGATCATGGGACAGGAGGTCCAGGGAGAAAGACGGGGGGGGGGGGAACCAGAGGATGGGCAAGGGGTATAGTCAGAGGGACACTTCGTTCACCACGATCGAAACGCTTAATTATGTCCAGTTTTACGCTACGTGTAACACCCTTACGAGCTCTTTTAGGCTTTTCCGATACCTTAGAACTCATCTTGCTAACGGCTGCTCACAGGCATGTGTTTAAGCAATGCCGGCTAGAATGCAGTTCCGGGGGAGGAGTTGACCGCTCGGGGTGCGAGCTGCCTTTTTTCACATGCCGTCTTTCTTCGTAACAATGAAAACACCTTCTGTTAGTGAAAGCAGGTAACTAATGTAGGTCTTTCATAACAGTGAGGTATCATAAAGCAAATGTTCGAAAAGTGGGGGACACTTGTACCATGGAATACCGGGGACACTTGTGTCAGACAAGGGTTCACAATTCAGCTGCTCAGAATTCAAAGCCTTTGCTAGGGACTGTGAGTTTAAACACCAGACAGGCAGTCCATGGCACCCACAGGCAAATGGAGAAGTGCAAACTGTTAAGAGTCTCCTACTGAAGGCAAAAAACCCCTACAAAGCACTGCTAGCTTATCGCTACACACCTCTTGTGAATGGCTACAGTCCATCAGAGCTGTCAGTGGGCAAGAAACTGAGAACAAACTTGCCTGTACTTCCTTCCCTTCTCCCACCTCACTTACCAGACTTAGACAAAGTGAGAAATTTTGAGGCAACACAGTGTGAGAAAATGAAGAATGTGCAAGATCTCAGACACAGAGCAAAGTATTTGTCACTGCTCAGGAGAGGTGAAGTTGTTCGGGTTTCAGACCAATTCACCCACAGAACGATAGTCCAGCAGCATTCATCACGATTGTTTGTGATCAGAACATCACAAGGTGAAATCAGGTGGAACGGGCGTGCGTTTGTGCAACTTCAAAGTCCACGTAAAGTAGAGAAAGAAATGGAGTGGCCTGATGATGAGGATCACTCTCCTAAGGTGGACACACCTTTTCAAGAATCTCCATCCTGTCCAACACTTCCAGAAACCTATACCAGATGGGGTAGTTTATCTGTCACATCACAGAGATATACTCCATAGCCTAATAGCTTGGTGCAAGTGACTACAGAGACAGAATAATCCTCTCACTTTGCCAGAGTCTTCAGGTAGTCTACCCTGACCTCCATTAGGTTTAGTGTTTTTAAAAAGAGCTCTAATATTGAAAACATATCAAGAAATGAGATTGTTCTTCAAAAAAAAAAGGAATTGGTGACAAAAGGAGGAAAACAAAGAGAAACTCAGTTAAAATGTTGCTAATTTTTTTTGTTTTTGTAAGGAGCATAAGTTACATGCTATGGGAAAGTGAAATGAATCACTCGATTTCAGTGACTATAATTGCAAAACAGTTCTATGGACGAGAAGTACATACCTATTTTTCCTTTTGTTTCAAGAAGGGTAGTTAATAGTGGTACTCCTATGTCATTCAGTTAGCTACTTCTACATGGGAGGGAGGAGTTCACATACTCCTGAGTATGTTATCAATAAAACTCAGTTGAGGGTTATCAATAAAACTCATTTGAGGGTTATCAATAAAGCTCAGTTGAATATCCTGCAAGGGTGGCGTCCTAGTGTGCTCTGCACTATCCCTCAATATCAAAAAATAACAATGCAGAATAAATGGAAACAACTGTAGAGAGTGTAGTGCTGGTAGACAATGAGGTACAATGTCATAATCAGGTAGATTGTGAGGTCAGGAGTCCATCTCATCATTCTAAGGAAACACTCAATTATCCTATAACAGTAAGGTAGAAGCTGCCCTTGAGCCTGGAGGCATATACTTTCAGGCTTTTGTGTCTTATGCCTGATTGGGGGAGGGCTGTAGAGAAAAGAAGAAGAGAGAATATCTGGCATGGTTGAGAATTTTGGTTACGCTGACTGTTTTACTGAAGCAGCAAGAACTGTAGACAGAATTCATGAAGGGGAGGCTGGCTTCTGCGAGATACTGAGCTGTGTCCACAACTCCGCAGTTTCTTGCAGTCACAGGCAGGGCAGTCGCCATACCAAGCTGTGGTGAATCTGGATACTTTCTGATACATTGATTAAAAAAATATTGAGGGTCAAAGGGGACATGCCAAATTTCTTCACCCTCCTGTGGAAGTA
The DNA here is from genome assembly GCF_030028105.1 of Mobula birostris. Lineage (NCBI taxonomy): Eukaryota > Metazoa > Chordata > Chondrichthyes > Myliobatiformes > Myliobatidae > Mobula > Mobula birostris. Next base: position 47,988,870 of record NC_092376.1, read on the forward strand.
AAAGCACTGATGAGCTTTTTTGGCTGTGGTGGCTACACAGTTGGACCAGGAGAGGCTATTTGTGATGTTCACTCCTAGCCTGTCCAGGTCTAACCACAGGACAGGCTAGAGACTTGAAGCTTTCAGCACTCTTGATCTCAGCATAACAGCACTACCCCTTACTCTTCCAGAAGTCAATGACCATCACTTTTGCTGACATTAAGGGAAAGTTTTTTTTCATTATCCAATGTCAATAGGTTCTCTATTCCCCTTCTTGTACTCCAACATTATTTTATTTATGGCCCACACTTTTGTTATCATCTGCAAACGTAGATGATTTAGACCAAAATTTGGCCAGGCATTTGTGAGTGTATTGGGATTTGAGTGGGGGGCTGAGGAAGCAGCAAGGATTAGCAACAGGACTTGTGAATCCTGGTTCAGGATTCCCTTACGATCAACTTGCAAGTTGAGTCTATACTGAAGAAGATAAATGCAGTTGGCAGTCACTTTGAAAGGAACAGAATATAAAAGCAAGGATGTACTTCTGAAGTTTAATGTTTTAGTCACACTGTATTTGGAATATTATGAGCAGTTTTGGGTCCCATATCTAAGTAAGAGTGTGCTGCCCCTCCCAGACAGAGTCCAGAGGAAGTTCGAAACTTCACAAGTATGATCCCAGCAGTGACAGGCTTACCTTATGAGAGGCATTTGATAGCTCACTGGAGCTCAGAATGATAAGGGGGAGATTCCATTGAAATCTATTGAACATTGAAAGGCCTGGACAGAATGGATATGGAGAGGATGCTTCCACTATTAGGAGTGTCTGGGATCCAAGCGCACAGCCTCAGGATGAAGGGAGATCCCTTTTAAAACTGAGGAGATATTTCATCAGTCAAAGGCGAGGAGGGTGAATCTGTGAAATTCATGCCACAAAGGGCTGTACAGGCCAGGTCATTGGGTATATTAAAGGCAGAAAAGCAGACTCACTGAGTTTCTCCAGCATCTTGTACGTTGCTCCAGATTCCAGTACCTGGAAGCTGTTGGAGTTTCACTCTTCAAGGCAGATAGCAAGTTCAAAATCATGCTCCTGACTTGTAAAAAGTGGAAAGGCTTTGGCGGTGTCTTGGTAGATGAACCACTTTCAAGAAAATAAGCAGGATCTTTTGAAATTTCAAGGATAAGTGTTGCATTTTCATTGGATACAGTCATTGCCAAGTACCTTTGTGGCACAAGTATAGTTATGCTTTATCAGCCTAATTATCAATGTTACCCCGGTCTCTCTGGATGCAGGCGGATGAATACTTCATTTGTTAATGAGTAGCAAATGCAATTGAATGTTTTCAGTCATCAGCAAACATCCTCACTTCTCAGTTTATGGTGGAGAGGAGGTCATTGATGAAGATAGTTACAGTTACAACACTGCCTTGAGAACTCCAGCAGTGATGTCCTCTGGGTTAGGAGGATCGACCTTTGACAACCACAATCCTAATCCTTTGTGTGACATATGACTCCAACCATTGGAGTGCTTTTTCTTTGATGCCCACTTTTAATTGGGATGGCCACTTCATTAAGGGTGGTCATTCTCCTATTGAAGCTGGGCGTTCCTGACAAAACAAAAAATGGGCATTTGCGAATGTGGAAAATATCTTTCATTACTTTTCTAATGGACATGGAATATACTGGGGTAAAATATTTGCAGATTAAATTGGTCTTGTTTTTTTGTGGGGATAGGACATGCTTGAGTCATCTTCCACACTGTTATGTAGATGTCAGTTTTGCTATCATACAGGAATGGCTTAGCTAGAAGTGTTTTAGAGGGGAAGCCTTCAGTGCCATGGCCTGTGATGATCCTGCGCTCTACAAAGTTTGTTGACACATTGTGCAGTGTCCATGAATAGATACAATCACAAGGAAGACTTTCTTAGTAGCTTTTAGGAGATTTGGTATGCCACCAAATATCTAACAAACTTCATGAGATGCTCTGTTTGAAGTACGCTGACAGGTTCCATTATAACCTGGTACAGCAATTTCAACACAAGGGATCGCAAAAGACTGCAGAGAGTGGTGAACCGAACTCAGTCCATCACTGGTACAGCCTTCCCTATCGTTGAAAGCATTTATGTGAGGTGCTGCCACAAGAAGGCAGCATCTGCCATCAAGGATCCTCACCATCTGTGTCATGTCCGCTTCTTGCTGCTACCTTTGGGCAAAAGGTATAGAAGCTTGATATCCAACAAAAGCAGGTTCAGGAGCAGAAACTTTCCTACACCTATCAGGTTATTGAACTGACCTGCACAACCCTTATTCTACCTCTGCAACAGAACACAATGGACATATCTTGCCCGATAATGGATGTGTCTTTTTTGCACTGTCTTATTTTGCACAGTCCTTTTTCTTCACTGCCTAATTTACATATAATTTATGTTCTGTGTGTTGCTGTCTGAATCTGTGTGCCTGTAATGCTACTACAATCAGGATTTTTTTTTACATTCTAGCTTATTGCACTTGCATATGTCAGTAAACTTGACTTCACAAATCAGCCCAATTGCTTTTCAAGATGATAGAAAATTTTGATGAACATACTGAAATAAACTTCCTGACCAATGGATCAAAACTAAAAGTCCTGGGTTTAAATCATCAGCAAATTATCTGCCGTCCAAATGAAAGTTGTTTTACATTCAGCTTTGCTTAAATGTGGAAAGCTCAATCTGAAGAAGTAATTTCATGATTTTAGAAAAGATTTGTAAATAAATGAATATGAGGAACTTACAGGGTTACAGATTAAGCATAAGTAGCAACAACAGTGCAAGTGTTTTTTTAAACTGTGCACAGGCAAATGAGCCACGTTATCTCCTCTTGTGTCAGATTCAATATACCTGATGAAGAGAGCATTCACACCATAAACATTAATCCAATTACATGATAATTTCCTTGGACTTTTGTGCTGCTTGGCTGATAATTATGCCAAAGCTGTAAATAGTTTATTATCATGGTGTTTCAGTGAGCCAAAACACTCAGTCCCTAATGCTCAGCTGAAACCAATCTCAGGCTGACTTTCACTGATTGGTTGCTGTCCTAATCAAGGATTCAATTGTTCTGGAGTAACCCATTTAAATAGTCATACCGGGGAGTGTGAGTTTGTGTTGAGTATTGAGACTGGGCATAGAAATGATCATCTTCTTAAAGCTGTGTTGCAGGATTGTTAGGAGTATCCCCAGAAGAGTGTTTTTAGTTTTGGGTGGCTGGGTTCTTATGCTAATTTTTTTTTTGATTCATGCAATATGTCCTACTGTAGCTTTCTCATTAACCCAACCTTATTTTTTTCCCAATAACTTTATCTGATTTTAGGTTACATGCATTAATAAAGTCTAAGGATTCTGTTATGCCTGAGAGTCTGTTGGTCCATCAATGTATTAAGGAAGATTTTTATGATATGTTAACCATTTTTACTGATGGATCAAAAGATGATTTAACTGGAAATGTTGGTGTGCCTGAATTACAAGTAATAATAATGAGATGTCTTACTAACCACTTATCAGTATGTAGCGGAATTGGTTGCCATCATTTTGGATTTACAGTGGGTGGAGGAAATGTATCCTTGCAAAGTTGTAATTTGTTAAAGCACACAGTATTGGGGGTAAGGTATTGATGTGGGTGGAGAGTTGGTTAGCAGACAGGAAGCAAAGAGTGGGAATAAACGGGACCTTTTCAGAATGGCAGGCGGTGACTAGTGGGGTACCGCAAGGCTCAGTGCTGGGACCCCAGTTGTTTACAATATATATTAATGACTTGGATGAGGGAATTAAATGCAGCATCTCCAAGTTTGCGGATGACACGAAGCTTTGCGGATGACACGAAGCTGGGTGGCAGTGTTAGCTGTGCGGAGGATGCAGGGTGACTTGGATAGGTTGGGTGAGTGGGCAAATTCATGGCAGATGCAATTTAATGTGGATAAATGTGAAGTTATCCACTTTGGTGGCAAAAATAGGAAAACAGATTATTATCTGAATGGTGGCCGATTAGGAAAAGGGGAGGTGCAACGTGACCTGGGTGTCATTATACACCAGTCATTGAAAGTGGGCAGGCAGGTACAGCAGGCGGTGAAAAAGGCGAATGGTATGTTGGCATTTATAGCGAGAGGATTTGAGTACAGGAGCAGGGAGGTACTACTGCAGTTGTACAAGGCCTTGGTGAGACCGCACCTGGAGTATTGTGTGCATTTTTGGTCCCCTAATCTGAGGAAAGACGTCCTTGCCATAGAGGGAGTACAGAGAAGGTTCACCAGATTGATTCCTGGGATGGCAGGACTTTCATATGAAGAAAGAATGGATGAACTGGGCTTGTACTCGTTGGAATTTAGAAGATTGAGGGGGGATCTGATTGAAACGTATAAGATCCTAAAGGGATTGGACAGGCTAGATGCAGGAAGATTGTTCCCGATGTTGGGGAAGTCCAGAATGAGGGGTCACAGTTTGAGGATAGAGGGGAAGCCTTTTAGGACTGAGATTAGGAAAAACTTCTTCACACAGAGAGTGGTGAATCTGTGGAATTCTCTGCCACAGGAAACAGTTGAGGCCAATTCATTGGCTATATTTAAGAGGGAGTTAGATATGGCCCTTGTGGCTACGGGGGTCGGGGTATGGAGGGAAGGCTGGGGCGGTGTTCTGAGTTGGATGATCAGCCATGATCATAATAAATGGCGTTGCAGGCTCGAAGGGCCGAATGGCCTACTCCTGCACCTATTTTCTATGTTTCTATGTTCAGATTCCTTTTCAGTTTTGCTGAGTCTTAAAACAGGTCATTCCAGCAGTAAGTCAGATATATTGTTAGAAGCTCATCAAATTTTATTTCATATTCAAAGTATTAGTTTGCACACCTGGTCCTTATGGGTCCCTGCACATAGAGGTGTTTAGGGGAATGAGCAGGTTGATTGTTTAGCTGAAAAAGCTGTTAAAAGTTCAACCGTGTATATAGATCTTCCACTTAGCAAATCAGAAACTAAGGGGTTGGTAGGATCAAGAATTAGGAAGGTCATGGCAAGACCTGTGGGATAATACACATAAGGGGAGACACCTTCATTAAAATACATAAAGCTGTTGTGTTTATAGGAGAAGGGGGTAAAACAAGAAGGGAAGGAATTGTATTGACTTGGAACTGGACAAGCTATGCTTAATTATTCCTTGTATCTTGTTGGAAAACACAATTCTGTGTTGTCTAAGTTTTGTCATCATTGTGAAATGATTGAACATGTATTATTAGTGTGAAGCATATAAGGCTGAAAGAGATCAAATGTAGGCTTTATTACAATCTTTGGGATTTGATAGTTTTCATTTAAAAAGTAAGTTATGGGAGTGACTTTAATTCAGAGCATAGTCTTCCACTACTTACAATCTATAGGGCTTTTGGGGGTAATTTTTCTTTCATTTAAAAAAGAAGTTGGGTTTTATTTTCCATTTCTCTACACCACACTCCAGTACAATTGGTGGCAGTAATGCACCTTTAAGTTGGGCTCCTGTCTGCTATTAAAAGTTAAAAGAAGTGTGAGTTTGTGTTGAGTTTTGAAGCTGGTATAGTTTTACTGAATAAAGGGTTAGTTTGAATTCCAGCTTGTTCTGTTGTCTGGGGTCTCATCAATAGCTATAGGCCAGTGAGCACAAAAAATTGGCAATGAGGTACTGTATTGTATTGACATAACAATTTCAGCAGAAGACTGGTGTGCAATTCTCCAACAGCAGCAAGCTCAATTTGAGGCAGCACAGCTGAAGTTAATCAAAATGTTAACCAGCATGTTATCAGTATGAATAACCTGCTCAAACACTGAACAGAACTCATGTGATTCAGTTGTTGCATCCATTTCCAACTTCTAGTTCGTTGCTGCTTCGGGCGTTGCATTTGAAAATTGGGTACTGCTAAACATGAGTGCTATTTCAACTTCATTCTGCCTACGGACCTGTGGGACTTATAATTTGATGAATCTGTCTGACAGCTAACAAGCATTTTTGGAAAGCAGTCATCTCTCTTCAGCATTCACTACCATTGGCTAAAACTTGTTAAACAAGACACTGATGACTTTATCACAAATCCCAGATTCATCAATCACAAACGTGAACAGTTCAAGCTGGGTACCATGACTGAATCACAGGTCAGCTGTCTGATAGTTGTTGACTTCAGGCACCTGGCGATGCAGATATCGGCAAACAGCTCCTGCCCAGACTGGAGCAAGACCCTGAAATGACTCAACAAGCAATCACTCAAGAATACCACTGTTTGATCAACCTGAACCTTGGTTGAACAGACAGAGGTCGATTCAGTGTCTGATGAGCCAGATATTATCACTTAACAGGTCTCCAAGCAGCTAAACACAGTTTATTGGAACTATGGTCCGTGGCATTAGGCAAGAAACAGCCAATACAAAAAACATGTTTGCAGCAAATGCCATTGACATGGTCACAAAGAAGGCTTTTGTTGTCCTTCACTATGTCCAAGGCCAGTGGAACACAAGGACAAAAAGTTTCAAAAGCAATCAGATTTTACAAAGATTTAATGGTCACATTTACAGTGGACTTCACTTCCAGGAGATAGTACGTCATCATATTTATCAACAATCAGTTGGTCAATCTCCAACTCAACATAGTGTAAGACCATTATTTCCAAACGCATGTGGTGGTGGAAACTTGGGCCAGATCATCTCATCATTCTACCTACAGTGCGTTGGGTGGAACCTTCCAGCTGATTGGCGAACTGCATTGCATGGTGATGCTGAACAGTAATCGAGTCAATGGTGTGTGCTACCTAACAGACCATCCAGGTCTGAATGTCCTTGGAATTGACTGGATGGATAAGCTTGATCTTTGGAGAATCCCTCTGAATGAAATCTGTATGAAAGACTTTGGCTATTCAAATCATGTCAGCTGATATCATAACACCATCAGTATGTGAGATCATATAATGACAACTGCAACGATGTTATGCAGCAGTGTTTCTTGAAGGTTTAGGTTGCTGCACCAAACTGCAAGCAGAATTCCATCTTCATCCAGATGCAAAACCAGTTTTCTGCCCTGAAAGACCAGTACCATACACAGCCTTCCCAATCATGGAGCAAGCGTTAGATCACCTGTGATGAGCAGGTGTGATTAAAGCTATCAACTACTCGCATTGGGCAGCTCCAATAGTCATTATCAAGAAAACCAGTGGTACAGTGAGGTCCAGACTTCTCAACTGGTCTCAATGCAGCTCTAGAGACACACTGGTTCCCATTACCGGTACCAGCAGATCCCTTTGCAAAATTGAATGGAGGTCACTATTTTGCAAAGTTTGACTTGCCTGAAGCCTACTTCCAAGTAGAAGTAGCAGAAAATTCACAGAAGCTTCTCACCATTACAACACATGGTAGTGTGTTGGTTGTCTGTCTTATCCAACGATGACAGTGAAACGTGGGAGAGAGTTTTTTTTAAGTGGGAAAGCTATTGCACTGGGACAGTTCCACTCTTTTGACCTCGGAAGTCCAGGTCCAATGGTACAAGTAGTCGTCACAAACTGAGGTCTTCCTTGGTTAACCATGACTTCTTCTGTGCCTTATATTGCCTTTCACTCTCCAAGAAGTGTTGCAGAACTGCCTTCTTGGCCATTGGATCTCACTGTTGATCTCATTTGAGGATGTTCTATGAGTCTGTGGTGGCCAGTGCTATCATGTTTGCTTTTGTGTGCTGGGGCAGCAGGCTGAGGGTAGCAGACACCAACAGAATCAACAAACTCATTCGTAAGGCCAGTGATGTTGTGGGGATGGAACTGGACTCTCTGACGGTGGTGTCTGAAAAGAGGATGCTGTCCAAGTTGCATGCCATCTTGGACAATGTCTTCCATCCACTACATAATGTACTGGGTGGACACAGGAGTACATTCAGCCAGAGACTCATTCCACCGAGATGCAACACAGAGCATCATAGGAGGTCATTCCTGCCTGTAGCCATCAAACTTTACAACTCCTCCCTTGGAGGGTCAGACACCCTGAGCTAATAGGCTGGTCCTGGACTTATTTCCTGGAATAATTTACTTTTTACTATTTAACTATTTATGGTTTATTACTATTTATTATTTATGGTGCAACTGTAACGAAAACCAATTTCCCCCGGGATCAATAAAGTATGACTATGACTATGACTATTGGCCAGTCTGCCAGAGCTTACTTCACATGCGAGGACAGATATGACGGCTACCCTCACTTGTTTGGCCTGCAAGTCTAAGGGGTGTACTAGAGTGTGGACACTGTCTCATACTTGGAGCCACGATTGAGAGCTGAATGTCCAGTGGGGACCAAAGCTGAATGAGATGTCACAGAATGGAAAAGACGAACTCCTTCACCAGAAGTGCTATCCCTCCCTGAACACCACATGCATAGCAGTGTGCACTGGATACATTCCCCCTTTAATAATCATTAGGAACTAATGGACAGTTTTGTAGGACTCTAGTAGCTGTTTTGGTTGGCTCTATTCACAGGTATTCATGTGCTGTATGGTTGAATGATAATTCAATTTGAACTTAGTATTGACAGTGTTCTAATTTGTTCTGTATTTTGTTTAAGTACATAATTGGTTACTCAGTTAAATGATAGTTTGTCTTTTTGAAACTTCAGCTAATTGGGACAGTTGCATAATTGGGCCAAAATGTACTGGTTCTGATGTGTACCAATTAACTGGAATCCTCTGTATATATAAATTGCGCAGTGTTGAGTGTCTGAATTGGTTGCATCGCTGCTTGCCATGGAAGCACCAATGTCCAGAATGGAAAAAGGCTACAGAAAGTGGTATTACATTCCTGTCCATCACAGGCAAAACCTTCCCCACCATTGAATACAATTACACAGAGTGCAGTCACAAGAAAGCCCCATCCATCATCGAAGACCCCCACCATCCTGTCAATATCCTCTTCTCCCTACTACCGTCGGGCAGGAGGTACAGAAAGTTTAGGTCCCACATCACCAGGTTCAAGAACAATTATGAACCTACAACCATCAGGCTCTTAAACCAGAGTGGATAACTTCAATTCCCACTATTCTGAACTGATTCTACAGCTTTCAGACTAATTTTCAAGGACTACTTGCAACTCGTGTTCTCACTTTAAAAAAATGCAGTTTGTCTTTTGAACGTTGATAGGGTTTATCTGTTTATGTATAATTTTTCATAAATTCTATTGCATATCTTTTCCTGTAAATGTTTGCAGAAAAATGAATTTCAAGGCAGCATTTTTATAGCAACATACTGTATATGTACTTTGATAATAAATTTACTTTGAGCTATATATGGTTTGGGTTCCCTTACCTAAAACAAATCATCTGGTAACATTGGGGACAGTCCAAAGGAGACCGGGTTAATTCCTTGGAGGAGAGGCGCTAGACAGTTTGAGTTTGTATTCCATGGAGGTTTGAAGAATGAAGTGTGACCTAATTCAAACTTGAAATCCCGAAGTGGTTTGATGGGGTAGATGTTGAGCTATTTTTTCTAGTAGGAGAGTCACAAACAAGAGGACATGGTTACAAAGTAAGATTCATAGAAATTTATTTTCTCAATTCTACAGCATCTCAGGAATTCTCCATCGTCGAGAGTTATGCAGGTTTGATCATTCCTGGAATGGCCATCTGTTGGTTGAGACGACCATGAATTTTGAATTATAGCTGCTTACATTGTTGCTGTAGCACTGTCTGTGGTTGACCAGACCAACGCAAGAATGGCGGTCTTCATTACAAAGGTCGCAACTATGAATGGTTTCAGCTCTGCAGGAGCTATAACGTTCCTTTCTTTGGGCCTGCTTGTCCTCTGCTATTTTCAGGAATTTTTCTTTGCCGGACTTAAGGTGTTGTTTCAGGGTGCTTCTCCACCTGGTGCAGCTGGCTGCAAGTTCCTCCCAGGTCTTAATGTTGATGTTCAGCACCCTCATGTCCCACTTGCGGATATCCTTGTAGTACAGTTATCTGAAGCCAGCTCACCATAGAGAATGTCTTACAGAATGTGGCCCAGCCAGCACAGCCTACGCTGCCTGAGCAGGACGTACATGCTCGGGGGGCCGGACAAGAGAGAACCTCAGCATTTGTCTCTCCAGAAGATCCCAAGACACCTTAAATGGAAGGTGTTGAGCCTTCTCTCCTGCTTAGTGTATGTTTTCCAGATTTCACTGCCATACAGCAGTGTGCTGGTGATGCAAGTGTTGAACATTGCCATCTTTGTTTTGGCTGTGAGTTTGTTTTCCCAAACTCGCATGGTGAGGTGGACAAGAGTTGATGCTGCCCTCCCAAAATGCTTGTCAATTTCTGTGTTCAAGGAGGGGTTGTCACTGACGTTGGACCCCAGGTATGTGAGCTGAAGAACAAGTCCAGTTCGTAGTTATCAGCGGTAAAGCCTGGTGTTGCCATCAGATTTTGCCTCAAGGTTTGTTTTACCAGGCTGATAGTCAGACCAAATTCCTTTCAAGCCTGGGAGGTGATTCCTCAAGCACTGGAGGAGTTGCAGATTGTGGGTTACGACTGCTGTATCATCAGCAAACTGCATGTCTTTAATCATAGCCTCACGCACCTTGGCTCTGGCTCTTAGGCTGGTGAGGTTTAAAAGCCTGCCTCTGTTGCAACGCCAAATGTGTGCCTCAGGAGAAAGTTGGGACAAGAACACAGCCTTGCTTGCTTATGTCAAAGGGCTCTGAAAAGCTGCTGTTGTACTGCACAGTCCCTTTCATGTTGTTGATGAAGGATCCAAATGGAGATAAATATTTGAAAGATCAAAGAATTAACCTGGCATAGAAGAGGAGTTGAAACCAGAATAGATCAGGCATGATCACATTGAATGGTGAGGTATGCTTGAGGGCAAGTGGCCTATTCCTGTCTCTATTTTATTGTGTACTTCTAGGATGAAGGCAAATTAGTCTGTTAGGAATGATTTTAGCCACAAGATGCCAGTATTGTGAAACATCATTGCTCTTAAACCTGCCACATGTTGCTTGAATTTCCAGCATCTGCAGAATTCCTCCTGTTTCATATCCAGAATATCCTTGAATAGTATTTCAGAACCAAGTATAAGTATGTACTTATTTTTTACTTAATAATGATGACTGATATACAGATGTTTACAAGTTTCAAAAATACTAACAAAAGGCCTGCTAACTGTATGAGGAAAATGAAGTGCATACTTTCTTCCCAAGAGGACATAGTGGAAAGGATGCACAAGCAAGGCTGAAAAAACAGTACTTGAAATATAAAATATTAGTAGGAATATGGCTGGTTTTTATCCAGCTAGCTTGGTAAAACTCAACTGCATAATTTTCTACTTGTTTTTGCTTGATTCAGTTTGGTCATGAAGGCACTGGCTGGCAATATTAACTTGTCCATTGTGTTTGGGTCTGCTCGTGCATTGTCTTATTAATAAACAATTGTAGTTCATCCATCATCATCATACTCAGTTACTGGAGTACCTAACCGGGCTGCGGTATAGGGTTGACCTAGCCCAATCTTTGATCAGAGATCATAATTAACTGGAATTTCCACCCCAATTACCACAAACTCCCTCTCCCCTCCCCCAATAAAAATTGTGGCGGAAGCAAAAACTACAATTTAGCTTGTCTGTTTGTTAATATTATGTTTGAAGGTGTGGACAATGACATACATTTCTCTTGCATTACTTTAATTGTGATTGCCTTCCTTTTATAAATATAAATCATTTTCAAAAGTTTTTGTGTGCTTCTTGAGAAAAATCAACTTGGCTCTTGATCAATCATATTTTTCACTTTAGATCTCATGGCATATACTGCTAAATTCTCTGACATTGGGCAAAGTTTTATATAATTCATTTGCTACAGATTAAGTATTGATAAGATTAGTAAAGTGAATTTAAAATCAAATGAGAAAGAAAAGATTGGTAGGTGTTTAGGGAACTTCGAGGGAAAATTAAATGCTTAAATTATTCATGAACTACTATGGGTGCTTTTCCTTAACTGTTATGAACTGTACATTTGATATGTTTATTTTGCATGGTATAAACCTCTTTTTTTACAGTTTTTTTGTTGCATTGTAGAAACTTTAAAAAAATTAATTAAAAAATTATTCATGAACTGGAGTCTCTACGGTCTAACAGTTTTGAATGACAGGAAGACACTGTATAAAAGCATGATAAAGGAGCTATATGTTATTGTGTTTTCCAATTTCACAGCTGGAAAATGTATTGGTTACATGGATTATATTGAGTGGTTTTGTCTACATTCATAATGCGAGAGATAATGGATTATGGCCACACTTGAAAGAAGCATCCTCATTCTGTTTGTAATATGCACAGGCAGAACAGGTTTTAAGATGATTATCACAAGTCTTAGTGAGTGACCCATCAATTGTGATTAACTTTTAAAGTGTCTGAAACAATTCTGTTTGGGGTGGCCAAAGGAACATGTCACAGAGTAACTAAACACTCCATCTGCTTAGATTTCCCAGTTGAAGAGATGAGTAAAATCACTGCACACTAAATGCTGGAGAACTCAGCAGGGCAGGCAGCATCTGTGGAACTGAATAAACAGACGACGTCTTGGGCCAAAACTCTTCATAACTGGAAAGGAACGAGGAAGATGCATGAATAAAAAAGCAGGGGAAGTGGAAGGAGGATAGCTGGAAAGTGATGGGTGAAGCCAGGAGAGTTGGAAAGATAAAGGCTGGAGAAGAAGGAAAAGATGTAAGAGGAAAGTGCACCCTAGGAGAAAGGGAAGGAGGCAGGGACCCAGGGAGAAGTGATAGGCAGGTGAGAAGAGTTAAAAAGGCCAGACTGGGGAAAAGAAGAAGAGGGTAGAGCGAGGGGATTTTTTTTTTAACTGGAAGGAGAAATCGGTATTAATGCCATCAGGTTGGAGGCTACCCAGACAGAATATAAAGTGTTGCTCCTCCAACTTTCTTGGGGGTGGGAGTGGGGGGCTCACTTTGGCACAAGAGGATGCCGTGGACCGACATGTGATTACGGGAATGGGAATCAGAATTAAAATGTTCGGCCAGAATCAGAATCAGGTTTATTATCAGCAGCATGTGACATGAAATTTGTTAACTTAGTAGCAGCAGTTCAATGCAATACATAATATAGAAGAAAAAATAATAAAGTAAATCATATTCAGTATACTTTATACAGTATATGTTTATTGAACAGATTAAAAATCGTGCAAAAAACAGAAATGCTAAATATTTTTTGAAAAAAGTGAGGTAGTGTCCAAGGGTTCAATATCCATTTAGGAATCAGATGGCAGAGAGGAAGAAGTTGTTCCTGAATCGCTGAGTGTGTGCCTTCAGGCTTCTGTACCTCCTACCTGATGGTAACAGTGAGAAAAGGGCATGCCCTGGGTGCTGGAGGTCCTTAATAATGGACACTGCCTTTCTGAGACACTGCTCCCTGAAGATGTCCTGGGTACTTTGTAGGCTAGTACCCAAGATGGAGCTGACTAGATTTACGACCCTCTGCAGCTTCTTTCAGTCCTGTGCAGTAGCACCCCCCCCCCCCCCATACCAGACAGTGATGCAGCCTGTTAGAATGCTCTCCACGGTACATCTATAGAAGTTTTTGAGTGTATTTGTTTACATACTAAATCTCTTTAAACTCCTAATAAAGTATAGCCACTGTCTTGCCTTGTTTGTAACTGCATCGATATGTTGGGACCAGGTTAGGTCCTCAGAGATCTTGACACCCAGGAACTTGAAACTGCTCATCCCCTCCACTTCTGATCCCTCTATGAGGATTGGTATGTGTTCCTTCATCTTACCCTTCCTGAAGTCCACAATCAGCTCTTTGATCTTACTGACATTGAGTGGCAGGTTGTTGCTGTGGCACTACTCCACTAGTTGGCATATCTCACTCCTGTACACCCTCTCATCACCATCTGAAATTCTACGAACATGGTTGTATCATCGTGTATTTGAGCTATGCCTAGCCACATAGTCATGGGGTCCTCTTATGCCTAGATGAGGCCACCCTCAGGGTGGAGGCATTTCCATATTTACAGTACAAATAACCTTTGTTTTAAAAGAAATCTGTGCCTATCTTTGAATGTGAACATGTAGAAAGCTTCACTGACCTCCAATAAATTATTGCATTTGCTCAATATCTGGTGTGAAAATAAGAATTATCTGTATTTCAGGGTCCAAACTGAAAATGATTTGTGAAAAGTAGATTTTGTAACAACTATTAGGTTTCTTTTGCCTGATTGAACAGTATTATGCATCATTTAGATAGCCTAAAGATTTCCAAATAGCATATTAATGTTATTAGATGTTAAACATGGAAAAGCACACAGGACTTGAATGCATTGTGATCCATTTATTTAGTAGTTTGAACAGAAGGTGCAATTAACAAGGTAAGTCTTGAGCAATGAAGTGCAAAGCTTACCAAAGGAATCTTGCAGTTATTAGAAATTTGAATTTAATGGCTTCTCAATTTTAATTTATTTCTCTGCAGAGCTCTGCCACAACACACATCACTCATCACCTAGTGAAATAAATGATACTGTCATTTTGTGTGCGTGTCATTTTCCAGCAGTAACCTATTCTCTAGTGTTTAATTTTTCCTTACAAGAACGTATTTCATTTTTCCCAGTAAGATCAGCAAGGCATGAAATGAACAAAGGAAATTATCTCTGTGCTGCAATTAATGCAATGCTGCAATGGCCATAGATTTCCCAGCATTAGATCCATAGTCTGCACTTGCCGCGGAGGTACATTAGTATTCCACACCTAACCTTGTCAGCATCATTAACAATAATCTTGCTTTCGAACTGCTCTGGAGCTGAGTGACACTGCCCTTGACATTAGTAGACCCTTGCAATGTAACTGAGACAAGTAAAATAACTTCATGAAATTATCCTGGAAAAGCATTGCCTGAGGCCATAAAATGGCTCCTGTCATTGTCAACTAACAGAGTTTAAAAGATTTTCTGGAGCTTCCAAAAGCTATAAAATGTTAACTGAATAATTAAAATTTTAGTTCAGAATTGGGTTTAATATCACCAGCATATGTCATGAAATTTGTTAACTTTGCGGCAGCAAGGGATAAAATAAAAGCTGAATTGCAGTGTGTATATAAAATTGTTAAATTAAGATAAGTATTTCAAAAAACAGAATTAAAAAAAAAGTAGTGAGGTAGTGTTCATGAGTTCAGTGGTCATTTAGAAATTGGATGGCAGAGAAATCATATAGCTATTTTAAAAGTTATCAAATTAAAGTAACCCAAAAAATCAGAAATTTTTCTAACCTTATTCCTTGCAGCTGTAACTTTATGATCAGTTAACTGGCTTGTGTATAACCTGCTTCCTGATCCTACAACAAATTTCTGGTTTCTACTTCCACTTCCTGAACAGGTAGAGATGAACGAGGCTTCTCCCACCTCCGTTCAAACCAATTTTTACAGGAGTACCATTGAGAATGTCCTGATCAGCTGTATGACCATTTGGTACGGGAATTGCAAGGCATCTGACAGCAAGACACTACAAGGGATTGTGAGGACTGCTGAGAGGACCATCGGGGTCTCTCGTCCACCCATCTGAGATATTTATCTAGAGCACTTCATATGCAAGGCCCTTAGCATTGTCAAGGATCCCTCCCATCTGTCCCAAAGTCTCTTTAGCCCCCTACCACCAGGCAGGAGGTACTGCAGCATTAGGACAAGGACTGTTAGGATGGGAAATAACTCCCTCCCCAGGCAGTGAGATACTGAACTCCCCGCCACCACCCAGGTCGTCATTTCTGAAGCACCAGGAGCATTATACTGTTTTCTTTCAGGCTTTGTCATTTAGCACAAAGTGCACTTATGACACATCTAAATGGCAATTTTATTATTTGTTAATTTATTTGTGGTGATACTACTTTGTTGTGTATGAGTTATGGGTACTGTGTTGTGCACCTTGGTCTGAAGGAATTTTGTTTCATTTTGCAGTATACATGCACACAGTTGAATGGCAATAAACTTGAACAAAATGCTGGAGAATTCCAAAATACTCCTGCTTCTCCATTAGAGTATGCGCAGAGCCCAGAATCGGTGCACAACCACGATACCAGAAGAGCTTAAGATCCATATTCAGGTGAGTAATCATAATTGAAAGTGGTTAAAAATGTAAGCAAAGTAGGTAAAGCAAATCCATGCAGAACATCCAGCAAAACTGAGCAATCTGAGTCATAATGTCCCTATGCATTGGTTTTGGTTTATTAACGGCACATGTGACAAGATACAGTGAAAAGCTTGTTGTGCACACTATTTATACAGATCAATCATTACATAGTGCATTGAACTAGAATCAAGTAAAACTATAAAAAGCAGAATAAAGTGTAAAAGTTATTGATAAAGTGCAGTGCAGATAAATGATATAAGTGTAAGATCGCTTAGAAATTAGATTGTGAGGCCGTCCATCTTATTGTGTAAGACATCCGTTCAAAAGTCCCTGGCTCCTTGGGAGCTGTGTTAAGGGACAGGAGATGCAGCTCGATGACCTTCGTCTGGTCAGGGGAGATGGATAAGTGGTTAACAGTCAGGAGAGGGAAGGGCAAGAGTCAGAGGCTAGAGAGCACCCGTGTGGCTGTACTCCTTGACAATAAGTACTCCTGTTTGAGAACTGTTGGGGGGACGGCCTACCTGGGGGAAGCAACAGTGGCCGCACCTCTGGCACAGAGTCTGTCCCTGTGGCTCAGAAGGGTAGGGAAAGGAAGAGGATGGCAGCAGTGATAGGGGACTCTATAGTTAAGGGGTCAGACAGGTGATTCTGTGGATGCAGGAAAGAAACTCGGATGGTACTTTGCCTCCCAGGTGTCAGGGTCCGGGATGATTCTGATCATGTCCACGATATCCTGAAGTGGGAAGTATGTATTGGTACCAACGACATAGGCAGGAAAAGGGAGGAGGTTCTGAAAGCAGACTACAGGGAGTTAGGAAGGAAGCTGAGAAGCAGGACCACAAAGGTAGTCATCTTGGAATTACTGCCTATGCCATGTGACAGTGAGTATAGGAATAGAGTTAGGTGGAGGATAAATGCGTGGCTGAAGAATTGGAGCAGGGGACAGAGTTTCAGATTTCTGGATCATTGGGACCTCTTTTGGGGTAGGAGTGACCTGTACAAAAAGGACGGATTGCACTTGAATCCCAGGGGGACCAATATCTTGGCCGGGAGGTTTGCTAAGGCTATTGGAGAGAGTTTAAACTAGGATTGCTGGGGGGTGGGAACCAAACTGAAGAGATGGAGGAAGAGGTGGTTGACTCACAAATAGAGAAAGCTTAGAGACAGTGCGAGAGGGAGGATAGGCAGGTGATAGAGAAAAGACTTGCTCAGACTGATGGTTTGAGATGTGTCTATTTTAATTCAAGGACTATTATGAACAAAGTGGATGAGCTTAGAGTGTGGATCATTACTTGGAGCTATGATGTTGTGGCCATTACAGAGACTTGGATGGCTCAGGGGCAGAAATGATTACTTAGAGTGCCAGGCTTTAGATGTTTCAGAAAGGACGGGGAGGGAGGCAAAAGAGGTGGGGGCACGGTACTGTTGATCAGAGAGAGTGTCACGGCTGCAGAAAAGGATGAAAACATGGTTGGATTATTTACAGATTCTCTGTGGGTGGAAGTTAGAAACAGGAAGGGGTCAGTAACTCTACTGGGTGTTTTTATAGACCACCCAATAGTAACAGGGACGTTGAGGAGCAGATAGGGAGACAGATTCTGGAAAGGTGTAATAATAACAGGGTTGTTGTGGTGGGAGATTTTAACTTCCCAAATATCGATTGGCATGTCCCTAGAGCGAGGAGTTTGGATGGGGTGGAGTTTGTTAGGTGTGTTCAGGAAGGTTTCTTGACACAATATGTAGATAAGCCTACAAGAGGAGAGGCTGCACTTGATCTGGTATTAGGAAATGAACCTGGTCAGGTGTCAGATCTCTCAGTGGGAGAGCATTTTGGAGATAGTGATCACAATTCTATCTCCTTTACCATAGCATTGGAGAAGGATAGGAACAGACAAGTTAGGAAAGTGTTTAATTGGAGTAAGGGGAAATATGAGGATATCAGGCAAGAACTTGGAAGCATAAATTGGAAACAGATGTTCTCAGGGAAATATACGGAAGAAATGTGGCAAATATTCAGGGAATATTTGCGTGGAGTTCTGCATAGGTACATTCCAATGAGACAGGGAAAGGATGTTAGGGTACAGGAACCAGTCTGTACAAAGGCTGTTGTAAATCTAGTCAAGAAGAAAAGAAGAGCTTATGAAAGGTTCAAAAAACTAGGTAATGATAGAGATGTAGAAGATTATAAGGCTAACAGGAAGGAGCTTATGAAAGAAATTAGGAGAGCCAGAAGGGGCCATGAGAAGGCCTTGATGGACAGGATTAAGGAAAACCCCAAGGCATTCTACAAGTATGTGAAGAGCAAGAGGATAAGATGTGAGAGAATAGGACCAATCAAGTGTGGCAGTAGAGAAGTGTGTATGGAACCGAAGGAGATAGCAGAGGTACTTAATGAGTACTTTGCTTCAGTATTCACTACGGAAAAGGATCTTGGCGATTGTAGGGATGACTTACAGTGGACTGAAAATCTTGAGCATGTAGATATTAAGAAAGAGGATGTGCTGGAGCTTTTGGAAAGCATCAAGTTGGATAAGTCACCAGGACCGGACGAGATGTACCCCAGTCTAGTGTGGGAAGCGAGGGAGGAGATTGCTGAGCCTCCGGCAATGATTTTTGCATCATCAATGGGGATGGGAGAGGTTCTGGAGGATTGGAGGGTTGCAGATGTTGTTCCATTATTCAAGAAAGGGAGTAGGGATAGCCCAGGAAATTATAGACCAGCGAGTCATACTTCAGTGGCTGGTAAGTTGACAGAGAAGATCCTGAGAGGCAGGATTTATGAACATTTGGAGAGGCATAATATGATCAGGAATAGTCAGCATGGCTTTGTCAAAGGCAGGTCGTGTCATACGAGCCTGATTCAATTTTTTGAGGATGCGACTAAACACATTGCTGAAGGAAGAACAGTAGATGTAGTGTATATGGATTTCAGCAAGGCATTTGACAAGGTACCCCATGCAAGGCTTATTGAGAAATTAAGGAGGCATGGGATCCAAGGGGACCTTGTTCTATGGATCCAGAATTGGCTTGCCCACAGAAGGCAAAAAGTGGTTGTAGACGGGTCATATTCTGCATGGAGGTTGGTCACCGGTGGTGTGCCTCAGGGATCTGTTCTGGGACCCCTACTCTTTGTGATTTTTATAAATGACCTGGATGAAGAAGTGGAGGGATGGGTTAGTAAATTTGCTGATGACACAAAGGTCGAGGGTGTTGTGGATAGTGTGGAGGGCTGTCAGAGGTTACAGCGGGACATTGATAGGATGCAAAACTAGGCTGGGAAGTGGCAGATGGAGTTCAACCCAATAAGTTGAGGTGGTTCATTTTGGTAGGTCAAATATGATGGCAGAATATAGTATTAATGGTAAGACTCTTGGCGATGTGGAGGATCAGAGGGCTCTTGTGGTCCGAGTCCATAGGACACTCAAAGCTGCTGTGCAGGTTGACTCTGTGGTTAAGAAAGCATACAGTGTATTGGCCTTCATCAATGGTGGAACTGAGTTTTGGAGCCGAGAGGTAATGTTGCAGCTTAATAGGTAATGTTGGAGTACTGTGCTCAGTTCTGGTTGCCTCACTATAGGAAGGATGTGGAAACCATAGAAAGGATGGAGAAGAGATCTACAAGGATGTTGCCTGGATTGGGGAGCATGCTGTATGAGAATAAGTTGAGTGAACTTGGCCTTTTTACCTTGGAGTGGCAGAGGATGAGAGGTGACCTGATAGAGGTGTATAAGATGATGAGAGACATTGATCATGTGAATATCAGAGGCTTTTCCCCAGGGCTGGAGGGCACAAGAGGGCACAGTTTTAAGGTGCTTGGAAGTAGGTACAGAGGAGATGTCAAGGGTATATTTTTTACGCAGGGAGTGGTGAGTGCATGGCGACAGTGGTGGAGGCGGTCTTTTAAGAGACTCTTGGACAGGGACATGGAGCTCAGAAAAATAGAGGGCTATTGGTAACCCTAGGTAATTTCTAAGATAGGGACATGTTCGGCACAGCTTTGTGAGCCGAAGGGCCTGTATTGTGCTGTAGGTTTTCTATGTTTTTATGATAACAGTGCGATAGAAGCTGTTCGTCAGCATGGTGGTACGTGTGTTCAGTCTTTTGTATTTTCAGCCCGATGAGAGAGGGGAGAAGACAAAATGTCCAAGGTAGGTAGGAGCTTCGATTAAACACGAGGAATTCTGCAGATGCTGGAAATTCAAGCAACACACATCAAAGTTGCTGGTGAACGCAGCCGGCCAGGCAGCATCTCTAGGAAGAGGTACAGTCGACGTTTTGGGCCAAGACCCAGCCCAAAATGTCGACTGTACCTCTTCCTAGAGATGCTGCCTGGCCTGCTGCGTTCACCAGGATCTTTGATTATGTTGGCTGCTTTACTGAGGCAGTGAGAAGTGTAGATGGAGTTCATGGAGGGGAGTCTGGTTCCTGTGATGTGCTGAGCTATGTCCACGATTCTGCAGGTTCTTGCTGTCACGTGCACAGCCATCATGCATCCAGACAGAATGCTTTCCATGGTGCATTGATAAACATTTGTAAAATTCGATGGGGGCATGCCAAATTTTTTTAGCCTCCTGAGGAAGTTTGGCATTGAGGAGTTTTCTTGGTCATGATATCAATGTGGTTAAGCCAGGACAAGCTATGTCATGCAATTTGTGGCAGCAGTACAGTGCAATACATAAAATGTACTATAAATTGTGTATAGAGTGTGACTAGAAAGCAAGATAGTGAGGTAGTGTTCATGGGTTCATTGACCGTTCAGAAATCTGATGGCAGAAGGGAAGAAACTGTTCCTAAAACTTTGTGTGTGTGCCTTTTGGCTCCTGTACCTCTTCCCTGCGCTGCTTCTTATTTAATAAGCTTATTAAATGTTCACACCTAGGAACTTGAAATAGGCAGTAAAAATGTAAAAGGTTTTCCAAACAATAAGTTAGTAATAATAAAAATATTTAGCTGGTGAAAACAATAGTAAGAGTGCTGTTTGCTGTCATCTCTTCCCTCACTCTATTTACCAGATATCTTTTAGACTGTTCAGCTAACAGCATGTGAAGATATATAGATGTTTTGTGGAAAAGTTACAAATTAAAAAGAAAGTTACTACATTACTAGTCAGTCTTGTATTTAATATTTATCCTATTTTCTTGCAACATAGGCAGAAGCCATTTGGCCTGTTGAATCTATACTGGCTGTCAGAACCTCTACCTTGCTGAGGCCAGATGGCAACTCTCAGACACCACCTCTTACTTACCCCTTGAACAGGACCCCACTAAGGAGCACTAGGCCATTGCCTCCCACACCATCACTGACCTTATTGACTCTGGGGATCTTCTATCCACTGCCACCAACCTCATAGTTCCTTTACCCCACATCTCCCATTTCTACATCCTACCCAAGATCCATAACCCTGATTGTCCAGGTAGACCCATTTGCTTCTGCCTGTTCCTGCCTCACTGAACTTGAGTCTGCATACATTGACTGTTTTATTCTAACCCCCCCCCACCCCCAGTTCATTCCTTTCCCACCTACATCAATGATACTTCACAGGCTCTTGAACTTTTCAATGACTAAATTCTCTGGCCCCGATCATTTATTTTCATTATGGATGCAGTCCCTATACACCTCTATCCCCCCATCAAGAAGGCTTCAAAGCTATTCATTTCTTTCTGGTCACCAGACGCTGCCAGTTCCCTTCCACCACCACTCTCCTCTGTATGGCAGAACTGGTCTTCACTCAATAATGTTTTCTTTGGCTCCTCCCGCTGCCTTCAAACAGAAGGTGTAGTCGTGGCACTCGCATGGGCCCCAGCTATGCCTGCCTTTTGTTGGCTACTTGGAACAGTTCATGTTCCAAGCCTACACCAGCATCACTCCCCAGCTCTTCCTATGCTACGTCGACTGCATTGGTGCTGCTTCTTGCACCCATGCTGAGCTCATCAACTTCATCAACTTTGCCTCCAACTTCCACCCTGGCCTCAGATTTACTTGGTCCATTTCCGACACCTCTCTTCCCCCTTTCTCGATCTCTCAGTCTCCATCTCTGGAGACAGTTTATGTACTGATATCTTCTATAAACACACTGACTCTCACAGCTATCTGGACTATACCTTTTCCCAACTTGTCACTTGTGAAAATGCCATCCCCTTCTCTCAGTTCCCCTGTCTCTGCCGCATCTGCTTTCAGGATGTGGCTTTTCATTCCAGAACAACTGAGATGTCCTCCTTCAAAGAAAGGGACTTCCCTTCCTCCACCATCAACGCTGCCCTCACCTGCGTTTCTTCCATTTTCATACATCTGCCCTCACCCCATTCTCCTGCTGCCACACTAAGGATAAGATTCCTCTTGTCCTCACCTATCTCCCCACTAGCCTCTGTGTCCAGCACATTTTCCTGTGTAACTTCTGCTATCTCCAACAGGATCCCACCACCAAGCACATTTTTCCCTCCCTCCCCCCAACCTTCTGCCCTTCTGCAGGGATCACACCCTATGCAACTCCCTTGCACCTGTCCACTCGTCCTTCCCCACTGATTTCCCTCCTGGTACTTGTCCTTGCCAGTCGAACAAGTGCTACACCTGCCCCTACACCTCCTCCCTCGCTACCACTCAGGGCCCCAAACAGTCCTTCCAGGTGAGGCGACACTTCACCTGTGAGTCTGTTGGGGTCATCTACTGTGTTCAGTGCACCTGATGTGGCCTCCTGTATATTGCTGAGACCCAATGTAGATTGGCAGACTGCTTCACTGAGCACCTGCACTCCTGACACAAAAAAAAGCAGACCTCCTGCTGGCCACCTATGTCAATTCTACTTTCCATTTCCATTCCGACATGTCAGTCCATGGCCTTCTCTACTGCCAAGATGAGGCCACACTCAGGTTGGAGGAGCAACACTGGGTATTCCATCTGGGTAGCCTCCAACCTGACACATGAAGATCGATTTTTTCAAACTTCCAGTAATGACCAACCCCCAGTACCCCTTCACCATTCCCCATTTCTGTTCCTCTCTCTCATCTTTTAAAAAAAAACTACAGAGAGCAACTAAAAGAATCATCAGGAGGGGAAAAGATGAAATATGAAAGCAAGCTAGCAAACAATATCAAAGTGGATAGTAAAAGCCTTTTCAATATGTTTTTAAAAAAAGAGATGAGAGTAGATATAGGACCGCTAGAAAACGACGCTGGAGAAATAATAATGGGGGAAAAGAGATGACAGATTAACTAAATGAGTATTTTGCATCAATCTTCACTGTGGAAGATGCTAACAGTGTGCCAGATGTTGAAGGATGTGAGGGAAGAGAAGTGAATGCAGTTACTATTAGAAGGGAGAAGGTGTTCAAAGCTGAAAGACCTAAGGGTACATAAGTCACCCGGACCAGGTGAACTGCGCCCTAGAGTTCTGAAAGAGGTAGTGGTAAAGATTGTGAAGGCATCAGAAATGATCTTTCAAAAATTATTGGACTCTGGCATTATGCCGGAGGACTGTAAAATTGTCACTTTACTCTATAAGAAAGGAGGAACGCAGCAGGAAGGAAATTATTGACCAGTTAGCCTGACCTCAGTGGTTGGGAAGATGTTGGAGTCAATTGTTAAGGATTAGGTGATGGAGTACTTGGTGTCACAGGACAAAATACGGCAATGTCAGTATAGTTTCCTTAAGGGAAAATTTTGCCTGACAGATCTGTTGGAATTCTTTGAGGAGATTACAAGTAGGATAGATAAAAGGGATGTCGTGGATGTTGTTTATTTGGACTTTTAGAAGGCCTTTGACAAGGTGCCACACATGAGGCTGCTTACCAAGTTAAGATCTACTTTCCAGTTACTAACATGGTTAGAGCATTGGCTGATTGGTTGGAGGCAGCGAGTGGGAATAAAAGGATCCTTTACTGGTTGGCTGCCAGTGACCAGTGGTGTTCCGCAGGGGCCGGTGTTGGGACCGCTTCTTTTTATGCTGTATATCAGTGATTTAGATGATAGAATAGATGGCTTTGTTGCCAAGTTTGCAGATGTTACGAAGATTGGTGGAGGGTCAGGTAGTGTTGCAGAAATTAGGTAGGCTGCAGAAGGACTTGGAGAGATTAGAAGAATGGACAAGAGAGTGGCAAATGAAATACAATGTTGGAAAATGCATGGTTATGCACTTTGATAGTAGAAATAAATGTGTGGACTATATTCTGAATGGGGAGAAAATCTAGAAATCTGAGATGCAAAGGGATTTGGGAATCCTTGTGCAGAACACCCTGAAGGTTAACTTGCAGGTTGAGTTGGTGGTGAGGAAGGCAAATGCAATGTTAGCATTCATTACAAGAGGTCTAGAATACAAGAGCAGGGATGTGATGTTGAGGCTTTATAAGGCATTCGTGAGGTCTCACCTTGAGTATTGTGAAGTATTGGGCTTCTCATCTAAGAAATGATGTGCTGGCATTGGAAGGGGTTCACAAGGATGATTCTAAGAATGAAAAGGTTATCATAGGAGGAACGTTTATAGCTCTGGGTCTGTACTTGCTGGAATTTAGAATGATGGGGGGGGGGGCGATCTCATAGAAACCTTTTGACTGTTGAAAGGCCTAGACAGTAGATGTAGAAAGAATGTTTTCTGTGGTGGGGCGAGGGTCTAGAAGAGGGCACAGTCTCAGGATAGAGGGGCATCCATTTAAAACAGATGCGGAGAAATTTCTTTAGTCAAAGGCTGGAGAATTTGTGGAACTTGTTACCACAAGCAGCTGTGGAGGCCAGGTCGGTGGGTGTATTCACGGCAGAATTTGATAGATTCTTGATTGGACATGGCATAAAAGGTTACGGCGAGAAGACCGGGGAGTTGGGTTGAGGAGGGGAAAAATGATCAGCCATGGTTGAATGGCAGAGCAGACTCAATGGGCCAAATGTCCTAATTCTGTTCCTATGTCTTATGGTCTTATCTCCTTACCTCCCCATCACCTCACTCTGGTGCTTCTTTTCCTTCCCTTTCTTACATGGTCTTCTCTCCTCTCCTATCAGATTTCTCCTTCTCCAGCAATTGACTTTTAAACTCTTTCACCAATCACCTTCCCAGATCTTTGCTTCACTCCCTCCCCCCTCCTAGTTTCACCTATCACCTGCCACCTTGTACTACTTCCTCCCCTTATCCCACCTTCCTACTCTGATTTCTCCCCTTCCTTTCCAGCCATGAAGAAGGGTCTCTGTCTGAAACGTTGACTGTTTACTCTTTTCCATAGATGCTGCCTGGCCTGCTGAGTTCCACCAGCATTTTGTGTGTGTTGCTTGGATTTTCAGAATCTGCTGATTTTCTCTCGTTTGTGCTTGTTAGAATCTTCCATTCACCCATTTACTTCCCTTCCCATCAAATATTTACTAATTCTCTTGTGACTCTCACATCGCAAAGACATGCAGCTTGATAGGCCAATTGGCACTATAAGTTTTTCCATAAGACCATAAGATAAAGGAGCAGAATTTGGCTATTTGGCCCATCAAGTCTGCTCTGCCATTTCATCCAATTGGATCATGGCTGATCCAATTTTCCTTTCAGCTCCAAACTCCCACCTTCTCCCCGTATCCCTTCATGCCCTGATCAATCAAGAATTTATCAACCTCTTGTCTTCAATAGACATAAAGATCCCACAGCTGCCAATGGCAAAGAATTCCACAAATTCACCACTACCTGGCTAAAGGAATTCCTCCTCATCTTCATTCTAAAACGACGCCCCTCTATTCTGATGTTGTGTCCTTCGGTCTCAGTCTCTCCCACCGCAGGAAACATCCTCTCCATATCAAGGCCTTTCACCATTCAATAGGTTCCAATGAGGTCAAACCTCATTCTTCTGAAATCTAATGAATGCAGGCCCAGAGCCATCAAAAGCTCTTCATATGACAAGTCTTTCAATCCTGGAATCATTTTCGTGAACCTCCTTTGAGCCCTTTCCAGCTTCAGCAAATCCTTTTGAAGGTAAGGGCCCAAAACTGCTCATAATACTGCAACTGAGACCTCACCAGTGCTTTATAAAGTCTCAACATTACATCCTTGCTTTTATGTTCTAGTCCTCTTGAAATGAATGCTAACATTACATTTGCCTTCCTAACCATTGACTCAACTTGCAAATTAACCTTTAGGGAATCCTGCACAAGGACTCCCAAGACCCTTTGCACTTCTGCTTTTTGCATTTTCTCTCCATTTAGAAAATAGGCAACCCTTTCATTTCTTCTATCAAGGTGCATGGCCATACACTTCCTAACATCATATTCCATCTGCCATTTCTTTTCCCATTCTCCAAATCTAAATCATTCTGAAGTTCCTCTACTTCCTCAAAACTACTTGGCCCTCCACCTATCTTTATATCATCTGCAAGCTTTGCATCAAAGCTGTCAATTCCATCATCCAAATCATTGACGTATAACGTAAAAAGAATCTGTCCCAACACAGACCTCTGTGGAGCACCACTTAGTCACTGCCAGCCAGCCTTCAAAGGCTCCCTTTATTCCCACTCTCTGCCTCCTGCCAATCAGCCACTACTTTATCCATGCTAGAATCTTTCCTGTAATACCATGGGCTTGTAGCTTGTTAAACAGCCTCATATGTGGCACCTTGTTAAAGGCCTTCTGAAAATCTAAGTACACAACATCAACCAATTCTCCTTTGCCTATCCTGCTTGTTATTTCTTCAGACAGATATGTCAAACAAGATTTTCCCTTGAGGAAACCATGCTGACTACAGCCTTTTATTTTCAATCATGTCTCTCCAAGTATCCTGAGACCTCATCCTTAATAATGGACTCCAATATCTTTCCAACCGCTGAGGTCAGACTAACTGGCCTATAGTTTCTTTCCTTTTGCCTCTCTTCCTTTTTGAAGAGTGGAGCGACACTTGTAATTTTCCAGTCTTTTGGAACCATTCCAGAAGTTATTGGTTCTTGAATGATCATTACTAATGCTCCACAATCCCTTCAGCCACCTCTTTCAGAACTCTGAGGTGTACACCATCTAGTCCATGTGCTTTATCTACATTCAGACATTTCATTTCCCAAGAAACTTTTCTCTAGTATGGTAATTTCACATACTTCATGACCCCTGACACCTGGAACTTCCATCATACAGCTAGTGTCTTCCACAGTAAAGACTGATGCAAAATACTTATTCAGTTCATCTGCCATTTCCTTGTCCCCCATTACTACCCCTGCAGCATCATTTTCCAACAGTCCAATATCCACTCTTGCCTCTTGTTTACACTTTATGTATCTGAGGAAACATTTGCTATCTTCTTTAATATTATTGTCTAGCTTACTTTCATATTCCATCTTTACCTTCTTAATGACTTATTTCAGTTGCCTATTGTTGGTCTTTAAAAGCTTTGCAATTTTCTAACTTTCCACTAATGTTTGCTCTATTATATGCCCTCTCTTCGACTTTTATGTTGGCTCTGACTTTTCCTATCAGCCATGGTTGTGTCATCTTGCCTTCAGAATATAACTCCCTCTTTGAGATGTATATATCCTGTGCCTTCCGAATTGCTTCCAGAAATCTACCTGCATATTGAAATCCCCCATGACTTGGAACATTGCTCTTTCAGCATGCATTTTCTATCTCCTGTTGAAATTTTATACCACATCCTTAATACTGTATGGGGGTCTGTATACAACTCCCAATTTATGCTATTTTTACTAGCATAAATGCAAGTGGTAGATTCTGGGGAAATTGATGGCAACATGAAGAGAAAAAGGGGGAATAGTTTAAAAGAGTGTTCGTTTTTCTGCATGAACTCAGTGGGCTGCTTCAACACTGCATGACTTGAAATGAAGTATCTGTGAGGGAAATTGACATGCTGACAGGGAGAACATGCAAATTCCAGTTACAGCACTGGAAACCAGAATTGAACCCTTCTTGCTAGTGTTGTGAGCAGCAGCAGTACCTGGTCCTTCAATATATCATTTGTACTATTCAGTAAATTGTTGAATAACAATACAGGCCTGAATATTTTTCTCTGCTACTAGGTACACTCAGTGGGGAAAGTCTGCTTGCGTTTACGCTATCTACGTCCCTCAAGTCTCTGCTATTCTCCTTTGCCCTAAGGAATAAAATCCCAACCTATTCAACCTTTCCCTATAACTCAGGTCATTGTCTCAGCGATATCCCTATAAATTTTCTCTGCAGTCTTTCAGTCTTATTGATATCCTTCCTGTAGGTAGGTGACCAGAACTGCAAACAATATTCCAATTTAGGTCTTACTAACATCTTGTATAACTTCAATATCGCATCCCAAATCCTATACTCAACACTTTGATTTATGAAGGACAACATGACACAAGCTCTCTATACACAACTATCTACTGTGATGCCACTTTCAAGAAATTATGGCTCTGTATTCTTAGATCCCTCTATTCTGCTGCACTCCTCAGTGCCCTACCGCACACTGTGTGAGTTCTACTCTGGTTTGACGTCAGAAAGTGCAACATCTCACACTTGTCTAAATTAAGTTCTAGCAGCTGTTTTTAAGCCCATTTTTCTAGCTTCTCCAGATCCCACTGCAAGCTTTGATATTCTTCCTTGCTGTTCCCTACATCCCCAATCTTGGAGTCATCTGCAAATATGCTGATTCAGTTTACTACTTTATCATCCAGATCATTGATCAAAGTGGCAAACAACAATGGACCCAGCACTGACACTGCGCCATGCCACTAGTCACAGGCCTCCAGTCAGAAAGGCAACCCTCCAGCTTCTCCCGCAAAGCCAATATCTAATCCAAATTACTACCTTGTCCTGAATGCAAAGTGACTTAACCTTCTTGATCAACCTCTCATATGGAAACTTGTCAAACACTTTGCTAAAGTCCATGTAAGCAACCTCCACTGCATTTTCTTCATCAACTTTCCTGGTAACTTCCTTCTTTAAAAAAAAACTCTATAATATTGATTGAACATGACTACCACACACAAAGCCATGGTGATTATCCCTAAACACGAGGAAATCTGCAGATGCTGGAAATTCAAGCAACGCACACAAAATGCTGGTGGAACGCAGCAGGCCAGGCAGCATCTATAGGAAGAAGTACAGTTGACCTTTTGGGCAGAGACCCTTCGTCAGGACTAACTGAAAGAAGAGATAGTAAGAGAGTTGAAAGTGGGAGGGGGAGGGGGAGATCCAAAATGATAGGAGAGGACAGGAGGGGGAGGGATGGAGCCAAGAGCTGGAAAGTTGATTGGCAAATCCCTAATCAGTTCCTGTCTATCCAAATATCCGACCCCTTACAATACATTCTAATAATTTAGCTACTACTGATGTCAAGCTTATAATTTCTCATCTTATTCTTAGAGCTTTTCTAAACAATATTAGGTATCCCTCAACCTTCTAGCACCTCACCCATGGCTAAGGACGTTTTAAATACCTCTTCTAAGGCCCCTGCAATTTCTGCACTAGTTTCCCACAAGATCTGAGGGAATGCCTTATCAAACCCTGGTGATTTATCCACCCTAGCTAGTCTCAAGACAGTAAGCACTTCTTCCTCTGTATTCTGTATACAGATCATGACATCACTGATGTGATGCCTTACTTCTATAGACTCCGTCTGTTTCTGAGCAAATACAGACACAAATAATCCATTTAAGATCACCTCCATCTCTTTCAGCTCCATGCATAAATTACCCCTCAGATGTTCAAGGGAACCAATTTTGTCCCTTGCTATCCTTTTGCTCTTAATATATCTGTGCCTGCCACAACCAACAGGATTCTCCTTCACGTTGTCTGCTACAGAAACCTCCTGTATTAACTTTCCTGATTTCCTTCTTAAATGTTCTCTTGCATAGATTTCTTGTCCTCAAGTACTTCATTTGTCCCTTACTGCCAATACCTTCTATGTATCTCCTTCTTGGAAGGAGATACATGTTCTCCACATGGATGAGCTACAACAATTGTTCATCCCAGTTTGGCAAAAGAATAAACCAGGGAAGGTAGTGCACCCATGGCTGACAAGGGAAATTAGAGATAGTGTCAATTCCAAAGAAGAAACATACAAATTAGCCAGAAAAAGCAGCACACCTGAGGAGTGGGAGAAATTCAGAATCTAGCAGAGGAGGACAAAGGGCTTAATTAGGAAAGGGAAAAAAGATTATGAGAGAAAGCTTGCAGGGAACATAAAAACTGACTGTAAAAGCTTTTATAGATATGTGAGAAAAAAAAGATTGGTTAAGACAAATGTAGGTCCCTTACAGTCAGAAACAGGTGAATTGATCATGGGGAACAAGGACATGGCAGACCAATTGAATAACTACTTTGGTTCTGTCTTCACTAAGGAGGACATAAATAATCTTCTGGAAATAGTAGGGGACAGAGGGTCTAGTGAGATGGAGGAACTGAGGGAAATACATGTTAGTAGGGAAGTGGTGTTAGGTAAATTGAAGGGATTAAAGGCAGATAAATCCGCAGGGCCAGATGGTCTGCATCCCAGAGTGCTTAAGGAAGTAGCCCAAGAAATAGTGGATGCATTAGTGATAATTTTTCTAAACTCTTTAGATTCTGGATTAGTTCCGGAAGATTGAGGGGTGGCTAATGTAACCCCACTTTTAAAAAAAAGAGGGAGAGAGAAACTGGGGAATTATAGACCGTTTAGCCTGACATCGGTGGTGGGGAAAATGCTAGAGTCAGTTATCAAAGCTGTGATAATAGCACATTTGGAAAGCGGTGAACTCATCGGACAAAGTCAGCATGGATTTGTGAAAGGAAAACCATGTTTGACGAATCTCATAGAATTTTTTGAGAATGTAACTAGTAGAGTGGATAGGGGAGAACCAGTGGATGTAGTATATTTGGATTTTCAAAAGACTTTTGACAAGGTCTCACACAGGAGATTAGTGTGCAAACTTAAAGCACACGGTATTGGGGGTAAGGTATTGATGTGGATAGAGAATTGGTTAGCAGACAGGAAGCAAAGAGTGGGAATAAACGGGACCTTTTCAGAATGGCAGGCAGTGACT
The DNA here is from genome assembly GCF_030028105.1 of Mobula birostris. NCBI lineage: Eukaryota > Metazoa > Chordata > Chondrichthyes > Myliobatiformes > Myliobatidae > Mobula > Mobula birostris. The sequence goes on from NC_092376.1 coordinate 48,019,896, forward strand.
AGTGGGGTACCGCAAGGCTCGGTGCTGGGACCCCAGTTGTTTACAATATATATTAATGACTTAGACTTAAATGCAACATCTCCAAGTTTGCGGATGACACGAAGCTGGGCGGCAGTGTTAGCTGTGAGGAGGATGCTAAGAGGATGCAGGGTGACTTGGATAGGTTAGGTGAGTGGGCAAATTCATGGCAGATGCAATTTAATGTGGATAAATGTGAGGTTATCCACTTTGGTGGCAAGAACAGGAAAACAGATTATTATCTGAACGGTGGCCGATCAGGAAAAGGGGAAGTGCAACGAGACCTGGGTGTCATTGTACACCAGTCATTGAAAGTGGGCATGCAGGTTCAGCAGGCGGTGAAAAAGGCGAATGGTATGCTGACATTCATAACAAGAGGATTCGAGTACAGGAGCAGGGAGGTACTATTGCAGTTGTACAAGGCCTTGTTGAGACCACACCCGAAGTATTGTGTGCAGTTTTGGTCCCCTAATCAGAGGAAAGACATTCTTGCCATAGAGGGAGTACAAAGAAGGTTCACCAGATTGATTCCTGGGATGGCAGGACTTTCATATGAAGAAAGACTGGATCGACTAGGCTTATACTTGCTGGAATTTAGAAGATCGATGGGGGGATCTTATTGAAACGTATAAAATTCTAAAGGGATTGGACAGGCTAGATGCAGGAAGATTGTTCCCGATGTTGGGGAAGTCCAGAATGAGGGGTCACAGTTTGAGGATAAAGGGGAAGCCTTTTAGGACTGAGATGAGGAAAAACTTCACACAGAGAGTGGTGAATCTGTGGAATTCGCTGCCACAGGAAACAGTTGAGGCCAGTTCATTGGCTATATTTAAGAGGGAGTTAGATATGGTCCTTGTGGCTAAAGGGATCAGGGGTTATAGAGAGAAGGCAGGTACAGGGTTCTGAGTTGGATGATCAGCCATGATCATACTGAATGGTGGTGCAGGCTCGAAGGGCCGAATGGCCTACTCCTGCATCTATTTTCTATGTTTCTATGTTTCTTCATCTTAACCGGGCCCTCAGTAGTAGTTCTTGAAAACCAAGGTTCCCTAAACCTGTTATCCTCTCCCTTTATTCTGACAAGGATATACAAATTCAGTACTCACATAATTTCACTTTTGAAGGCCTCCCACTTACTAAGAACACCTTTCTCAGAAAACAATCTGTTCCAAACCACACTTGCCAGATCCTTTCTGATAGGCCTTTCTCCAATTTGGAATCTCAACTTGAGGACCAGACCTATTCTTCATAATTATCTTGAAACTAATGACACTATTACCTCTGGATCTGAAATGATCCCCTACACACACTTCTGTTTCCTGCCCTGTCTGATTTCCTAATAGGAGATCCAGTATTGCATACTCTATCCCATCCAGCCCTTTTAAAGGATGAGAGTCCCAGTCAATATGTGGAAAGTTAAAATTACCTTCTATCACAGACTTAAGCTTCTTGCAACTGCCTGCGATCTGCCTACAAGATTGCTCCTTTAAATCCTACTGACCACTGGGTGGTCTATAATATAATCCCATTAATGATGTTGTTGTAGTTAAGTGCTATCGAGTCGTTGTCGACTCATGGTGACTTTATGGATAGTTGCCCTAAATGAGTTTCGATCCTCGCGAAGGTGGCTCATTGTTGATAATGTTGTGTTCATAGTCGTCTGTAATGTGTCCATCGATCTGATTGGTAGCCTTCCTCTCTTCCGTTCTTCTTCCATCTTGCCGAGCGTGATATCCTTTTTCAGGAAGCTGTTCCTTTGCATGATGTGCTCAAAGTACGATAGGTCAAATCTTGTCATTTGAGCCTCCAGAGAGAGAGAGAAACAGAGACTTGGTTTGATCTTGTTGGTGACCAACTTGTTTGTTCCGTGAGGTCCATGAGATGTGTAGTATTTTAATCCAGCAGCACAGTTCAAAGGTTTTGATACGCTTTCCATTCTCCTTCTTTTCTGCCCAACTTTCACATCCATATAATGTTGTTGAGAACACCATTGCCTGCACAAGTCAAATCTTTGTATGTAGAGAAAGAATCATGTTCCCAAGAATCTTCTCTAAATCCTTCATGGCTGCTCTGCCAAGGGATGATTCTTTGTTGGATTTTTTGACTGCTTACTGCTTTGGTGTTAATCATTGATCCAAGTAAGTTGAAACTGTCAACCACTTTAATTTCCTGTCCATCGAGATTGAAATCGGTTGTGCTGCCAGTAGTCATAATCTTAATCTTCACCAGGCTAATATGCAGACCCATCTTGAGGTGATGTACTTGATGTTGGTTAGCAATTGCTTCAGGTCTTCTTCGTTTTCAGCCAGTATTGTCATGTCATCAGCATAACAAAGGTTATTGATGATTCTGCCAATTCTCCCCCCTTGATTCTCCTTGTATATTCCTGCTTCTCTTAATGTAGTTATCCCCTTCTTATTTCTCAGAACCAACCAAATAGACTCAGTAGATGAGCTCTCCAGTCTGTCCTGTCTGAGCACTCAATGACATTTTCCCTGACTAGTAATACCAATTCCCCACCCTGTTTAATCCCTCCCATTCTGACATGTCTAAAACAACAGAACCCAGGAACACTTACCTGCCAGGCCTGCCTCTTAAGCAACAAAGTCTCACTAATGGCTAAAATGTCATAATTTCACATGCTGATCCATGCTCAAAATTCTTCCGCCTTTCCTGCAAGACACCTTGCATGGAAATGTACACACCTCAGGATGTTACTTCCACCATGACAACCTCTCAATTCCTGTCTTCATATGCAGGCTTATCAACATCTTTTTTTCCCACAACCCGTCCACTAACTGCTCTGGTACACTGGTTTCCATCCCTCTGCAACTCTAGTTGGTTGTGGCTGGTAAAAGCATCTTAATGAGTTGTTGTGCTATGGGCCTTTAATGTTTATTGAGGTTCCATGACAGGGGAAGAAAAGCATCTTGTATCCCTTTGAGACACTGGCAGGTCCTCAGAAAATTGACTTCTACTGTTTGACAAAGCTTAAAAAGATTTACAAAACACTGTGTCCTCAAGTAGGCATAAATTTAAAGTATCAATACATTTCAGGACTTGGAACTCGTATGCATCTGGGCAAATGCTTCATTGTCCCAAATTCTGATCACTATCTGCCCTTCTCCATTAGTCCTGCTCAGAATTTTCAATTCATATTGTTGAATAATCTTTGATTTGTAGACTAACAGGTAAAAGCAAGCTCGGTACCTGTGAAATGTTTGTAAAGAAAAACATTGTACGATATTCTCTGCATTTTATGGTGTAAATATAATGAAATTAAATTCAGTTGTGCAAAGAGATTACAAAGTTCCCACTAGAGAGCATGATATTTTGTTTATTACTGCATTCTACTAACTGGTGGTTGTAACTGAATCAATTCCCACAAGTCATTTAAGAAAAGTTTTCCCTTAAAACAGTCATGTCTGTATTATTGGAGCAATGTTATTAAAAACATGTTACTTATCTCAGGTCACAGTTCAATTACTGATTTGGTTGTCAGATGAAACCAACGTTTTTGAAATTAAGTTGATGGGAATCACAACCAGGCTGGAGGGAAGGACACTTGTTTATTCTAAGAAAGAAAGTGGAATAATTTCATTAAAAATTTTGCTGGAACCAAATAATAACATTTAATATCAAGTTATTTCATGCAATTGACAATTTCAGATTGCTGCCTTGATGTGGAAACTAAGAATAAACTTATGCATACAACTAGTTTCCTAACAATGTGTTGTGACCTATGTGTCGTGTCCCATTTTCTGTCTTACACTATTCCTGCTTGTTATTCATTTAAACTACACCTGATATTCCACTTGAGTAGTCTATGGCCCAAAGTATGAACAATGAATTTTCCAATTTGAGATAACTCTCACACTTAGTCATTCTTCCTCACTCCCATCAGTACACCAAGGGTCTCCAATCACAAGAGAAAATCTGCAGATACTGGAAATCCAAACAACATACACAAAATGCTGGAGGAACTCAGCAGACCAGGCAACATCTATAGAAGAGGGTACAGTCGACGTTTTGGGCCGAGACCCTTCGGCAGAATGCTCAGCCTAAACGTCAACTGTGCTGTCTTCTATTGATGCTGCCTGGCCTTCTGAGTTCCTCCAGCATTTTGTGTGTGTCACCAAGCATCTCCCTCTCCCTTTGTCACCTTTTCCAACCTTACCTCCTCTATCCCATCACTCGCCATCATCCCATTGCCCCAAATATGTTGATTTTGGCTGTTTTGGTTCACCTTTCCTGTCCACTCTCCCACCTGGCCACTATCCACCCTTATCTGATTCAACCTATCATCAATCAGTGTCTGTTTCTAACTTTCCCAATCCCTTCCTCACAAACTTTGATCCGTCTGCCTAGTTTTTTTTCTTCCAGTATTTTCTCATCATCAACAGCACTCTTCTCTCCACCCCTCCCCCAACAAACTCAATGTGACCACCTTTGACCCCCACCCCACCACCTTCATCTGTTTCCATTTATTATCTACCACCCTCAGTCTTGTGCCTCTCCCACTCACTTCCACATCCCTCTACAATCCTACTTCTTTTGCAGGGTCTCAACCTAAAACATTGAACACCAATATGCCTCCACAAAGGCTGCTTGATCTGCTGAGTTCTTGCAGCACTTCTTTAACTCCAGATTCCAGCATCTGCAGTCTCTTACCTCTCCAAACCTGATGTATGGTTTGCTCAATCCTGGGCGAAGCAGATGAGTTTCTCATTAGTGAGGCAGCTGATTTACTAGCAGCTGCTTATTTATGATTGACTAATTACATTAAAAATGCTATATTCACCAAGAGTGGATGTGATTTAAGTAATTCACTCTTCAATTATGCTTGGGAACTGCATTGCTGTAACTGACTGGAACTAATTTTTATGCATTTTTATTGTATTCTCTTTAAATTGTAGGCAATTTTTTGGAGACTTTATGTATTTTTAATTACTTACACACAAATATGTATTTTAAATATCTGAACAACATGGACATTTAAAAGACGTTTAAAATGATATATGGCTTTACAACTAGCAAAGCTCTGCTGCTGCTTTGAGGATTACAGAAATATCTGGGAGCCCATACCTCAGCTGCCTTCCAGACCTTGCTGCTGGGAACCAGCAAAAGAAATTCTCTACATTTTAACCATGTAGAACTGGTGTGCAGGAACTGTAGGTAGCAATTTAGCACCAATTGGTTACATTACCAAGCTGAACAGAAGCTTGAGCAGCTAGTGAAATGAGTTGAATTGTAACATGGGGACAAAATTGGAAAGGATGATGAATACAGGACTGAAGGTGTTATTTGCTTGCACACAGTACGCACAGTAAGCTAGCCAATAATATAAAACAGGATACTGAAGTTTTTTTTCAGATATATGGTATAAGGAGTAAAAGAAAGGCAAGAGTGGCTACAGCACAGCTGGAAATTGACACTGGGAACTGGAGTAATGGGGCAGTTAACATACGAGTAGATACAGTGTGTAGTGAACCTGAGGAAGGACAGACAGGTGAATGGACAAAATTGCAGTCAGTGGGATGAGTTGAAGTATAACTCGAGGCAAAATCAAAAAAAGATGATGAATACAGGACTGGAGATGCTATATTTGAATGCACACGGTATACAGAATAAGGTAGATGAACTTGTAGCGCAGTTAGAAACTGGCAGGTATGATGTGGGCATCACTGAGACATAGCTGAAAGAAGATCTTAGTTGGGAGCTTAACATCCAAGGATACACATTGTGTCAAAAGGATAGGCAGAGGGGATGGTGTGGCTCTTGGTTTAAAAAAAAATGAAATCCAATCATTGGAAAGAGATGACATAGGATCGGAAGATGTAGAGTCCTTGTGGGTAGAATTAAGTAACTGCAAGGGTAAGAAGACCCTGATGGGAGTTGTATACAGGCCTTAAAACAGTAACCAGGGTGTGGTCTGTAAATTACAGCAGAAGATAGAAAAAGCATGTCAAAAAGGCAATGTTAGACTAGTCATGGGGATTTCAATATGCAGGTAGATAGGGAAAATCAGGTTGGTGCTGGATCCCAAGGGAGGGAATTTGTAGAATGCCTACAAGATGACTTTTTAAAGCAGCCTGTGTTTGAGCCCACTAGAGGAAAAGCAATTCTGGATTGGGTATTGTGTAATGAAACATTTTTGAATAGGGACTGTGTTGTAAAGGAACCCTTAGGAGGTAGTGATGATAATATGATAGGATTCACCCTGCAGTTTGAGAGGGAGAAGATAAAGTCAGATGTATCATTATTATAGTAAAGCAAAGGAAATTACAGAGGCATGAGAAAGGAGCTGGCCAAAGTTGATCGGGAGTGGACACTAGCAGAGATAGCAGCAAAACTGCAATGGCATGAGTTTTTGGAAGCAATGCTGAAGGCACAGTATAGATACTTTCAAAAGTATTCTAAAGGGAGGATGATGCAACTATGGCTGTCAAGGCAACTGAAAATGAAAAGAGAGGGGATATAATATGGCAAAAATTAGTGGGGAGTTAGAGAACTGGGAAGCTATTAAACAACAGAAGGCAACTAAAAATGCCATAAAGAGAGAAAAGATCACATATGAAGGTAAGCTAGCCAATAATATAAAAGAGGATGCCAAGAATTTTTCAGATATATAGAGTAAAAGAAAGGCAAGAGTGGACACTGGACTGTTGGAAAATGATGTTGGAGAGCTAGTAATGGGGTCAAGGAAATGGGGAATGAACTGAGTAACTGTGGAACACCAGCAGTGTCCTAGAAATCTGAGAGTGTCAGGAAGCATAAGTGAGTGTAGTTGCTATTACTACGGGGAAGGTGCTTGGTAAGCTGAAAGGTCTGAAGGCAGATAAGGCACCTGGACCAGATGGACTATACTCCAGGGTTCTGAAAGAGGTAGCTGATGAGATTGTAGAGGCATTAGTACTGATCTTTCAAGAATCACTAGGTTCTGGCATAGTTCCAATGGACTGGAAAATCAATAGTCACTCTATTATTAAGAAGCAAGAGAGGCAAATAACAGGAAATGATGGGACAAATAATCTGACTTCAATGGTTGGGAGGGTGTTGGAATCCATTATTAAGGATGAGAGTTTGTGGTGCTTGGAGGCACAAAATAAAGTAGGCCAAAGTCAGAAACAAGAGAAAATCTGCAGATGCTGGAAATCCAAGCAACACACACAAAATGGTGGAGGAACTCAGCAGGCTAGGCAGCATCTATGGAAACAAAGTACAGTTGACATTTTGGGCTGAGACCCTTCAGCAGGAGTGGAGAAAAACAGATGAGGAGTAGATTAAATGGTGGGAGAGGGGACAGAGAAATGCAAGGTGATAGGTGAAACCAGGAGGGGGAGGGAGGAAGTAAATTGATTGTTGAAAGAGATACAGGACTGGAGAAGGGGGAATCTGATGGGTGAAGATAGAAGGCTATGGAAGAAAGAAAAGGAGAGAGGAGCCCCAGAGGGAGGTGATGGGCAGGCAAGGAGATGAGGTGAGAGAAGGAAAAGGGGATGGGGGATGGTGAAGGAGAGGGCGGGGGAAGGAGGCCACTACTGGAAGTTCGAGAAATTGATGTTCATGCCATCAGGTTGAAGGCTACCCAGATGGAATTCAAGGTGTTGTCCCAGGCCGAAGTCAGCTTGGTTTCCTTAAGGGGAAATCTTGCCTTTAAAAAATTGTTGGAATTCTTTGAGGAAATAACAGGCATGATAGAGAAAGGAGAGTCAGCGGATGTGTTTTTTTTTGGAGTTTCAGAAGGCCTTTGACAAGGTGGCACATATGAGTCTGCTAAACAAGATAAGAGCCCATACTGAGCGTGTGCCTTCAGGCTTCTGTACCTCCTTCCTGATGTTAACAATGAGAAGAAGGCATGTCCTGGGTGATGGAGGTCCTTAATAATGGATGCCACCTTTCTGAGACACCGCTCCTTGAAGATGTCTTGGATACTACAGAGGCTAGTACCCAAGATGGAGCTGACTAATTTTATCCTTTACGGTTGCTTCTTTCGATCCTGTGCAGTAGCCCTCCCACCACTGCCCCCATACTAGATGGTGATGTAGCCTGTCAGAACGCTCTCTTTGGTACATCTGTAGAAGCTTGAGTGTATTAGGTGACGAAGCAAATTTCCTCAAACTCCTAATGAAATATAACTGTTGTCTTGCATTCTTTGTAGCTCTATCAATATGTTGGGGCCAGGTTAGATCCTCAGAGATATTGACACCCAAGGACTTAAAATTGCTCACTCTCTCCACTTGTGATCTCCCTATGAGGATTGGTTCATGTTTCCTCAACCTACCCTTCCTGAAGTCTACAATCAGCTCTTTGGTCTTACTGACATTGAGTGAAAGGTTGCTGCTGCAATATCACTCACATAGCTCGTATTATGAGTAGTTTTAGGCTCCTTATCTAAGAATAGATGCGTTGACATTGGAGAGGGTCGGGGGGGGGGGGTTCATGAGAGTGATTCTGGCACTGAAGTGGTTAATGTATGAGGAGTGTTTGATGACCCTGGGCTCTGTACTGTAGCTTAGGAGAATGATGGGGGATCTCATTGAAATCTATAGAATATTATAAAATGAAGTAAGTAAGTACACAGAGGTTGGATAAGTATGTTTGTGGGTAGGAGCAAACATGGACGTGTTAGGATACAAACACTTATGATGGAAGTTGCATAGGGTTACACACAATATTTTGGACTAGAAAGAAGGAGCAGAAAAGATACATGGAAATTAATATTCAACCACTATTATTACTATTTTTTTAACAACTATCATTATTACTTAGTTTAATAGTGTGGAATTACAATTGCACATAAATATCTATTTAAGTGCCTAATTATATATTCTTTTTTATTCCCACTATGCTACCTATTTTGTTATGCCCCCATTTATTATTATTTTTTCTTTTTTCCCATTATTTTTCTTTTAATATCAACTCAGTGTGTACTTGTGAATGTATAAATATATATAGATTTATACATATATAAAAAATGGGAAAGGTTTTTTATGTAAAAAAGTGTGCATAATACTTGCAAATAGCTCATCCAAATAAAAATAAGATTTAAGAAAAAGCGTAATAAAATACTTTTCAAACATCAAAAAAAAAGAAATCTATAGAATATTGAAAGGCCTAGATGGAGTGGATGTGGAAGAGATGTTTCCTATACGGGGCGGGGGGAGGCGGGATTTTAGTTCCTGTATTCAAGAATCATTAATCTCCAATGTCTGTCAACTCTATGGCCTTCTCTCTCATCTCCAGGATTGTCACAGCCAACAATGAAAAGCAACGTGCGCATTGAAGTAAACGAGTGATGAGTGTGGGCGGCAGGTCTTGCACACTGCTGCCAGAAACTGATGCTGTTATTCCTCATATGTTGAGAAGGGTGAAGCTGTCATCTTAAATATTAACAACATACAACTGGGAAAATAAGAAAGAAGTGGGATATAATTTAATTGCACAATACCATATAGTGGCATCATAGATGTTTTTAATAAGTAAATCTCTTCCATTTTTTTTGTAATTTTTTTTTGAATTTCATCATCAACAAACAATTCCATAGGATGTATTTCAGATACTGTACATATATATCATATAATCATATTTGTTGCAAATCTCCACGTAATACTTATCTGAGGTATACACTTATAGAAAGGAGAGGAGAGAAAGAACAATCGAAAGAAGAAAACTATGTACATAGTAGGGAGTCATCTTTTTTTTTACAACATATACATTGACTCGTGAGAATAAAATCAGGCCTATGAGGTGTTATGTAGTTAAGCCATTTTTCCAGTATGAATAAAATTGTTCCAATTTATGATTAACAGATGCTGTTATCTTCTCCATTTTGTAAATGTCCATTGTAATTTCCATCCATACATTTAGAGTTGGGCTCTCCTGTGATAACCATTTCCTGGTAAGGGTCTTTTTTACCAGCCGCCAGCAGTACATTCATTAAATATTTATCTCTTTTCAACCATTCTTGAGGTATATACCCAAAATATATGGTCTTACTCTCTAAGGGTATTTCACCTTTAAAGATGTCTTGTAGGGCATTATGTATCCCACTCCAATAGTCTTTGAAAACAGGGCATTCCCAGAAAATATGATAATGGTTTGCATTTTGATTTCCACAATTTCTCCAGCAAGCGGGGGGGGGGGGGGGGTTATTATCATAATGGGATTTCTGGGAGGGTGTAATAAAATATCTTATCAAGTTTTTCCACCCGAACTCCCTCCATTTCTGTGAACTGGTACACTTCCATTGATACCTCCATATTATTGTCCAGTATTCCTCAGATATCATTATCCCTCCTTCCTTCTCCCATTTTGTTTTAATGTATGAAGTCGAATGTGTTTTAAGATTTGACAAACCCTTATACATGCTTGAAATGATTTTACTACTGTTGTCTGAATTATATGCTTTTCTAAACAGCTCTATCAGACATGTACTTGCCTTGGTTACATTTTTAACCATCCTATTAACATACTGTCACATCTGTAAATAGCGGTAAAAGTCTTGTTTTTCTAATAAGTGTTTCTCTTTGAGCATTTCAAAACTGAACAGTGTTCCTTCTTTCATTATATTGCAAATAGCTGTTATTCCTTTAGCTGTTCAGTCCTTAGATCTAGCATCCAGTTTATTCGGTGTAAAATCTGAGTCATATGTACACCATTTAAGAATTGCAATGTCTCTCTCTCTAGTCTATATTCTTTTATAATAGTTCTCCATATTTTAAGAGTCCATTTCACCCACGGCTTGTCAATATTATTTATGTAACTTTGTAGGTTGTTATCAGCCAAAATTGCCTGTATGGGGATGGAAAGTATCTTCTCCTCAATGTTTTTCCATTGAGCGTCATATGATGGGTGGCACCAGCATATCACTGCTCTCAACTGTGCTGCAAAATAATAATCTCTAAGAGAAGGTAGGCCCCATCCCCATTTCTCCTTGGCTAATTGCAAAGTTTTGAGACAAACCCTAGGCCTTTTACCTTGCCATATATATCTTGATAGCATCTTGTTCCATTCATTGAATTGATTTTGGTTAATCTCTATTGGTAGGGTCTGAAAGAGATATAGTAGTCTGGGGAGTATATTCATTTTAATAGATTCAATCCTTCAACTGAGACCAAGAAAAGGAATTAGGTTCCATCTTGTTATATCTTCCTTAATTTTTTTATATATAGGCTGATAATTGCATTCTGATAATTTTGCCAAATCTTTTGGCATAATGATGCCCAAATATTTGACAGACTCTGTTTGCCATGCCCAAGTATATCTACTTTCAATTTCTCTTGGTGGGCTATAGTTATATGAAAGTAGTTGGGTTTTATCTATGTTGATCTTGTATCCTGATAATTGGCCATATTGTTCAAAGGATTGCATCAATTTAGGTAAAGAGTCTGTTGGTTGCCCTAGATAGATCAAAATGTCATCTGTGTAACAGGCCAATTTATGCTCTGTCCCTCTAATAGTAATTCCCCTGATATCTTCATTTTGTCTGATGTATTGAGCTAGTGGTTCCAGATATAATGCGAAGAATAGCGGTGACCACGTACAACCCTGTCTCGAGCCCCTTTCTAGGGTAAAATTATTAGATAAATATCCATTGATTTTAATCCTGGCAGTAGGATTGTCGCAATGCACATCAAAGTTGCTGGTGAGCGCAGCAGGCCAGGCAGCATCTCTAGGAAGAGGTACAGTTGATGTTTCGGCCCGAGACCCTTCATCAGGACTAACTGAAGGAAGAGTGAGTAAGAGATTTGAAAGTGGGAGGGGGAGGGGGAGATCTGAAACGATAGGAGAAGACAGGAGGGGGAGGGATGGAGCCAAGAGCTGGACAGGTGATTGGCAAAAGGGATATGAGAGGATCATGGGACAGGAGGCCCAGGGAGAAAGAAAAGGGGGAGGGGGGGGAAACCCAGAGGATGGGCAAGGGGTATAGTGAGAGGGACAGAGGGAGAAAAAGGAGAGAGAGAGAAAGAATGTGTGTATATAAACAAATAACGGATGGGGTACGAGGAGGAGGTGGGGCATCAGCGGAAGTTAGAGAAGTCGATGTTCATGCCATCAGGTTGGAGGCTACCCAAACGGAATATAAGGTGTTGTTCCTCCAACCTGAGTGTGGCTTCATCTTTACAGTAGAGGAGGCCATGGATAGACATGTCAGAATGGGAATGGGACGAGGAATTAAAATGTGTGGCCACTGGGAGATCCTGCTTTCTCTGGTGGACAGAGCATAGATGTTCAGCAAAACGATCTCCCAGTCTGCTTTGGGTCTCGCCAATATATAGAAGGCCACATCGGGAGCACCGGACACTGTATATCACCCCAGCCGACTCACAGGTGAAGTGTCACCTCACCTGGAAGGACTGTCTGGGGTCCTGAATGGTGGTAAGGGAGGAAGTGTAAGGGCATGTGTAGCACTTGTTCCGCTTACAAGGATAAGTGCCAGGAAAGAGATCGTGGAGAGGGATGGGGGGGATGAATGGATAAGGGAATCATGTAGGGAGCGATCCCTGCGGAAAGCAGAGAGGGAAAGATGTGCTTAGTGGTGGGATCCCGATGGAGGTGGTGGAAGTTACGGAGGATAATATGTTGGACCCAGAGGCTGGTGGGGTGGTAGGTGAGGACCAGGGGAACCCTATTTCTAGTGGGGTGGCTGGAGGATGGAGTGAGAGCAGATGTGCGTGAAATGGGGGAGATGCGTTTGAGAGCAGAGTTGATGGTGGAGGAAGGGGAGCCCCTTTCTTTAAAAAAGGAGGACATCTTCCTCATCCTGGAATGAAAAGCCTCATCCTGAGAGCAGATGTGGCGGAGATGGAGGAATTGCGAGAAAGGGTGGCATTTTTGCAAGAGACAGGGTGAGAAGAGGAATAGTCCAGATAGCTGTGAGAGTCAGTAGGCTTATAGTAGACATCAGTAGATAAGCTGTCTCCAGAGATAGAGACAGAAAGATCTAGAAAGGGGAGGGAGGTGTCGGAAATGGACCAGGTAAACTTGAGGGCAGGGTGAAAGTTGGAGGCAAAGTTAATGAAGTCAACGAGCTCAGCATGTGTGCAGGTAGCAGCGCCAATGCAGTCGTTGATGCAGTGAAGGAAAAGTGGGGGACAGATACCAGAGTAGGTTTGGAACATAGATTGGGTTTGGAACATAGATTGTTCCACAAAGCCAACAAAAAGGCAGGCATAGCTAGGACCCATACGGGTGCCCATAGCTACAGCTTTAGTTTGGAGGAAGTGGGAGGAGCCAAAGGAGAAATTATTAAGAGTAAGGACTAACTCTGCTAGACGGAGCAGAGTGGTGGTAGAGGGGAACTGGTTAGCTTTGGAATCCAAAAAGAAGCGGAGAGCTTTGAGACCTTCCTGATGCGGGATGGAAGTATATAGGGACTGGACATCCATGGTGAAAATAAAGTGGTGGGGGCCAGGGAACTTAAAATCATCGAAAAGTTTAAGAGCGTGAGAAGTGTCACGAACATAGGTCGGAAGGGATTGAACAAGGGGGATAAAACCATGTCGAGGTATGCAGAAATGAGTTCGGTGGGGCAGGAGCAAGCTGAGACAATAGGTCTGCCAGGGCAGGCAGGTTTGTGGATCTTGGGTAGGAGGTAGAAACGGGAAGTGCGGGGTGTGGGGACTATAAGTTGGTAGCAGTGGATGGGAGATCCCCTGAGTAGGATTGTCGTATAGTGCCTGTAGAGTTTTAATAATTGTGTCATGTAGGCCAAATCTATGTAAAGCTCTGTAGAGAAAATTCCAATTAACCGAATCAAATGCCTTTTCTGCGTCCATGCTTATCACTATTGCTTCAATTTCATTTTTTTAATATATGATCCAGAATGTGAAGAGCCCTTCGTATATTGTCTTGTGTTTGGCGTTGTTGTATGAAACCTGTCTGATCATTATGTATCAGTGTGGGTAGAAACTCTTCTAATCGTTTGGCCATGATGGAGGTAAATATTCTATAATCCACATTAAGAACAGATATTGGTCTAAATGACCCACATTCCATTTTATCCTTGCCTTCTTTCGGTACAGCTGAGATTATCGCCTCATTCCAGCTAGGTGGCATGTGCGCCTTTCTTAGGGAGTAAAATAGGGATTAACTCACTTCTAAACTCTTTATACCACTCTGCTGTATACCCATCTGATCCTGGTGACTTGCTTAATTTAAGCCTACTAATTACAGTTTTTAGTTCAGCTTCAGTTATGTCAGCAGTCATCGTTCTATGTTGTTCTTTGCTTAAAGTGGGTAAATCTAAAGAATTCAGGAAGGTGTCAATTAGGGTTAAGTTTCCCCCGGAACTTTGGAATATAGAGTTTTGTAAAACATTTCAAAAGCTTCATGAATTTCACTTAGTTTATTTTTTTATCACTTTTGTTCTTGGATCCCTAATTCTATGAATTGTATTTTCTGCTGTCTTTTTTTTCAGTTTCCATGCCAGTATTTTTATAGATTTAGATCCACTTTCATAGTGTCTCTATTTCAGAAACATTAAATTTTTTCCAATTTCTTGTGTAGCCAAACTATTAATTTCATTCCTAAAATTTCCTCTAGTGTATCCTGTGCCAAACTCAATTTGTGTTTTTTTCTAGTTCCTTCAGCTTATTTTGTAATTCCTCTAATGTTCTATTCCTTATTTTTTTCTTATATGAAGATATCGCTATAATTTTCCCTCTTAAGACAGCCATCAGAGTATCCCATAGAATGGGAGGTGAAACCTCTTCATTATCATTGAATTCTAAGTAAAGACCAATTTCTTTTTTAATTTGTTCCTTAAAATAGGGATCATTGAGTAGACTTGAATTTAGTTTCCAAATAGTATTCTTTGGTTGTAGGTCAAAATCAACAGATATATATATAGGTGCATGGTCGCTTACATCTGTTGGCCCAATTCCACAGGTGATTATTTTGTCTGTATCTTTTCCAAATGTTATGTAAATCTCTCTCTTGACCAAATGTTTAAATCCTAGTAAAAACAAGAAAATTCCAATGAAATGAAAAAAAGGGGAAAGGAATACTTTGTATTTACATGATGCAAGAAAAATGTGCAAATACTGTTATGGTATGGAAAATAAGGATAAATATTGCAAACATGGCAACCTTTTGAAATGAACCTTTGCCAGTAAAACCAACATAAATAAATAAATAAGCACATAAATACTGAAGCTTTTTTGTTAACTGTGACAACACAGAAGGAGAGAACTTTTGCAGGTTTCTCCTTAGTCGCCTGCTGTCCACCAATTTTCTCCTTGAATGAAGACGTTAAACAAATAGGTGAACTGCTGTGGAAATAATTTCTTTCTAAGTTTGCCAGCTTGACATCTCAGTGTCTCTGTCAGTACAGAGAGTAAAATACATAGAGTGGCCACTGACTTCTATAGTATAATGTTGCTCATAGATGTTTCTTTTTTATGTTCACCTTGATTTTCTTCGTCTAACATTTTCCTATTATTTCTTTGCACCATCTTAATGTTGAAATACATGAATTAATTTTGTAGAACAGAATTCTGGTACGTACCAGAAAGAAAAATTATCATGCACAATTCTAATGAATGAGATGGAAGTAAATTTATTCTTGTTTTAATATACGTACACAGAATATAAAGCTTCTACACTGGTAGTATTGGTCTTGTATTATAAATAAAAATAATTCCTTTTGAACTAGGTCACATTTTGTCCATCTCACACTGACATATCTGTGTCCCATGCCAACAGCGTGAATTTCCTTGACACTTGTTAATTTGTGGAGAGAATGAAGTTTCTTTGCTGCAATTTGTTTTCACTTAAGAAACTAAACCCAGGATGTTTATTTTTCTAATCCCATCAACCTCTTAAGAACAGATAGAGATAGGCAGTAGAAACTATGGCCATGACAAAAAAATCTATTGTCCTGTATGTAAACAGGAAAGAAAATGTTGTCAGCTAAAGCTCTTAGCATAAATCAGGATGAATAATTGCATACATTCTCATGTTAGGGATCATTACTGGTTGCTCACAACAAAATCTTTAATATACTGTAAAACTGTGATAATCCTCTATCAGACAGTTTGGAAATCCTGATGGTTCACCAATCTGTCTCATTTGGACTCTGGCTGTAATACCTTTCATTCATTGCAGTCCTGGTTCTTGTGCTCCTTTTTGCTCAATGAAGCAAGATTTCTGTGTTTCTTTGAACGTGACCTAGTTCACTGGAAAAATATTATTTTATTCACATAATATGTTAAAATATTGAATTGAATATTAATCAAATATAGTTTCTGAAAAATCTACTAGTCCAGCATCACCAAATTCATGAGAACACCAGATAATTGTATCAGTGCAGAAGAGACGACTCGTGGTGGAGGAGTTGAGAAGACAGGAGGAGGCAGAGCGAAACGCCGGGGCCGTCTCAATGACCAAGCAGGGCCACAGGACTAATTAGGAGAGCCTGGAAAAGAGGAAACTTAGCTGGCGTGACATCTGGGAGATGGAGGGATCTCGGCTAAGTTTTGTCATCAGAGCCACTTATGACCTCCTACCCACACCTCAGAACCTGAACCAGTGGTGGGGAGAAGACCCTGCTTGCTCTCTTTGTCAAGCACCTGGATCATTAAGGCGCATTTTAACAGGATGCACCATGAGCCTCACCCAGGGGCGGTACACTTGGCAGCATAACCAAGTTCTCAGACAGCTGGCATCAATCTTGGAACACAGGCGAATCATCACAAATGCTTTCACACAAACATCGGCAGGAAATGTCCACATTACACGATTTGTACCAGCAGGCCAACCTCCACAGCACCATATAACATCAAAAGATGTAAGCATTCTGCAAGTTGCTCGTGATTGGAAAATGGATGTGGACTTGGAAAAAAAGCTTGTCTTTCCCCCAGACATTGCAGCTACAACACTCCGGCCAGACATGGTCCTGTGGTCCACTACAGCCAAGCTGGCATGTGTTGTGGAATTGACGGTACCATGGGAAGATGGTGTCGAAGAAGCTTATGAGAGGAAAAAGACCAAGTACTCTGAACTGGCAACTGAAGCTGCCCACAATGGCTGGAAGACCAAGATTTTCCCTGTAGAAGTGGGATGCAGGGGATTCGTTGCTACATCTACGGCCAGTCTATTGAAGAGGTTGGAGGTGAGTGGTCACTCCCTCCAACAAGCAATCAAGTCCTTGTCAAATGCAGCAGAAGAAAGCAGCAGTTGGATTTGGATTAAAAGGAAGGACAACAACTGGGCTGCAAGATGAAGACAGGAGGGTATGGAACTGAGGGGGGTGTATCTGGGACACCAGGTAGCACCGTTGAGCCCTCTGGAGACATCGTGGGCTAATCAACGAAACGTCAAAGAAGGAGGGTGCCCATCTGATGACTCCAATGACGTACCTACCCTCCCTCCTTGTCACCACTCCAAACCCACTGCCAACATCGAGAGTGCCAACCTACCATAGGGTTTGAAACATCAAGTCCTAGTAGCTCTACTGTTAATGGAGTAGAAAATGGTTACAAATGAAACTGTACAAATGAAATCGCTATTACAAGCAGTAATAGTTCTTTTCTCTAGATAAAACACCAAAAACAAAATAAAACATTAACTATTAATTTTCTCAGTCTTCGTCCTTCAAAGTTTAAAAAATGTGTTATTTAACAGCTGAATATTTCCAACTGCCTGGTATGGGGTAAATCATGAAATATGCCCATTGATTTGTTTTGAGAAATTGTTTCAGAATACATCAGCTCATGAGAGCTTTTCTGGTTGTCAAATGTAAATTTAAGCTTAATTTGACTCGAATTGAATTAACTACTTGCATCCTTCATATACATGAGGAATAAAAATCTTTACATTACGTCTCCATCTAAATGTGCACTGTGCAATTTATAGTAATTTGTAATAAAATTGTTATAAAGACATCAGTTAATCAGTTCATTAATATTAAGATAAAGTCAGAATGAAATACTGTGTTAGAGTGTATAAACACTGTAGTCCTGCTGTAACATAACAGTCGTGTGCCTGAGAAAATGCATTATAGAAAATTGTATTATAGAAAACAATTGAGTCAATGGGAAAAAGGGGGTTAGGGGTAGAGAATTTCACACTCACAATAATTTTTCCCACAGGGTATTCAAAAATAAAAGGTGTTTCTGAGAGTGAAAAACTGTTACATTGTTTAAAAAAAGTATCCTTGCACCTGTGTCAATAGAAGTGATTGCTTGTCATTTTTGAATAGCCTTGCACAGTTAGACTAGCAGCCTGTATTCTTTGTCTGGTTTTGAAGGGAGATTGCAAGGAAACAGTTTTATTTCCCCCAAATTGATTTTCCAACACAGCTTGTCAATTTCCAAAGCAACTTTTAAGGTTCTCCAGGTCCTAATCAAAATTGTGTTATAACCAATTCATTTCAGGTAATACATAGAAACATAGAAAATAAGTGCAGGAGTAGGCCATTCGGCCCTTCGAGCCTGCACCGCCATTCAGTATGATCATGGCTGATTATCCAACTCAGAACTCTATACCTGCCTACTCCATACCCCCGATCCCTTTAGCCACAAGGGCCATATCTAACTCCCTCTTAAATATAGTCAATGAACTGGCCTCAACTGTTTACTGTGGCAGAGAATTCCACAGATTCACCACTGTCTGTGTGAAGAAGTTTTTCCTAATCTCGGCCCTAAAAGGCTTTCCCTTTATCCTCAAACTGTGACCCCTCGTTCTGGACTTCCCCAACATTGGGAGCAATCTTCCTGCATCTAGCCTGTCCAATTCCTTTAGGATTTTATACATTTCAATAAGATCCCCCTTCAATCTTCTAAATTCCAACAAGTATAAGCCTAGCCGATCCAGTTTTTCATCATATGAAAGTCCTGCCATCCCAGGAATCAATCTGGTGAACCTTCTTTGTACTCCCTCTATGGCAAGAATATCCTTCCTCTGATTAGGGGACCAAAACTGCACACAATACTCCAGGTGTGGTCTCACCAAGGCCTTGTACAACTGCAGTAGTACCTCCCTGCTCCTGTACTCGAATCCTCTTGCTATGAATGCCAGCATACCATTCGCCTTTTTCACCGCCTGCTGTACCTGCATGCCCACTTTCAATGACTGGTGTATAATGACACCCGGGTCTCATTGCACCTTCCCTTTTCCTAATTGGCCACCATTCAGATAATAATCTGTTTTCTGGTTTTTGCCACCAAAGTGGATAACCTCACATTTATCCACATTAAGTTGCATCTGCCATGAATTTGCCCACTCAACTAACCTATCCAAGTCACCCTGCATCCTCTTAGCGTACTCCTCACAGCTAACACTGCCACCCAGCTTTGTGTCATCCGCAAACTTGGAGATGCTGCATTTAATTCCCTCGTCTAAGTCATTAATATATATTGTAAACAACTGGGGTCCCAGCACTGAGCCTTGCGGTACCCCACTAGTCACTGCCTGCCATTCTGAAAAGGTCCCGTTTATTCCCACTCTTTGCTTCCTGTTTGCCAACCAATTCTCTATCCACATCAATACCATACCCTCAATACCGTGTGCTTTAAGTTTGCACACTAATCTCCTGTGTGGGACCTTGTCAAAAGCCTTTTGAAAATCCAAATATACCACATCCGCTGGTTCTCCCCTATCCACTCCACTAGTTACATCGTCAAAAAATTCTATGAGATTCGTCAGACATGATTTTCCTTTCACAAATCCATGCTGACTTTGTCGGATGATTTCACCGCTTTCCAAATGTACTGATATCACATCTTTGATAACTGACTCTAGCATTTTCCCCACCACCGATGGTAGGCTAACCGGTCTATAATTCCCCGGTTTCTCTCCCTCCTTTTTTAAAAAGCGGAGTTACATTAGCCACCCTCCAATCCTCAGGAACTAATCCAGAATCTAAAGAGTTTTGAAAAATTATCACTAATGCATCCACTATTTCTTGGGTTACTTCCTTAAGCACTCTGGGATACAGACCATCTGGCCCTGGGGATTTATCTGCCTTTAATCCCTTCAATTTACCTAACACCACTTCCTTACTAACATGTATTTCCCTCAGTTCCTCCATCTCACTAGACCCTCTGTCCCCTACTATTTCCAGAAGATTATTTATGTCCTCCTTAGTGAAGACAGAACCAAAGTAGTTATTCAATTGGTCTGCCATGTCCTTGTTCCCCATAATCAATTCACCTGTTTCTGTCTGTAAGGGACCTACATTTGTCTTAACCAATCTTTTTCTTTTCACATATCTATAAAAGCTTTTACAGTCAGTTTTTATGTTCCCTGCCAGTTTTCTCTCATAATCTATTTTCCCCTTCCTAATTAAGCCCTTTGTCCTCCTCTGCTGGACTCTGAATTTCTCCCAATCCTCAGGTGAGCTGCTTTTTCAGGCTAATTTGTATGTTTCTTCTTTGGAATTGATACTATCTCTAATTTCCCTTGTCAGCCACGGGTGCACTACCTTCCTTGATTTATTCTTTTGCCAAACTGGGATGAACAATTGCTGTAGTTCATCCACGCGATCTTTAAATGCTTGCCATTACATATCCACCATCAACCCTTTAAGTATCATTTGCCAGTCTATCTTAGCTAATTCACGTCTTATACCTTCAAAGTTACCCTTCTTCAAGTTCAGAACCTTTGTTTCTGAATTAACTATGTCACTCTCCATCTTAATGAAGAATTCCACCATATTATGGTCACTCTCACGATAAGTGTTCCTTGATTCACTGATCAGGTAACCGTATATCCAATTCATAGTGTGGAAGCATACAGTATTATAGCAGATCTGCTGGCATTGTTCAAATGATTCTTGATTCCATCATGAATATTTTACAAAATGTGGAAGATATAATTTTGTATCAAGCTAAAATATTTGAAATAGTAGTTACTGGATTACTATATTAGTTTAATTTACCTAATTAGCTGATTGTCTTATTTTTAAAATATGAAAAATGCAAAACTTACTATGGAAAGTACTGAGCAGATCAGACAGCATTCTGTGGAGGGAAGAATGAAGTTAATGATTAGGTCAATGACCCTGCATTAGTACTGGAGAAAGGGGATAATAATTATGAGGGGGCAGGTAGCTAGGACAAAGTGAATGTCTGTGATAGATGTAGACCAAGGTGATCCAGCTGATACACAATTTGCAGAACTGTCTAGTTAATAGATGAATGAAGGCAATTAGAGAAAAAATTCTTTCACCCTATGGAAAAAAAGCACATGTTGGAACTGTAAGAAGCAAAAGATTGCTATAAATCTGAAAAAAAAGATGAAAGCACCCACAGCTCGGGCAGCATCAAGAGGAAAGAGAAAAACTGTGTAAAGTGGACTTTGCATCTGAACAGTGCAATTCGGTCAGGAACAGGAAAGGCTGGTTATCGGAAATTGATGAGGTCAGTGTTGAATCCCAAAGACTGGGGTGCACTTAGACAGGAAGTGAGATTCTACTCCTATAAACTAATTACCTTGAGTTTTGTTGCTAACCTGTAACAGGCTAAAAATGTAAAAGTCAGAATGAAGAGTTAAAGTGACAGCAAACTCAAAGTTCAGATTTGTTCTTGTTAACTCTGCAGAGGGCTTGGCTTAGCTATCAGTCGATTTACATTCTATTTTTCAAATGTAGGGTGACCTCATCTTGGGCGCCAAGTGTAGTATGTTAGATTGGAAAAAGTGCAAAGCATTGCTGTTTCATCTAGTGTTGTTTTGGTCCCTGGATGGTGGTAAGAGATGGGATAAATTGTATTACTCCTTAATATAAAACTTTTCCAAAGCTCATCATAATAATCAAGACTTCCTGGCCCCTAATTCGTTGACCACTTTCCTTTGGCATATATGAATGCTACCTTAGGATATCCTTTGTGTCAAGGATAACATAAATACAAATTCTTTTTGTTGGAACTACATATAATGTTAAGTCATCTAGAAGTCAATATTATAATTATCTAATTTCTTTAAAAGAAGACAATCATTCCAAGAAGAATGATTACTGTGGTCATTTGCCCGATGTTTTATGAGTAGCATTGTTCAGCATTTACCAATAAAGGTCACAAAAACAACCACATTATGGCATTTTGTGAAATTGAATTCAAAGTGTCTGGTAATATGTGAGCTTGCAAAGGAAATGCTGAAAGAAGATTATAGCTGGGAGCTTAATGTCCTTTGATACACATTGTATTGCAAGGACAGTCAGGAAGTCAGGGGAGGTGGCGTTGCTCTGTTAGCCATTTCATCCCTGGGGAAAAGCCTCTGGCTATCCACACAGTCAATGTCTCTCATCGTCTTATACACCTCTATCAGGTCACCTCTCATCCTCTGTTGCTCCAAGGAGAAAAAGCCAAGTTCACCTTATTCTCATAAGGCATGCTCTCCAATCCAGGCAACGTCCTTGTAAATCTCTGCACTCTCTCTTTAGTATCCACATCCTTCCTGTAATGAGGTGACCAGAACTGAACACAATACTCCAAGTGGGGTATAACTAAGGTCTTGTATATCTGTAACATTACCTCATGGCTCTTCAACTCAATCCCATGGTTGATGAAGGCTAACACACCATATGCCTTCTTAACAACACTGTCAATCTGCGCAGAAACTTTGAGTGTCCCATGGACATAGACTCCAAGATCTCGCTGATCCTCCACACTGCCAAGAGTCTTACCATTAATATTATATTCTGTCTTCAAATTTGGCTTACCGAAATGATCAACTTCACAGCTATCTGGGTTGAACTCCGTCTGCCTATAATATAAAAGAGGATACCAAAAGTTTTTCAGGTATATAAAGAGTAAACGAAAGGCAAGAGGAAACATTGGACTATTGGAAAATGACGACAGAGGAGTAGTAATGGGGAACATGGAAATGGTGGATAAGCAGAATAAGTATTTTGCATCAGTTTTCACTGTGGAAGATGCCAACAGTGTGCCAGAAATTTGAGATTGTCAGGGGGCAGAAGTGAGTGTAGTCACTGTTATTAAGGATAAGCTGCTTGGGAAGCTGAAAGGTCTGAAGGTTGAGAAGTCACATGGACAAGATGGACTACACCCCAGGGTTCTGAAAGAGGTAACAAAAGAGATTGTGGAGACATTAGATTAGATTATTGGTGATCCTTCAGGAATCACTAGATTCTGGAAAGGTTCCAGAGGACTGGAAAATCACAAAACTTACTCCAGTTTTTAAGAAGGGAGAAAGGCAAATAACAGGAAGTGATAGGCCCATTAACCTGACTTCAATGGTTGGCAAGATGTTAGAGTTCATTACTAAGGATGAGGTTTTGTGGTACTTGGAGACACAGAATAAAATAGGCTCAAATCAGCATGGTTTCCTTAAGGGGTAATCTTGCGTAGCAAACGTGTTGGAATTCTTTGAGGAAGTAACAGGCAGGCTAAACAGAGGAGAGTTAGTGGATGTTTACTTGGGCCTTCAGAAGGTCTTTAACAAAGTGAGGTGGCTAAACAAGATAAGAGCCCATGGTATTACAGGATAGAGAACAGCATTGATAGAAGATTGGTTGACTGGCAGAAGGCAAAAAGTGGGAATAAAGTGAGCCTTTTCTGGTTGGCTGCTGGTGACTAGTGGTGGTTCTGCAGGGATCAGTGTTGAGACTGCCTTTCATGTTATATTTGGATGATGTAATTGGTGGCTTTCCGGCCAAATTTGCAAATGATACAAAGAAAGGTAGAAGGGCAGGTAGTGATGAAGAAGCAGGGAGTCTGCAGAAGGACTTGGACAGGTTAGGAGAATGGACCAAAAAAGTGGCAAATGGAAAGCAGGGGAGTGTATGGTTATATATGAACTTTGATTGAAGGAATAAACGCATTGGCTATTTTCTAAATGGGAAGCAATTTCAAAAATAGGAGATGCAAAGGACTTGGGTGTCCTGGTGTAGGATTCTCTAAGGTCAACTTGCAGGTTGAGTCAGTGGTCAAATGCAATGTTAGCATTCATTTCGAAAGGACTAGAATATAAGAGCAAGGGTGTGATGCTGAGGCTTTGTAAAGCTTTTGGTCAGACCACACAGAGTATCATGAGCAATTTGGGGCCCCCTTTCAAAGAAAAACTATGCTAGCATTGGGGAGTGTCCAGAGGAGGCTCACGAAAATGATTCCCAGAATGAAAGGGTTAATGTCTCAGCAGTACTTGATGGCTCTAGGGCTGTACTCACTGGAGTTTGGAAGAATGAGGGGGAACTCATTGAAACCATTCAAATATTGAGAGGCTTAGGTAGAGTGGATGTGGAAAATGATCTTTCCTATAGTGGATGAGTCTAGGACCAGAGGGCACAACCCCAGAACAGAGGGAATCTATTTAGAACAGAGATAAAAAGTAATTTTTTTTAGCCACAGGGTGGTGAATCTGTGGAATTCAGTGCCACAGATGGGTGTGGAGGCCAAGTCATTGAGCATATTTAAAGCAGAGGTTGATAGGTTCTTGGTTAGTCAGGGTATCAAAGGTTACTGGGAAATGGCAGGAGAATGGGGTTGAGAGGAATAATAAATTAGCCACGATAGAATGGTGGACCAGACTCAATGGGCCAAGTGGCCTAATTCTGCTCCTATGTCTTATGGTCTTATGGTATAAGGAGGTTGAATCAGTAGTAATGTTACATCCATTTGCAATATTAGCATCCATTTTGAGATGAATCGACTATAGAAACAAGGATGTAATGCTAAGGCTTTATATGGTGTTGTCAGAGCACATTTTTGGGTATTATCAGCAGTGTCGGACTCTGTAGCTAAGAAATGACGTGCTGGCATTGGGAGGATGGTTCAGTATAGGTTTAAGAGAATTATGCTGGGAATGAAATAGTAACGTAAGAGGAGTATTTGATGGTTCTGAACCTTTTGCTGGAGTTTAGGAGAATGAGGGAAGATCTCTTTGAAGCATATTGAATATTTAAAGGTCTAGATGGCATGTATGTATGTGGAGAGGATGTTTCCAATAGAGGGAGAGTTTAAGACCAGAGGGCACACCCTCAGAATAGAAGGATATCCCTTTAGAACAGAGATGAGGAGGAATCTATAGAATTCATTGCAAACACGAGGAATTCTGCAGATGCTGGAAATTCAAGCAATGCACATCGAAGTTGCTGGTCTGTACCTCTTCCTAGAGATGCTTCCTGGCCTGTTGCGTTCACCAGCAACTTTGATGTGTGTTGGTTGTATAGAATTCATTGTCTCGGATGGCTGGTGGAGACCGACTAATTGTGTATATTCAAAATAGAGGTTGACAACTTTTTAATTAGTAAGGGCATCAAAGGTTGCTGGTAGAAGGTTGGAGAATAAGGTTGAGAGGGAAAAATAAATCAGCTATGATCGAATAGCAATGTTGATGGGCCGAATGGCCTAATTGTACTCCTATGTCTTATGGTCTTATGGTCTACAATTTTATCTGCATTTGCATTGGTCTGAAATTCAAACTACATTGTGTGGTTTACTCTTATAGGCACATACTTGTATACACTGACCTCAATTAAAATAAACATAAAATTGGATGAGCATCTAATCAGCCTGACTTGGTCATATTTATTGATTCATATCTATCAATTAATACTCTAGATCCATCATTATACTGTAGGTGGAGGCAAGAATATACAATCATAATGCTGAAAGTGAACATTACAAAGGGCAAAATCACCAATAATATTGGAACTCTAAGATCTCCAACTCATGCATTATCCTGATATATATCTACATCGCTTGCATTCATCATTGTTGAATCAGCTTTCTGATATTCTCTAATTTTTCAGTTGCAGTAGGCTGGTATCTCTGCCAATTTTTTTGGCTTGCATCTTATCTAAAAAGATACATTACGCCATTTCTTACACAATATTTTGCCTGAATTTAAAAATGTTCAAATACACCTTACCTCCATTGATTTCTCCATTCAGTCCTTTGGCTTTGAAAAACTAGTGTTCTCTTTAGTCTTCTGTGGTATCTTTAATCAATTAAAGTGGTCCTTTAAAGAACATTCTGTGCACCCACTAAGTACTCCACTGTGATGGTGATTGTGGCTTGTATTGTGTGGTCACGTGGAACATACTGTATATTCAGAAATGCATGCATAGCAAGTTGTTTCAAATGGTAAGTGGCATAAAAGTAGTTCTTTAAAAATTTAGATTTTATTAATCTACTACTATAGAGGAGAATAGAATAGCATTTCATGAAAACAAAATTTCAGGTTATGTAATTACTCAGAATTCTAGTCTGTAAGATTGTAACAATGTCAATTAGACCTCAGGCATGGTTAATTATAAATCTGTTTCAATACTCATCAAAATGATCAATTTTGACACAAAATGGTCTGTTTGGTACATTATGCTTTATGCTTTTATTATTTTTACATTTTATATGGTAATTGTCCTGCCCATGCATAAATTTAATTGACATTCATTTTCATGTGACTAACTTTGGTAGACAGAGCAAATCAATTTGATGAAAGATGCGGAACTGTGGGCTGGTTTAGTTCTGACATAACTACAAGAATGTTCCTAGTGAAGTTAAAAATAGTAGCCAATCACATGTAACCAAAAGATGATTGCCATATTTCTAGTTAATCTGTGGCTGTAAATGTTGATAGCAGAGAGAGATACACTTTACTAATTCCTTTCTTCTGATAGACCCTTATATATGCAGTCCAAAGACGTAGCAGTTAGTAAGTTAACTGGACATTGTAAATTGTCCACACTGTATCTCAATAAATAAATTATATATTATAAAGCAACATTTGAAAAGTTTGATCTTTACACTTGATATTCTAGCCATTTATCCAGTGCAACTTGCAAATGAATATCTTGATTATCAAGTTTGGGTGAAAATTAGTTTTTTAAAGCAAAATATTAGACCATTATTGGTGTGTTATTCATATCTGCTTAAGTTATAAAAATATGTATTTACAAAAAAATAAATATATGTATTTAACTGTCCTGGTAAAATATATTTGTCAATCTTGATATCATTGCTTTATTAATAAAGTAGCAATTGTTCCATAATTATGACCAAATTAATGACGTGGTTAACGTGCCATTTTAATTTGCTGCCATTCTAATTTTAAAGCATTGGTTGTGTAATTTTCCAAGATTATTGTTTTTCAAGTAAAGCTTCATTTTCCAGTCATGCACAATTTGATAACTTGGCATTCAGATGACACAGTTAATTAAAAAAACTAACAAAGAACTGAATGAGAGTGTTCTCGTTTCATACAGTTATCTATGTAAAAAAAAACATTTTCCAGAAGTTATTTCCTGTTAGTGATAAATTTCACTAAGAAATAGTCTAGAAGTATAATGTAAAATTGATTCAAAGGGACCGCTTTTCAATTCATAGTCATAGTCATAGTCATTGTTATACTTTATTGATCCCGGGAGAAATTGGTTTTTGTTACAGTTGCACCATAAATAATTAAATAGTAATAAAACCCTAAATAGTTAAATAGTAATATGTAATTGGCCCAAGTCATAGCAATTTCTAAATCAGTCATTGACAGCCAATGATTTCTGCAGACCAATATTTTTCAGTTTTAATGTAAGTAAATATTACAAAATAATTAATAGAGGAGAAATAAAGAAATGGGTATTAAAAGAAGACGATCGATAAAAATAGTCTAAGTTCTTTGGTTTTAAGGTGGATTTGAGGAAAAGAGGAAGGTTGAGGGTACAGGAAGAACCCTCTCATTTCAGCTCTTTGTTAGTTATTTATTAACTGCGTCATCTGAATGCAAAGATACCAATCTGGGCAAAATGGAACCTACTGCCATTTTTATTGTAGATTTACTTAAACAGAAGGGCAACCTTTGATAGAATTCTAATTCCAAATTTTGCAACTCCAAATGCTGATTTACTGAGTGGAATTAAACAACTTTTATGTATATGCCTAAAATGAACATTCCTACAGAAAAGGATTTATGCTCTTGTGTAGCCACTGGTGGAAAAGAACTCCTGGAATTATAATCATTTCATCTATTCCAACTTCAGGTTTATTGCATGCAAACATGGTCTTAATCATAAATAGTTTATAGGAGATGGGTACAATTAAAGGTACTTCTAAAATCACATCACTTCCCTCCTTTTTAATTTGCTCTCTGTGTTATCAGCATACAAACAGATTACAGCGCCACTTTCATAAGTAGATATATTCCTACACCAAAGTATGTCACCCCACCCACCTTCCACTTCACCTGGTTTCACCTAATCACCAGCCAGCTTGTACTCCTTTCAGCTTCACCTCCTCCCACCTTCTGATTCAGACATCGTCCTCCTTCCTCTGCAGACCTGATACAGGGTCTCGGCTCAAAATATCAACTGTTCATTTCCCTCCATAGATGCTGCCTGACTAGCTGAGTTCCTACAGCACTTTGTGTGTGTTGCTCAAGATTTCCAGTATCTGCAGAACCTCTTGTGCTAATGTCATTCTCCTGAATTGTTTATCTTTCAGCAAGACCTTCAGGGCATCTTTGGCAAATGGCAAGCCTTACCATTAATTCTATTCTCACCTTTCCCAGATGCATGCTGCTGAACTTTGGGAACCGTAACCTGTAGTTGTTGCATAGAAAAGATAAATTTGTCAAATCAAAAATGTACCACCCCTTTAGGAAAAAAAATGCAGCAGGCAAGATACCATTGCTGAGTTTATTTTTAAAATTTTGTCAGTGACTCTGAAGGGTAGGTTGCTTACATTTGTTGATACATTAAGAAAGCATTAAAATTAAAATAAATTGTGACCCTTTCTACTACCAGGAACAATATATCAGTATTAACTTAGTGGCCTAACAAAATTAGAGCTTTAAAGTGGTTTTAGATTAACTACTTTTAATTTTAAGTGACATTAAGTGTGCATAATGTGGACAGTGTAGCGGTGTGCTACACACAGCGCTAGAATAACGATACATAGTCAGTGAGTTGGAGTTGTGATAAAAAGAGATTTATTCAAACTTCGCGGCCTCCTTTAAAGCCTTCCCGTTCCTGCCCTCCCCGGGCGGGACTGCTGTGGGGAATGAATATTCGCAGACCCTTTCTGCGCGCGGGATTTTCCCCCTGCTGGTGAAGATGGCCTGGCGCCCTTTTTGGGGCCGGCCTCTCTGCCGGCGCGCGCTGTTTCGTCAGCCGGTTTGAGTGTGCTGGAAAGTGGGTCGCCACAACAGAATATAAATTATGGGAGATATGTATACAAAGAAGATGCTAAATAGAATTATTGGATCTCATTATTTTTTGTTCATTATTGGAAAATTAACAATATTAAGTATTCCTTTTTATCCCAGAATGTTTGTCTATTTTCTCTTTTTCTCTCTTTCTCTTTGCATACGAAAACGATTACCAACTTCATTAAGACCTGTGTGGATGAGCGTGTGCCAATGAAAACTTGCTGCATATTCCCAAACCAAAAGTTGTGAATGAACCAGGAGGTTGGTCATTTGCTGAGGGCTAGATCTGTGGCATTTAAGTCTGGCAACACAGATCTGTACAAGAAAACCAGCTATGACTTGCAGAGGCCTATTTCAATAGCGAAGAAACAATTCCGAGTGGGGTTAGAAGCGACACCGGATGTACATCAACTCTGGCAGAGATTGCAGGACATTACCTCCTACAAAGTGAACCCTAGCATCATCAATGGAAGTGATGCCTTTTATGCTCGCTTTGAGAGGGAGAATATAACTACAGCTGTGAGGATCCCTGCTGCACCTGGTGACCCTGTGATCTCTGTCTCTGAGATTGATGTCAGGTTGTTTTTCAGGAGGGTGAACCATCGCAGGGTGGCAGCTCCGATGGAGTACCTGGTAAGGCTCTGAAAACTTGTGCCAAACAAAAGGACATTTTCAACCTCGCACTGTTATGGTTGGAAGTTCCCACCTGCTTCAAAAAGGCAACAATTATACCAGTGCCTAAGAAAAGTGTGAGCTGCCTTAATGACTATTGCCCAGTAGCACTCACATTTATGGTAATGAAATGCCTTGAGAGGTTGGTCGTGGTTAGAATAAACTCCTGCCTCAGCAAGGATCTGGACTCATTGTATTTTGCCTATCACCACAATAGGTCTACAGCAGAGGCAATTTCAATGGCTCTTCACATGGCCTTAGATCACCTGGACAATACAAACACCCATGTCAGGATGCTGTTCGTTGACTATAGCTCAGTGTTTAACACTGTAATTCCCACAGTCCTGTTTGATAAGCTACAGAACTTTCCTGGAATTGGATCCTCGACTTCCTAACTGGAAGACCACAGTCTGTGTGGATTGGTGATAACATCTCCTCCTCACTGACGATCAATACTGGTCCATCTCAGGGGTGTGTGCTTAGCCAACTGCTTTACACCCTCTGTACCCATGACTGTGTGACTAGGCATAGCTCAAATACCATCTATAAATTTGCAGATGATTGTTGGTAGAATCTCAGATGGAGGTGAGAGGGCATACAGGAACGAAATATACCAGCTAGTTGAGTGGTGTCTCAGCAACGTCCTGGCACTCAATGTCAATAAGCTGAAAGAGCTGATTGTGAACTTCAGGAAGGGTAAGATGAGGGAACATGAACTAATCCTCATAGAGGGATCAGTAATGGAGAAAATGAACAATTTCAACTTCCTGGTGTCATGATCTCAGAGGATCTAACCTGGCCGCAACATATCATTGCAGCTACAAAGAAGGCAAGGCAGCAACTATATTTCATGAGGTGTTTAAAAAGGTTTGGTTTGTCACCTAAAACACTCAGACTTGTATAGATGTACCATGGAGAGCATTCTGACAAGCTGCATCGCTGACTGGTGTGGGGGGTGGGGCAGTGCTGCTCAAGACTAAAAGGAGCTACATAAAGTTGTAAAATTAGTCAGCTCCATGATAGGTACCAGTCTCTGTAGTAACCAAGACATCTTCAAGGAGCAGTACCTCAAAAAGGCGATGCCCATTATTAAGGACCCCCACCACCCAGGTATTCATTTTTTCTTTCTATATTATCATGTATTGCATTGAACTGCTGCTGCTAAGTTAACAAATTTCACGACACATGCCGGTGATGATAAACCTGATTCTGAAGAAGAGAGAATCCGAATCAGTATCGGGTTTAATATCACCAGGGAAGAAGCTGTTACTGAAACACTGTGTATGTGTCTTCATGGTCCTGTACCTCCTCCTTGATGTTAGCAATGAGGGGAGGGTTTATCCTGGGTTTTTGAAGCATCACCTTTTGAAGATGTCCTTGATGCTGGGACTAGTGCTCATGATGGAACTACCTGAGTCTGCAACTTTCTGCTGCTTTTTTACAATCCTATGCAGTGGCCCCTCCATACCAGATGATGATGCAACTAGTTAGAATGCTCTCCATGGTACATATGTAGAAATTTGTGAGAATTTTTAGTATCATCAGCAAATTCACAGATGTCACTTGAGCTGTGCATAGCCACACAGTCATGGGTATGGAGAGAGTAGAGCCGTGACTCAGTACTTATCCTTGAAGTGTGCCAGTGTTGATTGTCGGAAAGGAGATGTTATTTCCAGCTGCACTGAGTGTGGTCTCCTGATGAGAAAGCCAAGAATCCAGTTGCAGAGGGAGGTAGCGAAGCTGAGGTTTTGGAGCTTGTTGATTAGTCTTGAGGCTATGATGGTGTTGAACTCTGAACTGTAATCAATGAACAGCAGCCTGATGTAGGTATTCCTATTGGCCAGGTGATCCAAGGCCAAGTGGAGGCCAATGAGATTGCATCTGCTGTAGGTTTGTTGTGGTGACAGGCAAATTGCAGTGAGCCCAGGTCCTTGCTTAGGCAGAGGCTGATTCTGGCCATGTCTGAGAAGGGACCTTTGATAATACTGGCTATTTTACTGAAGCGGTGAGAAGTGTAGACAGAGTCCATTGGAGGGGTGGCTGGTTCTTGTGATGTGCTGACGTGCCGCAACTCTCTATAATTTCTTGCAGTCCAGGGCATGGGCAGAGCCCAGGACGACAAAAAAATCACAATGTATCTGCAAAAGGCAGGATCTCCTGGTGTCTTCAACCTCCCATTCCATTCTGACATGTCTGTCCATTGTCTCCTAAACTGCCAAACTAGGGTTCAAGGAGCAACATCTCTTATACCCTCTGGGTAGCTATCTTTCTTCTCTCTCTGACCATTTTGTTCCTTACTTGCCTTTTATCTCCCTCTGGCTCCCCTCCTCCTTCCCTTTATTCCATGGTCCACTGTTCTCTCCTATTAGATACCTCCTTAATCTATCCACTCCCATTTTCTTACTTCATCTCCCCTTAGCACCTACCCATCCACCTTCCCCTCTCACTTCTCGCCTGCCAGCTTGTACTCATGGCCTTCTCCTCACCCTCATATTCTGGCTTCTGCTCCCCCCCCCCATTTTCAGTCTTGATGAAGGATCTCAGCCCGAAACATTGACTATTTATCCCTCTCCATAGATGCTGTCTGACTTGCTGAGTTCCTCCAGCATTGTTTGTGTGCTGCTCAAGATTAATGGCATCTGCAGAGTCTCTGCAGAGTTTAGGATGTTTTCTATAGTATTTCAATAAAATTGGTGAGGGTTAAAGGGGATGTGCCAAACTGATTTAGTCTCCTGAGGAAATAGAGGTGCAGATGAGCTTTCTTGATCATGGCATCAAAGTGCTTGGACCAAGACAAACTATTGGTGATGTTCACTCCTAGGAATTTGAAACTCTCAGTGACCTCAGCACTGTTGATGTAAACAGGAGCATTTGCACATTCCCCTTTCCTGAAGTCAATGGCCATGCATTTGTTTTGCAAATATTGAAGGAAATATGTTGTCCTGAAGCCGTAGCACTAGGCTCTGTACCTCCTTCCTGTACTCCAAGAGGGAAAGTGAACAGTACTATATTTGCTGAATAAAATAACATGATGGTTTTAGTTTGTGAATTCAGTGGACAGATAAATTGTCTTACCTTCACTGACACAAGAACTCTTGCTGTCGTGTCCTGCTTGCTAAATGTATTAGTGTACTCTGGTATCACAGTTGTAGCTCAACACAATAGGAAACAGCAGGATGGTTATTAATTTTTTTTTCATGAAGGGAATAATAGAGTTGCTGTGTAATTCTGTTACATCTGGTGTGCACTTTTGCTCATGCTGGGAGCTCTCTCTGAATGTGGCTTCATAAAAGGCTATTGCATATGGCTGAACACTAATTGCCTCACTTCTTTGGCAGCTCCTGTTGAGCATTCCTGTGCTAATTTCACACTGTGCATTGTTTCTAATTTTAGACATTTTCAGATGTCTCCCAATTGATTAAGCTGGTCAGTTTTAATCAGTGTTACAATTTCTTGATAAATAATGAACATTAATGAGCTTAATGATGGGCTCCTCAGTGGTATAACCTGAATATAATAACTACAGAAAAATATAATTTAGTGATTAGTTGATTTGTATATTCATCTGATGTGGCCTTGATTATTGAATGTAGATTTATTTTCTTTGGGTCTTTTCCACATATTGTTACTTCTCACCAAAACAATCTCACTGTTGGGGTGAACAGTGGTTTTTGATGCACTCTAGATCATGGTCTCTTTGCGGGCCTTGCTATTGTTGCATGCTGGGTGGAGGGGGGGGGGTGCTGATTTTTTTTTGCTGGAATTAGTGGGGGGATGAGGAGGAGGGAGGGTTGATGCTTTGCTGCTGTTTGTGTGTGAGAGGGGGAGGGGGAGATTTAGGGTTCTACGTTTTTCTGTCATTCATTCTCTGGGGTTTTTCTTCTATTTTGTGGATGTTTGTGAACAGTAAGAATTTCAGGTTGTATACTGTATACATTCTCTGATATTATATGGAACCATTGAACTTACCTGGCACACCTTCCATTCTGTTCGTTCCCTCTCTATTAAATGTCTAACAACTAATTACCCTTCCAGGTACCCATGCCTGCCAACCTTGCCAGCGCCTGTAACCCCACACATTTAACTACTTCTGCATAAGTATCGCATCAACAGGGCCACAATTATACTTATATTCATAAACTACCAGGTAAATTGGAGAGGTGCTCAGATAAAGAAACAACCGCCAGATGTTTTAATATAAACAATTGCAGGCTGCAGACAGTTCATAATTGTAACAAGTAATATCAAGGATAATGAGTAATATTTCAATAGTTATTTGATGACACCACTGTTGTTGGCAGAATCTCAGATGGTGATGAGGGGGTGTACAGGAGTGAGATAGATTGGCTGGTTAAGTGGTTTCGCAACAAGAACTTTGCACTCAGCATCAGTAAGCCCAAGAAATTGATCATGGATTTCAGGAAGGGGAAGTCAAGGGAACACACTCCAGTCCTCATCGAGGGATCAGCAGTGGAAAGGATGAGCTGTTTCACGTTCCTGGGTGTCAACATCTCAGAGGATCTATCCTGAGCCCAATACATTGATGCAATCATGAAGAGAGCACCTCACTTCATTAAAAGTTTGAAGAGATTTGGTATGTCACCAATTTCCTACAGATGTACCATGGAGAGCATTCTGAATGGTTGCATCACCACCTGGTATGGAGGCTTCAATGTACACAATCAAAAGAGGCTGCAGAGGATTGTCGACTCAGCCAGCTTCATTAAGGGTACAAGCCTCTCCACCATCGAGGACATCTTCAAAAGGTGGCCTCAAAAAGGCGACATCCTTCATTAAGGACTATCACCATCCAGGACATGCCCTCTACTCATTACTATCATCAGGGAGGAGGTACGGGAGTCTAAAGATGCAAGCTCAGCATTTTAGGAAAAGCTTCTTCCCGTCTGCCATCAGATTTTCGAACAATCCATGAACTCATGAACACAAGCTCACTGTTTCTCTTTTGCACTATTTATGTTTTTGTTGTAACTTATAGTAGTTTTTCAATGTCTTGCACTGTACTGCTGCCACAGAACAACATATTTCACAACACTTATCATCAGTGATAAGAAACCTAATGCTGATAGTTATTTTCATTATAAATGACCATTATTATGCCATTTGACCAGTCTGTCTTTGAAATTGGTCCTTATGGTAAAACATTGAATCTATTTATTTGTTTATTTAAATCTTACATCTGTCCCACAGGGTGAGGGAGTAAAAATCTTTGTGTTATGACTCCATTGCAATGTACAGACGTTTGAATTTATAAGTCTAATTGCTTGTAGAAAGAAGCTGTCCTGTAGCCTGTTGGTCCTGGCTTTAATGCTGCAGTACCGTTTGCCAGACAGAAACAGCTGAAACAGTTTATGTTTGGGGTGACTGGTGTCCCTGGTGATCTTCCAGGCCTTCTTTATGCACTTGCTGCTGTAAATGTCCTCAAAGGAGGGAAGTTCACTTCCACAGATGCATTGGGCTGTCCGTACCACTCTCTGCAGTGCCGAGCAGTCAAGGTTGGTGCAGTTTCCATACCGGGGATCATACAGCCAGTTAGGATGCTCTCAATGGTGCTGCTGTAGAAGGTCTTGAGAACTTGGAGGCTCATGCCGAACTTCTTCAGTCACCTGAGGTGAAAGAGATTGTTGTGCTTTTTTTTTGCCATACAGCTGGTGTGTACAGTCCAGGTGAGATCTTCGGTGATGTATATACCGAGGAACTTGAAACTACTTACCCTCTCAACTGCAATTCTATTGATGTTGATTGTGGCGAGCCTGTCTCAGTTCCTCCTGTAAGCCACAATCAGCTCTTTTGTTTTTTTGGATGCTGTAGGCCACAGCTAAGCTTTCTGAGCCCAGAACTGCTAGAGATACCCCACAGTCTCCTGCCCCAAAGGTCAGCACCTTCCGCCTACCACTGTTCAGCCCCTTGGCAGCTCTGTATCATGTTATTTGGAGAGGAAAATCAATGAGAATGTGAAATGTTGATTAATTGATCTTTGTATGTAATACTGTACGAATTCACTTATAGTTTTTACAGTTTATTTGGTAGTTACTTAAGCAGATGCGGTGATGAGTAGAAACAGAATGAATATATGGTTAGTGATAGGAGAATAGTGACTGCAGTTATTAACTACACTTGTGTGAGTGCTTAATGAACAGCCTCCAGTGCCACTGCCTTTTTTACCTCCAATAAATCTTCAGTGCATTTTTAAAAATTTTGATGTTAATTTCAAATATCTGTACCAAATACAAAATGAAGTAGTAGTATTAATCCAAAGAATGCATGATCTGGGAGTATAATGAATCAGTCTACTGGAAATTGTTGGAAATAACTTGGCTGGTAATTGAGAAGAATATTTGGTCTGAAGCACATCTGACATTGAACTCCACTGTTTGAATTCAGTTTCCAAACTTTTCACATGAAAGGGTTCATACACCACTCAATAACTTAATGATTTTCAGTTCCTACAATATTGTGAAAATTAGTGACAGGCAAAAGAATTGGGAAACTTTTAGAAACTAGTGAGGGACAAGTAAAAACAAAATATATACTTAAAGATGGAGAAGGTAAAGTATAAGTAAACCAACAAATACTGTTATATAAATCAGGCAGGAAGAGCTTCTGTGGGTATATAAAAGGATAGGGAGTAAAGATTAGTTCCTTAGACCACCAGACTGGGAAATAGAGAAATAGCAAGAATTCTAAATAATTAAAATTAATCTTTACAGCAGAGAATATAAAAACATTCAAATAATAATAATAATAATAACCAAAGAAAAAAGGTGGAACTTAAAGCAAACTAAAGAAAAAAAATCCAAGGCTAACTGATGGAGTGAAAAGTCAAAAATTCCCCTGGACATGATGACCTGCACCCACTGGTCTTATGAGAAGTAGCTGTAGAGATGACGGATACATTGGTTGAAACCTTACAAAATTCACTCATTTCTAGAGAGGTCCTAGTGGATTAGATAGGGAATTAACTAAAGTGGAAACAGGACGTCAGGATAAGTAGGTCATTTTCAAGTTTCTCATCAGTAATTAGCGAGCTGCCATGGGAATCCATGCTGCGGCTTCAACTATTGGCAATCTTTATCAAATTAATGACTTTGATGATGCAAAGATAGATAAGGGTGTGAAGAGGACAAAAGGGCTTCCAAAGGGATATAGATTTGATAAATTTTTGGAAGATAAGAGTATAATGAGGGAAGGTGTATGATCAGAATCAAGTTTAATATCACTGGCATATGTCATGAAATTAGTTGTTTTGTGACAGCTGTATATTATACATATTAATAAAAAAGCTATAAATTAAAATAAGTATAAATTTTTAAAAAGTAGTGCAAAAAGGGAGCAAAAAAAAAGGATGTAATATTCACGGGTTCATTGTCTATTCAGAAGTACACGCGGGGGAAGAGGCCATTCCCGAAACGATGGCCAACTCTCAGAGCGCTTCATCACAGTAGATGTCAGTGCAACTAGGTGATAGTCATTGAGGTAGCTCACCGTGTTCCCCTTGGGCTCTGTTATGATTGTTGCCCTTTTGAAGCAGGTGGGAGCCTCAAACTGCAGCAGGTCAGAGGTTGAAGATGTTCACGACGCTCCTGCCAGTTGGTTGACGCAGGTTTTCAGTGCCCCATCAGGTACACCATCAGGGCCTGATGCTTTGCGAGGGTTCCCCCTTGTGAAATTTTGGAAGAATAAAAGTGCAAATTAATATTTAAATGAAGTGAGACAACAAGAATGTTGTTTCGCTGATCTGGGAGGCCTAGTACATAAAACAGAAACACAGCAACTATTAAGAAAGCCATTCAGATATTGACCACATTAAAGTGAGTAAAGTATAAATGAAGGGAGGTTTGGATGCAAATTTACAAGGCTGTGGAAGACTACATATAATTTTAGCCTCGATTTTCTAGAAAGGATTTGCAGCGAAAGTTTACTGGGATGATTTCTGTGATGAAGGAATTAATGTATGAAGATATGTTAATTTATGATGGAGCAGATTTGGAGTTTGGAAGAGTGAGAGGAAAACAAATAAGATTTTGTGGAGGTAGATGGAGCAGGTGCTGAGAAGGGTTTTGTTTTAGAACTGAGAAATAGTTTCAGCGTAAAGAGTTAAGACAATGAGCAGGATTTTTTTTCCTGAAGGGTTATGACATTTTGGAATTCCATATGCAGATCTAGGAAAGCTGAGTGATGGGGGAGAGTCGGGGGATAAAGGGAGAGAACAGGAAACTGTGTTGAAACAAGATTAGATCTTATTCAAGCCAATGTCTTGTTGAATACTGGAGCTGGCACAAGGGACCTGTTGTCTACCTCCGCTCTTGTTCCTTCTGATATTGCATTATATATATAAAAGAATGTGAAATGTCAGAATAATAGTAGAGAGAATGATTTATTTCAGCTTTTATTTCTTTCATCACTTTCCCAGTGGGTCAGAAGTTTACATACACTTTGTTAGTATTTGGTAGCATTGCCTTTAAATTGTTTAACTTGGGTCAAACATTTTGGGTTGCCTTCCACAAGCTTCTCACAATAAGTTGCTGGAATTTTGTTCCATTCCTCCAGACAGAACTGGTGTAACTGAGTCAGGTTTGTAGGCCCCCTTGCTCGCACATGCTTTTTTCAGTTTTGCCCACAAATTTTCAATCGGATTGAGGTCAGAAAATGATGTCAAGTCTGGTTCATCCTTGGGAGCAATTTCCAGATGCCTGAAGGTACCACATTCATCTGCACAAACAATAGTATGCAAGTATAAACACCATGGGACCATGCAGCCATCATACCGCTCAGGAAGGAGATGCATTCTGTCTCCTAGAGATGAACATACTTTGGCGCGAAAAGTGCAAGTCAATCTCAGAACAACAGCAAAGGACCTTGTGAAGATGCTGGGGGAAACAGGTAGACAAGTATCTATATCCACAGTAAAACGAGTCCTATATCAACATAACCTGAAAGGCTGCTCAGCAAGGAAGAAGCTACTGCTCCAAAACTGCCGTAAAAAAGCCAGACTACAGTTTGCAAGTGCACATAGGGACAAAGATCTTACTTTTTGGAGAAATGTCGTCTGCTCTGATGAACCAAAAATTGAACTGTTTGGCCATAATGACCATCATTATGTTTGGAGGAAAAAGGGTGAGGCTTGCAAGCAAAAGAACACCATCCCAACCGTGAAGCATAGGGGTGGCAGCATCATGTTGTGGGGGTGCTTTGCTGCAGGAGGGACTGGTGCACTTCACAAAATAGATGGCATCATGAGGAAGGAAAATTATGTGGATATATTGAAGCAACATCTCAAGACATCAGCCAGGAAGTTAAAGCTCGGTCGCAAATGGGTCTTCCAAATGGAAAGTGACCCCAAGCATACTTCCAAAGTTGTAGCAAAATTGCTTAAGGATAACAAAGTCGAGGTACTGGAGCAGCCATCACAGAGCCCTGACCTCAATCCGATAGAAAATTTGTGGGCAGAACTGAAGAAGCATGTGCGAGCAAGGAGGCCTACAAACCTGACTCAGTTACACCAGTTCTGTCTGGAGGAATGGAACAAAATTCCAGCAACTTACTGTGAGAAGCTTGTGGAAGGCAAACCAAAACGTTAGACCCAAGTTAAACAATTTAAAGGCAATCCTACCAAATGCTAACATAGTGTATGTAAACTTCTGACCCACTGGGAAAGTGATGAAAGAAATAAAAGCTGAAATAAATCATTCTCTCTACTATTATTCTGACATTTCACATCCTTAAAATAGTGATCCTAACTGACCTAAGACAAGGAATGTTTTCTAGGATTAAATGTCAGGAATTGTGAAAAACTGAGTTTAAATGTATTTGGCCAAGGTGTACGTAAACTTCTGACTTTGACTGTATATAAAAACATGTTGG
Organism: Mobula birostris; assembly: GCF_030028105.1. Classification (NCBI taxonomy): domain Eukaryota; kingdom Metazoa; phylum Chordata; class Chondrichthyes; order Myliobatiformes; family Myliobatidae; genus Mobula; species Mobula birostris. Next base: position 48,059,571 of record NC_092376.1, read on the forward strand.
AACGCAGAAGAACCTTATTAAAAGTTTATCAGATAATTTAACTTTAGATTGAAGAAACACTTAACCACATTTTACTTTTTTATATTTCCTGAAGGTTTGTTTGTTCTTTTATATTCTTCCCCTTATCTAATTACGTACCAGTTATTCATTCCTGTAAATAACTGAATAAATTTCAGCTGCATATTGTGCATGCCTTTTATCAAAAACCATTCTACATATTCTTCAGATATTTAAGAAATAATTGAAATCTAGATATAATAAATTTTGTTTTCTGTATTTTATGTTGTCATCATTATTTTTTCTCTGTGTCCTTGCTTTACTTCATTACTTGTCCATGTCCTCTCCCTTGACTTGTAAAATTCAGGTCTTCTTTCCACATCATTTGTGCCAGAAATCAGAAGATTGTGTTAACAGTATACTCTTTGCACAGCTCTAATTCATATTAATTAGTTATTTGTCAAAGAAACAAAGGAATTTTAATAATTATCTGATTACTGAACTTTGTAAATCTTTTTTTGCTAGTTAATTGTTTCAAGAAAATATTATTGCTTAAGGTAATAGACACATGAAAGCTTTGTCTAATTTACAGTTCAGGCATTTTTATGTAATAAATGTTACTTCAGAAGCCTTAAAAATCCGGCAGTAATGTTTACTTTAAAAGGCTTGGTTATCTTGTTTTAAATTTATTGATTTCTTTAGTATATTAAACAAATCTACATTCAATTAACAGAGGGAAATATTTCAACTCTAGTTGCCAGCTATAAATCTAGTCCAAGTGTAAATCATTAAGCTGTTCACAATAAATGTCACTAAGTGGCAGAAATGAAATGGCCCAAAGAGCAATGACGGTTACAAATGAACATCATGCCCCAGAAAATAGCTTGTGCCATGTTTACTTTTTGTTTTACTGGCTACTCCGATTGCCACCTCACAATGGGAGAAAGGCAAGTACTCATGTTTCTGGCTAGTAGTGTGTCACCCTCTAGATCTGATAAGGATCAAATTCTCTGTTACCTGCCTATAAAGCAGACATTAGGTGTTCTACATGTATAATTTAGTGTTTGTTCTCTAAGGCTCATGAGTCCACCAAATCTAAACCTAGGGACTACTTGTTGGGTTCAAAGCAACAACGTAATAGGGAGCAGGGAGACACAGGAATGGTCTTCTGTATAAACACCACATGCTCTTGGATAGAAAATCTGCTCACATCATAGGCATTCTACCTGATCACAGTCCCCTACCAGCTCTTTCACTCCTGCCTCACAAATGTGAGACCTAATGCTTGATTACTCGTTAGATTCAACCTCAGTCCCTTTTTTAGACACAGTTTATGAGATTAAATAGAACATAGAACATTACAGCACAGAAACAGGCCCTTCAGCCCACAATAGTGTGCCACATCAATTAAATTAGTAATCAAGTGGCTAACTAAACTAGTTTCTTCTGCCAACACTATGTCCATATTACTTCCACTTTCCTCACATTCATGTGCCTATCTTAAAAGTCTCCTGTGTTTCTTCCTCTACCACCACCCAGGCAGCTCATTCCAGGCACCCACCACTCTCTGTTTAAAAAAAAAACTTGCCTCTCACATCTTCTTTGAAATTAACCCCACTCACATTAAATGCATGCCCTCTGGTATTAGACATTTCACCCTGGGAAAAAAGATACTGTCTGTCTACTCTCTCTATGCCTCTCATAATCTTATAAATCCCTATCAGATCTCCCCTTGGCCTCTGCCGCTCCAGAGAAAACAACTCAAGTTTGTCCAACCTTGTGTTGTAACACATGCCCTTTAATTCAGTCAACGTCCATTTCACCAGATGAAGATAAAAGGCAGAACCAGTAATTCACAGCAAGGTATGTTCATTTGAGTTGTGAGAAAATTCTGTAATTCTGCCGAAACAATGTTACTTGTTTAACTTGTAAATCTTTCTGAACCAGATATCAAGGCACTAGATTTCTTTTTATTTAATTGTGTATTAGTAAGAAACTAAGTTTATAACCGTTATAAAGTTTTCCACTTATTTTTGAGCAAGTTATTGATCTAAAATCAAGTTGGAAATACAATTAGATTTGATTGAATAGACTGAAAGTACTGCCAAAATATTATCAAAGGATATTAAGAAAATTAGATAATTAAACACATCTTCAGCATGCTTTGCACACATTGCAGAATCATTACAAAGTTCTGTTAACGTAATGATAATTATAAGCAGCAACTTTTCTATTTGCTCTGGCAACCTGCTGGATAGTGAGATCCCATTTTTGCAAGTGTGAGATGAGAGTAAGAAAGGCCATTTCTAAGTAGGACAATGCTAATGAGCATTTGCAATATTAGTCACTAGCTTTCGGCATTGGCCTTGCAGCAATATCTGTTTCAGCAGTTTCAGTGAAGAGAAGGATTCTCCCCAGTAAAGAAAATATCTCTGCTCACTGACTCCTTAATGGCCTCTGAGACACCATTAGAGGATTCTAAACACGAGATTATGCAGGTGCTGGAAAACAGAGTAACATATACAAAATGCTGGAGAAACTCAGCAGGTCAGGCAGCATCTATGGAAAGTAATAAACAGTTGACATTTTGGGCCAAGGCCCTTCATCTGGACGGCTTATTCCTTTCCATAGATATTGCCTGACCTGCTGAGTTCCTCCAGCATTTTGTGTGCACCTATCAACAAAACCTGTGTTTCTTGTCAATAGAAAGTCATATTGGGGTTGTACAAAAATGACATTATTCAGACCATTCTTTCAGAATTCTTGACCTTGTATTCGTGCATCTAAAAGTCACTGATGTTGTTTGGGGCATTAGGACTGTTTGTGGTCATGCAAAGGAAAAGCCACTCAGTGAACATTCTGGTAGTATCTGACCACACAGACAATGATAAAGGTCAATGAAAGCAAAGACCTAAATTTGACTATACAACTGAGGCTCAATGTGATGGTAGTCATCAGTTCTCAATCACAAATAACACGTCACTCCGATTTCCTATCTCTGTTAATAGAGAGTTGTCCCATGGTATTTGCCACTCCTTTCTTTAATCAATTTGCTACAATATCACCCAAGATATCTATCTTTTCCAATGTCTCCACTGCATGTTATAGTGGTTGCAAAACATATATGCTCCTGCTTGAGATCTCAGCCTCCTCCTCAGGAATGTTTTTGCCATACTTCAATGTTTTTGTGTTTGTGTATTAGCTATGTTAAGAAAAATCATATCAAATGTCAAAATAAATTGAAGGCCGCTTAAGGTAAAATCTATAAAACCATTTCTCTAGTAAGATAATGTCATGCATTCTGGTCAGGAGCAAAATGATTGGCCTTGGATTTTAGTTCTTCATCCAGCAGTTTTCTACACTTTGGGGAGGTTCACAACAGATGCTGAAGCACCATTGAGCTTCAGTTCATCTGAATTCCTGAAGCAGCTGTTAAAATAAACTATCTTATATAAATGAAAGTTTGCTTCAACCAAAAATAGTCCTAGCTGTGGCAGAGTTTGAGTTTATGATTCTTGCAGACTGCTAAATTCCATCACTTTAAAAAAATTCCTGATCTATTTTTAGACTTTGGCCCTGCTGAATCAACTATTTGGATTAAATGAGATTAACTTCTGCCATCAATTTATTCATCTAATAGATAGAGCACTTCAAAAGAGCGAAGTACTAAAATGGTATGAAAAGAACCTGTAATATTAACTAACATTCTTGAGGAATCATATATTAAAAGCCAATGTGAAGTAGTGTTGTAACTCCTGATGCCTTTTTTTCCCAATAGATCATTCAGATGACAATGAGTGGAACTGTAATGTTTTAATAATACTGAGATCTGTGATATCTCAAATCACTGTACTCGTCATGAAAGAATTTGGTGCTTTGGAAACACTTAGAAGAAAGATCGCAGGTTTATTCTTTTTACCAACCTACTCTGCTGTCTTATACAGTCCAGCATATTGTCCCATTGCAGAAGAACTTGTAGACTGGTTTAAAGTAACATGATAGTCTTCAGATTTTTTTTATTTTGTGCAATTCATGCATGTAAAGTTTCCAATCACTGCACTGTTTTCTATTAAGGTATTGTTAGAAAATTGTTCCTAAAGCTGTCAATATATTTTTGACAAACTAGCTCCATTGCGTTGTTGCAGTCAGGATAATTTGATGGTGTTCTGTGAATTTGGCGGTTCCAGAGATATCAAAGTTCCTACCTGTCCAAGGTCAGATTGATGCCATTTATTGGCTAGTGTTGGAATGCATTTAATTTGGCTTCTTACTCTTAACCTTGACAGTTGTCTGTGTTTGTTTGAGAACTTGAATATATATTTTTTTAAGTTTACATGGAACCCTTTGAATTCCTGGTGGAGTTTATAGATGAAGTTTCATTCACAGATGTAGAGGGAAGATTTCTAGTAATGAAATGCATCTACTTTCGGTCCATAGTTACAATCGTACAAGCTTTTGCTTTGAAGGAAAATGTAAGTGATGTACAGTATGTTCTGCTGTGCCTTCAGTGACTATCATATCGAAAACACTGTGTGCTTTGTTTGTTTGTTCACAGAAAATGGCAACACTGGAATTTATTCCTCAACTTTATTGGCACCTGAAGTGAGACAGTTAAAAGACAACCAGTGGAAATATTGAATACACATCCATCAGGAACAAAAGGATAAGAACTTTTGACATGGCCTAATTCTATCCCATTTCCTCCTGTGGCCTGGTAATTAATGTTTCAACATCTGGCAGTGGTCAGAAGGTCATCTAAATCCTTAAGCATAACCAGAACCAGTATAAGACCTGTGAAAGCTCCTGGTCTCACCCTCAGTACAAGACTGGACAATATTAAGCCATGATTTTCCATAAGTTCTCTTTCAGGCATGAAATATAGAATCATAGAATAGTTATAGCAAGAAAGACCATTCAGCACACAACTCTCTGCCAGCTCTTTCATGATACTCTTGCAAGTTACTCTCTCTCTCGGGGGTCCATCCAGCTCTCTTTTGAAAGCCTAAATTGATTATGCTTCCATCATTCCTAAAGCAAACCTTTGGAGCATTAAAGTTAAATCTATTCTATCAAATAATAAGTATGCTTGATCCCATTCTTGGCTTCAACACTTTTCTACATATTCCAGATATCCTCAGCCTTAATTAAACAGATTTCCCTTGTAAATATAGATGGTGCAACACTTATCCCTGCACCCCCTTCCTCACCGCCACCCAGGTATAGTTCCATCTGCTCATAATCCCTCCCTAACCTAGCTCCATTCATAACTTCCTTAATTATCAAATACCAGCATCTACAGCTTCTTGTGTCTCCCCTTATCACCTTCCAACCTCTATCTCTACACCCCCACCACCACCCCACCAAAATGGCTCTATCTGTACTTTTTTCCTTTCTCCTTACCTGTCACCACCTGTCACTCACCAGCCTTTGTGTGCCACCTCCACCCCAACCAACTGGGGTCCATTTGCCTATCATCCCCTCTTTAACTAGTTCCATTCTGTTCTCTTCGCTAAAGGAAACCAGGTATGGACCCTTTTGTTAACTATCCTTCTGCCTCTACAGATGCTGCTTGACCCTCTGAGTTCCTTGAGCAGTGTGTTTGTTTTGTTTTTTCCTCAATTCCTATGTCTGATGTCAGTAAAATGTGCAGGATCTCATTTGAAAGTGCCCGGGCCAATTTTTTTTGTGGCAAATCAACCTGGAAACGATGGTTTAATGTGCGCAAAATAACTTATGTGTGCTAATTGCATATAAGCTATCTGCAAATAGGTCCCTTTTCTGGGATTTTAAATCCAGAATCCTAAATGCTTTAGAAATGAGCTTCCTACATTCATATAACATTCAAAGGCTTATGGCACCTGGCATCAAATGGTGGAAAAAGCAAGACAGGGAGGAAATGAAAGACTTTAAACAATGAATAAATGTAAATAACGTAATTTAATGTGTGGGGACACAAGAGCCTGCAGATGCTGGAATCTGCAGGAACAAACCATCTGCTGGAAGAACTCAGTTGGTCAAGCAGATCTGTGGGAGGGAAAGGAATTGTCAACATTTTTGGTTAAGGTCCCTGTGGAGAGGACAGATAGTTAGTATATAGAGATGAAGGGGAGACTCAAGACAGGGACCAGTGTCATCTTCTGCGTCATTTGCTCTCCCATTTGCACTTTATTATTTATTTATTCAGAATTTAGTTACCCAGCCCCTATTTCACTCAAATACTTCAGGTAATAGAACAAGAAAAATACAACTAATTGTAACAATCAAATCTATCATGTTCGTCTATAGCTTTTCATCTGTAACTTGAAATTTAGATGTGAGTGTTTTGGATGGGCAAACTATTGTAAAAGCTTATTGCAGGTGGATGGAAGTTCAAAGATTGGCCCTTTCTTTTAGCTTCTCCAAGGAGTCCTATCTCTCTTTTATTAAGAATGAAGTACAGGTGTTCATATTAAAAAGTAATCCATGGTACTTACAACATACAATTGAACAATAGTTACTTTGGACTTCAATTAAATGTCAGTCAATCTTTAGCTAAACTGTAATTATGTTTTCATGGTAGATTTATAATTTTAATGAATATTTGAATGTTTCAAATACCACTGGGTTTCCTTCAGCCTTGTTTAAGATAGAGCCACAACAATAAATAAGTCATGGTTACAGCTTTCTTTTTCTTTTTAATTTCTTGTAAGCTTCACTTTTAAGAATAACAGTTATTAGTAAATTTAATTTGGTTTCAAAATGAATGAATATAACTAAATGAATGAAAATAAAATTAAGAAATTCAGAATTCACATTTTTAACTCTCATTTGAACTTAGGTTTCATTCTATGGTGCCTGTGTAACGTTTTATTGACAAAATTATTAGGAAGGAGATGCAGGGAATTATTTGCAGCAAGTTAATTTTCTGTGTAGATTAACTTGAATTTTCCCCTGTAACACGACACCCATCTTGATGCATTGAACAACTAGCTACCTAACATAATGAGAGTTTTATCAAGTGTTTCAAATTTGGCTTTATTTAAATAACATGGTTCTGGGCATTGCAGAGGTCTCTGCATTTTGTGGAATGAAATGGCATTACATTTGCAGCATTGAGATCCAGAGCTGGGCATTCTTGGAGCTTGGAGCACAGTAGTGGTGAATTTCCCTGTTTTCTCATCCTAGGCTTTATCTGAGTAGATATAGTGGAAGCTCTTTATGGTTCTATACTGGGAATATCCAGCTAAGAGTTGCTACATTAAAAACGTAACCATAAGCAGAACCCTAACCCTAAAGCCCTTAATTGTTGTTTGCCATATGCTGACCAAGCAATCACCCAGCTGGCCTGTCTGTCACTGAATATTTTTAGGACATGATTCTCATTTCCTGCATTGTTAATGTGGCAGTCAGCAAGCACTGTCTGCTCTGTAAAAGCTGGATCTATTAGGTTGGAGACCCCGTTACCACATTTAGCTGTTTCTTATATCCCTTTTGTCTATTCTTGTGAGGTCCATTCACATGTAAATGTGCAAGGAAATGGTAACCAATTGTAAAGAGGCCTTCTATATTATTGACTTGCTCAGTTTTCTCATCCAATTATGTTCAGAAAATAGAGCAGAGTTTAATTAGGCCATGGATGATCCAAGTTAATTTGAGTAAGGAATAACTGATAATAAGAGTAGCACAGAAATGGTATGTTATCCTGTGGCAGAGCATTGTGGAGTGAGCAGGTCCATTAACCAAACCAATGGGGCCATTGTCAAATGATAAGAGGCAAATGAATGTGAAGCTTTTGAGTTTGCATTGAAAAAGTCAATGATGAAAGAAAATGATGGAAAAGTTCTCAAAGATAGGTTAGTGAACTTGTGGCACAGATCAGTACCAAGGCATATGATTTAGTGGCTATTAAAGAAGCCTGGTTGCAAGGTGGAGATGACTGGGAATTAAATATCCAAGGGTATCAGGTAATACGGAAAGATAGGCAGGAAGGCAGAGGAGGTGAGGTGGCGCCGCTTGATTAGGGATGAGATCAGGGCGATTGTGAGAGACGATATAAGATCTACGGAGAAGAATGTTGAGTCCATCTGGGTAGAGATTAAGAATAGTAAAGGGAAAAAAAATCACTGGTGGGTGTTGTCTATAGGCCACCTAATCAGAATCAGAATCAGAATCGGAATCCTTTATTATCGCCAAGTATGTGGACACATACAGGGAATTTGATGCCGGTTTCCCTGAGCTCTCGCTGTACAGAATCAAAAAACAAACAAAACAATAGTGCAAATAATCGTGAACTATATACAGTGAGGTATACCTGTGTATGTACAGATGGACTTGGTTTATAATAGACTAAAATTCAAGTGTTCATAGGACTGATGGCATACGGAAAGAAACTGTTCTTGTACCTATTTGTCCTGGCATACAGTGATCTAAAGCGCCTACCAGAAGGAAGGAGTTGGAACAGGTGATGTCCAGGGTGTGATGGGTCTACAATGATGCTGGTTGCTCGCTTCCTGACTCTAGATGCATATAAGTCCTGGATTGAGGGCAGCTTCACACCAATAATCCTTTCCGCAGCCCTGAAGGTTCTTTGGAGTCTATTCTTGTCTTGTTTGGTAGCTGATCCAAACCAGACAGTGATGGACGAACAGAGAACAGACTGGATTATTCCTGAATAGAATTGAATCAGCAGCTCCTGAGGCAGGTTGTACTTCCTCAGTTGACGTAGGTGCCACAATAATAAAAATATTGCAGTGGCAGAGGCGATTAACCAAGAAATAACTGAGGCTTGTAAGAACGGAATGGCAGTTGTCTTGGGGGACTTTAACTTCCACATAGATTGGGTGAATTAGGTTGGTCAAGGAAATCTTGAGGAGGACATCATAGAATGCTTCCGTGATGGCTTTCTTGAGCGGCATGTTAGTGAACCTACAAGGGAAAATACTGTCTTAGATCTAGTCCTGTGCAATGATACAGGTAAGATTAACGATCTTGTAGTCAGGGATCCTCTTGGAAAGAGTGATCATAGTATGATTGAATTTCGCATTCAGATGGAGGATGAAATAGTTAGATCTAAAACTAGTGTATTATGCTTGAACAAGGGAGACAACAATGGGAGGAGGGAGGAGCTGGCTAATGGGCAGTGTTATGATAATTGTGGGGGATTTTAACATGCGAGTGGATTGGGAAAATCAGGTCAGCACTGGCTCTCAAGAGAAAGAATTTGTAGAATGTCTACGAGACGGCTTTTTAGAACAGCTTGTGGTTGAGCCTACTAGGGGATCGGTTTTGCTGGATTGGGTATTGTGTAATGAACCAGAGGTGATTAGAGAGATTGAGGTGAAGGAACCCTTAGGAAGCAGTGATCATAACATGATTGAGTTCACTGTGAAATTTGAGAAAGAGAAGTCGAAATCCGATGTGTCGGTATTTCAGTGGAGTAAAGGAAATTACAGTGGCATGAGAAAGTTGACTGGAAAGGGACACTAGCAGGAAGGATGGCAGAGCAGCAGTGGCTGGAGTTTATGTGAGAAGTGAGGAAGGTGCAAAACAGATATATTCCAAAAAAGAAGAAATTTTCTAATGGAAAAAGGATGGAACCGTGGCTGACAAGAGAAGACAAAGCCAAAGTTAAAGCAAAGGAGAGGGCATACAAGGAAGCAAAAGTTAGTGGGAAGACAGAGGATTGGGAAGTTTTTAAAAGCTTACAAAAGGAAACTAAGAAGGTCATTAAGAGGGAAAAGATCAACTATGAAAGGAAGCTAGCAAATAATGTCAAAGAAGATACTAAAAGCTTTTTCAAGTATATAAAGAGTAAAAGACGGGTGAGAGTGGATATAGGACCCATAGAAAATGATGCTGGAGAAATTGAAATAGGAGAAAAGGAGATGGCAGAGGAACTGAACCAGTGTTTTGCATCAGTCCTCACTGAGGAAGACATCAGCAGTATACCGGACACTCAAGGGTGTCAGGGAAGAGAAGTGTGCGCGGTCACAATTATGACAGAGAAAGTGCTCAGGAAGCTGCATAGTCTAAGGGTAGATAAATCTCCCGGACCAGATGGAATGCACCCTCATGTTCTGAAGGAAGTGGCTGTGGAGATTGTGGAGGCATTAACAATGATCTTTCAAAAGTCAATAGATTCTGGCATGGTTCTGGAGGACTGGAAGATTGCAAATGTCACTCCGCTATTGAAGGGGGCAAGGAAGCAAAAAGGGAATTATAGACCTGTTAGCTTGACACTGGTGGTTGGGAAGTTGTTGGAGTTGATTGTCAAGGATGAGGTTACGGAGTACCCGGAGGCATATGACAAGATAGGCAGAACTCAGCATGGTTTCCTTAAAGGAAAATCCTGCCTGACAAACCTATTGCAATTTTTTGAGGAATTACAACTAGGTTAGACAAGGGAGATGCAGTGGATGTTGTGTGTTTGGATCTTCAGAAGGCCTTTGACAAGGTGCCGCACATGAGGCTGCTAAACAAGATAAGAGCCCATGGAATTACAGGAAAGTTACATACGTTGGCTGATTGGCAGGAAACAGAGAGTGGGAATAAAGGGATCCCATTCTGGTTGGCTGCCGGTTACCAGTGGCGTTCCACAGGGGTCCATGTTAGGGCCGCTTCTTTTTATGTTGTACGTCAATGATTTGAATTATGGAATAGATGGCTTTCTGGCTAAGTTTGCTGATGATACAAAGATAGGGGGAGAGGCCGGTAGTGCTGAGGAAACAGAGAGTCTGCAGAGAGACTTGGGTAGATTGGGAGAATGGGCAAAGAAGTGGCAAATGAAATACAATCTTGGAAAGTGTATGGTTATGCATTTTGGTAGAAGAAGTAAATGGGCAGACTATTATTTAAATGGGGAGAGAATTCAAAGTTCTGAGATGCAATGGGATTTGGGAGTCCTCGTGCAGGATACCCTTAAGGTTAACCTCCAGGTTGAGTCGGTGGTGAAGAAGGCAAGTGCAATGTTGGCATTCATTTCTAGAGGAATAGAGTATAGGAGCAGGGATGTGATGTTGAGGCTCTATAAGGCACTGGTAAGACCCTACTTGGTGTATTGTGTGCAGTTTTGGGCTCCTTATTAAAGAAAGGATGTGCTGAAGTTGGAGAGGGTTCAGAGAAGATTCACTAGAATGATTCCAGGAATGAGAGGGTTAACATATGAGGAATGTTTGACCGCTCTTGGACTGTACTCCTTGGAGTTTAGAAGAATGAGGAGGGACCTCATAGAAACATTTCCAATGTTGAAAGGAATGGACAGAGTGGATGTGGCAAAGTCAGAGTGGTGGGGGAGTCTAGTACGAGAGGGCATGACTTAAGGATTGAAGGGCGCCCATTCAGAACAGAGATGCGAAGAAATTTTTTTAGCAGAGGGTGGTGAATCTATGGAACTTGTTGCCACGGGCAGCAGTGGAGGCCAAGTCATTGGGTGTATTTAAGGCAGAGATTGATAGGTATCTGAGTAGCCAGGGCATCAAAGGTTATGGTGAGAAGGCGGGGGAGAGGCACTAATTGGGAGAATGGATCAGCTCGTGATGAAACGGCGGAGTAGACTCGATGGCCCAAATGGCCGATTTCTGCTCCTTTGTCTTATGTCTTATGTCTTATGTCTAATGTGCATTGGGAGCACAGGCTATTTGGTAGGACAGTTGAGGAACAGTGGAATACTTTCAAAGAGATTTTTCACAGTGCTCAACAAAAGTATATTCCAGTCAAAAGTAAGGACAGTAAGTGTGGGGAGAGCCAGCCTTGGATAACTAAGGAAATAAACGATAGTATCAAATTAAAAGCTCATGTGTATAAAGTCGCAAAGAGTAGTGGGAGACTGGAGGATTGGGAAAACTTTAAAAAGCTACAGGGAACAACTAAACAAGAAATAAGGAAAGGGAAGATAGAATATGAAAGTAAATTAGCACAAAGTATGAAAACAAATAGCAAAAGTTTTTATAAATATTTAAAGGGGAAGAGGGTGGCTAAAGTCAATGGAGGTCCGTTGGAAGACGAGAAGGGGAAATTGATATGGGTGATAAGGAAATAGGTGAGGCATTGAGCAACTATTTTGTGTAAGTCTTCATGGTGGCGGACACGTCTAATATGCCAAAGAATGATGTTATGGATGAAATGGGAGTTGAGGACCTCAGTAAAGTCACTGTCACTAAAGAGATAGTGATGAGCAAACTAGAGGGCCCGAAGGTAGATAAGTCCTGGTCCTGATGGGATGCATCCCAGGGTGCTGAAGGAATTTGCAGAGGTTATAGTAGATGCATTGGTAATCATTTATCAAAACTCTCTAGACTCTGGGCAGGTCCCGGCAGATTGGAAGACAGCAAATGTCACACCACTTTTTAAAAAAGGATATAGTCAAAAGATGGGCAACTATGGGCCAGTTAGCTTAACATCTGTAGTCGGGGAAAATGTTTGAAGCTGTCATTGAGGAAGAAATAGCGAAACATTTAGAAAGGAGTGGTTCCATTAGACAGACGTAGCATGGATTCAGAAAGGGCAGGTCCTGTTTGACAAACTTACTGGAGTTCTTTGAGGACATAATGAGTGCAGTGGATAGAGGGGAACAGGTGGATGTCGTATACTTGGATTTCCAGAAGGTGTTTGATAAGGTGCCGCACGAGAGGCTAATAAATAAGATACGGATGCATGGAGTCGGAGGAAGTGTATTGGCATGGATTGTGGATTGGTTAACCAATAGAAGGCAGAGAGTTGGTATAAATGGGTGTTTCATCGGTTGGCAGTCAGTGGTGAGTGGGGTGCTGCGGAGGTCGGTGCTGGGCCCACAGCTGTTCACCATTTACAGTGATGATTTAGAAGAGGGGACTGAGTGTAGCTTAGCAAAATTTGCTGATGACACTAAATTAAGTGGAAAAGCAAATTGTACAGAGGATGTGGAGAGTCTGCAGAGGGATATAGATAGGTTAAATGAGTGGGCCAAGGTCTGGCAGATGGAATACAACATTGGTAAATGTGAGATCATCCACTTTGGAAGGAATAATAGAAGAGCAGATTATTATTTAAATGGTGAAAGATTGCAGCATGCTGTTGTGCAGAGAGACTTGGCAGTGCTTGTTCATGAATCGCAAAAACTTGGCTTGCAGGTATAACAGGTTATTAAGAAGGCAAACGGAATGTTGGCCTTCATTGCTAGAGGGATTGAATTCAAGAGCAGGGAGTCATGCTGCAACTATACAGGGTTCTGGTGAGGCTGCACCTGGGGTACTGTGTGCAGTTCTGGTCTCCATACTTGAGGAAGGATATAAAAATGCAAACACGAGAAAATCTGCAGATGCTGGAAATTCAAGCAACACACACAAAGTGCTGGTAGAACACAGCAGGCCAGGCAGCATCTATAGGAAGAGGTACAGTCAACGTTTCGGGCCGAGACCCTTCGTCAAGACTAACTGAAAGAAGAGCTAGTAAGGGATTTGAAATAAGGAGGGGGAAGGGGGAGATCCAAAATGATAGGAGAAGACAGGAGGGGAGGGATGGAGCCAAGAGCTGGGAAGTTGATTGGCAAAAGGGAAACAAAGCTGCAGACACGGGAGAAAGAAAGAAGGAGGGGAGCACCAGAGGAAGATGGAAAGCAGGCAAGGAGTGATTGTCAGAGGGAAAGGGAGAGAGAAAAAAAGGGGCGAATAATAAATGAATAAATAAATTAAATAGGGGATGGGGTAAGAAGGGGAGGAGGGGCATTAGCGTGTTAGAGAAATCAATGTTCATGCCATCAGGTTGGAGGCTACCCAGACAGAATATAAGGTGTTGTTCCTCCAACTTGAGTGTGGTTTCATCTCGACAATAGAGGAGGCCATGGATAGACATATCAGAATGGGAATAGGATGTGGAATTAAAACGTGTGGCCACTGGGAGATCCTGCTTCCTCTGGCAGACAGAGCATAAGTGTTCAGTGAAACGGTCTCCCAGCCTGCATCGGGTCTCACCAATATATAGAAGGCTGCATTGGGAGCACCGGACGCAGTATATCACACCAGCCGACTCACAGGTGAAGTGTCGCCTCACCTGGAAGGACTGTCTGGAGCCCTGAATGGTGGTAAGGGAGGAAGTGTAAGGGCATGTGTAGCAGTTGTTCCACTTACAAGGATAAGTGCCAGGAGGGAGATCAGTGGGGAGGGATGGGGTGGACGAATGGACAAGGGAGTCGCGTAGGGAATGATCCCTGCGGAAAGCAGAACGTGGGGGGGGAGGGAAAGATGTGCTTAGTGGTGGGATCCCTTTGGAGGTGGAGTCCAACATATAATTCTCTGTAACTTCTGCCACCTCCAACGGGATCCCACCACCAAGCACATTTTTCCCTCCCCCCCCCAGTTGGATGGCCTACTCCTGCTCCTATTTCTTATGTTCTTATGAACGTGGAGAAAGTGGGGAAGTGTTTATATATAAAATACTACAGGCTGGCAAGCAGTAGCTAGTGGTAAGCCAGGGATCAATTCTGGGTCATCAACTCTTCATGATCTATAACAATTACAGATGAAGGAACTGAGTACATTGTGGTTACATATGCTGATAATACAAAACAGGTGGATAGTAATCGAAGAGGACAACAAATGTCAAGAAATTGTATATCTTTGCACCTGAGTTTAATGTGTACATGAGAAACAAAAGGCAAAATTTTCTTGTATCAAGTGTCTCTGCTTAGTTCCTTTATAAGCCTGCCCATTAGGATTGTGTCATGGTCCGGTCTGTAAAGTTCACATTCCGGTTCACAGTCTGGTCTGTGGACTCAGGACTCCGGGTCTTCTGGCTGTCCCTTGTTTCGGTTGGGTTAATCATAAGCACCTGATTCCCATCTTGGAGCTTGGAATATAAGTAGCCTTGGGGTTGAGTGTGGGCTGCTGGTTTGTCTTGTCAAGATTCCCTGGGAGCAACCTGCCGGTGGAAGGCTAGAGCGGCCACTTGCTGTCTTTAGGCCATGCTGGAGAACTATCACTTCATGGAGCCTTGCTGTTGGTAGTCGGAGCTGTCTTTGTGGTATGGATTTGGCTGTTTCCCAGGCCAGTTGAGTGGCTGCTAGCCACTCTGAACTAGGTAGGGATCCGGCTGTTTCCGTAGACAGCCGAGGTTGCTGGCTATAACTGCAACTCGGAGCAACCCCGATGCAGAGATGGAACTGTCTGTTGTTCTTCAGTGTTTGTCTCTTGTCCTCGCCTCCGTGGGGTAAGTCAGGCCATTCTGCCATTGCCCTGTGGGGGGACCTGTCCCACCTTGATGTGGAGATAAAATTGAGTCCCGGCTTGTCCAAGGATAAGTCCCGGCTCTATGTCTATGTACTGTCCAGTCTCATGTTAGTGTCGTGTTAAAGATGAGTCCCGGCTTTTCAAAGGTTAGTCCTGGCTCTGTGTTGATGTACAGTTCCTAGTCTGTCTCAGAGCTCTAGCCTCCGAGTTAGCAGCCTCAAGCCTCAAGCTTCAAGACCCTGGCCTCCAAGAACCCAAGCCTCAAGACCCCAGCCTCCAGCGTCAAGCCTCGTCCAGTCCTGTAGCCATGTCATGTCCTTCCCTGGTTCTGGGGTCCGAGCCCGAGGCAAGACCCAGGTCCTGGGTCCTTGTCTAGTCTCTGGCTCGGAGTCCAAACCCAGGCTCCTAGTTTATATTTCCTCGTCTGGGTTCCCTATCTAGTCCATGTATTAACCCAAGTCTGCGTTCTTGTCCCTGCTCCTTGTCTGTATCCTGTCACGTCCCTACTCTAGTCAAGTCCTGTTCCTAGTACTTCAGTGTCTGTTTCTTGTATTTGGGTCCATTCCCAACGCTCCCCATTGTGACAGATTGGACCTTTACTAATTCACCTTCACACAGATTTAATTTGTCTATAGAATTTCTTAGACATGATGTTGCCATCAATATGTGCAGCTTGGTTTAGTTGTTGTATAACAGAAATTGGCTCTAAAGGTCATAACCTTTATAATTTACTCTTCGTACTCTTAATAATTTGCATTCAACAGAGTAAATCACAAGAGTGAATGCTGTATGAATTGGCAACAAAACCTGACATATTGTTGACTATTGTAAATCTCTGAAGCTTCCTCTATGTATTGAGTATACTTAACATCAATGACACAGCATGTAGACACAGCCACAATATCCCTGACTTCAGGAATATAATGAAACTTTTCCTCACTGATCCCATATTCAATCAGCCTTTTCTATGGTTCAATATGCCTAGGCACTGCAGAAACATTCTTAACCAATGTGTCCATCCGCCCCTCAATTTCCCACCCATATTCTTCTCAAACTGCCAGTGAGATCCTTTCAAAAGAACTTCTCTTGGGTCAACATACAAGGGCCATTACTGCAACGAGTCAAGTAAGCTGCAGTGATCATGAGGTGAGGTGAGGTAATGATGCAGCTCTATAAAACTCTGGTTAGGCCACACTTGGAGTACTGTGTCCAGTTCTGGTCGCCTCACTATAGGAAGGATGTGGAAGCATTGGAAAGGGTACAGAGGAGATTTACCAGCATGCTGCCTGGTTTAGAGAGTATGAATTATGATCAGAAATTAAGGGAGCTAGGGCTTTACACTCTGGAGAGAAGGAGGATGAGAGGAGACATGATAGAGGTATACAAGATATTAAGAGGAATAGATAGAGTGGACAGCCAGCGCCTCTTCCCCCAGGGCACCAGTGCTCAATACAAGAGGACATGGCTTTAAGGTAAGGGGTGGGAAGTTCAAGGGGGATATTAGAGGAAGGTTTTTTACTCAGAGAGTGGTTGGTGTATGGAATGCACTGCCTGAGTCAGTGGTGGAGGCAGATACACTAGTGAAAGTTAAGAGACTACTAGACAGGTATATGGAGGAATTTAAGGTGGGGGGTTATATGGGAGGCAGGGTTTGAGGGTCAGCACAACATTGTGGGCCAAAAGGCCTGTACTGTGCTGTACTATTCTATGTTCACACATTTTAAAACACAAGTTCAATATCCCTTGAAAGGATAAAGGCAAGGTGATCTGAATTTCACAATTGTTTCCTGTTGGAACTTCTGATTTGGCATTAATGTTGTACAATCCATTTAGTACACCAAGATTGCCTTGGGCCAGTTTCTAAGATTATGCTTTAAGATCTAGAGAGGTTAAGTGAGAAGGCAAATATTTAGCACATGGAATATAATACAGGGAAGACCATAAGATATAGGAGCAGAGTTAGGCTATTCAGCTCATTGAGTCTGCTCCACCATTTCATCATGGCTAATCCTTTTCCCTCTCAGTACCATTTGTCTACCTTCTCCCTGTAACCTTTCATGTCTGACTGATCAAGAATCTATCAAAATCTGCCTAAAATACACCCAATGACTTGACCTCCACAGCCACCCGTGGCAACGAATTCCACAGATTCACAACTATCTGGCTAAAGAAATTCCTCCTCATCTCTGTTCTAAATGGATGTCCCTCTATTCTGAGGCTGTGCCCTCTGTTGCTAGGCTCCCCCACCATAGGAAACATCCTCTCCACATCCATTCTATCAAGGCCTTTCAACATCTGATAGGTTTCAATGAGATCTCCACTCATTCTTCTGAATTCCGGTGAGTAAAAGCCCAGAGCCATCAAACACTCCTCATATGATAAGCCTTTCATTTTTGTGAACATCCTTTGAACCTTCTCTAATGTCAACTCATCCTTTCATGGATAAGGGCTCAAAACTGTTCACAATACTTCAAATGAGGCCTCACCAGTGTCTTATAAAGCCTCAAAATTACAATCTTGCTTTTATATTCTAGTCTTCTCGAAATGAATGCTAACGTTGCATTTGCCTTCCTCACAATCGATTCAACCTGCAAAGTAACCTTCAGGAAATCCTACACAAAGACTCCAAGTCCCTTTGCTCCACATATTTTTGAATTTTCTCTCTATTTTGAAAAAAGTCTACGCTTTTATTTCTTCTACCAAAGTGCATGACACTTCCTGACACTCTATTCCATCTGCCACTTCTTTGTCCATTCTCTTAATTTGTCTAAGTCCTTCTGCAGCCTCTCTGTTTCCTCAACACTACCTACCCCTCCACCTATCTTCATATTGTCTGCAAACTGAGCCAGATAGACGTCAGTTCCGTCATCCAGATCATTGACATGTAACATAAAAAGAAGTAGTTCCAACACAAGACCTCTTTGGAACACCACTAGTTACCAGCAGCCAACCACAAAAGGCTCCCTTTACTCCCACTCTTTGCTTCCTGCCAATCAGCCAATGCTCTATCCATGCTAGTATCTTTCCTGTAATACCATGGACTCGTAACTTGTTAAGCAGCCTTGTGTGGCACCTTGTCAAGGCCTTCTGAAAACCCAAGTACACAACATCCACCATTTCTTCTTGGTCTATCCTGCTTGTTATTTCTTCAAAGAATTTCAACAGATTTGTCAGGTAAGATTTTCCCTTGAGGAAACCATCCTGATTATGACCTATTTTATCATGTGCCTCCATGTACCCTGAAACCACATCCTTAACTATCAACTCCAATATATTGCCAACCACTAAGGTCAGACTAGCTGGTTATAATTTCCTTTCTTTTGCCTCTCTTCCTTCTTAAAGAGTAGAGTGACTTTTGTAATTTTCCAGTTCTCCACAACCATGCTGGAATCTATTGATTCTTCAAAGATTATTACTAATGCTTCCACAATCTCTTCAGCAACCTCTTTTAGAACCATGGCGTGTAGACCACCTGGTCCAGGTGATTTATCTACCTTCAGACCTTGAGTTTCCCAAGCACCTTCTCCTTAGTAATAGCAACTTCAACACTATTGCCACCTGACACTCTCAAACTTCTGGCAAACTGCTAGTGTCTTCCACAGTGAAAGCTGGTGCAAAATACTTATTCAGTTCGTCTGCCATTTCCTTGACTCCATTACTACCTCTCCAACACCATTTTCCAGTGGTCCAATATCTACTGTCGCTTCTTATTTATATACGTATATATCTGAAGAAGTGTTTGGTATCCTCAAGATTATTGGCTAACTGACCGTTGTATTTGATCCTTTCCCTCTTTATGACTTATTTTAGTTGCCTTCTATTGTTTTTTAAAAGCTTCCTAATCCTCTAATTTCCCACTAATTTTTGTTCTATTATATGCTGTCTCTTTGGCTTTTATGTTGGCTTTGACTTTCCTTGTCACCCACGGTTGCATCATCCTGCCTTTAGAATACTACTTCTACTTTGGGATCTATCTATCCTGGGCTTTTGAATTGTTCCCAGAAACTCTAGCCATTGCTGCTCTGCCATTATCTCTGCATGTGTCCCCTTCCAATCAATTTTGGTCAGCTCCTCTCTCATGCCTCTGTAATTGCCTTTACTCCACTGTAATACTGATACATCTGACTTTATCTTCTCCCTCTCAAGTTGCAGGGTGAATTATATCATACTATGATCATTGTTCCCTAATGGTTCCTCTATCTTCAGCTCTGTAATTAATTCCAGTTCATTGCACAGAATCCAGTCCTGAATGGCCTTTCCCCTAGTGGGCTCAACTACAAATGGCTCTTAAAAAGCCATCTTGTAGGTATTCTACAAATTCTTCCACTTGGGATCCAGCACCAAACTAATTATCCCAATCTACCTGCTTATCGAAATTCCCCATGACTATCATAACATTGCCCTTTTGACATGCATTTTCTATCCTCCGTTGTAATTTTTAGCCCACATCCTGGCTACTCTTCAGAGGCCCATATATAACCCCCATCAGGGTCTTAGAGAAGAGAGTCATTCTCTAACTATGCCCTAAAAAGTAGGAAATGAAGAATAAAGAGGAGGAAGAAGAAAGTTACCAGATACTTAACTTGCCCAAGCCTGATCTCACCTATGTCTATGAGCCAAAACCAAAGCCTCCCCATTCTAACACTTGCCCACTCCAACAATGGGTGTTCTGCTTGCCCCTGCATTATTTTTCTTCACCTTTGTGAAAGAATCCCGCTCAGTGATTAGCCACAGTTCAAACTCAGAAAACTGCCATGGAGCACTGCTTTTTAAATCTTCAATCGTGGACCTGTGTGAAGTCACCTCTTCTCATGTTCCTGTTCACTGATTCGAACTCCCATTCCCATCCTCCTGCCAAATGAGTTTAATCCCTCCTGAACAGCTCCAGCTCTTGGGAGATGTGAAGCTATCCAATGGTGGGAAGAATACAACCGCTTAATATGTTTAAAATAGGGGAGGGTTATAGAATACAACAGTACATGAAATACAACATTAGCATGTGGGTGATTAAGAAAGCAAATTTAACGTTATTCTGTATTGCAAAAGGGATGAATATAAACTTGGATCACACCTGGATCGCTGCAAGCAATTTTGATCTTATTTAAGGAAGGGCATCTGGATTGGAAGTAGTTCAAAAGCAGTCTGCGGGATTGATTCCCAGAATGAAGGGAATGTCATAGGAAACAAAGTTCAACAGGGTGTGCATATATTCCTTGGAGTATAGAAGAATGAGAATGAATTTTTTAAAAATATGTAAGATTCAGAGGCTGCTTTCATCATCTTCTTTGGAGAAGCTGTATCTAGGAGGCATAGTTTCAGAATAAGAGGTCGATTAAGAAGAGGGAAAAAAAGGAATGATTGAGAGTCCATAAAATTACTTTCTCAAAGAGATATGAACATAGTCACTGAATATACAGTAATTGAGGCAGGTGCAAATCTTCAGAGCATAGGGAAGTCAAATGTCAAAGAAAACAAAGAGATAAATGAATTTGAGTCCAAAATAATGATCTTATTAAATGGTGGAGTACGGCCATTTGGTTTACTTATGTCCTTATGGGGTGGCATGGTAGTGTCACAGTTAGCACAATGCTTACCTGGGGGAAGCAACAGTGGCCGTGCTTCCGGCACAGAGTCCGGCCCTGTAGCTCAGAAGGGTAGGGAAAGGAAGAGGAGGGCAGTTGTAATAGGGGACTCGATAGTTAGGGGGTCAGATAGGTGATTCTGTGGACATAGTCAGGAGACCCAGATGGTAGTTTGCCTCCTTGATGCCAGGGTCAGGGATGTTTCTGATCGCATCGAAGATATCCTGAAGCGGGAGGGAGAGGAGCTAGAGGTCGTGGTACATATAGGTACCAATGACATAGGTAGGAAAAGGAAAGAGGTCCTGAAAGGAGAATATAGGGAGCTAGGAAGGGAGTTGAGAAGAAGGATCACAAAGGTAGTAATCTCGGGATTACTGCCTGTGCCACACGACAGTGAGAGTAGGAATGGAATGAGGTGGAGAATAAATGTGTGGCTGAGGGATTGAAGCAGGGGGCAGGGATTCAAGTTTCTTGGATCATTGGGACCTCTTTTGGCGCAGGTGTGACCTGTACAAAAAGGATGGGTGGCACTTGAATCCTAGGTGGACCAATATCCTGGCGGGGAGATTTGCGAAGGCTACTGGGGAGACTTTAAACTAGAATGGTTGGGGGGTGAGAATCAAATTGAACAGATTAGTAGAGAGGTGGTTAGTTCACAAATAGAAAAAGCTAGTAGACAGTGTGTGAGGGAGGATAGGCAGGTAACAGAGAATGGGAGCACTCAGACCGAAGATGTAGGGGAGAAGGAAGAAAAAGATAACAAAGTTGTTTGCCCCATCAGGGATAAACAGAGAGTAAGAGGTGAAGAGTTTCTTAAATGCATCTATTTTAATGCTAGGAGCATTGTAAGAAAGGTGGATGAGCTTAGAGCACAGATTGATACCTGGAAATATGATGTTGTAGCTATTAGTGAAACATGGTTGCAGGAGGGGTGTGATTGGCAACTAAATATTCCTGGATTTCATTGCTTCAGGTATGTTAGAATTGGAGGGACAAGAGGGGGAGGTGTTGCATTGCTTGTCAGTGAAAGTATTACAGCAGTGCTTTGACAGGATAGTTAAGAGGACTCGTCTAGGGAGGCTATTTAGGTGGAATTGAGGAATGGGAAAGGTGTAGTAACGCTTATAGGGGTGTATTATAGACCACCAAATGGGGAGCGAGAATTGGAGGAGCAAATCTGTAAGGAGATAGCAGATATTTGTAGTAAGCACAAGGTTGTGATTGTGGGAGATTTTAATTTTCCATACATAGACTGGGAAGCCCATTCTGTAAAAGGGCTGGATGGTTTGGAGTTTGTAAAATGTGTGCAGGATAGTTTTTTGCAGCAATACATAGAGGTACCAACTAGAGAAGGGGCAGTGTTGGATCTTCTCTTAGGGAATGAGATAGGGCAGGTGACGGAGGTATGTGTTGGGGAGCACTTCGGGTCCAGTGATCACAATGCCATTAGTTTCAATATAATTATGGAGAAGGGTAGGACTGGACCCAGGGTTGAGATTTTTCATTGGAGAAAGGCTAACTTTGAGGAGATGCGGAAGGATTTAGAAGGAGTGGATTGGGACAATTTGTTTTATGGGAAGGATGTAATAGGGAAATGGAGGTCATTTAAAGGTGAAATTCTGAGGGTACAGAATCTTTATGTTCTTGTTAGGTTGAAAGGAAAGGTTAAAAGTTTGAGAGAGCCATGGTTTTCAAGGGATATTGGAAACTTGGTTTGGAAAAAGAGAGATATCTACAATAAATATAGGCAGCATGGAGTAAATGAGGTGTTCGAGGAATATAAAGAATGTAAAAAGAATCTTAAGCAAGAAATTAGAAAAGCTAAAAGAAGATACGGGGTTGCTTTAGCAAGTAAGCTGAAAATAAATCCAAAGGGTTTCTACAGTTGTATTAATAGCAAAAGGATAGGGAGGGATAAAATTGGTCCCTTAGAGAATCAGAGTGGACGGCTATGTGTGGAGCCAAAAGAGATGGGGGAGATTTTAAACAATTTCTTTTCTTCGGTATTCACTAAGAAGGATATTGAATTATGTAAGGTAAGGGAAACAGATAAGAAAGTTATGGAACACGATGAATTCTGCAGATACTGGAAATTCAAGCAACACACATCAAAGTTGCTGGTGAACGCAGCAGGCCAGGCAGCATCTCTAGAAGAGGTACAGTCGACATTTCTGGCCGAGACCCTTCGTCAGGACTAACTGAAGGAAGAGCTAGTAAGAGATTTGAAAGTGGGAGGGGGAGGGGGAGATCCAAAATGATAGGAGAAGACAGGAGGGGGAGGGATGGAGCCAAGAGCTGGACAAGTGATTGGCAAAAGGGATATGAGGGGATCATGGGACAGGAGGCCCAGGGAGAAGGAAAAGGGGGAGGGGGGGAAAAACCCAGAGAATGGGCAAGGGGTATAGTCAGAGGGACAGAGGGAGAAAAAGGAGAGAGAGAGAGTAAGAATGTGTGTATATAAATAAATAACGGATGGAGTACGAGGGGGAGGTGGGGCATTAGCGGAAGTTAGAGACATTCTTTCTTTCTCTCTCTCTCTCCTTTTTCTCTCTCTGTCCCTCTGACTATACCCCTTGCCCATCTTCTGGGTTTTCCCCCCCCTCCCCCTTTTCCTTCTCCCTGGGCCTCCTGTCCCATGATCCTCTCATATCCCTTTTGCCAATCACCTGTCCAGCTCTTGGCTCCATCCCTCCCCCTCCTGTCTTCTCCTATCATTTTGGATCTCCCCCTCCCCCTCTCACTTTCAAATCTCTTACTAGCCCCACCTTCAGTTAGTCTTGACGAAGGGTCTTGGCCAGAAGCGTCGACTGTACCTCTTCCTAGAGATGCTGCCTGGCCTGCTGCGTTCACCAGCAACTTTGATGAGGGAAGTTATAGAAACTATAATGATTAAAGAAGAGAAAGTACTGGCGCTTTTAAGGCATACAAAATTGGATAAGTCTCCAGGTCCTGACAGGATATTCCCTAGGACCTTGAGGGAAGTTAGTGTGGAAATAACAGGGGCTCTGACAGAAATATTTCAAATGTCATTAGAAACAGGGATGGTGCTGGAGGATTGGCGCATTGCTCATGTTGTTCCATTGTTTAAAAAGGGTTCTGAGAGTAAACCTAGCAATTATTGGCCTGTGAGTTTGACGTCAGTGGTGGGTAAATTGATGGAAAGTATTCTTAGAGATGGTATATATAATTATCTGGATAGACAGGGTCTGATTAGGAGCAGTCAACATGGATTTGTGCGTGGAAAGTCATGTTTGACAAATCTTATTGAATTTTTTGAAGAGGTTACTAGGAAAGTTGACGAGGTAAAGTGGTGGATTTTGTATATATGGACTTCAGTAAGGCCTTTGACAAGGTTCCACACGGAAGGTTAGTTAGGAAGGTTCAATCGTTAGGTATTAATATTGAAGTAGTAAAACGGATTCAGCAGTGGCTGGATGGGAGATGCCAGAGAGTAGTGGTGGATAACTGTGTGTCAGATTGGAGGCTAGTGTGCCTCAGGGATCTGTACTGGGTCCAATATTGTTTGTCATATACATTAATGATCTGGATGATGGGGTGGTAAATTGGATTAGTAAGTATGCAGATGATACTAAGATGGGTGGAGTTGTGGATAATGAAGTAGGTTTTCAAAGCTTGCAGAGAGATTTAGGCCAGTTAGAAGAGTGGGCTGAAAGATGGCAAATGGAGTTTAATGCTGATAAATGTGAGGTGCTACATTTTGGTAGAACTAATCAAAATAGGACCTACATGGTAAATGGTAGGGCATTGAAGAATGCAGTAGAGTTCCCTGAAGGTGGAATCTCTTGTGGATAGGGTGGTGAAGAAAGCTTTCGGTATGCAGGCCTTTATAAATCAGAGCATTGAGTATAGGAGTTAGGATGTAATGTTGAAATTGTACAAGGCATTGGTAAGGCCAAATTTGGAGTATTGTGTACAGTTCTGGTCACTGAATTATAGGAAAGATGTCAACAAAATAGAGAGAGTACAGAGAAGATTTACTAGAATGTTACCTGGGTTTCATCTCCTAAATTACAGAGAAAGGTTGAACAAGTTGTGTCTTTATTCTTTGGAGCATAGAAGGTTGAGGGGGGACTGATAGTGGTATTTAAAATTATGAGGGGGATACATAGAGCTGACGTGGATAGGCTTTTTCCATTGAGAATGGGCGAGATTCAAACGAGAGGACATGAGTTGAGAGTTAAAGGGCAAAAGTTTAGGGGTAACATGAGGGGGATCTTCTTTACTCAGAGGATGGTAGCTGTGTGGAACGAGCTTCCAGCAGACGTGGTTGAGGCAGGTTCAATGTTGTCATTTAAAGTTAAATTGGATAGCTATATGGACAGGAAAGGAATGGAGGGTTATGGGCTGAGTGCAGGTCGGTGGGACTAGGTGAGAGTAAGAGTTCGGCACGGACTAGGAGTGTCGAGATGGCCTGTTTCTGTCCTGTAATTGTTATATGGTTAATGCTTTATAGTGTCAGCTGTAAGACTGGGGTTTACTTCCCTTTGCTGTCTGCAGGAATTTATTTGTTCTCCCCATGACTATGTGGTGTTTCCTCTGGGTGCTTTGGTTTCTCTCCTACATTCCAGGTTTGGGTTAGAGTTACTGAGTTGGGGGCATGCTATGTTGTTGTCAGAAGTGGGCTGTCCCCAGAAAAGCAAAGCTCATTTCAGTTGGTTTGGTTGGAACAGTCAAACTCCAAAGCACACTGTATGCTTTTCCACCCAATGCACTCAGCAAAACTAACACTTGTTTCTGATTGGTTATTTCATTTGCTTTAAAATATTGCTCATTTAGCTCAGTGTACACCTTCCAGTTATCTGTTGTGTAATCAAACGCTTCAATTGTTCTGATGTAGCTAGCCTTTTCTGATTTTTTATGATTATTATCATCCAGCACTCACTGTTTATGAACCCCTGAATTCTTCAGTTTTCTGCCTTTTGTAACTCTATAATTTCTCTCTCTCTCTCTCTCTCTCTCTTCTGAAGAAACATGCTGCATTGCTTTTTTCAAACACAAATATCTTGATGAGTTTTTTCAACTTGAGTCTCTCGCTGTGCTTAACAGGTAGGTAGGAATCTCAGGTTCATTTTAAAAAATACCTCATCAACACTGTTATATGTTGTAACTCCAAAACATTAGATGAACTCAACACCTTCTATGCACACTTTGAAAGGGAGAACACAACTACAGCTGTGAAGATCCCTGCTGCACCTGATGACCCTGTGATCTCTGTCTCAGAGACCGATGTTAGGCTGTCTTTAAAGGGAGTGAACCCTCGCAAGGCAGAAGGTCCAGACAGAGTACCTAGTAAGGCCCTGAAAAGCTGTGCCAGCCAACTGGTGGGAGTACTCAAGGACATTTTCAACCACTCACAGCTACAGTCGGAAGTTCCCACTTGCTTCAAAAAGGCAATATTTATACCAGTACCTAAGAAGAATAATGTGGGCTGCCTTAATGACTATCACCCAGTAGCACTCACATCGACAGTGATGAAATGCTTTGAGAGGTTGGTTATGACTAGACTGAACTCCTGCCTCAGCAAGGACCTGGACACATTGCAATTTGCCTATCGCCACAATAGGTCAACAGCAGACACAATCTCAATGGCTCTCCACATGGCTTTAGACCACCTGGACGACACAAACACCTATGTCAGGATGCTGTTCATTGACTATAGCTCAGCATTTAATACCATCATTCCCACCATCCTGATTGAGAAATTGGAGAACCTGGGCCTCTATACCTCCATCTGTAATTGGATCCTCGGCTTCCTAACCAGAAGACCACAATCTGTGTGAATTGGAGATAACATCTCCTCCTCACTGACAATCAACACTGGTGCACCTCAGGTGTGTGTGCTTAGCTCACTGCTTTGCTCTCTATATACACATGACTGTGTGGCTAGGCATAGCTCAAATACCATCTATAAATTTGCCGATCATACAACCATTGTTGGTAGAATCTCAGATGTTGACGAGAGGGCGTACAGCAGTGAGACATGCCAACATGGGTGGTGCCACAGCAACAATCTGGCACTCAACGTCAGTAAGACAAAGAGCTGATTGTGGACTTCAGGAAGGGTAAGACAAAGGAAAACATACCAGTCCTCATAGAGAGATCAGAAGTGGAAAGAGTGAGCAGTTTCAAGTTCCTGGGTGTCAGGATCTCTGACCTGGTCCCAACATATCAATGTAGTCATAAAGAAGGCAAGACAGCAGCTATACTTTATTAGGAGTTTGAAGAGATTTGGCATGTCAACAAATACACTCAAAGACATCTATAGTTGTACCGTGGAGAGCATTCTGACAGGCTGCATCACTGTCTGATATGGAGGGGCTACTGCACAGGATCAAAAGAAGCTGCAGAAGGTTGAAAATCTAGTCCGCTCCATCTTGGGTATGAGCCTACAAAGTACCCAGGACATCTTCAGGGAGTGGTGTCTCAGAAAGGCAGCTTTCATTATTAAGGACCTCCAGCACCCAAGGAATGCCCTTTTCTCACTGTTACCATCAGTTAGGAGATACGGAGGCCTGAAGGCACACACTCAGCGATTCAGGAACAGATTCTTCCCCTTTGTCATCGAATTCCTAAATGGACATTGAATCTTTGGACACTACCTCACTTTTTTAATATGCAGTATTTCTGTTTTTGCACTTTTTTAAAAAAAATCAATTCAATATGCATATACTGTAATTGATTTACTTATTATTATTTTTTAAAATTTTATTTATTATTCTGGAGCTGGATGAACTTTGGATCTTTCGGGAGGCAGAGGCAAAAATACACAGGAGTTACAGGGAGATAGTCACCCCTAAGAGTCAGGAGACAGGTAGCTGGGTGACTGTCAGGAGAGGGAAGGGGAAAAGACAGAATGGGCAGAGCACCCTTGTGGCCATTCCCATGAATAATAAGTATATCATTTTGGATACTGTTGATGGGGACGACCTACCAGGGACAAGTTGCAGTGGTTGCGTCTCTGGCACCGAGATGGGACCCTCAGCTCAGAAGGGAAGGAGGGAAAAGAGGAGAGCAGTAGTGATAGGGGATTCGATAGTTAGGGGGACAGATAAGAGGTTCTGTGGAAGAGATTGAGACTCTCGGATGGTCTGTTGCCTCCCTGGTGCCAAGGTCAGCAATATATCGGATCGAGTTCTCAGTATTCTCAAGAGAGAGGGTGAGCAGCCAGTTGTTGTGGTCCATGTAGGGACCAATGACGTGGGTAGGAAGAGTGAGGAGGTCCTGAAAGGTGAGTTTAGGGAGTTAGATGCCAAGTTAAAGGACAGGACCTCCAGGATAGCAATCTCAGGATTGCCACCAATGCCACGTGCAGGTGGGTTTAGAAATAGTAAGATAGCGCAGATCAACATGTGGCTGAAGACATGGTGCAGGAGGGAGGGCTTCAGATTTATAGATAATTGGGCAGTTTTCCAGGGAAGGTGTGACCTGTTCCGATGGGACAGTCTACATCTGAACTGGAGAGGGAAAAATATTCTTGCAGGTAGGTTTGCTGGAGAGGCTCCAGTGGATTTAAACTAGATACAAAGTGGGAGGGGAACCAGAGTGTAGGAACAGATGTAGGGGAGAAGGAGGAAAAAGGAGATATTAAAGTTGTTTGCACCATTAGTGATAAACAGAGAGTAAGAGGTGGAAAATTTCTTAAATGCATTTATTTTAATGCTAGGAACATTATAAGAAAGATGGATAAGCTTAGAGCATGGATTGATAATGGAAGTATGACGTTGTAGCTATTAGTAAAACATGTTTGCAGGAGGGGTGTGATCGGTAACTAAATATTCCTGGATTTCGTTGCTTCAGGTATGTTAGAATCGGAGGGACAAGAGGGGGAGGTGTTGCATTGCTTGTCAGAGAAAATATTACAGTGGTGCTCTGGCAGGATAGATTAGAGGGCTCATCTAGAGAGGCTATTTGGGTAGAATTGAGGAATGGGAAAGGTGTAGTGTTATGTAACCGGCAACAATGAATATTAATCGAGACAGGTTTTATGAAAACAACCAAACATTTATTAAACACGTATAAACGATAAGGAGAGAAAAAACACGAAGGAAAACTTTAACCGGAGATTAAACAGGTATGCAGCCGTTCATCAACTCCACTCAGCTCTGGTTCTTAAAGCATTAAATGCGAAAACAGTTCTTAGAGTGATACAGTCAGATATAGTTCTTAAAGCGATAACTTCGAAAGTCCAACAGTTTTACACATTCAATTGGGAGAGACTTCTCTGGAGAAAGATTTCTTCACCGACGCACCTTTACTGCTGGTTCCGTCCACAGGATTCCCGATGCTGAAAATAAACAGTTTAAATCAACTGACCTTAAATTCCTTTTAGAGAGAGAGAGCCTTTTTGCATGAACTCATTGCGCTATTGCAAGAGTTATCTCAATGCAGATTCTCTTCAACGAAGACTCAATAATGTTGACCCTTTATTAAACAGCCAAACGATGCCGACTTCTCTCGATCCTTCACTTCGATGAATTCTTCAATCTCCCTTCAAAACTGTCGGAATTGAGTAAATTGGCACTTCCAGCCACAAATTTCTAGTCCAAATGCAATATCTTGTAAGAGAACGCACCTTCTGTTTTAAAAATGAAACTGTGTCACAAAAACAAACACGCAACAGAAACGGAGGCACAACATGTTCTACTGGAAATCTACAAACTCAAAAACCTACTGCGTCACCTGCGTCGACCCTTATATAGTCACAGGGCACATGTCATCACATGACCTCACATTGGCGGGAAAATCACATCAGGTGACCTCCAAAAGACCATTACATCATTCTCACAAAAAAACAGATCTCCTTGAGCATGTAACAGTAGTAACACTTATGCAGATGTATTATAGACCACCAAATGGGAGTGAGAATTGGAGGAGCAAATTTGTAAGGAGATAGCAGATATTTGTAGTAAGCACAAGGTTGTGATTGTGGGAGATTTTAATTTTCCACACGTAGACTGGGAAGCCCATACTGTAAAAGGGCTGGATGGTTTGGAGTTTGTAAAATGTGTGCAGGATAGTTTTTTGCAGCAATACATAGAGGTACCCCAACTAGAGAAGGGGCAGTGTTGGATCTCCTGTTAGGGAATGAGATAGGTCAAGTGACGGAGGTTTGTGTTGGGGAGCACTTCAGGTCCAGTGATCACAATGCCATTACTTTCAATATAATTACGGAGAAGGATAGGTCTGGACCCAGGGTTGAGATTTTTGATTGGAGAAAGGCTAACTTTAAGGGGATGTGAAAGGATTTAGAAGGAGTGGATTGGGACAATTTGTTTTATGGGAAGGATGTAATAGAGAAATGGAGATCATTTAAAGGTGAACTTTTGAGGGTACAGAATCTTTATGTTCCTGTTAGGTTGAAAGGAAAGGTTTAAAGTTTGAGAGAGCCATGGTTTTCAAGGGATATTGGAAACTTGGTTTGGAAAAAGAGAGATATCTACAATAAATGTAGGCAGCATGGAGTAAATGAGGTGCTCGAGGAATATAAAGAATGTAAAAAGAATCTTAAGCAAGAAATTAGAAAAGCTAAAAGAAGATACGAGGTTGCTTTGGCAAGTAAGGTGAAAATAAATCCAAAGGGTTTCTGCAGTTATATTAATAGCAAAAGGATAGTGAGGGATAAAATTGGTCCCTTAGAGAATCAGAGTAGACAACAATGTGTGGAGCCAAAAGAGATGGGGGAGATTTTA
This sequence comes from Mobula birostris, assembly GCF_030028105.1. NCBI lineage: Eukaryota > Metazoa > Chordata > Chondrichthyes > Myliobatiformes > Myliobatidae > Mobula > Mobula birostris. The sequence goes on from NC_092376.1 coordinate 48,090,039, forward strand.
AACAATTTCTTTTCTTCGGTATTCACTAAGGAGAAGGATATTGAATTATGTAAGGTAAGGGAAACAGATAGGGAAGTTATGGAAACTATGATGATTAAAGAAGATCAAGTACTGGTGCTTTTAAGGAATATAAAAGTGGATAAGTCTCCGGGTCCTAACAGGATATTCTCTAAGGCCTTGAGGGAAGTTAGTGTGGAAATAGCAGGGGCTCTGACAGAAATATTTCAAATGCCATTAGAAATGGGGATGGTGCTGGAGGATTGGCGTATTGCTCATGTTGTTCCATTGTTTAAAAAGGATTCTAAGAGTAAACCTAGCAATTATCGACCTGTGAGTTTGACGTCAGTGGTGGGTAAATTGATGGAAAGTATTCTTAGAGATGGTATCTATAATTATCTGGATAGACAGGGTCTGATTAGGAGCAGTCAACATGGATTTGTGTGTGGAAAGTCATGTTTGACAAATCTTAATGAATTTTTTGAAGAGGTTACTAGGAAAGTTGACGAGGTAAAGTGGTGGACGTTGCCTATATGGACTTCAGTAAGGCCTTTGACAAGGTTCCACATGGAAGGTTAGTTAGGAAGGTTCAATTGTTAGGTATTAATATTAAAGTAGTAAAATGGATTCAGCAGTTGCTGTATGGGAGATGTCAGAGAGTAGTGGTGGATAACTGTTTGTCAGATTGGAGGCCGGTGACTAGTGGTGTGCCTCAGGGATCTGTACTGGGTCCAATGTTGTTTGTCATATACATTAATGATCTGGATGATGGGGTGGTAAATTGGATTAGTAAGTATGCAGAATATACTAAGATAGGTGGAGTTGTGGATCATGATGTAGGTTTTCAAAGTTTGCAGAGAGATTTAGGCCAGTTAGAAGAGTGGGCTGAAAGATGGCAGATGGCGTTTAATGCTGATAAATGTGAGGTGCTACATTTTGGTAGAACTAATCAAACTAGGACATGCATGGTAAATGGTAGGGCATTGAAGAATGCAGTAGAACAGAGGGATCTAGGAATAATGGTGCATTGTTCCCTGAAGGTGGAATCTCATGTGGATAGGGTGGTGAAGAAAGCTTTTGGTATGCTGGCCTTTATAAATCAGCCACTGAGTATAGGAGTTGGGATGTAATGTTAAAATTATACAAGGCATGGGTAAGGCCAAATTTGAAGTATTGTGTATAGTTCTGGTCACCAAATTATAGGAAAGATGTCAACAAAATAGAGAGAGTACAGAGAAGATTTACTAGAATGTTACCTGGGTTTCATCTCCTAAGTTACAGAGGAAGCTTGAACAGGATTAAAGGCAAATTGAATAGGAATAAGGAACCTTGGTTCTCAAGGGATATTGCAACTCTGATAAAGAAGAAGAGGGAGTTGTATGAAATGTATAGGAAACAGGGAGTAAATTAGGTGCTTGAGGAGTATAAGAAGTACAAGAAAATACTTAAAGTAATCAGGAGGGCTAAAAGAAGACATGAGGTTGCCTTGGCAGTCAAAGTGAAGGATAATCCAAAGAGCTTTTACAGGTATATTACGAGCAAAAGGGTTATAAGGGATAAAATTGGTCCTCTTGAAGATCAGAGTGGTCGGCTATGTGCGGAACCAAAGGAAATGGGGGAGATCTTAAATAGGTTTTTTGCGTCTGTATTTACTAAGGAAACTGGCATGAAGTCTATGGAATTGAGGGAATCAAGTAGTGAGATCATGGAAACTGTACAGATTGAAAAGGAGGAGGTGCTTGCTGTCTTGAGGAAAATAAAAGTGGATAAATCCCCGGGACCTGACAGAGAGTTCCCTCGGACCTTGAAGGAGACTAGTGTTGAAATTGCGGGGGCCCTGGCAGAAATATTTAAAATGTCGCTGTCTACGGGTGAGGTGCCGGAGGATTGGAGAGTGGCTCATGTTGTTCCGTTGTTTAAAAAAGGATCGAAAAGTAATCTGGGAAATGATAGGCCGGTGAGTTTAACGTCGGTAGTAGGTAAGTTATTGGAGGGAGTACTAAGAGGCAGAATATACAAGCATTTGGATAGACAGGGACTTATTAGGGAGAGTCAACATGGCTTTGTGCGTGGTAGGTCATGTTTGACCAACCTATTGGAGTTTTTCGAGGAGGTTACCAGGAAAGTGGATGAAGGGAAGGCAGTGGATATTGTCTACATGGAATTCAGTAAGGCCTTTGACAAGGTCCCGCATGGGAGGTTAGTTAGGAAAATTCAGTCGCTAGGTATACATGGAGAGGTGGTAAATTGGATTAGACATTGGCTCAATGGAAGAAGCCAAAGAGTGGTGGTAGAGAATTGCTTCTCTGAGTGGAGGCCTGTGACTAGTAGTGTGCCACAGGGATCAGTGCTGGGTCCATTGTTATTTGTCATCTATATCAATGATCTGGATGATAATGTGGTAAATTGAATCAGCAAATTTGCTGATGATACAAAGATTGGAGGTGTAGTGGACAGTGAGGAAGGTTTTCAGAACCTGCAGAGGGACTTGGACCAGCTGGAAAAATGGGCTGAAAAATGGCAGATGGAGTTTAATGCAGACAAGTGTGAGGTATTGCACGTTGGAAGGACAAACCAAGGTAGAACATACAGGGTTAATGGTAAGGCACTGAGGAGTGCAGTAGCACAGAGGGATCTGGGAATACAGATACAAAATTCCCTAAAAATGGCATCACAGGTAGATAGGGTCGTAAAGAGAGCTTTTGGTACATTGGCCTTTATTAATCAAAGTATTGAGTATAAGAGCTGGAATATTATGATGACGTTGTATGAGGCATTGGTGAGGCCGAATCTGGAGTATTGTGTTCAGTTTTGGTCACCAAATTACAAGAAGGATATAAATAAGGTTGAAAGAGTGCAGAGAAGGTTTACAAGGATGTTGCCAGGACTTGAGAAACTCAGTTACAGAGAAAGGTTGAATAGGTTAGGACTTTATTCCCTGGAGCGTAGAAGAATGAGGGGAGATTTGATAGAGGTATATAAAATTATGATGGGTATAGATAGAGTGAATGCAAGCAGGCTTTTTCCACTGAGGCAAGGGGAGAAAAAAACCAGAGGACATGGGTTAAGGGTGAGGGGGGAAAAGTTTAAAGGGAACATTAGGGAGGGGCTTCTTCACACAGAGAGTGGTGGGAGTATGGAATGAACTGCCAGATGAGGTGGTAAATGCTGGTTCTTTTTTAACATTTAAGAATAAATTGGACAGATACATGGATGGGAGGTGTATGGAGGGATATGGTCTGTGTGCAGGTCAGTGGGACTAGGCAGAAAATGGTTCGGCACAGCCAAGAAGGGCCAAAAGGCCTGTTTCTGTGCTGTAGTTTCTATGGTTTCTATGGTTTAAGTTGTGTCTTTATTCTTTGCAGAGTAGAAGGTTGAGGGGGGACTTGATAGAGGTATTTAAAATTATGAGGGGGTAGGTAGAGTTGACATGGATAGGCTTTTTCCATTGAGAGTGGGGGAGATTCAAACAAGAGGACATGAGTTGAGAGTTAAAGGGCAAAAGTTTAGGGGTTACATGAGGGGGATCTTCTTTACTCAGAGAGTGGTAGCTGTGTGGAACGAGCTTCCAGCAGAAGTGGTTGAGGCAGGTTCGATATTGTCATTTAAAGTTCAATTGGATAGCTATATGGACAGGAAAGGAATGGAGGGTTATGGGCTGAGTGCAGGTCGGTGGGACTAGGTGAGAGTAAGAGTTCGGCACAGACTAGAAGGGCCGAGATGGCCTGTTTCTGTGCTGCAATTGTTATATGGTTATATTATCATTTTTTCTCTGCTAGATTTTGTATTGCATTGAACTGCTGCTCCTAAATTAACAAATTTCATGTGACATGCCGGTGTTAATAAACCTGATTCTGATTCTGATTAAAACTAACTTCAATAAAAATAAAGGGGTCCAGAATAATGTATCTGATTTTGTGTTTACTTTAAACGAAGCATGTACGTAGTGTGACGAAGGACCAAGTTATCAGAAGATTGATGCTAATAAGAGAGATAAGTGAGACAATGGAGCAGCATTCAGAAATGTTAATGAGAGATGAGAGAGATTAATGAAAAGAGACACAGTTCCGAGTATTGTCAGACCGGTTGCTTTGAACCTGAACTGTTTGAAGTTTGATGGTCAGGCAATACCCCAGCAGGGGGATAAAAGGAACAGGTTTGCTAAGGCAAGACAGACACCACGAGATCACGAGATCACGAGATAACGAGACCCTGGAAGTGCGGTGTGCCCCCACAAGTTGGTGGGTGTTTTGGAGGTCTGCTGGAAATGGTCAGAAGTTCGGACAACATCTGAGTTAAATAGAGACACGAGACTACAGATGCTGGAATTTGGAGCAATACACAAGATGCTGGAATAACTCAGTGGGTCAGGCAACATCTATGGAGCGAAATGGAAAGCTGACATTTTAGTTCAAGGGCCTTGCTCTGAATTTCAGTCCACAGATGCTATATGGTCCTACTGAATTTGTCCAGCATCTTATGTGTAGTATCTGAGTTAATATGTCAGATTAAAGACCTTTCATCAGATCTGGGGAAGGAAAAAACAAGTTAGTTTTAAATAGCGCAAGAGGAGTGGGAGAATGGTATTCTTAGAATGAACTTAATAATTTGCATAAACTGGAGATGAATGTGCAAGGGAAAGGGCAGAGCAAGAGCTTAAATACATCAGACGAGGAAGGGATTCACCTTTATGGCACCACTAAATGGTGAGGGGAATAAAGTGCTAAAAATCACTAAAGTATCTGGTGTAATCTAGTTATCCTCTCCAAGGATCTTCACCTCGTCATGGTGGTGAGGCTTGTACGTCCCTGAGATCCAAGAGTGTTGCTATCTGCAGTTTAGCCATCTGGTGCTTAGCTCCTGGTAGGATCACCCATGGTGGTAAGGTCAAGGGGGAAGTTTCAGACAGTGAGAGATCTAGCCAAGACGTCAGTGTCAGAGCTGGTGGAAGATGATGGCACATCAGAACAGCAGTGAAGGCGGAGGAAGACTGCAGCAGTGCAGGACACCCAGTTGTCTTGCATTCCGTGTTACTGGTCCTGATCCTGATCTGTCAAGGACTGTGCGGTGACTGCCAGTACATCAGCCTCCCCTTGTTAAACAAAGTCATACACAGGCATTCTCTATTAAGGGAGTCCGCACTAACACCCCAGTTATATGGACGTACATCCACCTGAGGATCCACCAATAGATAACCTCTTAGGAGAACATCATACTCGACTCCAGTGACCACAATGCCAGTTACAGAAATAATATAAAAATCAAACTTTACATATTCCACAATATTGAAGTTGTACCCCACTGCACAGTAAGGAACCAATTCTGGAACTCTTGCAGTTAATGGCCCTCATATTGAAGATGCTTGTCTTCTGCAGTTGGTCAGTGAGAATGATGATACTGAGATCGTTGGCAATGAGAGTTCACCAGAATCTTCAGTCTCTGTAACTGACTCTACACAGCTGATGGCTTTATGCAACTCCCTTATTTATAAATTCAAGACATAATCACATTAGTTTAAATGTTAAGGTTTTTTATGCTTAATTATTCCCCATGCAGCTTTGACATTAACCCTCCAAAATCATTAGTTAATGGATTTTCAAATTCTCCATATTCTCACAGCATTATAATTAGGTACATTTCTAGAAGATGGAAACAGTTTTAAGAATACCATTCCATATTTTATATAGTGTGAATAATAATGAATTAGTACACTTTAATCAATGATACCATTTAATGTGTCATCCCGTTACTAATGCTATATAGCTCTCTATTGTTTCAAATGTTGCAAAAGAAACAAGAACCTTTAGAATTATCCTGACGGGTTATTTTTGTGTACAACCTTATGAAGTGTTGTGTATCATTACTGAGGTGTGGAAAAAGATTCACAAATTATTAACAACTTCACTGAATGAATTGATAAAAATAACAAACAGACTACTCACAGCATGCAAATATTGGCAAATAAAGCCTTGCTCTGTAAATCTCTTTGCAAATCAGAATGACCAGTATGATACTACTACACTGAACCAACAAGCTCCTCATGATCAGATAAGGTTGTAACACTTGAAACATCCATTAGTAATATTAAGATCTGTGTAAGTGTTCAGATAAGGAACAATCTCGTCTTTTTAATAAAGCATAATTTATTCCTTTTCCTTTCTGAAATGTCATCAATGCTTAATAGTGTTCAAAGTACTCATTACAAAAGTGGTCATCTATATTCTGAACATAGAACTTATGACATGTATTAAAGTGCTCTATTCTTTTTTTAAACGGTGAGCTTAACATATGCTTAGTTCTGGTCACCTCACTGCAGGAAAGATGTGATAATCATAGAAAGGGTGCAGAGGAGATTTACAAGGGGATGTTGCCTGGATTGGGGAGAATGCCTTATGAAAACAGGTTGTGTGAACTCGGCCTTTTCTCCTTGGAGCGACGGAGGATGAGAGGTGACCTGACAGAGGTGTATAAGATGATGAGAGGCGTTGATTGTGTGGATAGTCAGAGGCTCTTTCCCAGGGCTGAAATGGTTGCCACAAGAGGACACAGGTTTAAGGTGCTGGGGAGCAGGTACAGAGGAGATGTCAGGGGTAAGTTTTTTACTCAGAGAGTGATGAGTGCGTGGAATGGGCTGCCGGCAACAGTGGTGGAGGCCGGTACGATAGGGACTTTATAGAGACTTTTGTATAGGTACATGGAGCTTAGAAAAATAGAGCGCTACGGGTAAGCCTAGTGTTTTCTAAGGAAGGGACATGTTCGGCACAGCTTTGTGGGCTGAAGGGCCTGTATTGTGCTGTAGGTTTTCTGTTTTTTCTATGTTTTTTTTTAAACATTAAGAGCTTAATCTTATTACACAAACAGAGAACACTGATTGCATGGTCTGAGAAACCACCTGGACCAAAGAAACACATTACGAGGCTGAGACTGAGTTTTTGCAGCAAGTGGAAATAAGCTGCATGTACTATCTGCTGGAACTACCTGTGAGCTTCAAAGCCATTCAATAAATGAGTGTATATTGAAGTGTCATTTTGTTGAGTGCCAGCATTAGATTAGATTATGAAGACACGCAGTCCTCTTTAATTATCATTTAGTAATGCATACATTAAGAAATGATAAAATATTTCCTCCGGTGTGATATCACAAAACACAGGACAGACCAAGACTGAAAAAAACTAACAAAACCACATAATTATAACGTACAGTTACAACAGTGCAACAATACCATAACTTGATGAAGAAGTCCATGAGCACAGTAAAAGTTCAAAGTCTCTCAAATGTCCCACATCTCACGCAGACGGGAGAAGGAAGAAAAACTCTCCCTGCCATACCCGACCACGGTCCGACTCTGAGTCATCCGAAAACTTTGAGCTCTGATCAGCTCTCCGACACCGAGTACTGAGCGCCATCTCTATCCGAACGATTCGACCTCCATCTTGTTCGCCAACAGCAGGCAAAGCCAGGGATTTTGAGGCCTTCCCTCTGAAAGATTCCCGACCGCGCAGTAACGACAGCAGCGAACGAGCGTTCCAGAAATTTTCCCAGATGTTCCTCTGTGCTTTCACGTCCATCTCCATCAAATCAGAATTGTCCACGGCCCCTATTTAATGGATACGATATCATTTTTCACCAGAAGGCTGCGCACCCGCGGCGCTCTGCTTCTCTCTCCTTCCGCCGCATTAGGATCTTTATGCTGCAGTCTGTTGGGTTATTTAATTGATACTTACTGAATTTTATAAAACACACATTTCTAAAAAATCTACCATGTTTTTGAAGATTACAGCAACATCTCCCATGAAATAAAATCATTGTGAGCTTCCTTCAATTTTCACCAAGTACACCTTTTTGCATCTGGGACTTCTGTGCATTTGAACACAAAAGCGTCAGGCACTTGGACCAATACAGTTGTTTCAGTGGTGCACAATGCACATGTAAATGCCCAATCATGATGCTGATCTGTACCTGCATGACCAATAGGCCTTCATAATACATGTGAGCAGGAGTCCGAGTTTGGGTTCAATTTAATTTAATAAATCACTTTCACAGTCATGGCCACAACCACCCAGTATAAGTATAATGCATCCTCAACCAGCGCATTATGATCCCACACATCCTGCCACCATCTCTTTGCAGCCACCCCCAACATCTTAGTGTTATGAAATGACCCTCAGTTTCCCACCAACCACCCCCGAACCTCTTCTATCGGTAGCAGCTTGCACCTGGACCTGAGCTCATGACTGACCTTCTGTTCCTTGTAGAAAAAGTATTTAAGCCTGTTAGTAATGCACCAGTACGAATTTATCCACCCCAAGATTATTTTGTCTGAAACTTTATCTGTAGAGATATCAGACACTGCATATAGCAAATAACAAAAAGAGAGTAATAACCAAAGAAGCATACCTCAGTATATGTCTTTCTTTACTACCTGAAATGTCAAAGGAAAGCTGATTTTTAAATACGTTTTTCAGCTCATAGGTTTTGATAATCCCACTACAAAATCTCTTACTCATATTCATTTAGTTGTGGATTATATTAAATCCACTAAACATAAAAGACCTGGATCCCTCAGCACAGAAAACTGAGTAACATCGCATTAAAGTACAGCAATGTTTGACGTTCATGAGAATTCTAAAGTGAAATAAGTTTTGCGGAAGTGTCTAAACAACCCCTGGTGAATTTAAGTCTATCATATAAAACAGGTTTCATTATTTGGAAATACATGGCATCAGATTAACCACTGAGACTACTGGAATACTTGTGTGGACAATATCAAAACCCAAACTGGTGAAGGAGGCAGTTAAAGCTAAGATTTGCATTTTAACTAATGTTGAAAGAACTTTATCTTTCACTTAATATACACTAATTTGACATGGGAGTGCTCAGTACTTAGAGTGAGATACACATAGTGCAGGATTCTCCATTTGCAAGTACTGGCAGCCCTCTCTATATAAGCACAAATTCACTTGAGTATTTATTTAAAATGTAGAAACTTCTTGGCACAATGTTTGAGCTTGAACATTCCTCCATGTCTCATGTTAGTGAGTGTCCTATGTTATTTGTTGAGTGGGGCCTGATTTATTTTTCTTCATACTCTGGCATCTTTGCAGCTTTTAAAATCATGTCATTAGCATCTAGTAAAAAGAACCATGATCCAAATGGCATTTTTTACATTGCCACACTTAACTGTATTCTAAATACTTGCTTCCCAATCCTCCATAAGATGTGTTTCCTCTGAAATAAAGTCTGTTTTCATTATTGTGCATTTTTAAAAAAATTGCCTTCATCAGACTTGGTGATGATTTATCTTTTATTTTAAAGGGTGGCATGGTAACATAGGGGTTAGTGTAACACTATACAGTGCCAGAAACCTGGGTTCAGTTCCTCGGCTGTCTGTAAGGCTGTACGTTCACCTCATGACCACAGAAAAGCCAATCCTGCTTACAATTCATATAGTCTGGGTTAAAGAATTTTTCATTGTTTCCCCTTGATTCTTTTACAAAATACTTATAAATCTGTGTTCCCTGGTTTTCAACCCCTCAGGTGTACAAAACTCTTTCTAGACCAGTTATAATTTTATATATTTAAATTATATATTCCTAAATTTTCTCTATTAAAAGGATGCTTCTCAGCACAGCCATTCCTTTCCCATAGCTAGCACTAGGAGCATCTTTGTTGATTTCCTTGGAATCTTTGCTGGTGCGATCATATTTCCTGCAATCTGCTGAACGGAACTACACACAGTAAACTGTAGCTTACCACCCTCCTTTATAGCTGTGAAGCTTGAGTAACCTACAGCCGTCACATCAAGTCCTTGGAGCGCTTCCACATACGCTGCCTCCAGCGCATCCTGGCAATCACCTGGCGTGAGCGGGTGCCTCACACTGAAATACTTGTAAAGACCAACTGCAGGAGTATTGAGGCCATGATCACCCAGCGTCAGCTGCAGTGGCTGGGGCACGTGATAAGGATGCCCCCATGTCAGCTATCCCGCAGAATGTTATATGGCCAGCTACATCATGCTCAACGCTCAGCTGGAAGGCCGAAGAAGCGCTATAAGGATCAGATGAAGAATGCTTTAAGGAAGTGCAAGATCAGGCCCGAGGACCTGGAGAAGGTTGCTGCTGACCGTACCACTTGGCGACAGCTGTTTGGGGATGGAGTTCATATTCTGGAGATGGAAAGAACAACCGGAAGACAGCGGAAGAGAGCCAGGAGAAATGCAGCCATGGTTGCCACCAGTACCACCACCACTACTACATATCATGTCCCACCTGCAATAGAGCTTGCGGGTCCAGGATAGGACTGTATAGTCATCAAAGATCTCACGGTTAAAGGAGTGGACGTCGTCATTGGATTTCAATGGAGAACTGAAGAAGAGGAAGAACTTATGTGTATAGTTGGACCATAACCTCAATGCCCCTAGATTCTTTGACTCAGCTAATAGAGGAAATCCACCTGCATTCTTCTTGTCCTGTTGTCTTTCAGGATTTGTGGATCTACGGACCTCTCTGTTCCTCTACTATTCCCAATATCCTAACATTCATTGCATATTTCCACTTCACACTACAGTGGATTAAACTATTTTGCCACTATTGCCCAGCTGTCCGGACCATCTATATCCTCCTGAAGTTGAAAGTAAAAATGCAAAACAACAGCAAACAGGAATAATAGGGACCTTGGAGGATTATTGTTGGTCTTAACGGTGATGCATAATTTGGAAAAAGTAATGGATAGTAGGAAGTACTTGGAGATTTAGGAAGAAGCGGATGGATTATGAAAGGACTGACATGGATAATAGAATTCTTCCTATATGGACATCACCTCATCACTTAGTAGGAACCAATATTTCTAAAGGTCATTGCTTTAAGAACATTTCTTAGTGCAATCAGCACAAGCAGAATTGGGGATTTATTTTTTGTTTGGTTTGAGGACATGGGGAATGGAGAACTCTCTGGAGGAATTGCATGTCACCCCTCACACAGTAGCCAGTCTGACTCTGACAGTGCATCTTACAAACACAATGCCACACTTCCTTTCAAGGGGGTTTGACCATCAAATCACTGACACTATTTGAGTGCAATTGAGTTTGTATTTTGGTTCCCTCTGATTTAAAGATTTATAACTTGAGGCAGTGTAAATTTAATTCCGATCTACCCAATTGTTGCTGTCAGAGCTAAGATTTAGTGCATAGCTTTCCCTCCTGTGAATTAGAATGGAACATGAATGGAAAAGCCTACAAAAAGTGGTGTACTCAACACAGTCCAACACAGGCAAAGCTCTTTCCTTGCTTGTAGAGCACATCCGCAAGGAACACTACCATGAGAAAGCAGCATCTATTATCAAGAACCACCACCATCCAGGACATGTTCTCTTCTTGCTGCTGCCATCAGGTAGGAGATACAGAAGCCTTAGGTCCTACACCACCAGGTTCAGGGAAAGTTATTACTCGACAACCATCAGGTTCCTGAACCAGAGTGGATATTTTCACTCAGCTCAAATCTGAATTGATTCCACAACCAATGGACTCACTTTCAAGGTTCCTATAATTGATGCTGTTAGTATTATTTATTTTCTATTTGTAGTTTGTCAGTCTTTGTATGTATTTTTTCATTGAATCTATTGTATTTCACTATTTTACTATGAATGTAAGAAAAGAAACCTCAGGGTAGTAAATGTGACACATATGTACTTTGATATAAATTTACTTTGAACTTTAAATTATGAGTTAAGTATTCGTATTCTAAGAGCAAAGAGCTGGCCATGTTGGAGCATTTCAGAAACTCCTTGGGGCCTTTGCCGAGCTAATTTTAGCTTTAGAGCAGAAAGCTGTGAGAGTATGGACAGGAGAGACTGGGTGAAGTACAAGCAACACATGTTCCACAGCTCCAGACCCAGAAAACTTGATTGTGACAATGCAGAGGCATTGTGGACAGAATCTCTCAGGAACTACCCAACCACATGGCTTAAAGCACTTGAGAAATATTTATCATGCAGAGCTGAACTTTAAGAGAGGACCCTTGGGCCTGCTAAAAGACAGAGTTGATTCCAGATCCCAATAACTTTCATATATTGTGTGGTCAAATGAATGAGTTCACTCATACATTTTGAATTTTCACATCCTGTCTGAAGCACTCATTTCTCCAGCCTCTTACCATCTGTGACCATCCAAAGGTGTGTTAGTGAATGCAGATTCTGTTGCTATGACCACCATTCATTTCACGTGGTCACCCACAATGCTAACGTGTGGGGCAACTCTTTGCCTGCATTTTCAGCAAGGGTTACCTGACTGGCAACGTGTGGATTCTGTGCTGCAGTCATTCCCTAACATTCTGTGCACTATTGTGGTTTATCTGACATTGGAGAAGAGGGACAAACCAATCACGCTTATTAAAAAAAAGACACTGGTGCCATCTTAATGAAATTTGTTCTTTCTACACTGTATCCACATTCAGGAAAAAAAATCGATAAGCAGATAAAATCATGAGAAAAAAGTGAAGAACTGCAGAGCATTTTAGAATAATGTTACCATAAGACCGTAAAACATAGGAGCAGAATTAGCCCATTCAATACATTGAATTAGCTCCACCATTCCATAATGGCTGCTTTATTAGATAGATAGATAGATAGATAGATATACTTTATTGATCCCGAGGGAAATTGGGTTTCGTTACAGCCGCACCGACCAAGAACAGAGCATAAATATAGCAATACAAAACCTACAAACAATCAAACAACAAAATGCAAACTATGCCAGATGGAAAAAAAGTCCAGGACCAGTCTATTGGCTCAGGGTGTCTGACCCTCCACGGGAGGAGCTGCAAGTTCGATGGCCACAGGCAGGAACAACCTCCCGTGCCGCCTAGTGTTGTATCTCAGTGGAAGTCCAACAATAAAAAGTTCAATATCTGGTCTACAAACACGTTCCTTGATCGTAGTATGACCTGGATTGCACCATCTGTTGTTAACCAGAACAGTAAGCATCCAACTCCTTTACGCTTACCGCTCAGTGCACTTCCGGTCAGCCGGAACGGTCTAGAAGCCGTCCATGGGGAAGTTTTGATCGGGTATCTCCTCGTGCAGCCCCGTTCCAGTGAAACACATAACACTGCACTACCCACCGAACTACTCTTCTCCATAAGTCTCTGTTGTCTCGACCCGCTCCTCTTTCCTCGACTTTGTGATCCCCCTCTGCATCCTCTGTGTGTTTTCCTCCAGATTTCAGCAGGGGTGTCCGCCACTCTGCTCGCTAAACCAGCCAGCATTAGCGCAAGTAGCTGGTCCCTGGAATGAACAATGCAACCATGCTTCTGTCCAGCGTGTCGGGATGTAACTATTTCCAGCGCTAAAAACCCAAATAAAACTCTCTCTACCAGCATGTTAGAGAGGGTGCAGCTTCTACGTGTTACTGTGAAAAAAAATACAACAAATAACGTAAGTTAAAAAGTAAGAATCCGATCAGAACGGCTGTAACAGGCTGCATGCATGACCGGCGCATGCTCACTAATCCTTCTCAATCCAATTATCCTTCTCAACCCCATTCTCTTGCCTTCTCCCCATAACCTTTGACACCTCTACCAATCAAGAACCTCCACTTCAACAATATCTAGTGACTTGGCCTCCACAGTCATCTGTGGCAATGAATTCCTCAGATTCACTACCCTCTGGCTAAAGCAATTCCTAATCTCTTTTCTAGAGAGAAGGCTTGAAAGGGACCTGCTGTTAGCAATGGTTTCCCTAAGCATTTTTACTTTCTTTCATTATGATTAGCTTGTGGAAACAAAAGTTTATTTTTTTTCTGTTTAAAATGATTAGTGTTACTGAGATTTTCCACGTGAAGTATATCTGATTTTTAGTTTGTTACAAATATAATAACACTATCCTTATATGTCTCTCACTGTGACTGTGACACCTGTGTTATATACTGCAGATATTTCAGTAATAATTGAAAAATAGCCAGTGATGTAGGCTTTTCTTGGCACAGGAATCTAGCTATTGGTACTTCAGCTTGTTTTATGACAGCCTGCTCCCATGTCATGCTTGTTTATACAAAAGCTGATGTATGAAATGCAACTGAAAAGGGTCAGAGAAGAGAAAGTGAATCAGGAGTTGTTTTGACTTACTTCTTTCCAGCTGTAATAATGTTAGAAATTTAAAAAATACAGGAAGAAAATGAAATATTTGTTTTGCTTCTAAAGAATTTATGTTGTGATGGTTCCAGAGGAAAAAAAGATAAAGTAAAAAGAAATAGTAGAGTGTTTAATAAACATGGTCCAAATGAAGCTGCCCATCTCAGTGCAGGATTCTCAGTTCTGGATCTCCAGGGGACACTTGGCTTGTTAGTCATTAATTTCTCGTAGATCCTCTGACAAGCTATTGAGCTCAAGAAGCAATTTCACTTGTTTTATGTGTGATCTGTTCCACTGTCTATTATTGCCACTTTTCAGAGGTAAGTGAGACATAACCAATTTTTAGTCCATTAGTCCATAAGATATAGGAGCAGAATTAGGCCACTCGGCCCATTGAGTCTGCTCTGCCATTTCACCATTGCTGATAATTATCCCTCTCAACCCCATTCTCCTGCCTTCTCCCTGTAAGGTTTGATACCCTGACTAATCAAGAATCTAATAATATTTGCTTTAAGTATATCCAATGACCTGGCCTCCACCACCCTCTGGCTAAAGAAATTCCTCTCATCCCTATTTTAAAGGGACGTCCCTCTATGAGGCTGTGTCCTCTGGTTTCCAGACTCCTACACTATAGGAAACATTTTCTCCACATCCACTCTATTTAAGTCTTTCAGTATTCAATAGGTTTAAATGAAATCTCTCCTCACTGTTTTAAACTCCAGTGAGTACAGGCCCATAGCCATCAAATCCTCCTCATACATTAACCCTTACATTCCCAGAATAATTCTTGTGAATCTCTTCTGGACCTTCTCTAACGCCAGCACATCCTTTCTTAGATAAGGGGCCCAAAACTGCTCACAATATTCCAAGTGCAGTTTGACCAATGTCTTATAAAGCCTCAGCATTACTTCTTTGCTTTTATATTCTAGTCCTCTTGAAATGAATGCTAACATTACATTTGCCTTCCTCACCACTGACTCAACCTGTAGCTTACACTTTAGGGAATCCTGCAGGACGATCTCAAGTCCTTTTGCATTACTGCTTTCTAAATTTTCTCCCCATTTAGAAAATAGTTTGTGCCTTTATTTCTTCCACCAAAGTACATGACCATACACTTCCCTATACTACATTCCATCTGCCGCTTCACTGCCCATTCTCCTAATCTGTCTAAGTTCTTCTGCAGACTCCCTGCTTCCTTAACAATACCTGACGACCCCCCCGCCCCACCTATCTTCATATCGTCCGCAAGCTTGGCTCTTCACTCAACCCTGGTACATCTGGACAGCAAGGGTACATACGTATATCAGGATGTTCTTTATAAACTACACCTCAGCATTCAATACCACATCCTCTCAAAGCTAATCAATAAGCTCCAAGACCTTGTGCAATTGGTTTCTGGATTTCCTCACTTTCCTCACAGACACTTGGAATTAGCAACAGCATCTCCACTATGATCTCCATCAGCACAGGTGGGCTGTGTGCTTAGACCCCGGCTTTACTCACTTTACATCTGTGACTGGGTAGTTAAGGATGGCTCCAATGGCATATTCAAGTTTGCTGAGGACACCACTGTCATAGGCCGAATCAAAGGTGGTGATAAATCAGCATAAAGGAGGGAGATTGAAAATCTGGCCAGATCTGTGTCTCACTCAATGTCAACAAGCAAGGAGTTGATTATAAACTTCAGGAGAAGGAAATCAGAGGTCCATGAGCCAGTCTTTATCAGAGGTGGAGTGGGTTACCAA
Source organism: Mobula birostris (assembly GCF_030028105.1). Taxonomy (NCBI): domain Eukaryota; kingdom Metazoa; phylum Chordata; class Chondrichthyes; order Myliobatiformes; family Myliobatidae; genus Mobula; species Mobula birostris. The sequence continues at coordinate 48,105,904 of NC_092376.1, forward strand.
TTTTAAATTCCTAGGTTTTATTATCTCGGAGGACCTGTCCTGGACCCAACATGTAAGTGCAATTATGAGCAAAGCACGGCAGTGCCTCTACGTCCTTAGGGGATGGTGGAGATTCAGCATGACGTCTAAAACATTGACAAATTTCTATAGATGTCTGGTGGGGAATATACCTACTGGCTGCATCACAGCCTGATATGGAAACACCAATGCCCTTGAACGGAAAATCCTACAAAAAGTAGTGGATATGGCCCAGTCCATCATGGCTAAAACCCTCCCAACCCTGTCGCAGGAAAGCAGCATCCATCATCAGAGACCCACACCACCCAGGACATGCTCTCTTCCTGCTGCTGCCATCAGGAAGAAGGTACAGGAGCCTCAGGACTCAGACTACCAGGTTCGGGAATGGTTATTAGCCCTTAAACATCAGGCTCTTGAAACACTCAACTTCACTTGTCCCGTTATTGAAATGTTCCCACAACCAAGGACTGACTTTCAAGGACTCTTCATCTCAATATTTACTGCTTATTTATTTATTTATAATTATTATTTCTTCTTTTTGTATTTGCACAGTTTGTTGGTTCTGCACTCTGGTTGAATGCCCTAGGTGAGAGGTCTTTCATTGATTCTGTTATGGTTATTATTCTATTAATCCATTGAACTTGTCTGCACGAAAATGAATCTTAGGGTTATATATGGTGACATATATGTACTTGGATAATAAAATTTACTTTGAACTTGGCCACAAAGCCATCAATTTCATCTTGACATACAACGTAAAAAGACACATCCTGTGGAACACCACTAGTCACCGGCAGCCAATCCAAAAAGGATCCCTTATTCCCACTCTTTCCCTCCTGAAGAGTGAGGCATCATTTACAATTTTTCCAGTCCTCCAGAACCTTGCGAGAATCTATTGATTCTTGAAAGATCATTACTAATTCTCCACAATCTCTTCAGCTGTTTCTTTTAGAACCTGTGGTGTAGTCCATCAAGTCCAGGTGACTTATTTACCTTCAGACCTTTCAGTTTCTCAAGCACCATCTCCCTAGCAACTATACTCACTTCTGCCCCTTGACACTCATAAACTTCTGACACATTACTAGTGTCTTCCACAGTGAAGGTGGATACAAAATACTTACTTAGTAAGTATCGCCTGCAGTGAATCACCAGTAATCTCTGGATCTGGAGAGTGAAGCAAACACCTCCAATGGACCTCCCCCAAAGCTTGTCATGGTCCGGTCCGTGAAGTCCATATTCCGGTTCACGGTCTGGTCCATCGACCTTTGCTCCAGGTTTTCCCATTGACCCTGTTTCTGTTCTTGTTGAGCTCCAATTGAGGCAGCTGATGCTCGTTGGGGCTGGCTCATAAATACCTTCAGAGACCAGGGCGTAGCTGCTGGATTGTTCTTGTCCTTACTCCTTGTATCCCTTCCTCTGCTTTCTGTTTCCTCGCCTGAAGCCCTGCCTTGTCTTGCCGGTAACTCCCGCCTCGCCTGAAGTTCTCGTCTCGTCTTGCTTTGCCAGAAGTTCTGATCTCGCCTTGCTTTGCCAGAAGCCTTGCCTTGTCTTGCCGGTAAATCTCGCCTCCCTTCCTGTCCCTTGCCTCCGCCCATGTAAGCCATCCATCTTGCCGTTACCTGTGGTTGGTTCTGTCCCTTCCTGTCCTTTGCCTCCATTGGGTAAGCCAGGCTGTATTGCCATTACCTACGGTTGGTTCTGTCCCTTCCTAACACTTGCCTCTGTCGGGTAAGCTAGGCCGTGTTGCCGTTACCTGCGGTTGGTTCTGTCCCTTGCCTCTGTCGGATGGTGATCCATGCCCGGCCCAGGAGTACTGCGCCCTGCTCAGGAGTACCACGCCCTGCCCAGGAGGAGCCTCTAGCCTCCGGCCTCCAGCCAAGCCTCTAGCCTCCAGCCTCCTGCCAAGCCTCGCCTCTGGTCTCTAGCCTCAAGCCTGAAGACTCCATCCTCCTGCCTAGCCTCAAGCCTGAAGACTCCAGCCCCCTGCCAAGCCTCACCTCAGGTCTCTAGCCTCTAGCCTCAAGCCTGAAGACTCCAGTCTCCTGCCTCCTGCCAAGCCTCGCCTTAAGTCTCTAAGACTCCAGCCTCGTCCTGCCTGCCAGCCAAGCCTCGTCCTTGCCTAGTTCTGGGGTTCGAGCCAGAGGCAAGACCCAGGTACTGGGTCCTTGTCCAGTCTCTGGCTTGGAGTCCAAGCCCGGGCTCCTAGCTCTCTTGTCCAGTCCTGTTCCGGGTTCCCAGTTTTCGTGTCCATGTCCTAGCCCTCACCCTGTATCCTAGTCCTGTCCCTAGTACTTCAATGTCTGTGTCTTGCACTTGGGTCCGTTCCCAGCCACCTCCTTATGACAAAGCTAGGCAATCTGAATCTTCTGCTGCTAAACTGTTCAGTGTTTTGAACCATCCAACCAGATCACGACGTCTAATCAATATCCATTTGGACCCTGGAGGAGTATATAAGCGGGCATTCTGAGGAGACAACACCCTCAACTGTGCACTGATGATGGCATCTTGATTGGAGCCGAAACATCTGCAATCATTTTGCCAAGTTCAGCTATCAACCAAACTTCCAAATAGCCAACCTGATCTACCAATATTCCACAATATTTCAGACTTACTCAGTTCATCTACCATTTCCTTGTCCCCCGTTACTATCTCTCCAGCACATCATTTTCCAATGGTCCAATATCTACTCTTCCCTCTCTTTTACACTTAATATATCTAGAAAAAATTTACGTAGAACATAGAACAGGAGCAGGCCATTTGGCCCATATTGTTATGCAGAACCAGCTAAAAAGCAGATCAAAGACACCCAAACACTAATCCCTCCTACCTACACAATGTCCATATTCCCTCCATTTTCCTTACATCTATGTGCCTATCCAAATGTCTGTTAAAAGTCTCTAACGTATTTGCCTCTACCACCATAACAGGCAGTGCACACCAAGCATCCAGCACTCTCTGAGTAAAAAACTTACCCCTCACATCCCTCTTGAACTTACCCCCTCTCACCTTCAATGCATACCCTCTGGTGTTAGACATTACAACAGATATCGTCTGTCTACTCTATCTATGCCTCTCATAATGTTATAAACCTCTATCAGATGCTCCCTCAGCCTCCTCCACTTCAGAGAATCATTTCTGATATTATTGGCTAGTTTACCTTCATATTTTATCTTATTCCCCCTTATAGTTTTTTTGTTGGTTTTAAAATATTTCCCCAAACTCTAACTTCCCTCTCATTCTTGCTCTATTTTATGCCCTCTCTTTTGTTTTTAGGTTGGCTTTGATATCCCTTGTCAGCCACAGTTGCATCATCCTACCTTTAGAACACTTCCTCTTTTTTGGGAGGTATCTATCCTGCACCTTGTGAATTGGTCCCAGAAACTTCAGCCATTGCTGCTCTGTTGTCATCCCTGCTAGTCTCCCCTTCCAATCAACTTCGGAGAACTCTTTTCTCATACCTCTGTAATTCCCTTTACTCCAGGTAATACTGATACACCTGACTTCAGCTTCTCTCTCTTAAATTGCAGGGTGAATTCTTTCACATTATGATCACTGTTTCCTAAGGGTTCCTTTATGTTAAGCTCCCTAATCATATCACATTACATAGAATTTCTGATCCTTTAGTGGGCTCAACCAGTCTATACTCCAAAAAGCCACCTCAGACGCATTCCACAAATTCTCTCTCTTGGGACCCAGTCCCAATCTGTCTGCATATTAAAAACCCCCATGACTAATGTAACATTGCCTTATTGACATGTTTTTTCTAACTCCCATTGTAACTTAAAGACCACATCCTGGCTACTGTTTGGAGGACTGTAAGTAACTTCCATCAGGGTATTCTTACCCTTGCAGTTTCTTAACCCTACCCACAGGGGATCTACATCCTCCAATCCTATGTCACCTCTTTCTAAAAATTTGATTTCATTTTTTTACCAGCAGAACCACTTCTCCTTCTCTGCCTCCCTGCCAGTCCTTTCAATAATTTGTGTATCCTTGGATATTAAGCTCCCAACTACCATCATCTTTCATCCATGACTCGAAGGTACCCACAATATCATACCTGCCAATCTCTAAATGTGCTACAAGTTTATCTACCTTATTTTGTATATTGTGTGCATTGAAATATTACACCTTCTGTCCTATATTTGTCACCCTTTTCAAATTTGTCCCCCTTTTGCACTGCAAACCACCCCACTGACAGCAATTTTGTCCTATCATCTGCCTGTATAATAACAAGGCTCTTGCAGATTTTGTTTGAATGCTAACAATGAATTTGGGTTAAATTTTCCTGAGAATATTTTATTCTGTTATAATATTCAAGGAATGCTTTCTCTGGTGCATTGATAAAATAGTGCACTGCAGCAAGTCATAAAACGACTGGAACAGGAATTCATTCGGTGTGCAGAATGTGAGGGAATGGCGTACATTTTATTTACTGATTGTTTGATTGGGACACAGTGCGGAATAGGGCCTTCCGGCCCTTAAAGCTGTGCCATGCAGCAACCCCCGATTTAACCCCAACCTACTCACGTGACAATTTACAATGATCAACTAGCCTACCAACTGGTACATCTTTGGACTGTTGGAGGAAACTAGAGCACCCGGAGTCACGGGCAAACATGCCAACTCCTTACAGACAGTGGCGGGCTTTATACTTGTGTACTTTATAGGTGTTCAAGATTGTGTTATGGAATGGTCACTTGGTTTGCAATGTGGAAATTTATTTTGAAGAGTCCTGACAAAAATCATACCTGGGGGAAATTGTGCAGGAAGTCCCTGCCTCTTCTATTCTGCTGCTCCTGCTCATCATGTACTTGCTGCACCTCAGGCTCTACCTCATAGTCCTCAGGATCTGGGTCTCTTTGCTGCACCTCCTCAGGTGGCAGTTTGTTACGTTGTGCTGTGAGCAATGATGCCTCCACATCTGCTTGGCAGCCTGGATTATGGCAGGCATGTACTTTTCATCTTTAGGAGAATGGTGTTGTTTTCCACTTCTGTCCTGGTACTTGGGTGACTCTCGTTGTCACTGGTGTGTGGAGTCAGAAAATAAGAAGGTAGCCTTCTCCTTTTTCCATTCCCATGGGCAGTGCAGCCTGTTGAAATGATTGAACACCGTTTGTCCATCAGGATGAAGGAGCACGTGTACATTACGTTCAGCATCCACCATGACAAAATTCATCTTGTGATCCACAACAACTTGAGGATTGAGCAAGTGGACTCTCAAAAAAATATTGGGGTTATGAAAAGGAGACTGATGAGTACGTGGATGGCTTCCGGTGCTCGTGAGAAGCTTCCCATACCAGTCGCAGAAATACCACCTGATTTTCACTGTAATTTAAGAAGTTAAAAAAATAACCTTTGTAAAGATAGTGTCTGGGTGGTCATTCAGATGTGATGTCGGGCAGCAGACTCAGGGAGATCTCTTACAGCTTTGGATAGATCAAGGAATTTGAGAATCTCCAATTGGGAAATTCTAGCAGTCCAGTTGGGAGACTGTGGTCAAATGTCTTCCTGCAGCATGTCACAAAATCACAGCTATGACAACCCAGGCTCATCAGGGAGGTATGGATGGGATGTGATATGAAGGAGTTGAGGCTTGGGTTAGATTAACCATGGCAGGGCAAGCCTGAGAGGACAGCTGGCTTAATCCTGCTCCTATTTTCTTGTGCTCTTGTGTTGTGGTCTCTATCGGAGTATACTCTTGGTTAATGGGCATTCTTTGCCTCCTACCTCAAAGTTCTCAACCCACTTTGAGTATGATAATGGAGTGCTGCCAATGGTAACACCACACAGACAGCCATCAGATAAATGCTGTAACCTGTAACCTAGTTAAATGGAGTGGACTCTGTGCTTATTATTGGTACAGCCTGCTATTGCTTCTGAAGCATCTCCTTGGGCTGTTCTGATGTCAGTACAGTGTCCCTTTAATTAGCGAGTTAAGAAATGCACTGGCATGAAGAGGTCTTAGTTCTGCCGAGGCTATTCAATAATGGTCTGCTCCAATTCATGACAACGCAGTAGGAAATGGACAATAGCGAATGATGACAGCAGTTGGAAAATTGTCAGGCTTACTAACATGAGCAGAGAGCAGAAAGGCCCAGTCCAATTTCATAACTGACCTCCACTGCAATTAATTCTTGAAAAAGTCAACAAACACAAAAATATTCTCAACGCAAACAACAGGAATTCTGCAGATGCTGGAAATTCAAGCAACACACATCAAAGTTGCTGGTGAACGCAGCAGGCCAGGCAGCATCTCTAGGAAGAGGTATATTCGACGTTTCAGGCCGAGACCCTTCGTCAGGACTAACTGAAGGAAGAGTTAGTAAGAGATTTGAAAGTGGGAGGGGGAGGGGGAGATCCAAAAAGATAGGAGAAGACAGGAGGGGGAGGGATGGAGCCAAGAGCTGGACAGGTGATTGGCAAAGGGGATATGAGAGGATCATGGGACAGGAGGCCCAGGGAGGAAGACAAAGTGGCGGGGGGGAACCCAGAGGATGGGCAAGGAGTATAGTGAGAGGGACAGAGGGAGAAAAAGGAGAGTGAGAGAAAGAATGTGTGTATAAAAATAAATAACAGATGGGGTACGAGGGGGAGGTGGGGCATTAGCGGAAGTTAGAGAAGTCGATGTTCATGCCATCAGGTTGGAAGCTACCCAGATGGAATATAAGGTGTTGTTCCTCCAACCTGAGTGTGGCTTCATCTTTACAGTAGAGGAGGCCGTGGATAGACATGTCAGAATGGGAATGGGACGTGGAATTAAAATGTGTGGCCGCTGGGAGATCCTGCTTTCTCTGGCGGACAGAGCGTAGGTGTTCAGCAAAGCGGTCTCCCAGTCTGCGTCAGGTCTCGCCAATATATAGAAGGCCACATCGAGAGCACCGGACGCAGTATATCACCCCAGCCGACTCACAGGTGAAGTGTCGCCTCACCTGGAAGGACTGCCTGGGGCCCTGAATGGTGGTAGGGGAGAGAGTGTAAGGGCATGTGTAGCACTTGCTCTGCTTAAAAGGATAAGTGCCAGGAGGGAGATCAGTGGGGAGGGATGGGGGGGGACGAATGGACAAGGGAGTCGCGTAGGGAGCGATCCCTGTGGAAAGCAGAGAGAGGTGGGGAGGGAAAGATGTGCTTAGTGGTGGGATCCCATTGGAGGTGGCGGAAGTTACGGAGAATAATATGTTGGACCTGGAGGCTGGTGGGGTGGTAGGTGACGATCAGGGGAACCCTATTCCTAGTGGGGTGGCGGGAGGATGGACTGAGAGCAGATGTACGTGAAATGGGGGAGATGCGTTTGAGAGCAGAGTTGATAGTGGAGGAAGGGAAGCCCCTTTCTTTAAAAAAGGAGGACATCTCCCTCGTCCTGGAATGAAAAGCCTCATCCTGAGAGCAGATGCGGTGGAGACGGAGGAATTGCAAGAAGGGGATGGCATTTTTGCAAGAAACAGGGTGAGAAGAGGAATAGTCTAGATAGCTGTGCTATTCTGCCAGGTGATCCCATTTCTAGTTTTTCCTTTCTCACATATTACAAATAAGAGGAATTTACAATTTTGTACAAAGTTGATTCTGATTTTAATTTTTAAATGCCGAGAAGTATGAAGAGCCTCTATCATAAACTTTTGTTAGTTCAGTATAGATAGGGATTGTTTTTAAGTAAAGTTCTTCCAACATCCATTTTGTAAAAACTGACTGTAAAAGCTTTTATAGGTATGTAAAAAGGAAAAGACTGGTAAAGACAAATGTAGGTCCCCTACAGACAGAAACAGGTGAATTGATTATGGGGAACAAGGACATGGCAGACCAATTGAATAATTACTTTGGTCCTGTCTTCACTAAGGAGGACATAAATAATCTTCCAGAAATAGTAGGGGACAGAGGGTCCAGTGAGATGGAGGAACTGAGCGAAATACTTGTTAGTAGGGAAGTGGTGTTAGGTAAATTGAAGGGATTGAAGGCAGATAAATCCCCAGGGCCAGATGGTCTGCATCCTAGAGTGCTTAAGGAAGTAGCCCAAGAAATAGTGGATGCATTAGTGATAATTTTTCAAAACTCGTTAGATTCTGGACTATTTCCTGAGGATTGGAGGGTGGCTAATGTAACCCCACATTTTAAAAAAGGAGGGAGAGAGAAACTGGGGAATTATAGACCGGTTAGCCTAACGTCGGTGGTGGGGAAACTGCTGGAGTCAGTTATCAAAGATGTGATAACAGCACATTTGGAAAGTGGTGAAATCATCGGACAAAGTCAGCATGGATTTGTGAAGGGAAAATCATGTCTGATGAATCTCATAGAATTTTTTGAGGATGTAACTAGTAGAGTGGATAGGGGAGAACCAGTGGATGTGGTATATTTGGATTTTCAAAAGGCTTTTGACAAGGTCCCACACAGGAGATTAGTGTGCAAACTTAAAGCACATGGTATTGGGGGTAAGGTATTGATGTGGATGGAGAGTTGGTTAGCAGACAGGAAGCAAAGAGTGGGAATAAACAGGACCTTTTCAGAATGGCAGGCGGTGACTAGTGGGGTACCGCAAGGCTCAGTGCTGGGACCCCAGTTGTTTACAATATATATTAATGACTTGGATGAGGGAATTAAATGCAGCATCTCCAAGTTTGCGGATGACACGAAGCTGGGTGGCAGTGTTAGCTGTGAGGAGGATGCTAAGAGGATGCAGAGTGACTTGGATAGGTTGGGTGAGTGGGCAAATTCATGGCAGATGCAATTTAATGTGGATAAATGTGAAGTTATCCACTTTGGTAGCAAAAATAGGAAAACAGATTATTATCTGAATGGTGGCTGATTAGGAAAAGGGGAGGTGCAACGAGACCTGGGTGTCATTATACACCAGTCATTGAAAGTTGGCATGCAGGTACAGCAGGCGGTGAAAAAGGCGAATGGTATGCTGGCATTTATAGCGAGAGGATTTGAGTACAGGAGCAGGGAGGTACTACTGCAGTTGTACAAGGCCTTGGTGAGACCACACCTGGAGTATTGTATGCAGTTTTGGTCCCCTAATCAGAGGAAAGACATCCTTGCCATAGAGGGAGTACAAAGAAGGTTCACCAGATTGATTCCTGGGATGGCAGGACTTTCATATGAAGAAAGACTGGATGAACTGGGCTTGTACTCGTTGGAATTTAGAAGATTGAGGGGGGATCTGATTGAAACGTATAAAATCCTAAAGGGATTGGACAGGCTAGATGCAGGAAGATTGTTCCCGATGCTGGGGAAGTCCAGAACAAGGGGTCACAGTTTGAGGATAAAGGGGAAGCCTTTTAGGACCGAGATTAGGAAAAACTTCTTCACTCAGAGAGTGGTGAATCTGTGGAATTCTCTGCCACAGGAAGCAGTTGAGGCCAGTACATTGGCTATATTTAAGAGGGAGTTAGATATGGCCCTTGTGGCTACGGGGATCGGGGGTATGGAGGGAAGGCTGGGGCGGGGTTCTGAGTTGGATGATCAGCCATGATCATAATAAATGGCGGTGCAGGCTCGAAGGGCCAAATGGCCTACTCCTGCACCTATTTTCTATGTTTCTATGTAAATTGCAGGTAATTTATGTTCATGGAGGATGATTCAAAGCCAGTAACATTTCAGGCAAAAACAAGTATCTATTTTTTATGATGACTCCTAAATATTTCTAAAAAGAAATCCATAGCATGTTAAGAAGATTTCAAATTGTACAAACATTTGTAATGACAAATTAATTTTTTTACCAATACCAAACAACATTTGTAGGAATTCCATTTTTTTCTAACAAAAACCAGCTAAAGGACTATGCCTTTATGAATTTTATTCCTGGATCATTTTGGCAATAATTCTTCCTTCAACGTAATTGTTGCAATATCCTTTATTTCCTGCAGAGATATGCATTACCAGACAGCAGCCAATTACTTATGAAGAGACCAACATAACTCTGATAAACCATCTGTTCTTTTCAATTCTCTTCTTTGTGAACAGGACTAGCATTTACTTGGCGTCATGTCCTCTTAATGTATTAAGTGTATAACTAATTAAAAACGTTAAATGAAACACAAACAATTCCTTAAAAATGTTAAGTCTCATTTTTACTTTATTCCCATTACCCTTGCAATTGCCATTCAGATTCAAGATTCAAGTTTATTTATCATGCGTACATCATAACATTCAGTGAAATGTGTAATTTGCATTAACAACCAACACACCTGATGGTGCATAGATGCAGCCCACGTGTTGCCATGCAGTCTGGTGCCAACATAGCATGCCCACAGTGCTTGGCATAACAACACGGAACACAATAAGTGACAAAGCAACAACAGCCCCATTCCTCTCTTCGCCCACACGCATACACAGATAAATGGACTCAAAAAATCTATTCTAGGTCTAGCCTAGAACAGGACCTGGGAGCAGGTTCCTCAGCACAAGGAAGCTCAATGGAGCAGGATGACTGCACTTGGACAGTACGTTTGACATCTCCATGTTGGACAAGTGTCCTGAAACTTATCAGCATCACCCTGAGCAATATCAGCAGTTCAGTATCACCCAGCAAAATAAGGGAAATGTGTACGAGTTACCCATAACTCCGTGTGTCCTCTTAAAAGCCTATATTACTTGTGTGCCCTCTTAAAATATTTTTGCATCTGTTATTTGTTAGTAATGCAGTGCAGATCAATTTTCTGTAATACCTTTCATTTCCACACTGTCGAAAGCCCAACAAATACATTTTAAATGAACAAACTTAATGCATTAACTTTTGAAATAAATCTAGGTTGAGACTTGCATTATGGGATGATCTGGCAAATCACATTGGATTCCTAAGGGATTCTTAGAAAGTGCACACATGTTACTAAATTCCATTGTTTCCCTAAAAGGACAACGATAAATGTGTTCTAAATTATGATTTTTTTTATTAAACACTTGGTATAAAATCATCCAGACTCCACATGATGTACTAGGTGAAAGGTTTGTCTTGCAGTACTTCTTATGTCACTTTGTTGGAGAAGGTTTCTTAGGCATAGGAGTTACTTACATTAGGAAAAATCATGGGTCTTATATGGATATTTTATTTAGAAAGTGATGAAGATGATAGGTGGAGTGATGGATGTTTTCTTTATGAGCTGTAGGACATTTGATGTCCCACTTGATCATTCCTCCCTATTCTAGCTTCAGAGTAGTTGAGCAGACCACTATTTTCTTGAGCTAGCTAGTTATCATGGCAGGGTAGTCTTTTTCATACCCCACTTCAGGCAGGGAGGCTTTGTGACCAGTTGCTGACTTGTCAACACCATAGTCCAGTTCCCAGTGATAAGTCAGTTGATTAAATGCCAAAAGTGTATCATATCTGCCAAAGTCCAACAGACCTTCCACCTTTCTCTTTGTTTTTGACAGTCTTGTCACTCAGCACTCTTTATAGCTAATTCTCTTTATTTTGTCCCTCAGGAATATAATAACACATTGCCTCATCTCGGGGCCCCTTGAGGTTTCACAGCAACCAATCTCGGCATATATTTTAATTTCAGTGTTGGTTTATTTTTTTTTAACAGTCCTTCACTTTTAGCCCAATAGTTTAATGGCTATTTTGGAGCTACTCTGCCTCCTTCTTCCCTGCTTTAATTCAGTCTTTCATTATGTTTTACCAGCACAGTCTGCTCTCCTCAGGGACTTAATTTTGTTCAAATACATATTTCCTCTAAATCTGTGGATCATGTCATGAATAGTTTATGAGTTCGAGATGGCTGCTCTGTGGGGGAGGTGGTGAAAGTAATATATTCTGGGAGGATTGGGGTTGTTGGGCAGGTGGGGGTGGGGAGGGCTGTGGTGAGTTTCTCACTTACAAAATGCATTCAGGAAAAGCACATCTACATGCTGTCCTCGAAGTTAAAACTTACCTGACTGGATAGTCAGCCTCTCTTCACATTTACCTCCTAAACCTCTGCCCCAATCCAGCACAACGTCAGGATTGATCTCTTTTTTCCAGCACCTTTAATCCTCTCAGCCTTGAACAGATTTAAAATGGATCAGGTCTAATTTGATTGAGCTCAGCTCACTCCAGGTGTGTGACTTGTGCTTTATAACTGGAAAATGCAAATAAAGAAGTAGTCTGTTCCCTAAGTAACTGATTATTTTAGAATTTAGTCAGTTTTCCAAGTGCTGATATCTGGAATAATCGTTTTGATTTGTCAATTTGAAATCTTAAATTTGTATTTGTTAACAGCCAGAATCAGGCAAAAGTGAGTGTTACACTTTTAGTAAGTATTATATTGTTATAAGTTTAGCCATTAACATAGTTGGCACTTGCTTTGATAGAGTTCAGTTTCAGGGCTGCATACACCCCATGTTGCTCTATGGGATGTACACTAGAAAGTACAATAATGTTTCTTTTTGGACATTTAGCAGAATATTCTTCTAGGAGTTGTACTTCACTGCAGCATTCACTATTCAAAGATTCAGATACCATGTTTTAAACAACCTAGCGCAAAGTCATAAACCCTGAGCATGCAGTGAAAGCTTTGTCTTCCGGCACTTTGCAATTCAGCAGACTCTAGTCACTGGTGTTTCAGAGAGAGCAGCTGAGCTGGTACAGCGGCTCACCAAAGGAGGGGCTGTGCCAATTCTTGATGAAACATATCTGCAGCACAGTGGTTCCACAACGAGCAGTTCCAGTGACCCAAGTTCAATCCTGGCCTCAGGTGCTGTTCGTGTGGAGTTTACCTGTTGACCAGGTAAGTTTCATCTGGGTACTTCAATGTGCTCCCAGGTCGAAAAAATCTGCAGATTGTTAGATTTATTAGCTTAATAATTTTCCTTGGTGTGTAAGTGTGTTGTGCAATCTCAGAGTTAATGAGAACGTAGGAATTTAATACATAAGTGTAGAATTAGTGGAAAAATGGGATATTGATAGTTGGGGAGGAATTGGTGGGTCGAAGAGTCTGTGTCTATGGATTTATGACAATGGCTCTGGTATGTCGTGGACAGCAGAGCCTTCCCAAAAGCCTTGTTATGTAATAAATAGAAGCAATTGTTCCTCCAATCCATTAGAGGTGATAAAAAACGATTTTACGCCTTTAAGATGCTGCGGAGGAAATAGAAATCCTTTGATTCTTCTCACAATTTATTGTCTCAACAAAATAGCAGTGTGTAGGCCTCAAAAGCAAGAGCTGCTAACACCATGACCATCAGTCAATCCTTCAGCCGGTCTCTCTTTCGATCTATAAGATCTTTATCGTTAAACCTTAAATGTTCCCTTTTGTAGTACAACTCACTGACAATAAATGTCATCATCAGAATTTGGCAAAACCATTAACAGTTTATGAAATAAAGAGACCACGTTTTCTGAATGAGATTGTGATATTTTTGACTGATATACTTTGTTCACAGGATGTGCTGTAACCTCTCTTTTTCAATAAACTGGAGGAGATTTTGAAACATTGTTAGGCTTTATTACCTACCTGCATATTCTAGGCACAGAATCATATCCACTACTGCAAGTAGACAGATGAAAATAAACATGAGCAGCTTGTGATTTTACATCCGTGAGTCAGAGATTGTGAGTGGGCCGTTACCTGATGGCCTCTTTCAATAGTTGTGCCTACACACCACGAACGGCCAATGAAAATGTACTTTTCAATTGTTGCTGTTATAATTAGGACAATCAGTGGCAATACTAAAAAATGAGAAGCTTGGGCATTACACTTTTAGTGGATAAATTAACTATGATATTAAATGCATTTAAAAAAGAAACAGCAGTGTTCAAAGTCACACCCACTTACTGCAGTTAAAATGTCACTTCTGAGAAACGTTATATTTTCTCTTTGCATTTGTCAAGTGCACTAGAAAATTTAAGTCACTGTATTAAAATACTAGATTTGATTACCATATTTTAAAATCTCATTTTTATATAGTAATATGCACATTCTTAGAATATCCCAGGTTGCCTTGGATTGCAGTCAAATATATTAACTTGGAACATTATTCCTCACAGATTTTTCTCACTATGTTGTTTTCTGATTTCTTCTTGATGATCAAAAGATAATGAGCATTTTGTTCCAACTATCAGTTTGAAACAGGTATAGAAACATAGAAAACTTACAGCACAATACAGGCCCTTCGGCCCACAAAGCTGTGCCGAACATGTCCTTACCTTAGAACTATCTAGGCTTTACCCATAGCCCTCTGTTTTTCTAAGCTCCATATACCTATCCAGGAGTCTCTTAAAAGACCCCATCGTTTCCGCCTCCACCACCACTGCCGGCAGCCCATTCCATGCACTCACCACTCTCTGCATAAAAAAAACTTACCCCTGACGTCTCCTCTGTACCTACTTCCACACACCTTAAAACTATGCCTTCTCATGCTAGCCATTTCAGCCCTGGGAAAAAGCCTCTGACTATCCACACGATCAATGCCTCTCATTATCTTGTATACCTCTATCAGGTCACCTCTCATCCTCCGTCACTCCAAGGAGAAAAGGCCGAGTTCACTCAACCTATTCTCATAAGGCATGCTCCCCAATCCAGGCAACGTCCTTGTAAATCTCCTCTGCACCCTTTCTATGGTTTCCGCATCCTTCCTATAATGAGGTGACCAGAATTGAGCACAGTACTCCGAGTGGGGTCTGACCAGGGTCCTATCTAGCTGCAACATTACCTCTCAGCCCTTAAACTCAATCCCACGATTGATGAAGGCCAATGCACCATATGCCTTCTTAACCACAGAGTCAACCTGCGTAGCAACTTTGAGTGTCCTATGGACTCGGACCCTAAGATCCCTCTGATCCTCCACACTCCCAAGAGTCTTACCATTAATACTATATTCTGCCATCATACTTGACCTACCAAAATGAACCACCTCACACTTATCTGGGTTGAACTCCATCCGCCATTTCTCAGCCCAGTTTTGCATCCTATCAATGTCCCGCTGTAACCTCTGACAGCCCTCCACACTATCCACAACACCCCCAAGGTACCTTCATTAATAGTTGAATCTCGCACTAAAAAGATCTAAAGCATTGTTCCTCAGTGCTTATCCCATTTATGTTTAGATTTTCCTCATAGTATTTCTCATGAAAGTCCAGGAGAGAGTCGGCCTTTGATCATAAGCTCAAACTGTTTGATTGGGAAATGAACAACTGAGCTAAAGGATTCAATGGACACTACATGTCCATTTACTGCAAGTGAATGAGACCTCATTTTTTACTTAAAAATACAGCATGCTAACGGACTCTTCTGGCCCAACAAGCCCGGGCGACTATTACACCCATTTGACCAATTAACCTACTGACCCGTATGTCTTTGGAATATCAGAGGAAACAGGGGCACCCAGCGGAAGCCCAGGTGGTCACAGAGAGAACGTATAAATTCCTTATAGACAGGAGCGGGAATTGAATTGGGTCACTGTTGCTGTAATAGTGTGATGCTAACTGCTATGCTACTGTGCAGTCCAATGCATATACTTTAGAACTAGGGAGGAGTCCTGCTGAAGGGTCTCGGCCCGAAACGTTGACTGTAAACACCAACTTCTTCCAACATTTTGCATGTTTTGCTTGGATTTCCAGCATCAGCAGATTTTCTCTTGTTTGTGTTATGGAGGAGTTTAATCTGATTCAGAGTAAAATATCCATACGCACTTGATATTTATATACAGGTTAGTGTAAGCACAACAGAGTATAGACTTACTTGAAGATGACGTCTTGCATAGTTTGTTACAACCTTTCTGTATTCCAACTTCCGGATCTCTTAAAGTAAAACCTGTGGCAGTTAGGTGACAAATTCAAAGCAGTTGTATACTATGGACAGCTGAATTTTTATCCTAGTTGATCCATTTCTCTTGAGTGCATTTAATTCTGATGCATGGGATGAGTAAATAAATGTAGATCATTAGCATGGATATAAGCTAGTAGGAAGCAAAGAGTGGGAATAAAGGGGACCTTTTTTGATTGGATACCGGTGACTAGATGTGTGCAGTAGTGGTTGGTGTTGTGACTGCTTCTTTTATCTTGTATGTCAGTGATGTGGTTGAAGGAATTGATTGCTTAGTGGCCATGTTTGTGAATGATATGAAGATAGGTGTGAAAGCAGGGAGTATTGAGGAAGCAGGATGTCTGCAGCAGTTGGGGGAATGGGTAAAGTGGCAGATGGGATATAGTGTGGGGAACCGCATGGTCACACACTTTGGCAGAAGGAATAAAGGCATGGATTATTTTCTAAATGGGAAGAAAATTAAAAAATCAGAGATGCAGGACTCCCTAAAGGTTAACTTGCAGGTTGAGTCGGTGGTAAGGAAAGCAAATGCAATGTTAGTATTCATTTTGAGAGGACCAGATTACAAAAGCAAGGATGTAATGCTGAGACTTTATAAACCATTGATCAGACTACATTTGAGGTATCATGAGCAGTTTTGGATCCTTTATCTAAGAGGAGATGTGCTGTCATTGGAGAGAGTCCAGAGGAGGTTCACGAGAATGATCCCAGGAATGAAAATGTTAACATACGAGGAGCATTTGATGGTTCTGGGCCTGTACTCAATGGAGATTAAAAGAACGAGAAGAGGTCTTTTCAAATATTGAAAAGTCTGGATAGAGTGGGTGAGGAGAGGATGTTTCTTATAGAGAGTGAGTCTAGGACCAGAAGGCACAGCCTCAGAATTGAGGGATATCCATTTAGAACAAAGATGAGGAAAAGTTTATTTAGCCAGAGGATGGTGCATCTGTAGAATTTTTTGCCACAGACAGCTGTGGAGACCAAGTCACTGGGTATATTTAAGGTGGAGGTTGATAGGTTCGTGACTAATTGGGCTGTCAAAGGTTATGGGGAGAAGACATGAAAATAGGGTTGAGAGGGAATATAAATCAGCCATGGTGGAATGTCTGAACAGACTCAATGGGCCGAATGGCCTGATTTGGCTCCTGAGTCTTATGATCTTATTCATAGTTGTGGATCTTAACTGATTCTGTTTTCAAAACGGAGCTACAAAAAACATTATCTAAAGTGGATGGAAATTGGTTGAATTTTTTGTTTGTATCTACTTGCTCTTTATTTTAACTTTATTAACAGTGAAGTGAAGATACAGTTTGGACTGAGTCTAATCCAGAAATGATTTAATTGTCATTATGTAATACTTAAATGGTTACAGCAATTCAATTAAAATAATAACATATGGGATTACTTGCATCAAAAGACAAGGTTATCAGTTACATCTGTGTGACTTGAGGGCATTATCTCTGAGGAACTTATTATAGAGCCAGAGCTTTAGATGCTTTCATTTGGTTACTAGGAAACTTGGCTATGATTTTAAGTATTCTGACAGTTTCCAAATAATTTGGCTGATGTCTCATACAAATAGTTGAATATTTATCATTTATTCTTACATTAAGTTTAGATGACTTTGAATATGGACAAAAAGAGTTAGTAGTGTTCTAATTTGATGTGCACAAAGTACTCATGTCCGAAGGGTTGTAAGGTTTGGAGGCTCTGGAATAAAATAGATAAGGCAGGCAGAGATGCTGCTGGATTGACAAGTTCTTCCAGCATTTCTGTTTTCAGTTCAACACTTTGATTTGTTTTCCAGAGCATTCTCTCTCCTGGATCATTGTACATTTTCCAGCTGATGTGCTTCATAGTTTTCCACCTTTCTATGGGCAGCCTCTTCCTCATTTTTCATTTGCTCCTCTGCTAGGAGTCTTCTGATTTTAAAAAAAGTGCAATGCCTAAAACTCTTGTGGAAATTGAGCTCTAGGTTATCAGTAAACTACCAAATTGAACTGAAGTGACATTCTTTGTTACAATTGTGTGTGCAGTGATTTACAGACTACTTCATATCCCTCTCACTTAACTAAAATGGCATTGTAATAAAAAATGTAATAAATCAGTAAACTAATAAATATTAGACTTTATTGTAGATAAGCTCATTGTACTCCAAGTACTGATATGAAAAGGTAATTGAAGCATGCTAAGATGGGAAGCTGCTATTCATGAACATTGTGGAAAATTTTATTGCTACCTACCGCCACTATTCTACATTCTCAGCCTGTGGAATCTGAAAGTAGCTTATATAGCCCATCAGTCCCCTGGATTTGCTGCTTCTTATTCTATCCTGTATTTTTCTAATAAACGCTAAATGGGAAGCATTCGGGCTGTGTATCATTACAGTGAATATGTGATGAGATAGAGATATGGAGATGGAGATAGAGCTAGAGATAGAGAGGAGATAGTGATACAGAGAGAGATATGGAGATGGAGATAGAGATATAGAGATAGAGAGATAGAGATAGTGAGATAGAGATAGAGATATGAAAATGGAGATGGAGATAGAGAGAGAGAGATATGGAGTTAGAGATAGAGATATGGAGATAGAGATATAGAGATAGAGATAGAGATAGAGATAGAGATAGAAACAGAGATAGAGAGATAGAGATAGTGATATAGAGGTAGCAATAGAGAGAGATAATGATATAGAGATAGAGAGATAGATATGGAGATGGAGATATAGAGATAGAGATAGGGACAGAGATAGAGAGAGAGATAGAGAGAGAGATATGGAAATGGAGATGGAGATTATGGAGATAGAGATAGAGAGAAATAGATAGTGATATAGATATGGAGATGGAAATATAGAGATAGACATAGAGAGAGAAATAGAGATAGAGAGATAGAAGTAGTGATACAGAGATAGAGAGAGATAGTGATATAGAGATAGAGATAGAGGGATAGAGGGAGAAACAGAAATAGTAAGATAGAGATAGTGATAGAGATAGATATAGATGTTTAGAGATAGGGATAGAGATAGAGATAGAGATAGAGATTTAGAGATAGAGATAGAGATAGAGTGATAGATAGAAATAGTGATATAGAGATAGAGATAGAGAAGGGGGGATTTAAGATCTATTTATCCAGACCTACATAGCACCTTGCAAACTTTCAGAAGAAATGGCCATGATCTGTACATTATTTTAGCTAGAGTTTATCTCTCATAAAACACTGTGCTGCATCTCCTTTATTGCAGGATGAAAGCACTAGAGGACATCGATTTGAACGGGGGGGTTGTGAAGTTTAAAGGACATTTGCAGGGTAGGTACTTTTACAACTGAGGTAAGTGCCTGGAGCACCCTGTCAGGGGACGTGGTGAAGCAGACTCGATAGCAACATTTAAGGGGCATTTAGACAGATGAATAGGCAGGGGATTTAGGGATAGGGATCCTATGCAGGCAGATGGGATTTGCTTAAACCGCCATCATGATCAGCACAGGCATTGTGAACTGTGGTGTATTGATTCTATGCAGATAGCTCTGCAAGTCTTCTTTAAGCTCCACCTCTCCCCTAAATGTATGCCCTCTAGTGTTTTCAGCCTGGGAAAAAGACTAACTATCCATCTGTTCTAGGTCTTTCATAATTTGATGTACTGTACTTCTGTCAGTAGAATAGAAAAAAACAAATTCATAATTTTTTCCATGGCTGTGCTACTGATAATATTTAATGAAGAGTGATGCTGTGTTGTTTTTTCTCTTGTCACTTAATTAAGTTTTACTCATTCCTAATAACTTTTGCATCTCCTGCAGTGTACAACAAATCCTGGATATGAAGCATGAGGTTGTATGTTGCTGAGGAAATCCTGTTTTCTCGCTTTTCCTTCTTAGAGAAGTGTCTGATCTCTATTTGAACTTCTCCCTCAGCAATATAATCGAAATTATCAAATTATTAAAATGGAAGATATCACAGGGATACAGTTTACTGAGAATTAATTTGTTAATCAGATTAACATGCTTAGGTATGAAGAGTCCTTATGCTTTCTGATTTGCTGCCTCTATAGTAAGCACAGTCATTGTCTTTAATGTCTTTAATACAAAAGAAGCATCATAATGTACCTCACAAAAATATATCAGAAAGTTCAAACCAAACTAACAAAACTTGCAGTAGGTCAAGAAATCTGCCCAAGATTTGATATTTCTTAAGGATATTGAAGTTCAGGCAGCTAAGGGATGGGAGGGTTTTTTTGAGGCGCTGTGGAGATATGGAGGGTTGGGGTCATCAACAACATGAGGATTTTTAAAGGGATCTTTTTGTAGAATTTTTGGTAAACTGCAATTTACTGAAAGAGGGAAGATGGTGTGCATATGGCTGAAAGAATGGTTGCCGGTGATGAGCAAAGGTAGTAGCAATGTATAATGTACAAGGCTGTCTACAAGAAGGGCCAGAGCTGTCTCTATTTCCTGAGGAGACTGAGGTCCTTTAACATCTGTCAGACGATGCTGAGGATGTTCTACGAGTCTGTGGTGGCCAGTGCTATCATGTTTGCTGTTGTGTGCTGGGGCAGCAGGCTGAGGGTAGCAGACACCAACCGAATCAACAAACTCATTCGTAAGGCCAGTGATGTTGTGGGGATGGAACTGGACTCTCTGACTGTGGTGTCTGAAAAGAGGATGCTGTCCAAGTTGCATGCCATCTTGGACAATGTCTCCCATCCACTACATAATGTACTGGTTGGGCACAGGAGTACATTCAGCCAGAGACTCATTTCACCGAGATGCAACACAGAGCGTCATAGGAAGTCATTCCTGCCTGTGGCCATCAAACTTTACAACTCCTCCCTTGGAGGGTCAGACACCCTGAGCCATAGGCTGGTCCTGGACTTATTTCCTGGCATAAGTTACATATTACTATTTAACTATTTATGGTTTTATTACTATTTATTATTTATGGTGCAGCTGTAACGAAAACCAATTTCCTCCAGGATCAATAAAGTATGACTATGACTATGACTATACTATGACTATGTTTAGAGTTAGAGGAAAAGAGGTCAAATGTAAAGTTGTAGCCATTAAGAGAAATTTTGATGAAAGGCATCAAAATCACGTGAATATAGTGGCCATTTTATGAGGTACACCTGAAAACCTGCTTGTTAATGCAAAAATCTAATCAGCCAGTCATGTTGCAGGAACTCAATGCATGAAAGCATGCAGATATGATCAGGAGGTTCCGCTGCTGTTCAGATCAAACACTAGAATGGGGGAGGAATGTGATCTAAGTGATTTTCAGTATGGGATCATTGTTGGTGTCAGACAGGGTGACTTGAGTATCTGAGAAACTCCAAATCTCCTGGGATTTTCATGCACAACAGTCTCCAGAGTTTAATGAGAATGGTGTGAAAATTGAAAAAAAACAACCAGTCAGTGGCAGTTCTGCGGGAGAAATGCATTGTTAATGAGACAGGTCAGAGGAGAATGGCCAGACTGGTTCAAGCTGACAGAAAGGCGACAGTGACTTAAATAACCACACATTATGATAATGCTGTGCAGAAAAGCATCTCTGAATGCACAACATATTGAACCTTGAAGTGGATGGGCTACAGCAGCAGAAGACCAGACCCACACTCCGAGCAGCCATTTTATTAGGTAAATACTGTACGTTAGGTATATTCCTTCACTGTGAAATCTGATGTATTTGATAACTGGAAAATAGTATAGCACATGGAAATTTGCAAAAGGATCTTTGTGCAGAATTTCTGATAAACTGCAACTTAGAGAGTGGATGCACTATGTATTCCTAAGAATAAATTATCCTGAAAAATTCCTTGCCCATGAATGTATGAATCTTTTGGTCTTGTGATCTAAATAAATAATGGTATATGAATCAACAAGAAGTTCTTAGTACAAGTCTGCAAGAGCATGTCCGGAATGAAACCATTTGAAGCCTTTGGACTTTGGATCAAAGCTATCCAGATACTGAATTTTAAGAGTGGCACAGTGTCGACTTAATGCATGTAATCCATGTAATGCCTTTATGCTTGATCATGACCTCTAAAAACATGAATTTTTAGCAGTAGTTATTAGATAATGATCAAAGCTGGAAGATGTGATCTGGTGCTTAACCTTCCGTTGCCTGTATCCTGGGTATTTGTGATAGTCCAATTTGTTCTTTTTTTTTGTAATTATGGGACATTCCACTTAATTAGCATGCTTGGTGAATGGAAAAAAAGGAACACAGGTTGAGATCTTCAGCATGATCCTACTATGTTTTATTTCCTTAAAAGTGATCTGTACACATCAACACACACAAAATGCTGGAGGAACTTTGCAGGTCAGGCAGCATCAATGGAAATGAATTAACAGTCGATATTTCAGGCTGAGACCCTTCATCATGAGTCCATTGATGCTGCCTGACCTGCTGATTTCCTCCAGCTTTTTATATGTGTTGATCTGTATTTCCAGCATCTGCAGAATCTCTTGTGTTTCTGTACATATCAATACTCTCTGTGCTATTTAAAACAAAATCGAAATCTCTCCTCTCCTTGCTGAAGGCACAAGCTTACTCAGTATTTTCAAACAATACAGAAGGTAGCTATTTTGTCTGTCAAGTCAGTTCCTTCGCTAATTTCCCCATAATTATTTTTGCCCTTATTCTCACTAACTGTACCAAATACAGTATATTAGTGGTAATTTACAGTGGTTATTCAAGCTGCACATTTTGTGGCATGGGAGAAAAATGGATCACCTACAGGAAACCCATGTGGTTATGGGAAGAACATACAAATTCCTAACAGGCAGCACTGGAGGTTTGGACTGAACCTGAGATGCTAGAGTCACAGGAAAATGACCCCTAGTGTAGAAGAGTTGAGTGAAAGTTGACAGGGATACAAGAAGTAAAAATAGGATTCATGTAGGGAGGTGGGTGATTGATATGGAAGTGGTGGCTGAAGAGACTATTTTCATGTATTGAGTCTTTACTGTGCTGTGATTGAAATGTGGTTGAGGCCAGAGTGTTATTCTGCTTGTTGGCTGCACCGTACTTGAAAGTTAACTGCCAAATTCAAAATCAAAATTCAGCAATGACCTCCTGTAAAGTTCAATATAAGTTTTATCCAATGAATTAAATGCAAAATGAGATAAGATACCCAAAAGATGAATCTGCTACTGTACTTCCTGCAATGTTGATTTCCAAACTGGGTCTGGAATGTGGCACTTAGTTCTCAGTACAAATATGACATAAATCCATTCTGTAGATGGTATTCGGAGCAAAGTATGGGTTGTATTAATTTATACAAATGAGCCGAAGTAGAACAAATATGTGTCACAGATCGTTACTGAGTGTATGTACTGAGATTGTGATGCATAACTAACCTGCATCTGTTTCACACTTTGCAAAAGCTGTGATCATATTATTGTAATTCTAGTATCTAGCCAATATATGCCTTGCTATTAAGTGCCCCCATCCACAAATATTATACTAATGGTCTTTTACTTATATGGT
The DNA here is from genome assembly GCF_030028105.1 of Mobula birostris. Classification (NCBI taxonomy): domain Eukaryota; kingdom Metazoa; phylum Chordata; class Chondrichthyes; order Myliobatiformes; family Myliobatidae; genus Mobula; species Mobula birostris. The sequence goes on from NC_092376.1 coordinate 48,129,138, forward strand.
CTTAGGAAATCATCTAGTCAAACAAGGGGGTGGTAAATTATGCCTGAGGCAAGTGTAGACAACAATGAAGTGCCACAAAAGATTAACAGACTGTACCCATTGTCAAGGTCCATGAATACATATTGTCCTAATTCCCAACACCTGTACCACATTTCTCCATATGATATACCCCTATTTGTCACCTAACAACGATATGAAGTAGGACTCCAAAGTAATGTTAATAGCTATGCAACACTCTCACAACAGGGCAAGCTTCACACACACACACACACACACACACACACACACACGCGCGCACCTTGCAGCTTTTTCACACTGCCCAATGTTTAGCTGTGACTGACACACATCCTCAGCACCTTGCAAAATTCTCATCAAGCGGCATCAACACTAAAAAGAGAGGGAGTTAGGTGTCCAATAGCTTGGCAGCCTGGAGGATGGACTGCCGGCCATTAATAATGTGGACAGCAAAATGGAGTGCGAGGGCTGACAGATACCATTAAAGTTGATGGGTCACCCATATCTAATTGTCTTTTTTCAAATCTCAAATCCCTCCAGTGCACAAATGATTTTTGATTTTTATACTTTCATCTACACGATTTACAAAGCCACCTTGTTTCATCGGGATACATTTTTTTTATTTCACCATTAAGCTATTTATAAGCATAGTGGAAAGTAGCAGCAGCAACATGGAAATTTGAAGGAGCTCAAACTGTGTCCCTGTGTCAGGAAATGTCGAGGAGACTTGACCTAAAAACAGAGCAGTGGAGACAATTTAGCAGTAAATGATACTTTACTAATAAACTACAAAATAACAAGCCATGAGGGGGCACAAAATAAGAGAGAACAGATACTAAACACAACAGGCAACAAATAACTGAAGACTAGGAGCAACTGGTTGAGTTCGATGGGACTGTGGAGGAGAGCCAGGTTCAAGCAGGCTGCAGGTGATGAGATGGAGATGAACGGCAGGTGACCCCTGTTAGCTGGGTGGATACTGAGAGGTGTCTGCCTGTGCAGGCCTGACAGGACACATCACCCATACGTTCAGCACCCAACAGTGCAGGGGGATCCGGATGGTCTGATGGATCTCCTCGATGAGCAATAGATCCAAGATGAAACTGGATGGCACCCAAAACCCTCTCCCAGTCAACCCAGTTGACAAAGTGAGTTCATCATCTGTTGAACTGTGTACACTGGACCACCATCCATCACCCTAGATTCTGGACGTGTGGGCTCAGGCAGGCTTGAGGAGGACACGTGGAAGGTAGGTGTGATCATGAATGATGGTGGCAGTTGGAGATAATATGTGACTAGATCGATGCGATGGGTAATCTTGAAGGGACCAGTGAGGCAGGGCGAGAGCTTGCGGGAGTCGGTGCACAGCAGCTGATCTTGGCTAGCCAGACATGGTCCCCAGACTGGGATAGTCTGGCTGGACACAGCCAGTGGTTGGCCTGGCAGCAGTAGGTGCAGTTGGCAGCTGGGAGGGCCCTCTGTGCCCTCTTCCAAGCATTCCAGCAGCTGCAGACAAGAATTGACAAGCCTGTCAAAAAGTTTGCTTCAGATGTCAAAAATCATGGAGGAGGACTAGCATCAGCCTTCCACACAGCTTTGCACGGAACCACCGTTCTGAATATGGAGATCATCTCCCATTCAATGAGTTCTAAGACTTATCTTATGAAAGCTCAGCCTACTGCCATCCTCACTCATAGAGTGACGGCCAAGGATAACACAGTTGAAAGGAGCAGTGGAAGTATTATAGTAACCCAATAAAACACATTACAACAAATGCTGAAACACAAGCCCAGAGGAGTAGCAGTGGCTCTGTGTCACATGACTGGCTGCCGTCTAAAAGTATGACTGTACGTGAGTAACCAGCCACTAACCATATCATACGTATTTACTAGGGGAGCCATATAATGAAGCTGACAAATGCATGTATGTGTTCAGAGACTATAGGTATGCACAAGAGTCATTATTACCAAGCATTGGTATATCGGTTGACATGAAATTGAATTGACTATTATGTACATGACCAAGATCAAAATGGATTCTGAATTGATGAGCAAAATAATGAAAGTAAGATGAGTCTAATGGTGGAATGAGAAATTATTGTTTATTTCACTCATGAGATGTAGGGATTGTTGCTGGATCAGGGTTTCATTAATATTTCACATTACAAGGTGAGCCAAGTTCCATAGCCACTGCCATACTTTTGAGTGAGTGAGTGAGTGTGTGTGCGTGAAGTGGTGAGGTGGTAGTTGGGGTTGCAGGGCGATGAAGGCTGCAGGGTTATGTTAGGTTACCAGTGAAACATTTCCAGCGGAAGTTTCTAGCCAATTCCAACTCTCAAGATGTAGGCAGTGGAAAAGAGTGAACATCAAGGGATGGGTTCACGTGGGCAACAGTTGTCTTTGCCACTTATTAATACAAACCCTAACATTATCCCAGTTTCTTGAAGACAGGTATTTCCTCCAGGCTAGTGTATGCAATGTTTTAAACTTACTTCTGTGTGATTTATTCATGTACATTATCAGGGACATTGTAACCAAAAGGATCTTATGATAAATATTTAGCACATTTTAAAAATATTCCATAAATAATATCTTGCCTAGCTGCAAGTTTCCAGATGGAGAGATTGGGTATATATCCAAGATTCCTGCAAAGAGAGTAGATTTCTTCTGGAGCGGGTGATTTTGATCCAGTTTTCAACACAAAACATTGACTTACCCCCATCTCCAAAGATCAGTCAATGAAGTACAATGTGGTAAAATGTATGTGTGTATCTAAATGGTAAAATATTGTAGAGCTCTAAGATGTAGAGGGATCTGGGTGACCTAGTGCATGATTTGCAATAATTTGCTGTATGCCAATTCAGCAAGAATTTGGGAAAGCTGTTTAGGGAATGTTATTGTGTATGGCTGGGTTAGTTGAATGCGAATATAAGGAGATCATGCTTCAATTACAATATATAGGGTAAGACCACACAATATTTAGGGTCAAAAGCTAGTGTACTGGAAGCAGTTCAGGGAACCTTTACTAGACCCAGTGGTTGTCAACATTTTTCCATTTGTGGCCCCCTTGTGACTTTCATTTCCTCTGTGGCCTTCATCCTCCATAGTCTTTGTTAGTTACTAAAGTTCTTTTGGTCAACTGTACTAATTATTCTAATATACAGTCAATATTTATGTTTTAACAGGTTGTAGGTATATGTTAAATACAATGGTATATATATAAATATATGAAAAATAAAGTGATTTCAAACTCGGAATAAGATAGTTAATGTATGATATAGATAATACTCTTCAACACACTTAATATTGTTACTGTGGGTATCCTTGAGACAGTTCGCTTGGCAGAAGACAAGCTCTGTTGTGTTTGACTGCAGATCTCTGTAACGTTCATGGACTCAGGGGCTTGGACTATATGTTTCTTGTGTGACTGTATTTTGTTGATATCTTATGTGTGCTTTGTGCTGTGTGTGACTGTTGGTACGGTGTTTTGCACCTGGGCCCAGAGTAACACTGTTTTGTTTAGCTGTATTCGTGCATGGTTTAATGGCAATTAAACTTGAACTATGAACTATGATGAACAGTGGTAAGGTTTTGAATATCCGGTTGCAACTTGGTTAAAGATAATTGAAGATCACCTCTATTCACAACATCAAGATGGTTAAGAGCTTTTGATAGCAGGTGAAGAACCTGACTGAAACCACATTCAGCTAGATAAGAGGTGGGAAATCCAATTAAAAACAATTTTACTTTCTCCCAGAGCTGTGGAATCATACTTGGAATATCACCAGTTATCCAGAAAATTTGCTTCCTGGTTTTGAATTTTGTTTGAACTCTAACTGTATCACTCTGCAGCTCAATAAGACATTCTTGCAATGTGGTGTCAAAGTCATCCATGTTCACCCCAAATGGACCCACCACCAAGTCTAGAATATACATCTCTAGCAGGTCTCTGAACCAAAATTCTGTATCAGTGTATAGTTGTTTCAAATGATTAAGATATACAATCAGATCATCATCTTGCAATTCTTTTGCAGTGGCCAGTGAAGGAAAGTGCATTAACTCATGACGTCCAATATTGCTGCTGAAAAGCTTGAGTTTTCCAAGGGAAGTGGTAATATGAGATTGCAGTTTTAATTGTTTGTTTAATAAATTCATTTTGTTTTCAAATATATCTGACAGCAAAAATGTCAGACCTTGCACTGACAATTTATTCTCCAATCTGCTTATCACTTAGGAATGCTACATAATATCCCAAAGTGCAATAAAAGCGACAAAGTATTAGTAGCTGTTCAAAATATTCTTTGTTTCCCTCTCAAAGTTGTCGAAAAAGATGATCTTGAAGTGCCTTTGATTTGATTAAGTTGATAGCCACTATTACAGCAGCAATCATGTCGAGCAAACATCCTCCCAATTTTTTGCAACCAAATGCTAAACGTGGATGTCACAGTACATACAAAAAATGTCAGGCACAACATTTTCTAAATGAGCTGTGAATCCTCTGTGTGTTCCTACCATCGAAGCAGCTCCATCAGTTGCACAAGGCATTGATGAAAATTAGTAAACGTCAAAGAAATATAATGAATAATCTCACGTGAAAAGTATCAACATTGAATATGCATGTAAAAAATAATGCTAGCTTTTGGGCGTATTTTAAAAATTAATTTAATTTTGAGATATTTTAAAATGCAAATTCTATGTGCCAATAAAGAGTATGTACTAACTAAGAAAAGCGAATTGAACTTCCTTTCAAAATATGCTAAGAATCTGGGATTTAACGGAACTTGTAGTGGTAGACGGTGATGCAGTGGGAGACTTCACACGTTCTCGCCTCTCTACAGTTCAGCCATTTCTAGCAGCTGACACCCCTGCAGGAACTGCAGCCTTCATGTCACGATTTATAAGTATTATAACACGCGTGGGTCAGTGGAAGGCAAACAGAACCAACCTCCTGTGGCGTACTCGCTGACTGGCCTCAGTGCAGGCAGCCCTGCCCAATCTGCAGTTTGTGATCTGGGGATGGGTGTGGAACGGGGCATGCTCGGCACTCACAGGATAAACTGCTTTGCTGCCTAATTTGCATCATCTAGCATAGCTTCTCATTATTTCATTCAGGGTTCCAATTAAATTATATATATTTATTTCTTTTTTATTTATACGTTTTAGAACAATTCCATTAAACTTATCATGGCCCATTCAGAAACTTCTGTGGCCTCCAGTTTCTTGTTTTTACTTGAGGCCCCTGCAAAATCCGGCATGGCTCCCTGGGGGACCATATAGCCCATGTGGAGAACCACAGTTCCAGATTAATACTGTACCCGGAAAGGGCAGATTGTGTTATAAAGCAGGGCTGTTCAGGCCGGGTCTGTATTCGGTTTACAGCATTGAAGGAACTTGTTTGGCTCATTATTCATATCAGCTTTTAAAGCAATCATATCAATTATTTCTCCAAACTATTTCCCTGCAAAGTGGAGACACAAGTGACTGCAGGTGCTAATGCTGTATAATAAAGTGGAAAGAAACCTGCTGGAGGAAATCAATGGGTCAGATGTTGTTTACCCCACTCAATTCCTCCAGCAGTTTGCTTTGTGTCCTTTATTTCCCTGTAACCTATCTTCACTCACACACCCACCAACATCCCCTGATTACCTGTAATTGCTGTTCCTTTTCGCACATTGTGGTGCATTGGGTAGCATTGTTTTGCCATTAGCATTTGTCTGATTTTATATGAGACCAAGTTACTAGCTCAACGCTCAACCCAGCACGGATGGGAAGCATGCAAGGAGCCGGCCGGATTCGAACCCTGGACCATTTGCCTCAGGTCCAGTGCTGATGCCATTACACCACCGGCTGGCATTACCTGTAATTGATAGTAGTTAATCGTCCTGAGACCCAGCACATCCTTGTGGTGTGAGAGGAAGCAATTCATACATGGCACTGACAAGCCTGGGGGCCAGGACTGAATCTGGGTTTCTGGAGCTGTGATGTTGTGATACCACCTGTTATGCCACCATCTTTGCTGTGTTTGCCCTCACAATGCCACTCTATCATCCCTCTGCTGCTGTTTACCACATGAGGACTACACTTGATTGAAACACACAAGTATTGAGGATGAATGTGGGAAGGATATTTCTGCAACAAGGGGTCACTGTTTAAATATTAAGGGCAGCCCAGTTAAGACGGAAATGAAGTCATAATTTGGTTTTCACACATAGAGAGTCACGAGGCATTAAAACTTCTTCCTCAAAGAGCAGTGGAAGCAGAATCTAAATACTTAAGGCAAAGGCAGATAAATTCTCGATAACCAAGCGCATGAAAGGTGGATGGAAGTGTGGAGTTGAGATTACAATTAGATTAGCTGTTGTCTAATTAAATGGTGGAATAATCTTGAAGGGCTGTGCAGCTGACTCCTGCTTCTGAATCATATGTTCGCAATATATTAATCATAACCATAACTGGCATTACCTAATTGATGTTTTCACTAAATGTGGTGGATGAGTGGATGATTGTTTTGATGTTCACGTACAATGCTGTGGAGAGACTGTGTATCATGATCAATCTGCCTCATCCTGTGCCAACCTGGCATAGATTTCTGGGGACTGGTGGCAAGAGCTGTAAGGGTAGGAATGCTAGCTTTTGGAAAGTGGCCTGTCTGTTCCTGCTTCAGGACAACCCCCACCCCCCCACCTCCAACCGCTAAACTATAGGTTTGTTTAGTCACTGTATTAATCTGCAGGCAGCTGGGACAGTCTGCAGCTGAGGAGCCCAGACCCTTTGTGGCAACAGCCTGAAATGAAAGATGTTTGAGTTTCCATTAGAGTGGAAGCCGATAGAGACTGCAATCTCAGGCACCAACCTCTGTGTGGCATCCATCTCCACACTTTGAAGGATGGAATTGGCTATTGCCTGCAATTTGGAGAAGAGGCATTTGAAGCTCTGCACCAAACTTTGGTCCATGGTAGAGGCAAACTCCTCCATGACCCCAGCCACAGCCAGCAGGTTTACAGACTGATGGCTTCAGCACATGCTAATGTTATGTATTCTGAGTTGGGACCGTTAGGTCCCATAAATCTTTGAGGGCATTACAAGGATGCACCTGAAATGCCCTCTTCAGACTGAGCATATGGTTTACACTTAGGATACATTTAGTAGAAGGAAGAACGCTTACAGTTTAACCACTACAGATTAGTACCAAAGTGGAAGGTTAATACTTGTAGGGAATGAATGATTTACTATTGCATAACGAGTGTTGGCAATGCCATGGTTTAATGACATTTCCACTCTAACAAAGGAGAATAATTAGTAGCAGAACTGTCTTTTTAAAAAAATACATTTTCACAAGAAAGAGGTTAAAAAGATCAAGTGGAGATGGCAAACTGCTTTATGGGTCCTCAAATGAGGTCCTTAACATAAACAGTGACAATTATCCAAAATCTGCTTAGGTTATCTCTCCATATTGGTCATTCAGGTGTCTCACTCTGCTGCAGACTATCAACTGGGAACCCTCATATGTCTCCATTATCTTTCCCCTCCTCATTAACCTCCCTTTCCTTCCATTTCATCTTCCTACTCTTTTGTAATCCTCAGCTTGGTTCTCTTGCATAGAATTGAATCTTTCATAATTAACAGTTTTCCACCCATCATTACCAGTCTATGTTGCTATGGTTGCTATTGCTCTTCCCGATCTGGTCTCCTCGACCCATTTCTCTAACAAGCCAACGGGGAGCCATCAGTCAGGTCACAGTGACCACTCAGTCCCATTCTCGGGGTGACTCACGCAGTGTATTGAATTGACTTTATTTCTTACATCCTTCACATACACGAGGAGTAAAAATCTTTAAGTTACTTGTCCATCTAAATGTGCAATGTGCAATCATATTAATTTATAATAAATAGAACAGTCAATGTAATATAGAGTACACTCAAGTCTGCCTGAGTTCATCAGTCTGATGGCCCAGTGGAAGAAGCTGTCCTGGAGCGTGTTGGTCCTGGCTTTTATGCTACAGTACCATTTTCCAGATGGTAGCAGCTAGATTAGATGGTGGTTGGGATGGCTTGGGTCCCCAATGATCCTACGGGCCCTTTTTACATACTGTCCTTGCAAGCATCCTGAATCAGGGGAAGTTCACAACTACAGATGCACTGGGCTGTCCATACCACTCTCTGCAGAGTCCTCTTCTTCTTATCGTGTCCACGGACAGTCTATACGTGGCCCAGCCAGAACTGGACACAGTTTTGCGCCTTGTTGTTGAATTCGGCAAGATCTGCAACAGTATAGAGTTCCTCTAGCAATGGGCATTGCAGGAGATGTTGCATAGTTTGTGGTTCAGTTCCACATTCACAAGTTAGCAGGCTGGTTTCTATCCCCATTTGCTTAGTGACACCTTTGAATGACCTACACCAGTCCTAAGTCTGTTAAGGCACTTCCAGGTTGCCCAGTTGCAATTAGCTCCTGGGGGCAGGCTTTCATCCGGTGGAATTTCCATCGTTGGGGGTTGTTTGAGACTGGCGAGCCGGTCTTTCCACAAGGTGATGCGGGCTTCAGATGGGGTTGGTTGTAATGGAACAATGCTGTTCATGAAGCTCTTCATTGACTTTAGGAGGCTGGATGTAGTGTATGACCATGTAGATAGAGGGTGCCTCTCATCTGATGTTTGATGGAGTCATTCTTTCTTGCTGGCTACCATTCTTCTCATATCAGAGTCCTGTGATTAAGGGAGGTACAGTTCCCATACCAGGCAGTGATGCAGCCAGTCAGGATGCTCTCAATTGTTCCCCCTTGTAGAAAGTTCTTATGATTTGGGGGCCCATACCAAACTTCCTCAACCGTCTGAGGTGAAAGAGGCGCTGTTGTGCCTTTTTCACTGCACAGCTGGTGTGTACAGACCACGTGAGGTCCTCAGTGATGTGGATGCCAAGGTACTTGAAGCTGTTTACCCTCTCAACCCCGGATCCATTGATGTCAATAGGGGTTAGCCCGTCTCCATTCCTCCTGTAATCCACAACCAGCTCCTTTGTTTTTGCGACATTGAAACCCTGAACACTGAAAGCTGAGGAGGGCTTTAAATAGCGGCCACAATCCTTATGGCCAAATCTTCATCCCAGTTTGATCAGTTGCCGAGACAGGACCAGATGCAGTGTAGCTTCCTAAACTGAGCTGCAGACGCTAATTTTATTGGTAAACCGATACCATTCATGCTCTTTTGCTTCCTTCCTCACGGAGCATCCTTTGCTGGGGTGGTGTTTTTCAAGCTCCAGAGCGGCTAACCAGGCATTGTGGATCAAACATCCATCTTCGTCACCGCGGAATCTTAGCATTAGCACTACCGAGTACTGCAAACCTTTGAAATCACTTCTGGGGCTGTGGCAAAATATACAGGAGGCGTGATTGTGGGAATTCTTTGTTTAGTTCTGTGTTCTAAATAGCGTGGTTCTGTGCATTCCTGCGCATCCACCAACAACAAAGCAATTACGGGAAATGGGCTCGCAGTCTTGGGAAATGCCTCAAACAATTATACAAAGAAACGAGCATTCGCCCCAATCTGTTCGTCCTGCCATTTATCCCTTGTGAGAGAAACTATAGGTTACCAGCACACGACTATGCACAGCCCGTGCATACGAACGACCATTTGGGAGACCGGTGGGACGGATTTGCCAGTTGTTATGTGGTTGCGGACGTCTTCTGCCGCCTGGGAACTCGGTTCACGGCCGCAGTTCCGACTTGCGAGCTGCTCGGGTTACCGGAGCTTCACAAGAACGAAACTCTGCAGTAAACTGGGGAGCACCTGCCGGCGCGGTTCTATTTTCTACTCTGTTCCCATAAGTCCCGCTCTCCTTTTGTTTCTACTCCCATTCCTAACCTGGAATGTTAACATGTTCTTAGCTTCAGCACCAGCCCGAAAAATGAGTTCCACAGATTCATGTACATGGAGCTTTATCCTAAATATTTTGAACAGGAGAGGGGAGGCTGATTAAGATCCAAAGGCAAACGTATCCACGGCTGAGTTTGTGAAAGATCCGGCATAAATGCAAGATATTTCCTCCTTTCACTTTTAAAATGTCACTGTCGCTTACTTCGGATATCCCGACTATACGATTAGTTCACGTCTTATTATTTCTCTTAATCAAAGTTCCGCGGAACATCCCTGACGTCAGTCAGCTTTTATTTTCTTTGTACCGCTACTGACCTGTGCGTTTGCAACATATTATTGGCACGGTATGTACGCACAGTCTTGTTTCATCGGCACTGTTTCCGAAATGACAAATAAAATTGGGACACAATTCCACTGTTAAGGTACAATGTCCGATGTCAGATGTCACCAAGGGGTCTTTTTATATCTGTCAATCTATAATGCACATTTTCAACAGTAATTCCTGCCAATCTCGTGTCAGTTTATTGTTATAGTGCTCGACAGTTTCAACAAAAGAAGCCTGTAGTAACAAGAAAATGGAAGGATCAGTCCGTGAAAAACAGTTAATTTAACAATACTTTAAAATTTAGAAATAGTTTTGGCTCCTGTTTCAAGTTCCTTACAACATGCATTTCTACAGTGTAGTAGTATGCAAATTGTCATTGATCGCAGTTTTCTCCAATCACAATACAAATGATATACTATAGCTGGACAAAGAGGTCATCGCTGTGATCTGGAAGTAGAATAGTGCTAACCTGGGTGATAGGGTAGTGGTCGTAGCGACTGGTTTTGTAAGCGCTCGGAATGTGCTGACACGTACGGGAGGTTATTTAGCTATTGCGGGTCTAGTCCTAATTAGTTCCTTACTAGATCATAATGCCGTCCGAAGTGAATTTGCGAGTGACGACGATGTAATTAGAGCTTAAGTAAAGATCAAAACAAAGGCGCGATTTTCCTGACCAAAAAAAATGAAGCCTGTGAACACAATCGGGAATGGAAATATTTAATCCTCACCATAAAATATCCTTTGGGATATTTATAGTGGAGATGACAGTTCGAAATTTAAGCCATTCTTTACGTAAAATTTCGCTAAACATCTTACGTGTAGAAACATTTGCAAAGTTGATCCAGAGAGTGGATGGGGTGGTGTAGACACTCAAGCCAGTACAGTACAGTATTGCTATAGATGATATGTAGGTTATGACGATGTGTTGGAAACGTGCACTGGCTGGTGTGACAGGCAAGAAAGGACAAAGGAGGACAGGATGCAGGAGGTGGATGGAAAATTGTAAAAGCCTACGCGGGAGAATGAGGTGCAAAGTGTAGGATGAGCAGAGTCTGGAGAAGATGAAGTATGGAGTTGGAATGGCGGCAACGGCGTGTTGTAGTGATGGGTCTCGATGTGGTTACTGAAGGAGATGAGGCTCATCTCACGGCTAAACTGATCAGTGAAATTGTACATTGTCGGGTTTGGTGTGAGTGATTACGGAGGGCCGGCGTTGTAGAGTAATGTGCACTGAGGGCAGGGAAAAGTTAACGACATGGCACAGAAATGTTGCTGAAAGATTTGTAATTCATTTAGATCACTCTGTAGAGATCTGTTTTCACTTTGACACGAAAGGGTCTTTTTTTCTGTGTAAAAGCCAAATTAAATCCACTGTGATTCAATGTTGTAAAACAATAAAACATGAAAACTTCCAAGGGGGGGGGTTGAATACTTTTTATAGGCACTGTATACTTGTTTAGCCAGAGGGCACCGGTGTATGCGTCTGTGTGTATTTGTCTCTGTGTGTGTATGGCCAGGTACACACACGACTAGCTCTCCAGTCATCGCGGATCTCTGCCACCGGATCAGGCTCGTACTCTGTTTAGCCGGTGCGGCAACGGATATGTACTGACCAACCTCACCCACATTTTCAGTGAATTCGCGCACAGGCAGCTTCAGGGTTGTTGTTGTTCCGTATGGCAGATGTTTTTCTCTTCACGCTTCTTATTGGTTTTAGTCAAAGCCAGAAAATGATGAAGTGTGGCCCGGGAGGGCCAGTCGCAGGTCTGTCCGTTCGGGAGACGAATCTTCGTCTGGCATTTCGCCCACGGCCGTTCCAACATGGGTGGCCCTGAAGTGGCATCGCCTGATGAGGCTTGAAGCACGTAAGCCTCCATTCGACGTCGATGTGTTGGTCCAGGACGTGAAGGGCTCCTTATGGTGAAATGAAGAAGGTTTATCCTCCAACCCGAGGGACTATCTAGGAGCAAAGTTAAAAGTCAAAGTCAAAGTAAATTTCTTTTTATCAGAGTACATACGCGTCACCACATACAACCCTGAGATTCTTTTTCCTGCATACTCAGCAAATCTATAGAACGGTAACTGTAAACAGGATCAACGAACAATAAACTGTGCAAATGCAGATATAAATAAATAGCAATAAATAACAAGAACGAAAAAGCAATATAGCGGAGTCCTTAAATTAGTGCTCTTCTGTTCAAGAGCCTGATGGTTGAGGTGTAGTAAAGGTTCTTGACACTGGTGGTACGAGTCCTGAGGCCCTTCTACCGTCTGCCTGAGAGAAAAGAGCATGGTCTGGGTGGAGAGGATCTTTGATAATGGATGCTATTTTCCTACAACAGTGTTTCACGTAGATGTGCTCAATGGCTGGGAGCGTTTTACCCTCAAAATAGGCGGCCTGGTGCCTTTGGCTCGGGAAAGGGGAAGAGTGGCAATGGGGATGAATAGATTTTGAAAGAATAAATAGATGATAGCAAGACACAACAAGACTTTGGAGAGGGGCAGACTGAAGACTATGATAGAACTGAAGATTGGACATTGTTGAGGAGAGGGGGGCTTTGGCAGTAATCATGAAGACTGCAGGACAGAGTTGGAGCAAACTCCTTTCTGTAAACTTCAGATCATAATTGCATTATAAAATAAATTAAGTCCATTGCCTCTCTGAATTACTGCAATCGTTTAATCCCCAGAACTGGAAACTACATTAGCGACCCCATTTCTATAGAATCCAGGCAAGATCAGGGCGAAAGCGAAACAGTAATATTGTTGAATCCAAAATAAATTGCAGGTGTATAATTAGAGCGCTGAAGTAGTGGAGTGAGAAACGTCTGTTGGTGCGGTGATGAGCTTTTATCTGAGATCATCTTGGACTGAGAAAAGCTGAAGGGAGTGACGTGACCTAGACACAGCTCCATAATAAACAGATTTGCGTGCGGCGGAATAGGTAACCCGTGGGTCTTTAAGACCCAGCGTCCAGTTTGTCAGCCCGAAAGTAGTATCCATGGCAAGTCAATGACGCTGGTTTTAACTAAGCTCATTTAATAACAAAATCGACAGAGACAACCTAGAACTTGCACCGACTCTGTTTCTGGACTCCGAGAGGGAGAGGGACTTGGTATAATTCGAATGAAGCTCTCGTTAGCTCCAGCACCGAGTGTCAGCTCCCGGTTTTGTGAATAGCTCTTTTGTCCGTGTGATGGATTCGAAGATTGATTAAGGAATTACACCTCGTCAAACTATGTCGCCACAACAGGATAACATTGGCCAGAGTCGTTCTTCTTCCCTGTCGGGGGAAACTCGAATATCGAGCTGCAGAAAGACAGAGAAGGTAACAGCGGATTTCAGCTATCTTGTGCTGTATGCACTCCCTAATACTCCTGTTGCTCATGGGAGACGAGCGGTTGTATATTTTTCTTTAGAACGATAAATGAGATGCATTCTGGACAGATGGTATTTGCTTGCTATAGTTCTCTTTTGGTTTACTTACCTGAGTATTGACCGAAGCAGGGACAGTTGTTTTTTTTAGTTTATGTTATAATGTGTATCAGTGTTTACGGAAAAGTGTTTGGCAGAGGCTGAATTTGGGGAAGGTCGCAGCAAGAGGTCCTAGTCCTCTGTTCATGAAAGGGTGCTGTGCTGTCGGTCCCTAGCATGAGTTATACAGGCGCCAATTAGAATTTCGGCATGAAGCAAAGTGTTCAGAATTTTAAACTTCTCTGCTATGTCTATCTATGTGTTCACGAAGTCTGCACTCGAGGCAAGCACAGTCAACGTGTGTCAAAACCAGCGGCTGGTAAAGCACGTTGTTGTGTAAAAAAAAACATTTGTGTCTTTTTTGGCTTGTGTCCTGCGGGTTCCCATCAGATCAAACGGCGCTCAGATGTGCTAGTTTACCTCATGAGCACATCGATGGTATTTCCATCAGTATCGATAATTTTACGTTGGAAAGCGATTACAATTCAGTGACAATTGGATTGTTGCAACGTTATTCGGGCGCAAAGGAGCAATTTGAGTTCACCATCAAAGGATTTTGAAAGGTAAATTTGGAGTGGACCAGTTAGGCCGAATGGCCATATGCTGAACGGAGCATGAAACTGTTAGATAGCGTTAACAGAATGCCGTGGAAGATTAACCAAGGGCATCGTTCTTTTATCAGTTTGTAGCTAAAGAAGTGGTTTTGTCTTGTATCATTCGCGGATGTCTGATGCATTCAATATTTACCGTAATTCAATGATGTTTTGTTTTCCTTGCTACGTAGCCTGCACCCTTTCTCTCCCGCCAAGGTAATGCCAGGATTTCTGATTGAGCAATAGGGAGCAAAGTTGTATGTGAAGGTGGCATGGATGCTGAGCCAGAGACAAAACCCGAAAATATCCCAGCCCGTCTCTTATTATATTTCTGTTTGCAAGTCTTGGACGCACCTTCCCATGCTTGCCAGAAAACGGTAATTTAAAACACAAAATGGAAATTTTAATTTACAAATGCCTGAACGTATTTTAATTGATTGTCTTGAGCAAGCGTGGTTATGTAAGCGATAAAGTTTACTGCTGGAAATATTTGACTGATAGAAACAATTTAACTCTGCTCAGTGATTTGCAGAAGCGTAAAAGGTTGATTGTATGCACACGCCTGACGGAGAGTGGATGGAGTGAGCAATGCATTGCTAGGATGCCTAGCATTGCTTCACCTCCTGTTGAATGTTTGTCAATATTTGCTCTCCATAAACAGTGAGAGTATACTTATCCTGCAGAAAAGAATAGTTTATAAGCACTATAGATGTTAACTCTATTTCTAAAGTTTTAAAGCATTCACATTAGCTTAAATTGGTTTTAGTGGAATTACAACCGGGAAATACTGTTTCATTCAATTATTCTGTTTCGCTGATGATTAGCGGTCTTAATTCTATGTTTCTGGCTCGCTCCCTTTCTAACCTGTTACTAAATATTGGCATGTCTTTAATTTCTAGGCGTAGTAGAATGTTCCAGAACCTAAAAACTTCATGAGCAGGGTTTTGCTATTGTCACCATAAATTTCTATATATCCATTGACGTATTTATTTCAGTTTGCTGTTCCGTTCTTTTATAATTTTTAGAGACACAATCAAATTAGAAGACACGAGAGACTACATATGTTGGAATATATAGAGAAAAGTGATTCGCTGATGGAATTCAGCAGGTCAGGCAGCAAAGGTGGAAGAAAATAGATAGGAAATCATTAGGGACAAGACCCTTTATCTGGATTCATTAGCTTTTGACCCGAAATGTCGACGGTCCATTTTCCTGTATAGGTGCTGTCTGACCTGCAGAGTTCCACCAACAGACCATTTTTAGCTCCAAGTCACCTGTTAATTTATTCTGCCTGGTAAACGTAAAGATAATTTTCTGGCGAATCCACGTAAAGCTCCTTTTACGGCGCGCACATTGCAGAGTCCAAAGCTACTCATTGTACTTAAGCTTTATTCTCAGCAATGTTCTACATAAATCTGCCATGTCATCATGACTTGTAAATAATACAGTAATTGTCATGTTT
Source organism: Mobula birostris (assembly GCF_030028105.1). NCBI lineage: Eukaryota > Metazoa > Chordata > Chondrichthyes > Myliobatiformes > Myliobatidae > Mobula > Mobula birostris. The sequence goes on from NC_092376.1 coordinate 48,144,875, forward strand.
CAGGACTCTCTCCATCGCATTGAATGATTTTATTGTCTTACCTGAACTTCCAAATCCCACTTCTCTTTCCTAATAAGCCCTTCTACCTGCCTTGCACTAGTACTATTGCTCTTCACTTTAGCATTGACTGCATATGTAGACACTGATGCTTCTAACTTGAAATCTAAAGGTCGATGTGCATTTATGAGCAAAAGCAACCCCATTGCAGACATTTGTGATATATTGCTAGCCCTTGCGATCCATTCTGAGAAACTTAATCCTATTCTTAGCTCCATCCCATTGAATCTATTCTAATCCAATTTTCTACCCTCTTATTATTTACATTCCTTTTAATCTTTTTCAGTTGTCTCCCGTGTAGTGCCACGTGTTAGGATATAGAATTTTCCAGAGGAATGACTGAATTATCTGGCAAGATGATTCTTCAATTGTCTCACACTATGAGAAGCTTTGTGCCAACATTTAAAAGTAAATTAATATGGGCCAGATCTTTTGATAATCTCCCTTCTGCTCACCCTGCCATAAATTGCTGGTAGCTCTATACTATCCCACAACAAATGAGGAATGTGGTCAGCGTCTCTGCAAAATGGGAGATCTTTCCACTTTGTAGGCAGACTGTTCCAATGCAAAGCAGCATTTACTAGGCAAGAACATCAAGGAGCTAAGATGAATAAATGTCCAGTCACATCCAATGAGTTCATTGGAAAGATTGGAGGGCTGACCAGGTTACTTCTCCCCTGACGGTCCTTGCAGAAAGAAACAGCTTGCATCCATGTGGAATTCAGAGGTGCTTGCAGAAAAAAAATATAGAAACTTGTCATCAAATTCTTGCTACCAAGTGGGTAAACCTATTTCCTGCAGTTACTGTGTTGTAATTAACATTTCTTTGTTTTATTTTGTGCATAGTGATGCAATTCGTAGGAGGACTAGCAAGTCTCAATGTAAAAGTTTTGCATTAGAAAATAATACTTAGGGAAGGTGCTTTATTAAATTAGTCATAACTCAGAGGAAATGAAAAATATCAGTAAACTGCATGGGAGAGTTCAGAGAGAACTGTTTCATGTTTTCTAATATGATCGTGATTCCATGATTGTGTAGCCAAGTTTCCATCGAACTCAATATATAAGTTTGTTCATGGCACCACAATTGTAGGCCTTATCTCGGGTAATTATGAGTTTGAGTACAGAGAGGAAATTAAGAACCTGGTGGCATGGTGCGAAGACAATAACCTATCCCTCAACGTCGGCAAGATGAAGGAATTGGTTGTTGACTTCAGAAGGAGTAGCAGACCATACGACCCCACCTACATCGGTGGTGCGCAAGTGGAACAGGTCAAAAACTTTTAAGTTCCTCGGATTCAATATCACAAATGACCTGACTTGGTCCAACCAAGCAGAGTCCACTGCCAAGAAGGCCCACCAGCGCCTTTACTTCCTGAGAAAGCTAAAGAAATTTGGCCTGTCCCCTAAAACCCTCACTAATTTTTATAGATGCACCATAGAAAGCATTCTTCTAGGGTGCATGACAACCTGGTATGGAAGTTGTCCTGTTCAAGACCGGAAGAAGCTGCAGAAGATCGTGAACACAGCCCAGCACATCACACAAACCAATCTTCCATCCTTGGACTCACTTTACACGGCACGCTGTCAGAGCAGTGCTGCCAGGATAATCAAGGACACAACCCACCTAGCCAACACACCTTTTGTCCCTCTTCCCTCCGGGAGAAGGTTCAGGAGCTTGAAGACTCATATGGCCAGATTTGGGAACAGCTTCTTTCCAACTGTGATAAGACTGCTGAACGGATCCCGACCCCAATCTGGGCCGTACCCTCCAAATATCCGGACCTGCCTCTCAGTTTTTTTTTGCACTACCTTAGTTTCCTTTTTCTATTTATGATTTATAATTTAAACTTTTACTATTTACTATCAATTTGTACTCTAGGGAGCCCAAAGCACAGAATCAAATATCGCTGTGAGGATTGTACGCTCTAGTATCAATTGTTTGGCGACAATAAAGTAAAGTAATAGAAAATATGTTTATGCTGAAACTTCAGTTTAAAAAGTATATATGTATATATTCAATTAACAAGAATAGTTTTAATACTTGTAAGGATTTGATGATAAACCATCAGCAGGGAAAGATTAGGATCAGATGAAACAGAATTGCAAAAGTCTACATTACAGTTAATGGCTGCCAACACTAAGTAAAAAATGAATCTGTTGACATCATGTTTTTACTGTTTAGAAGGTACAAATGGAATTGGGAAGTAATTAGTGCAGAAATGTTCTGTATCTTATGCCCCTACCCATATAGACTGCCTAGAGTCTGGAGTTTCTCTGTGTGACACTCATCAGTAGTCTTGGATTGCCAGAAAAAAAATCATCAAGAAGGTGGAATCACTGGCTCTAAACAAATCCCCACTAAGCTGCATATCCATGCAAATGTACTTTACAAGTTAAATGAGTAGAAGGTTCATAGGCTTAACAGGATCAAATCAAAATAAATGTAATATGTTACCATTAATATAATGTGAAGTGATCATCCATTATTTATATAATGTTAATTTTTAGCCCGTTGTTCCTTTGAACCTGTAGACAGGTTTACTTTCTTCTAATAGCGACAAAATTTATGCTCAAAATCAGAAACCCCTAGATCCATTGGTCTCTGATTCCCCTGTGTATTTGTGGCAAAATAGAATTACCCACCCTTTTTAGTCTTGGGGTTGGGCAATAATGATCTTCAAACCATATCAAAGGTATCTGTCTCAACACACTCTTGTAAAGTGCAGTGGCCTACACGACTTGCTTTCCAAAAGCAGAGTGGCCCTTCTCCAGACTTGAACTCTGAAAGAAGCAATTTGCATTCAAAAGAGCCAAGCAATATTATTTTATCTTTTCCTAAAAATAACACATCAGGTCCTTGACGTCTCCCAGAGGAGTGATTCCATCAGCCTCATTCCCTCAGTATGTTTCTGAATTGCTGAAATTTATTTTCTATCACACTTGCCCACTAACTTCCCTTTGATTCTTTTTGCCATTAACCTGAACTATGGGATAATTTATAGCAACCACTGAACTACCAATCTGCCTTTGAAGTGTCAGAGCACCTGGAGGAAATAAAGTAGTTATGTTTGAACTGGGATCTCTGGAGCTCTGAGTAACCAAACTAACTGGTAATCATCACACAATCAAGAGGAATTCTGCAGATGCTGGAAATTCAAGCAACACACATCAAAGTTGCTGGTGAACGCAGCAGGCCAGGCAGCATCTCTAGGTAGAGGTACAGTCGACGTTTCAGGCCGAGACCCTTCGTCAGGACCATCACACAATCAATCACTTTAATCCTGTAGAGGTGAATCGCTGAAAGATCATGTCAGGTCATTCATGGGCAATATTTCCAAGCCACCCCTGGACACCCTCACAAGATCTCGCAACCTACCAACTATAGCCATCATGCTTGTTTGATGTGCTATGGGAAGTTGTGAGGATTGGGCAGGGCATATGGCAGATCTGCCTATGGCACCTGCGCTAAAACTTAACATATCATAGCAGAAGTAGAAGAATCATGGTAAAAGAGGTTAGGCATCAAATTCCAGATCCCTTCTAGGGGGAAAAGATACCTTTCCCTCTGTAGGCTGGGATTTCATTTGATCGAGATTTCCTAAAAAAAAGAGGATAAGCCTTAGTACTTATTAATGTATTTCCATATATTTGCCCATGTGTGGGCACGTGGCCAAGTGGTTAAGGCATTGGACTAGCGACCTGAAGGTCGTGAGTTCGAGCCCCAGCTGAGGGAAAGTGTCCTTAAGCAAGGCACTTAATCACACATTGCTCTGCGACGACACAGCTGCAAGCTGTATGGGTCCTTCCCTTGGACAACATTGGTCTCGTGGAGAGGAGAGACTTGCAGCATGGGCAATTGCTGGTCTTGCATACAACCTTGCCCAGGCCTGCGCCCTGGAGAGTGAAGATTTTCCAGGTGCAGATCCATGGTCTCGCAAGACTAACGGATGCCTTTACTTTACTTTATATTTGCCCATGATGGTTGACTATTTTGAAGTCACCTCTATGGTCTCTGTCCAATAGCAAATGAATAGCAAGTGAACCTCAATTAACATCCATGACTAAATGGAAAGCAGTTAAATTATAGAAATTAAGTTAACACCATCCAATGAGCAGTGAGATAAACACTGATCTGTTCATGACGCTTCATTTAGTTATCATTATTTCACTGTCCTTCACAGGTTTTACAATACTAACTCCATCAATTTCTGTCTTAAAAATATCAATTTACTCAAATACCAATTTGGTTGATAATAAGCAAGGTGAGGCAATGAAGGAACAGATTGTTTACCAATAATGGTGCATTAAGAAACAAAGATAATTCAATGAGAAATTATAGTTAAGGATTCTGTATCTAAATACATAAAAGATTTATAACAAAATAAATGAACCAACAGATGAAATTGAGACAGGTGGGTTTAACTTAGTAGTTATTAGGGACATGAGATTGCAAGGTGACCAAGGTTATGAGTTAATTATTTGAGGGTGCAAAGTTTAGAAGGGGTAGACAAAATGGATAGGTTTTCAAAGCAGTCTGTGTAATAAAAGACACAAAAGCCCTGATGAACAGGAAGTATAAATGGCATAGGTGGAAATAATAATAAATAACAAAGGACCAAATACGCGGTTTACTATGGTTACAGACCCCTAGCAACATCAACAGAATTGGAAGAAGAATTAACTAGAAATATGAAAAGTTTGTGGAAAAGGTAATAGCGTAATTGTGGGAGATTTAATCTTCAAATAGACTGACATATGAAATGTGAAAAAGCTGCCTAAGAATGATGCATGTAATCAGTTTGGAATATTCTAGAACAATATGTCATGTAACCAATGATGGAGCTGGTTATTTTGGTCTTTATGTAGGAGAGGCACATGTCATAAAAAGATGTAGGCCCAGTTATGTGTGTGCGTATGTGAGCTACAGCAATTAAGATGGATTGGGAAAATAGATTAAAGGAGTTGAAAGTAGATAAATAATTGGAGACGTTAAAGGAACTATTTGAAATAAAAATACAAATTGTCAGCAGGTCAGGCAGCAGGTCAGGATATGTGAGAAAGCAAATTAACTTTAAGTTGCAACGAGGGTGGGAGAGATCAGTATAAAACAATATCTCTGGTAGGGACATCCAGATGATACACGTTTGAGGGTAGTTAAGAGATAGGGAAAGCAAACAAAATGACATGGCATATCGCGGGTTGAACTGCTTCCTCATAGTTCTGGTGACCCAGGTTTGATCCTGACCTCTGGTTCTGTGTGTGGGTAGCTTTCATGTCCTCCCTCTGACTGCGTGGGTTTTCTTTCAGTGCTGTGATTTTTTCAAATGTATGTGGGCTATGAAGTTAACTGGCCACTGAGTTTATCTCCTTAGTGTATACTGGTAGAACTCTGAGACGGTTTATGCAAGTGTGTATGAAGGGTAAAGGAAGGGGATGAATGCAGGAATTATAAAGTGGGTGCTTGAAGGTCAGCAAAGCTCAGTGGGTGAAAGTGCCTGTTGCCATGTTGTATGAATCTGTAACTCTATTGCACGTTGAAGCTGTGAAATGCAGGTCAGAATCTTGGCCGAAACCTGAAACCAAATGGAGAATGCTGGAAATGCTTGGCAGATCAAACTATCTCTGTAGGGAAAGGAAAACTTTGGATAACTCTGCTTCAGAATTGGCCATTTCTGATACAGACAGGAAAAGGGAATGATCTGAAATTGTTTCAAATAATTGTCATTTTAATATCAAATATAAAATATTTTATACTGAGTCCCGAAGGTTGCAATGTGACAACATGCATGATGAAGAGCTGCTTCTCAGGGTAAGCTTTGTTGGAACAATGCAAGAGGCTACAGAGACCTCAGTGGGAGAGGGATGGGAAAATCAAAGTGATGAGCAGCTAGTTAGCTGTCAGCATCCTCTTTTACTGCAGTTCCTTTGCTTGTTCATAATCATCCTCTTTCACGCTTTTCTTTCCCCTTTATGTCATTTAGTTATGCCTAAGTTTACCTCTTCACAGACTCTATATTATGTTCTCTCTTCTCTCCTCCAAACTTTTGTTGCATCTTAAAAGCTGTTTATTTCTAATCCTTCTGAGTTTTAGTGAGAGTTTATTGATCTGAAGTAGTTGGTATTTCCCCATCAAAGGATACCTGCTGAGTACTTCCAACTATTTCTGTTTTTACTTATTTTTTCCCAACTGCAGACAATTTCACAGTTACAACAGTTTTACTTCAGGAAATATTCCCACAATTTCAAAACCAATCTAGCCTCTGTACACTCTTGTGAGTATAACTAAAAGTCATGAAGGCTGCATTTTATTAGCTTATTTGGGATAAACTGCTTGTTTAGAGACAAACACTAAATCAAAAATGTCACCAGCCGAGTTTGTAGAAAGCCGTTACCTCATCTTAAAATATTTCAGTTCTATATTTGTGGGCAATCAACCATAGGAGAATCAAAATGATTCTAACATCTGAGTTTGACCACTGACAACCTCAATTAGAGTGAAAAAAAAATGGTATCTCTTGTGAAAAGTGAACAAGCATGGATGAAAATCTGTCGTCTTACAAATCTAGTGCATATTATGCATATGTAATATATACATTCAGTATGCTAAACAATATGTTTTACAGTGTAGGCCATTAAAAAAGAGCCTAATTGTTTAAGAATATACTTACGTATAATCTGCTTTCATTGAATAGATGTGTCTTTGTAAATCTCCTTCAAATATCCTCTCCTTATTGCCTTATTTTAACAGGGATCTATAGTGGGAAAGTTTGTATACATAAGGAATTCATATCTGTTCTTTGTCCATTACCTGCCTCTGAGACTGGTGAGAACCAAATGCTAGACATCAGTATAGACGTATTTACTTTATCAGATTCATCAAACAATACTTCTAATATAATAAAATTATGTTAAAGAAAAATGACAGAGCAGCTGTCTGCAAGTATAAACTCATCAGCTCATGTTACATCGTACTTCAGTAATGGACTCTACCACTGCATTTGTCCAAGTATCTGTCATTACAAACACAAAAACAATTTCCACTCCTTTATTATGACGTACTTTCAGTTCACAGCAGCTTTATCTAACTATTATTTGCAATCTGTTTTTATTGAAAGTCAAAAATCTGTGGATGCCGGAAAGATGAAATAAAAGTGTTGGAAGCACTCAATAGGTCAGGCAACATCTGTTTAAAGCGAAACAGAGTTTATGTTTCCTGAGTCACTTTTTATCGGTGTATGTTGAGGGATGTATAGTGTCCTGGACTCAAAGGTCTTGAAGGTATGTTTAATGTCAGAGAAATGTATACAATATACATCCTGAAATGCTTTTTCTTTGCAACCATCTACGAAAACAGAGAAGTGCCCCAAAGAATGAATGACAGTTAAATGTTAGAACCCCACAGCCCCCCCGCTCCCCCTCCCCATGTAAGCAATGGCAAAACAATGTTCCCCCTCCCCCCACCAGCAAAACAAAAGCATTGGCACCCACCACTGAACACTCAAGCGTGCAGCAAAGCAACAGCAAAGACACAGACTTGCAGTACCCCAAAGACTACTTGTTCACCCAGTATTCAACATACCACAAGCTCTCTCCCTCCCTAATAAGGGAGAAACACATGTCTCTGTTTCACAGCGAGAGGGGAAACATAACAAACAACTCGCTGATTTACAATGTTAAAAGTCCATTGCGTTGCTTTTTCCAAGCTCTGTGTCCAAAGATCTTGGGTCTCAAGGCACACAGCCAGAGATCTTCTGTCTCCCATGACACGCCAATTCCCTGCCGGGACACCAACCTTCGGGCCCCCAATCTCCAGAGCCACAAAATCCCAGAACTCCGAAGGCGAGCTAATCTCTAAGGCCGCATCCTTGGCATATCAAACAACGCCCAGTCATGAAACCCCAAGAGTAGGTCCTATTCCCGCAAAGAACCGAATTCAGTGTGTAACTCCAGGTCAGGGTCTTCAAAAGAACCCTGAAAGGAAAAAAGAGATATTAAAGATAGAAATAGAGCTGTTTCCGAAGATGCAAGCGAAGGAGTCGCCGTTAGAACTCCAAACTATTGATCGAAATAATGACACAATGTGTTTATCATTCAGCTTAGAGGATAGACTGTCCCTCAGAACTCTCACCTGAAAGACTCACAGTGTCTCCTCAGTAGAGATGAAGCCCAGGTTGCATGTTCCGTAGCTCACAAACATGTGACTCAGACACAGATTGCTCCATAGGCTTTATTTTGCTGAACATTGTTCACCACCAGGAACAATGGCCTGCAGACTCCCCACCCATTCCTTACAGGATGTGGAGTGGGGGGGGGTCTACTTTGCAGCCCTTATATTATGGGATCCAGTGGTGCATGGGTGAACTCTGACACCAAACACTCTTGAAAGTTTTGGCTGCCAGTCAACCCCTGAACTCCAAAATGATTTTTTGAATGACTAACCTACAACCTCACCTCTGTGTATGAATCAGGCTAAGTTGCTGATTGCCTGAATTGATTAACATCAGCTCAACTTAAACTTCTGGTTTAAGATGATGCTGCTGAAAATGGGTGACAGCTTTCTGGAAGTTCATAAAGCAAGAAGTACAAGTAAATACTTTATTAATAATATGTCTGTGGAAAATTGTGGTAAATGATCATTGCAAACAATAAAGATGTGAGGCTAATTCAAGGGTTGAGACGTATGGGGGCAATGCAAGGTCAGAGCGAGTCTAGGCATCTTCAAGTAGAAGTGGTCAGAGTAAGGTCAAGTCATGGTCAGGGTATGTGAAGTGGAGGAAAGTCAGAGCGGAGGAGTTTCTGAGCCCATCCACCTAAACCAAGGGCAAGATTGGATTGATCTAAGTCTAGGTCAATTTCAAAGGGTCAGGTATGGGCTGAAACGTGGTGGCAGACTCCAGGCCTAGAGCGTATCGATGCGACAGGGCCCAGGCCCCAGAGCAAGGTACGACCTGGTGTCTGGATGATTTAAACTCTAGGCCAGATGGATTGAAAAGGCTGGGTGTCAGGACTAGAGGAAATGGTCAGACCGGTTCCGCTTGGTGTTCCATGACGCTTACTCCGCTCTATGCTGTACTGAGGCTAAGGCTGTGGCCCTGCTCTGGCTGCTCCAGGCTTTGTGTCTGTGAGCTCCACAATGTTTTAGCTCACTGTGTGATGAGCTGCGGCCGTCGGCCTGCTCCAGGCTTCAAGTCTATGGACTCACTTCCATTCTGAATGCTGTTGCTTGTTTTTATTGTTTGCACAATTTGTGATTTTTTTTCTTTCTCTGTGCATTGGGTGCTGTTGGTCTTTTTTTAATGGGTACTTTTGGATTTCTTGTTTTGTAACTGCCTTTAAGGAGAGGAATCTCAAGGTTGTATAATTTATACATACTTTGATAATAAATCTACTTTGAACTGTGTAATGCATCAGGAAAACACAAGCAATACATGCAAATGCTGGGCAATAATACTGATGCACTGCCTGAACAGGGTGATCTAAACACCACTGATTTTATTAATTGCATCAATTAAATAGTGGATGTAAAATTAATCAGATTATAGATGTGTGAACATTTACAGTGCACTCACGAACACTGGAGAACGCTTGCCATCCAAAAGCTATATAAGTATCTGCATTATTTGTAGAAATATCTATATTTTTCATAAAATATTTTCATTTGTAATGTTCAATTAGACCTGTTGATAAGAAACAATTATTAACACTTTTTAGCAATGCAATTTGATATCTGCTATTGTGACTCTAAGTGGCTCTACATTTGTAACATTGCATTGGTCATAAGAAATCTTAATTGTTAGCAGGCATTTTAGTTATGGATGAACAATTACTGCTGATTATTTGTTCGATATATGACTGATCAATAGATGTTAAATATTTATTTTGAAAACATTAAGTAGTATTATGTCATAGTTTTGCATGACTAGAAATAAACCATCTTTCAGTTTTTCTGTTTATTTTGTCTAATTGAATATTTTATTGTCTGCCTGTAATTAGCAATTGAACTTTGTTTGTAAAGCATCTTTGATAATTAATTCACAAAGCCTTTAAAGCTAGAGTGGTAATGAAGTGTAATCATATGACTGCTCCAAACTTAGGTGGAGAATATACTTGCCACCTGAAACTACTTAAAATTCTCTGCAACCAGTTTTCAATCCCCAGGCTCTGAATCAGATGATGAGAGAAACTGGTAAGACATTAAGGCACTTTAAGATATTTAATTGTCATTATTTTCTCCCAGCTGCCCACCTCCCTTCATTGTATTTCTTAAGAGATGGAATAGGTAGTCCATTCTGCATGTTTATCTTGTTTTTATTAAACTGTGTTTTTATTATATCGGCCCTTTACTTAGTCATCATTCCCATCTGAAAAAAAATGGCCAAGCCGATGCTAAGCACTAGTCATGCTTGTCATCTGGAAGAGAGATTCCAGATGGCATGAACGGAACTGTATCCATGGCTTTATATTCTCCATTGGGGGCTCAGCTGCCACAACAGGTCTACAACCAATGCAATCTCACTGATTCTGTTTATCAATTTTAGATCAGTGTTTAACACCATCACCAAGCTTCAAAACCTAGGCTTCTGTACCTCCCTCTGCAAATGTATCCTCAGCTTCTTTATCAGGAGATCACAGTCAGTATGAATCAGTGATAATATCAGCTCCTCACTGGTGATCCATGAAATGCACCTCGAGGATGTGCGGTTAGCCTGCTGTTCTACTCTCCCTACACTTATGACTGTGTGGCTAAGCACATCTCAAGCACCACCTATAAATTTGCAGATGTCAGCACCGCTCTTGGTAAAATCAAAAAACATAAGAACAGAAGAACATAAGAAATAAAAGCAGGAGTAGGCCATCCGGCCCATCGAGCCTGCCCCGCCATTCAATAAGATCATGGCTGATCTGTCCATAAACTCAGCTCCACCTATCTGCCTTTTCCCCATAACCCTTAATTCCCCTACTATGTAAAAACCTATCTAGCTGTTTTATAAATATATTTAGTGAAGAAGCCTCAACTGCATCCCTGGGCAGAGAATTCCACAGATTCACCACTCTCTGGGAAAAACAGTTTCTCCTCAACTCCATCCTAAATCTTCTCCCCTGAATCTTGAGGCAATGTCCCCTAGTTCTAGTCTCACCGACCAATGGAAACAACTTTCCTACTTCTATCTTACCTATCCTTTTCAAAGTTTTGTATGTTTCTATAAGATCCCCTCTCATTCTTCTGAACTCCAGACAGTATAGTCCCAGGCGACTCAATCTCTCCTCAAGTTTAACCACTTCATCCCTGGAATCAACCTGGTGAACCTCCTCTGCACTGCCTCCAAAGCCAGTATATCCTTCCTCAAGTATGGAGACCAGAACTGCACACAGTACTCCAGGTGTGGCCTCACCAGTACCCTGTATAGTTGCAGCATGACCTCCCTGCTCTTGAATTCAATCCCTCTCGCAATGAAGGCCAACATTCTGTTTGCCTTCTTAATAACCTGTTGTACCTGCAAGCCAACTTTTTGCAATTCATGCACAAGCACTCCCAAATCCTGCTGCACAACAGCATGCTGCAATCTTTCACCATTTAAATAATAATCTACTCTTCTATTATTCCTTCCAAAGTGGATGATCTTGCATTTACCAATGTTGTATTCCATCTGCCAGACCTTGGCCCACTCACTTAACCTATCTATATCCCTCTGCAGACTCTCCACATCCTCTGTACAATTTGCTTTTCCACTCAGTTTAGTGTCATCAGCAAATTTTGCTCTGCTACACTCAATCCCCTCTTCCAAATCATCAATGTAAATGGTAAACAGCTGCGGGCCCAGCACCGACTCCTGCGGCACCCCACTCACCACTGACTGCCAACCGGAGAAACACCCATTTATACCAACTCTCTGCCTTCTATTGGTTAACCAATCTACTATGCATGCCAATACACTTCCTCCGACTCCATGCATCCGTATCTTATTTATAAGTCTCTTGTGCGGCACCTTATCGAACGCCTTCTGGAGGTCCAAGTATACGACATCCACCTGGTCCCCTCTATCCACTGCACTCATTATGTCCTCAAAGAACTCCAGTAAGTTTGTCAAACAGGACTTGCCCTTTCTGAATCCATGGAACCACTCCTTTCTAAATGTTTTGCTATTTCTTCCTTAATGACACTTCAAGCATTTTCCTGACTACAGATGTTAAGCTAACTGACCTATAGTTGTCAGGATACAGGATAAGATGTTAATATCCCTTGTGTTCATAGGTCATGAGCACTTGCTTGAGACTGCCTTGATGTCGGGAGTGACACAGGGTTGACATGCAAGGGTTTTGAACCCTCCTTCCTCGGTTAGCCCACTACATCTCTGGAGGGATCAACGATGACTTCTTGTGTCCCAGAGTCACCCCTTGTTGTGTAAAATTTCAGATGGTGACAAGGAGGTGTCCAAAAGTGAGATAGATCAATTGGTTGAGAAGCGTCACAACATCCTTGCACTGGACGTCAGCATTCAGTGCAAGGATGTCGTGATGCTTCTCAAGCAATTGATCTATCTCACTTTTGGATGCCTCCTTGGTAGTGGACTTCAGGAAGAGGAAGCCAGAAGGACACACACCAGTTCTCACTGAGGGTCAAGGATGAGCAGCTACAAGTTCTTGGGCATCAACGTCTCAGAGGATCTATCCTGGGTCCAACACATTGAAACGATCATGAAGACGTCATGTTAGTAGCACTATTTTGTTAGGGATTTTGAGGAGGTTTTGTTTGTCAGCAAAGAGCGTTGCAAATCTCTATGGTTGCACAGTGGTGAACATTCTGATTGGCTGTATCACAGTCCGGTATGGAGGCTTCAATGCGTAGGCTGCCAAGAGGCTGCAGAGGGTTGTAGACCCATCCAGTTCCATCACAGGCACAATTCTCACCACCAAGGACATCTTTAAGAGGGTTGTGCTTCAAGAAGGTGGCATCCATCATTAAGAACCCTCAGCATCCGGGACATGCCCTCCGCTTGATATTTCCATCAGGTACTGGAGCCCGAAGACTAACACTCAATGATTTAGGAACAGCTACTTTCCCTTCATCTATAACTTCTGAACAGTTCATGAGGCCTTTAACTTGTTTTTCCTTTTATTTTGAACCATTGATTTATTTTGTAATTTACACTGTACTGCTGCTGCAAAACAAATTTTTCATCAAATTGACGCAGTGCGTGCAGCTGCTCCGAATGATATCGTATTTGTGAACTACGATGCCGTGCACAATCCTGATTTGATGGAGACAGCTGTGAGAAGCACGGAAACTTCTGAAATGCCTGCTTCGCTGCCGCTGCTACAGTGCAATCGAGAATCTCCAGAGGGGAAGGCCCCAAATCCTCGGCTTTGCCTATTGCCTGTTGCCGAGGTTGGGTTCGAAGTGCTCGGCAGAGATGGTGCTTGGTGCTCGGTGTTGGAGAGCTAGTTGGAGGCTCAGAGTTTTCGGACGGACTCGGAGTCGGACTGTGGTCGGGTGCTTCCAGAATGCTGCATCGGCAAGTTTGCGGCGCTGGAAGCTCATGGCAGGGAGAGTTTCTCCCTTCAACCGTCTGCGTGAGATGATGGGACTTTCAAGAGACTTTGGACATTTTCCCATGCCCATGGTCTGTTCTTCGATCAAATTACGGTATTGCTTGCACTGTTGTAACTATATGTTATAATTATGTGGTTTTTGTCAGTTTTTTTAGTCTTGGTTTGTCTTGTGTTTCTATGATATCATTCTGGAGGAACAAATTGTTTCATTTCTTAATGCATGCATTACTAAATGACAATAAAAGAGGACTACGTGTCCTCATAATCTAATCTAAAAAAATAAGTCAGTGACAATAAACCTGATTCTGTTTCTGATTTTGAAGATCCTGTTGAGAATAATAGTGATGTGCATTACGTTGATAATTATAATGAATATTCATTTATGAGAGATGTGGCACAGCATATTGCCATCAATTTGTTGCCAAAAGGATGGGTAGTGTAGCGGTTAATTTAACACTACTACAGTGTAGCGACCTGTGTTCTTTTCCCACTGCTCTCTTTAAGAAGTTTCTACCTCTCTCCATGACCAGGTGGGATTTCTCTGGGTGCTCTTGTTTCATGTCACATCCTGAAGGTGTACAGGTTAGTAGGTTAATTGGTCGCATGGGTGTAGCTGGATGGCGCGAGCTGATTCGGCCAGAAGGGCTTGTTACTGTCAATATATTCAGTTTATTATTAAATTAAAGAAATAGAACAAAATGAAGTGTTTTCATACTCCTTAGCCATATGTCCAGATGCTCTTAGCCATTGAGTTACTTTCCAACAAGATCAAGTGGTGCTATAATTTGTGATGGCTTTGACAAACTGTTATATGCAGATTTTTTGAAGCCTTAAGCCAAATTATTTTATGCATGTGGTATGTTGGCTTTGGGGACTGAGTTCAAACGCTACGAGGTAATGTTGCAGCTCTATGTTAAAGCACACTTGGAATATTGTGTCAGTTCTGGCCACTTCATTATAGGAAGGATGCAGAAGCTTTAAAGAGGGTACAGAGGAGATTAACCAGGATTCTGCCTGGATTAGGGAGCATGTCTAATGAGGATAGGTTGAGCGAGTTAGGACTTTTCTCTTTGGAGTGAAGGAGGATGAGAGGTGAATTGATAGAGGTGTACAAGATTTTAAGAGGTATAGATCAAGAGGACAGCCAGAGTGTTGCAAAGATGAGGCTGAGGATGAACCCAAGTGCAGGACACAGGCGCGGTGCAGAGTTGTAAGGCGTCAGCACCACCGTGAATGGGGAACCGGTATCCAGAAGAGTCTTTACACAGAGGCAAGGTTTACATAGAATATCCAGGAAATGATGTGGAGCTTAGAACTAACAGTCCCAAGGAATCAGGAAACAAGGTTTACTCACAGTAGAGTCAACCAACGAACTGGCAAAGTATGGCTGTGCTGCCTGAGTTTTATCCTATGTTCATTAATGGGAACCAGATGTGCTGTAGTTAGTGGAACTGGGAATGATTGGAAATCAGACGAGGGGATTAAGGCCCAACTAAGGAGGTAATAGCAAGATGGGGAATTGCCAGACAGGACCATGACACAGAGACTTTTTCCCAGAGTGGAAATGGCTAATATGAGGGGGCATAATTCTAAGGCAATTGGAGGAAAATATAAGGGGGATTTCAGGAGTAAGTTTTTTACATAGAGTGGTGGGTGCATGGAACGCTGTGCCAGGGTGTTGATAGAGGTGGCTACATTAGGGGCATTGAAGAAACTCTTTGATATCACAGCTTTCCAGTGTGAAAGTCCCCTTCTAAATGTGTATTGTCATTCTATGCTTAATAGTTAGAAGATTGCCGCAAGGTAAACATTTCTGTAGTGTACTTTATAAATGGCTGCAGAAGGAAACCATTTAGTCCAAAAATGTCTATGCCTGTTCTTTACAAAAAGCTGTCCAATTATTCTCATTATTCTACCTTTTGCTTTGTCTCAGCCCTATATTCTTTTTCCTTTTTGTAAACTAGCATTCCATCCCCCCCCCTTAAAAATGGAATGTAACAACAAACTGAGGGTGGTGTGTGGTTGTTCATAACCTTCCAATCTGTTGTATAAGGTGTTGAGGTATTCATGCACCAAATGACATTTGGCCATCATCACTTTTGAATATTAAAGAAAATGGTCCTTTAGGGAAATTTCCAGCATGTCCTTTCTACCTTTAAATAACAGCGGAAACACCTTAATGACCTAGCTCAGATTATGTTACTGTGATGAAATTGTTTCAAATAAAAGGTGTTCATCTTGTCAAAAAATCATCCTATCTTGTACCATTGCAATAGTTTATAAACTATTATATTTATTATACCTATAGGCAAAAGTCTATGAATACTCAAGGTAATTTGCACAATGTTTGAAAGTTCAGCAGATAGTAGTATTTTCTGTGATATAAAGCAGTTGGATGACCAAGCCTAAGCTGTCCTTGCAGAGTGTAATTAACCACAGTTGTGCTGCTAGATTACACAGAGAAATTGTCAAGTTATTCTCAATGCTTTAAAGATTTTGGACACAGGAAATTTGAAATACACTTTTCAACTCTTACACCTGTTCTCCATAGGTTTCTTTGCAACACTGTTCTCTGGGTGACAGCCAACCCCTTCAGGATTTCTGAGCATCTGATGCTAGACAGCTGCTGGCATAAAAATGAATAAAATCTCTGATATACTGTATCTCCAGATTCTCTTGGGGTACCCATGCTAAAACAAAGCTGCTAAAATTGCTATTGGTAGGATTGCTAATCTGATTAGATTATGAAACCTGTTAAGTTTCCTAGTGGAGGACAAATAGTTGACTTCTATTATTTATTGTTACCTTTCTTCTCCTTACGCAGAAAATGAAGAGTTTGGCCCAGAGACGACAGTCGGCACCCTCTTTTATGATTAGCAAAGCACTTAACAAAACCAGAACACTGTCCAGGTAAATCTGCCTGATAAAATACTGCATTGTTTTGAAATTTAACAATCGCATGTAAGGATTAAAAATGATACTTATGTTAAAAATCACCCACTGCTGTTCATAACAAAATGTGATCGTATTACTTTGATAATGAAACTTGGACCAGTTCAGTACATTCATTATAATTTTACTACCTTGTTGAAACAGGGAAAAATGCTGAAAAGCCCATGGTCAGAGATTAGAAGGTGATTCCGCATGGCAGAATTGGCATTTCTGTGCATAGCCTGATTCACATATAATTTCTTCTGATAGTGCACATGTTTTTCATTAATATATCTCCATATATCAAAGTGTTTTAATTGGATTTCTTGGATCGGCAATGCAGAAGAGGTCTGTTTTGAACTATCTGTTCTCAAACTTCTCTGTGAGGTTCTATGAATCTGATTAACATTTGGCAGGATCAGATGTACCTTCATTTCCAAGAAACTTTTTGAGAATGAATTTTTGAAATGCCTTTCTTTGACAACTAGGCAGCACTTTCAGGGCCTGAAATGTGCTCTGATATGATATCATTGTGGTATGTGCAAGATAAGGTGGAGATGTTGTTCATGTCACTCAGTGTTTCAGTTTGAGGGCTTGCCAGAGACTGATTGTTGATGTAGTGACTGAAGAATCTATAAAGCAGTAACTCAGTTAAAAAAATCATGAAAATCTGATAGATAACTACCATCTACTTATCCTTGAAAGGGAGTGGTATGGATAAACATGGCTGCATGGCCAGCCTATGACTAAAGATACTGAACTCTGTAATAATGCTTGTGGAACGGCTACATTCATTGCAGTCAATATACTTCGAAATATGGCTGCTAGGGGAATTAAGCAAGAGTGCCAAAATGTTGCTCTGTAGCATTTCATAAACTTCACTTGGAAATTGGCTTTGGAAATAGACTGGAAGAGAGAGGCAGCAGGAAGCTGCTACAAATCTTGATCTCCATGAAGAATCAGAAAGTGTTTGGCCTTACTCTTCTAGTTGCTCTAAGTCACCTTTGAACATCCTGAGGTTTTAAAAGGCACTAAAAATGCAAGTTCTTAATTTCTATCTTCAATATTCTAAGGGCACAAGAGGCTCCAACAGCCATTTGTATACGCCTGTCATGACATTGTAGAACGAAGTATCGCATCTTTTAACTGTAGCTTGGATTAGGGGATTTGAAAAGTATTTCCTGCTCTGCTTCATAGCTAAAGAAGTGTCATTATGCAGTACAATATATGAAATTGCACATTATTAACTAAATGTGGTCAAAGTGACCATTGTATTATGTTAAAAAGCTAATCATTGGGGAGCAAGTGCTGAATCCAGACTCTGCCAAAACTCCAGTTAGGAAAAGCTACTCAATTTCCACGGATATTCCTGAAAAATTTGGGTGAGAAACCACTGCTTCTAGAATTTAGGAGGTGACATTGAAGTTTAAGTGGACAGAATGAAAGTAAACATAACACAGACAGCACCAGAACCAAGAGCATATATCAATCAGAAAGGAAAGACGGACTCAGTTTTCCTGAAAAAGAAAGTTGATTATTGGCATAGTAGATTTCTTTAAAACTATGGTTTAAAATTAAGGTTTTGAGAGAGCAGGTACCAAAAAGTGCTTCCACTTACAGAGACTATAAGATAGTCACAAAGAAATCAACCAGTGAATACAGAAATACCTGCTTCAACAAGGAGACGATGTCACAATGTTTTGAGAACTCTGCTATATTAACCTTTAAGAGAAGACAGGAGCCCTTTAAAAACTGCTGCACCTGAATTATCTCCTTCCTCCAGGTGTGCAGAGTTCCACATGTATTAAATGGACTAACTGTGCTTTGTACCATAAAGAATGCTCAGAAAATTCTCATTTGTAATTCAATGGCCACACAGTTGGGCACATGATACTTACTGCATTATTTTACAGTAATATATGGTCAAGAAACTCTGGTTTATTCTGTCGAGATATGCTTCCTAAAACAAAGAATGACGTGTGTTCATAAGAAATGTACAAAGGAGGAATTTTTTTTCTGTAGTGTTCACTTCTACAGCAAATCGCCTTCTCCAGAGAGAGTGCCTGGCTTCCCGTTGATGAATGAAAATTCATTGGCTGTACAGGTTTCATTTTGCAAGCTTTATAGCTTGCTGATGAGATTCTACCCTTACAGCAAGCAGGTAACTTTACATGAGATTGATGTTGTATACTGAAAGCATTAGTCTGAAAACGAAGCAGTGAATTTATGAAACATTCCTCTGGCATTAATGTTAATCTGAATATTTTTGCCAAAGTAAATGAAACTTGAATGTCATCTAAATTCTGGAAGCGGTGGTTTCCCACCCAAATTTTTCCGGAATCTCCATGGAAGTTGAGTATCTTTTCCTAACTAACGTTTTGGCAGACTCTGGGTTCCACCTATTTTCACCTTGGTTCCCTAATTATCATTTTTTGAACCAGTGACTTGACTGATTTTCTCTGGTGCTGCTCCTTCTGAATAGCACCTTGGAATGGCTGACTGCTGAAAGCATTCTTAGCTTGGAGGAAATTCTTGACTTTGTTTGGCAAACAACAGCAAGAGATTTAACTAGATCCATACACTCCAGTAGATATTATTATTATTATTAACTTAACTACTGAGTGTCAACTGAGGTGGTTCATGGCAACAAGGCAACAGAACCATTTAGTATTTGAAAATGCTGATTACTGCTAAAACATAGCATGGTAGCATACACTATATCTAAAATTATAGCAAGTGTCTCACTGGGTTTTAACACTGGAGGGAATACATGGCCTGCTGACATTCACTGACCTTTTGACTGTAGGCAATCCTGGCAATAGAATGAATTTGAAATTTGAGAGCAACGTTTGATTGAAGTACTTAATAACAGATGCCCGAAGAAGGTTTTTAACCTTTTTTTGCAAAAATATTATTCTTCAAAATACTGTCCTTAACATTTCATCTAATGTTTGAGTTTGAGTTATTTGTGTGAATAATACAAGCTCAAGCCTTTTGTTCACAAATATAAAAGCAAATAATAAAAATGTTTATAATTATATAATGTGGAAAGGGGGTCTAATGTAAATATAGGTCCCTTGGAAAATGAGAAAGGGGAATTTATATCGGGTTATGTGGGAATGGCTAAGGCTACTTTGCGTTGGTCTTCATAATAGAGGACCCGTCTCCCATACCAAAAGAAGCTGTTGTAGATGTGATGGGAGGTGAGAACCTCAATGCAATCACTGTCACTAAAAGATAGTGATAAGCAACCTAGTGGACCTGAGGGTAGACAATCCTCTGATGCTGATAGGGTGCATCCCAAAGTACTGGAGAAAATGGCAGAAGTTATAACACTTGCTTTTGTCATAATTTATCAAAATTCTCTGGACTTTGGGCAGGCCCCAGAGGATTGGAAGATAACCAAATGTCACACCGCTGTTTAAGAAAGGATGTAGGCAAAATACAGGCAACTATAGTACAGTTAGCTTAAATCTGTGGTTGGAAAAATGCTTGAAGCTATCATTAAGGAAGAATTTGCAAGGTATCTGGATAGAGGTGGTGCCATCAGGCAGACGTGGTATGGATTCAATGAAGTTCTGTGTATAACAAATAATATTAAATCATTGGAAAGAGATGAAATAGGATTGGAAGGTGTAGCATCTCTATGGGTTGAGTTAAGCAATGACAAGGGTAAAAGGACCCTAATGGCAGTTGTATACAGGCCTCCAAACAGCAGCCAGGATGTGGATTACAAATTACAGCAGGAGATAGAAAAGGCGTGTCAGAAAGGCAATGTCATGATAATCGTTGGGGATTTTAACATGAAAGTGGATTGGGAAAACCAGGTTATTACTGGACCTCAAGACAGAGAATTTGTAGAATGTCTAAGGGATGGCTTTTTAGAACAGTTTGTTGTTGAGCCTACTAGGGGATCGGCTGTGCCAGGTTGGGTGTTAAGCAATGATTCGGAGATGATAAGAGAGTTTAAGGTTAAGGAACCCTCAGGGAACAGTGATCACAATATGACTGAGTTCACATTAAAATTTGAGAGGGAAAAAATAAAATCCAATGTGTCGGTATTTCAGTGGAATAAAGAAAATTACAATGGCATGAGAGGGGAACGGCCGAAGTTGACTGGAAAGGGACATGAGCAAGAAGGACAGCAGAACAGTAATGGCTGGAGTTTCTGTGAAAAATGAGGGAAGTGCAAGACAGATATATTCCAAATAAGAAGAAATTTTCAAAGGGAAGAAGGACACTATCGTGGCTGACAAGTGAAGTCTGAGCCAAAGTAAAAGCAAAAGAGAGGGCATACAAGGAACCCAGAGCTAGTGGGAAGATAGAGGATTGGGGAGCTTTTAAAAACTTGCAGAAGGAAAGTAAGAAGGTCATTAGGAAGGAAAAGGTGAATTATTGGAGGAAGCTGACGACTAATATCAAAGAAGATACTAAAAGCTTTTTTAAGTATATAAGGGGTAAAAGGGAGTTGAGGGTAGATATAGGACCAATACAAAATGACACTGGAGATATTGTAATGAGAGATGCAGAGATGGCAGAGGAACTGAATGCATATTTTGCATCAGTCTTCACAGTGGAAGATGTCTGCAGTATACTGGACATTCAAGAGTGTCAGGGAAGTGAAGTTTGTGAGTGAAAATTATGACTGAGAAGGTGCTCAGGAAGCTTAATGGTCTGAGGGTGGATAAATCTCCTGGACCTGATGGAATGCACCCTCAGGTTCTGAAGGAAGTAGTTGGAGAGATTGCAGAGGTATTAACAATGCTCTTTCAAGAATTGACATATTCTGGCATTGTACCGGATGACTGAAAAATTGCAGATGTTACTCCACTATTTAAGAAGGGTGGGAGGCATCAGAAAGGAAACTATGTATAGACCTGTTAGCCTGAGATCAGTGTTTGGGAAGTTGTTGGAATTGATTGTTAGAGATGAGAATACAGAGTACCTGGAGGCACATGACAAGATAGGCCAAAGCCAGTGTGGTTTCCTGAAAGGAAAATCCTGCCTGACAAACCTACTGCAATTCTTTGAGAAAATTATAAGCAGGGTAGACAAAGGAGATGCAGTAGACATGGTTTACTTAGATTTTCAGAAGGCCTTTGACAAGGTGCCACACATGAGGCTGCTTAGCAAGATAAGAGCTCATGGAATTACAGGAAAGTTACTAGCATGGATGGAGCATTGACTGGTTGGCAGAAAACAGAGAGTGGGAATAAAGGGATCCTATTCTGGCTGGCTGCTGGTTACCAGTGGAGTTCCACAGGAGTCACTGTTGGGAATGCTGCTTTTTATGATGTATGTCAATGATTTGGACTGCAGTATTAATGGATTTGTGGCTAAATTTGCTGATAATACAAAGATAGGTGGAAGAACGGGAAGTGTTGAGGAAACAGAGAGCCTGCAGAGAGACTTAGATAGTTTTGAGGAATGGGCAAAGAAGTGGCAAATGAAATAAAATGTTGGAAAGTGTATGGTCATGCACTTTGGTGGAAGAAATAAACGGGCAGACTATAATTTAGATGGGGAGAGAATTTAAAATGTAGAGATGCAAAGGGACTTGGGAGTCCTTGTGCGCAATATCCTAAAGGTTAACCTCCAGGTTGAGTCAGTTGTGAAGAAAGCGAATGCAAAGTTGGCATTCATTTCTAGAGGTATAGAATATAAGAGTAGGGATGTGATGTTGGGGCTCTATAAGGCACTCGTGAGACCATGCCCGAAGAATTGTGTGCAGTTTTGGACTCCTTATTTTAGAAAGGATATACTGACATTGAAGAGGGTTCAGAGAAGATTCATGAGAATGATTCCAGGAATGAAAGGGTTGCCGTATGAGGAACGTTTGGCAGCTCATCGGCTGTATTCCCTGGAGTTCAGGAGAATGAGGGGGGATTCATAGAAACATTCCAAATGTTAAAAGGCCTGAACAGATCAGATATGTTAACATTATTTCCCATGTAGGGGATTCTGGGACAAGAGGGCACGACTTCAGGATTGAAGGACGTCCATTTAGAACTGAGATGCGGAGAAATTATTTTAGTCAGAGGGTGGTAAATCTGTGGAATTTGTTGCCACGAGTGGGTGTATTTAAGGCAGAGATAGATAGGTTCTTGATAGGCCAGGGCATCAAAGGATATGGGGAGAAGGCAGGGGAGTGGGGATGACTGGAAGAATTGGATCAGTCCATGACAAAATGGTGGAGTAGACTCGATGGTCCGAAAGGCCAACTTCTGCTCCTATATGTTATGGTCTTATGTTAGCTAGCAGTCATTCCTCTGTGAGATCACCCCGTCACAAAACTGGATCAAGCCCTCCTGCTTTTGATCCCCATGAACATGCCGAGTGTTTCCCAGCATTGAGTGTGCTCCCAATGATGTTGATTGCTGTGGATGGACGTTCCAGGCCTATACCCATCTGATGCAAGATGGACCCTAACACTCTCACAATGGTCACCAGGAACACACAACCTTATAATCTTGCTTTAGTTGTCATTGAAGTAACCCTTCACTGATGTTAGCGCACAGCTCAAGACAGCTTCAGAACTGCTTGATCTGCTCTCCTAACACGCACTGAGCACTTAAACCTGAAAGGTTGGCCTGTTGCTGAGCTGTCAGTCAGTGGGCACTTTGCTGACAGCATCCATTATGAAGGCTTCTGGAAAGGCAAGTCTTGTCACAATGGGATGATTGTCCTTGGTTTGGGAAACAGAGGCAACTCACCGATAGACAATCTGTTCATATGCCTGTAATGTATAAGGCTGTAATTACAGGCACATGACATTCTGGTGATAGTTCCTTGCCTGCTCCTACATCTTATGGTCTAAGTTCAGGCAGCATCTATGGAAAGAGTCGGCATTTTGTACTGAGAGCCTTCATCAGGATCTGGAATTCCAGCATCTGCAGAATCTCTTGTGTTTATGAAGGGCAATACTGTTTCACAAACTTGCTGGTGGAAGTCTGAGATATAATGAGACAGTGGACTGAGGGGAATAGGTGGATACTGTGTACTTGTACTTCCAGAAGGTGCTCCTTAAGGTACCACATAAGAGAGGTGTCAGTAAGATAAGGATGCGTGGAATTTGGGGTAATATAGCAGCATATATAGAGGACTGGTTATGAGAGTTGGGATAAATTATTCACAATATAGATTAATGACTTGGAACAGCAGACCAGCTGCAGGATATCTAAGTTTGCTGATGACACTAAGCTGAGTGAAAAAGCAATCCGTGCAGATGATGTGGTTTAAATGAGTGGGCAAGGGTCTTGGTACAACATTGTTAAATACAAGGTCGTCACTTAGAAGGAAAAATAGAAGATCAGTTTATGATCTAAATGGTGAAATATTGCACCATGTTGTTGTGCAGAGGAACTTGGGAGCGCTTGCACATAAATTCCAAAAGGCTGGTTTGCAGTTGCAACAGGTTATTAAGAAGGCAAGTAGAATGTTGGCCTTCATTGCTAAAGGAATTGAATTTAAGAGCAGAGAGGTTATGCTGCAACTCTACAGGGTACTGGTGAGGCTGCACCTGGAGTATTGCATGCAGTTCTCATCTCCCTACTTAAGGAAAGAAGTACTGGCTTTGGAGATGGTCCAGGAGGGGTTCGCTAGGCTGATTCTGGAGATGAGGTGATAGCCTATGAGGAGAGATGGAGTCACCTGGGGCTATACTCACTGGAATATAACTTCAGAAAGGAATGTTATAGGAACATATAAAATTATGAAAGGGGTAGATAACATAGAGGCAGAAAAGTTGTTTACACTTGTAAGTGAGTCTAGAACTCAGGGACATAGCCTCAAGATTCAGGGGAGTAGATTTAGGATGGAGAAGTGGAGAAATGGCTTTTCCCAGAGAGTAGTGAATCTATGGAATTCTCTGCCTAGGGAAGCAGTAGAGGTTACCTCATTAAATATAGTTAAGGCACAGTTAGATAGATGTTTGCATAACAGGGAAATTAAAGGTTACGGGGGAAAGGTAGACAGATGGAGCTGAGTCCACAGTCAGATCCACCATGATCTTATTGAGTAGTGGCTCAGGCTTGATAGGCCAGATGGCCTACTCTTGCTCCTATTTCTTATGTTCTGATGTTCTTATGTTCCTCTTTTCTCTCTTTCTTTCTTTCTTTCTCTCTCTCTCTCTCTCTCTCTCTCTCTCTTCTCTCTCTCCCTCTCCTCTCTTGCAGTGACATGGTACACTTCCACAAGAACCAGCTCCCCTGCAGAAATATTTTTCGTATTTATTGTGCAATTTGAGGGTTAAGATGCCATCTGACAGCAGCAAAAATCTTGGTCAAACCTGATTGTCCACAGTTCCAGAATCTGCTGTTTTAGTTTTGGTTTTTAAATTTACAGGCTTTTCAAAGTTGTAAGCTCATATCATGGAATCAATACATCCAGAACCATGTTATCTTATGCCCGTGAGATAATACAGAATGAGCTCTGAATCTGAAAAGGATGGGTTTGTGAATATAAGTTACAAAAGACAATTTACTGGAAAAATAATAAAAGAGTATTATAGTCAAGAAGTCATTGGTATTCTATATGGGAATGATGGAACTTTGTTCAGTGTAGTCTTGAACTTACCTTTTCAAATGAATACTAAGTTTGATTAGAAAAACTCGTAATTGTCAGTTTTATAACTTTTCTTCTCCTGTTGCCATAAATGTCAAGTTTCTTATTAAAAATGTATCTTATTTTTCTTACAGTGGTTTTAACTACTTGTCACAGCAGTTTTAACCTTGTCTTGCAAGATTTGTTTATGTATAAACCAAACTCCATGGTTTAACTTTATCAAAAGTGACTTTTTTACTCTTTGAATGTTCGCTCCCAGTGTAAGGCTTGGAATATTTGTGCACAAGGCTGGTCAGTTTAGTAATATTTATTTTAAAAATTGATTCATGTTTCTTACAGATCCCACTGGCAACATTTTTCTCCAGCTTGCTTTATTAACTAATCTCTGAATATATTCCACATGAAAACTATATTTTCTTCGGATTCTTATGTGCAATTACATTAAGATTTAATTCACTTTTAACTTCTATATTATTTTGAAAGGATATAAATGGTTAAAATATAGCATCTATATTATTTTGAAAGAAAATAGTAAATGGAACAAGCTAATAACTTCACACATATTGGTTATGGACTGCAAAGTGTCATTTAGAATTTAGAAATAAAAGAGACGCAGAACTAAAGCCAAGCATATTGACTTCAGTTATCTCTTTTTAGAATTAGGTATCACTTAAAACTTTTCCTGCTCGCTGCACCTCATGTTGTGACACTGGGTAAAACATGGTCATATTCTTACTTGGCTGTGCTATTTCGTTCTGTGTTCCCCTCCTCCTCAGTTCCTTTCTCTTCCCTTTCTTTCATGGAACAGTTAGCATAGTACAGATTAACATAGTACATATTACAGCACAGTACAGGCCCTTTGGCCCATGACGTTGTGCCAAACTTTTAAACTACTCTGAGATGAATCTAACCACTCCCTTCCATATGGCCCTCCATTTTTCTTTCATCTGTGTGCCTATCTAAGAGTTTCTTAAATGCCCTTAATATACGTGCCGTCACCACTACCCCCTGACAGTGCATTTCATGCTGTGGGTAAAAAAACCTACCTCTGACATCCCACCCCCCCCACACACTTTTCTCCAATCACCTTAAAATCACATCCCCTTGTATTAGCCATTACTGCCCTGGAATAAAGGTCTCTTGTTATTCACTCTACCTATGCATTTTATCATCTTATATACCTCTAATAAGTCACCTTCGTTCCAGCTCAGTCAGCCTATCTTCATAAGACACGCTCTCTAATCTAGGCAGCATCCTGGTAAATCTCCACTCCACCCTCTCTAAAAATTCCACACCATTTCTATAATGAGGTGCCCAGAACTGAATACAATACTACAAGTGTGAACTAACTAGAGATTTATAGAGCTGCAACATTATCTGAAAGGACTTGAACTCAATCCCCTGAATAATGAATGCTAATATACTACACACCTTCTTAACCACACTATCAGCATGCATGGCAGCTTCTATAGACATGCACTCCTAGATCCCTCTGCTCCTCTACACTGCTGGGAATCCTGCCATTAACTCTGAACACTGCATTCAAGTTTGACTTTCCAAAGTGTATCACTTCACACTTTTCTGAATTGGACTCCATCTGCCACCTCTCAGCTCGGCTGGATAGAGTGGATGTGGAGAGAATGTTTCCTGCAGTGGAGGAGTCTAGGACCAGAGTGCACTGGTTCAGAGTAGAGGGGCATCCATTTAGAACAGGGATGAGGAGGTGCCAGAGGGTGGTGAATCTGTGGAATTCATTGCCACAGACGGCAATTTGAAGTACATTTAAAGTGGAGGTTGATAGGTTGTTAAATAGTCAGGGCAACAAGGATTACAGGAAAAAGGCAAGAGAATGAGGTTGAAAGGGTATAACAAGTTAGCCATGCTGGATTGCCAGAGCAGAAGCAATGGGCTGAATGGCCTAATTCTGCTCCTATGTCTTATGGTGTTATGGCCTCTGCATCCTAACAATGTCCTGTTGTAATGAATTACAATCTTCCACAACCCCACCAATCTTCATGTCATCTGCAAACTTACTGAAGCATCCTTCCCCTTCCTTGTCCAAGTCATTTATCAAACTCAGAGAGAGCAGGAGTCCCAGAACACATCTGTGCTGTCATTGATCATCAACCTCCAGGCAATATTTGCTACACCCTCTGCGTTCTGTCAGCATGCTGATTCTGAATCCATACAGCCTTGTTTCCCTGGATCCCATGCCTCTTGACTTTCTGAATGAGCCTACCATGGGAACCTTGTATAATGCCTTTCATAATATACCATGTCCACTGCTTTACATTCATCGATTTACTTCCTCAAAAAAATCAATCAGGCTTGTGAAGCATGACTGCCCTGCACAAAACAGACTATGCTTCTCCAAATGGCTGTAAATCCTATCTCTAAGAATTCTCTCCAATATTTTGTCCACCACTGATATACTGTAAATCTCACTGTTCCATAATTCCAAGGATTACGCCTGTCACCTTTCTTGAACATTCGTCACCTCCAATCTCCTCATACTACTCCTGTGACCAGTGAGAATGCAAAGATCATCACTAAAGGTGCAGCGATCTCTTCCTCCACTTTCCATAGTAATTTGGGATATATCCCATCTGGCACTGGAACTCAACCTATCGCAATGCTTTTCAAAAAAACCTAGCACATCCTCTTTCTTAGCGTTGACATGTTCCAGCATATGACCCTGCTTTACATTGTCCTCACATTCACAAAGGTCCCTCTCACTGGTGAATACTTAAGCAAAGCATTCATTAAGGAACTCCTCTACCTTGTCCGACTCTTTTTCCCTGATCAGTCCTACTCTTATTCTAGTCATCCTCCTGTTCTTCATGTATGTGTAGAAGGCATTGGGGTTTTCCTTAATCCCACTTGCCAAGGCCTTCTCATATCCCCTTCTATATCTATTTACTCAATTCTTAAGGTCCTTCCTGACTACCCTGCAACTCTCCTCAGCCCTCTCTGCTCCCTTCTTTTTATGCCATAAGTGTGTTTCTTTCTTCCTCTTGACTAAAAGTTCCATATCTCTTGCCATTCATGGTTCATTCAGTATTGTTGTTGATATCTCTTTGTCCTCGCTTGTGCATTCTTCAAGTTGGTCATTCCCTTTGGGAAGGAGTTGACGGATGATATGGGGTAATGTTGAGAATGGGGTGCCAGCAGTGACTGATGGCTGAAGGAAGTTATGAAGTTATGGCCCTCAGATGCTGTCCTGCCCTTCTTTTCAGAACTGCATTGTTTCAATCATAGAACATAGAAATCTACAGCACATTACAGGCCCTTCGGCCCACAATGTTGTGACGACCATGTAATTTACTCTAGAAACTGCCTAGAATTACCCTACCGCACAGCTCTCTATTTCTCTAAGCTCCATGTACATATCTAAGAGTCTCTTAAAAGACCCTGTTGTATCCACCTCCACCACTATCACTGGCAGTGCATTCCATGCACCCACCACTCTGTGTGTGAAAGACTTACCTCTGAAATCCCCTTGGTACCTACTTCCAAGCACCTTAAAACTATGTCCCCTCATGTTAACCATTTCAGCCCAGGGAAAAAGCCTCTGACTATCCATACGATCAATGCCTCTCATCACCTTATACACCTCTGTCAGGTCACCTCTCATCTTCCATTGCTCCAAGGAAAAAAGACCAAGTTCACTCAACCTATTCTCATAAGGCACACTCCCCAATCCAGGCAACACCCTTGTAAACCTCCTCTGCACTCTCTCTATAGTATCCACATCCTTCCTGTAGTGAGGTGACCAGAACTGAACACAATACTACAAGTGGGGTCTGGCCAAGGTCTTATATAGCTGTAACATTACCTCACAGCTCTTGAACTCAAACTTTAAACTTTTAATCAAATCCTTTAGCTATTTCTACTTACTTTTTAATAAAATATAGAAAATGCTATAAATATTCACCCGGCCAGCAGGAGCTATCTCTACTCTTCAAGACTGCTTTGAGCTCACTGACTGGCACATGTTCAGGGAGGCTGCAACCGATGGCAACTCTACCAACTTAGAGGAGTACACGGCATCAGTGACTAGCTACATCAGCAAGTGCATCGATGACGTCACTGTGGCTAAGACCATCACTACACGCGCTAACCAGAAGCCATGGATGACCGCGGAGGTGCATGTGCTGCTGAGGACCCATGACTCTGCCTTCAGAGCAGGTGACAAGGCATCCTTAACAACAGAGAGGACCAAACTGTCCCAGGCCATCAGAAAGGCAAAGCGTGCACATGCCCAGCGAATCCACAGCCACTTCCAGGACAGCAGCGATACAAGGCGCATGTGGAAGGGCATTCAGGACATCACCAACTACAGGACAACATCACCTGGCTATGTGGGTGATGCCTCCCTCCCAGATGCGCTGAACAACTTCTACGCTCGTTTTGAGGCGGAAAATGACGTGACGGTGAGGAAGACCACCCCTTCTCCAAATGACCAGGTACTGTGTCTTACCGTGGCCGATGTGAAGAGAACCCTGTGCAGGGTCAACCCACGGAAGGCTGCTGGACCAGACAATATTCCTGGCAGAGTGCTTAGAGGATGTGCAGACCAGCTAGCTGAGATTCTCACTGACATCTTCAACATCTCCCTGAGCAGCGCCATCATTCCTACGTGCTTCAAGGCCACCACCATCATCCCCATGCCGAAGGAATTTTCAGTGTCCTGCCTCAATGACTACCGTCCTGTTGCTCTCACATCCATCATCATGAAGTGTTTTGAGAGGCTCATCATGAGGCACATCAAGACCCTGCTGCCCCCTCACTGGAACCCCTGCAGTTCGCGTACCATCCCAACCGTTTAACATTGCTATCACCCTCCACCTGGCCATAACTCACCTGGACAAAAATGACACGTACGTTTGAATGCTGTTCATAGACTTCAGTTCAGCATTCAACACAATCATTCTTCAGAAACTGATTGGAAAGCTGAGCCTACTGGGCCTGAACACCTCCATCTGCAGCTGGATCCTAGACTTCCTGACTGGGAGACCTCAGTCAGTCCGGATTGGAAGCAACATCTCCAACACCATCACAATGAGCACGGGGGCTCCCCAGGGCTGTGTGCTCAGTCCACTGCTGTTCACTCTACCGACCCATGGCTGTGCTGCAACACACAACTCGAACCACATCAAGTTCGCCAACGACGCGACCGTGGTGGGTCTCATCAGCAAGAACGATGAGTCAGCATACAGAGAGGAGGTGCAGCGGCTAACGGACTGGTGCAGAGCCAACAACCTGTCTCTGAATGTGAACAAAACGAAAGAGATAGTTGTTGACTTCAGCAGGACACGAAGCCACCACTCTCCGCCGAACATCGACGACTCCTCCGTAGAGATCGTTAAGAGCACCAAATTTCTTGGTGTTCACCTGGCGGAGAATCTCACCTGGTTCCTCAACACCAGCTCCATAGCAAAGGAAGCCCAGCAGCGTCTCTATTTTCTGCGAAGGCTGAGAAAAGTCCATCTCCCACCCCCCATCCCCACCACATTCTACAGAGGTTGTACTGAGAGCATCCTGAGCAGCTGCATCACTGCCTGGTTCGGAAATTCCACCATCTCGGATCGCAAGACCCTGAACCGGATAGTGAAGTCAGCTGAGAAGATCATTGGGGTCTCTCTTCTTGCCATTACAGATATTTACACCACATGCTGCATCCGTAAAGCAAACAGCATTGTGAAGGACCCCACGCACCCCTCATACAAACTCTTCTCCCTCCTGCCATCTGGCAAAAGGCACCAGAGCATTCAGGCTCTCACGACCTGACTACGTAACAGTTTCTTCCCCCAAGCCATCAGACTCCTCAATACCCAGAGCCTGGACTGACACCAACCTACTGTCCTCTACTGTGCCTATTGTCTTGTTTATTATTTATTGTAATGCCTGCACTGTTTTGTGCACTTTATGCAGTCCTGGGTAGGTCTGTAGTCTAGTGTAGTTTTTGTATTGTTTCATGTAGCACTATGGTCCTGAAAAACGTCTCGTTTTTACTGTGTACTGTACCAGCAGTTATGGTCGAAATGACAATAAAAAGTGACTTGACTTGCCTTGAAGTCAGGCAGCATCCATGGAGAGAGAAACAACATCAAAATTTCAGGAGAATAACTCTTCATTAGAAAAGTGAGAAAATCAACATATTTTAAGATGCAGAAGGCTGAAGGTGAAGAAAGCAGAGGGTGTAATTGGCGACAGACAAAAGTTGCCGAAGTAACCATTAATTTATATATCAGCTGATAAAGGAGAGGGGAGGGAACGTCGACTCAGACCATGAGAGGCCTGTGTTGGGCATTTTCATGCCTTACAAGGCGCAGATTGGAAGTCTGTGTGGGGCACCACCCCTCACACAGACTAAAGCAATGTGTGATTAAGTGCCTTGCTCAAGGGCACAAACACGCTGCCACAGCTGAGGCTCGAATTAGCGACCTTGAGGTAACTAGACAAACGCCTTAAAAGCAAATTGAAGTTGAAGTATCCAGCAGCATTTCCAGAGAAAAGTAAACACTAGAGCAACACACATATACAATACTGGAGGAAATCAGCATGCCGGGCAGCATCTATGGAGGGGAATAAACAGCCCTAATTTAAAACAATATGAGTTACCTGAATTCATTGAATTCAGTATTGAGTCCTGAGGATTGCAACGTAACCAGACAGAGATGAGATGGAATTCTTCAAGCTTATATTGGGAATTATTGGAATGTTGTAGAAGGCTGAAAACAAAGAAGTCACACATTGCGACTGGAATGAGAATTAAAATGATAGGTGACTGGATGCTCAAAGTCACCTTTGGGCATGTTCTGTAAAGTGATCACTCAAACTAAATTTGTTTTCTACAATATAGAATGCTATAATAAGTAATGAATGGAATATGCAAAATGAGAAAGGAAGGTTCCTGAGAAACTTGGGTATTGATGGCAAGGGACAGTAGACTAATGGTTAAAAAAAACACATGAGTGAAGTGAGATACAAACAACTAGTGATGCTAGAAGAGCAAATGTATAAACTACTGGAAAAAAACTCAGTGGTTGAGCATCATCTGTGGGGGAAAAGGGATTGTCAGCATTTCAGACCAAGGGCTTGTATCAGGACTGAGAATGTAGAGGGAAGATAGCTAGTATATTGAATTGAGAGGGAGGGGTGAGGGAGTGGTAGGTGATAGGTGGAAACTAAGAAAAGAAGGAAAATAGGCAGATGGAGTGAGAATTGAAGTAATAGTCCACCCTTGGATCTGTTCTGCAAGGTGAACACCCTAACTGAATGTTTTTGGCCTGGGAGTTAGATGCTAAGCTGATGAAACATTTGAATTTCTTGAGCAAGTAACAGTCCAATACGATCACCAACATAGTGGAAGAAGTGTTTTCTTGAGGAATGTTTGAAGGATTGGACCAAAGAGACTGGTGTAACTTTGTAAATTTTCCCACTCCATACTACTACTACGTTGACTCAGGCCTAGGGAGCTGGCGTCGGTCACGATGACGGACTCTCCACTTCTCCCTGTCCCTCATCAGTGTGTTCAGTTCATCTACATTAGCCACGCTGCTGTCTTCTAAGAGTGTGTTGACCATAGTCTTGGGAGGGGGCCCAGGGTTCATCCTCCCATGCTTGGGCTCCCATATGATGACTAGGCTGGCAGGTAGCTCAGGGTGGCATAGACAGTGCTCCGCTAGTTGCAGTCTTCTTGCCTCGATTTTAGTGGTGAGCCTCGGTAGTTCGACATAAAGCTTGATGTTCGTCATGTGCTGTTGCCAACTCACGTCAAGAGCCATCCGGAGCATTCGTGTATAGCAACCATCTAGAGACTTCCACAAAGTCTTGGTGAGTGTCCGCGTCTCGCATCCGTACGTGAGAATGGACTCTGCTATGAAGATCCTCCTTTTAAGCCCTCTGGTCAGGCTTGACTTCCAGATTTCCTTCATGTTGTTCATAGCCCTCCACGCCAGCGCCTTCCGTATCTTTATGTCCTTCTCTGAACTCATCATTCTTGACCCGAGGTACTTGTAGTCAAAGAATTTCTTAATGGTATCATTCTTTACGGTCTTGAGAGTACCTTCGTCACAGTTGAACACTGTCTTTTTAGCATTTAGGTAGTAGTAGTATTTGTTAGCTCCCTCCGACAGGGAGAAAGTGAGTGAGTGGAATGATTGCAGTGTTTTCTCCTTTGTTTTGGATTTTCATCACCTACACTTTTTTGCTCCAATTTTTCATGTTTTTCTGTCCCCCACTGCCAAAATTATACCCAATTCTTTGTCTTTGAATATCTCTATTCAACTTCTGGATTATTCCTTGCTCCTTGATTCACATTCATTCTCACACCCTGTTCCCTTGGTGGGTTCCTAATCTTCAGACTGTTTGCATCCTCTCTCTTTTTAACTATCCTTCTGTATCCATTTCTCTCAGAGCTTTGCCTCCATAAATTGAACCAGTCATTCTTTTTCAAAATAAGTCAGCTTAGATTCTAAACTTTAGAATGAGGAAAGAGGTTTCTTCAGTTTTTCTATTTGTTTGTGTCATTCTCCGTATTGTATTCTCTCCATCTGTCTCTGCCAAATAAAAATACAGAGATAATCACCACTCTTTTGCCTTTAATCTCTTGATTTTTAGCCCTTGGAATAGTGGTGAAGAATTTTTTCCTTCATTACTTGACCGTATGTGGCAATTACTTTAATGTGGTAACAGAGTGATTGGCAAGGGTCTATTCCGCAGCCTAATTGTATGTTTTGGGAATGATTTAGAACAATTTTCCACTGAAAAATGAATTATATTTAGTGTTAAGTTTTAATATTACTCTATGGTATAATATGCTGTATTGGAAGAATCGGTTATAAATGTTTTTTTTTGTTTTACCTAGTTAGTGTAAACTAGAAACATTGGGAAATTGTTTCAGTATATTAAAGGCAAGTGTTAATGCAAATAATTGGATTAAAATGAAATTCTATGGCCTTTATTCAATAGTTTCAATGGGTTAATACAAACTGGAGTTAATTCGATTATAGTGATACATTAGAATTATAAGTTATCCCTTAACTTTTCAGTGTACTGTGCTGTTAAATAAATGATCTGACTGCATATTTCACTGCATTACTGATTAACTTCATGTGAAAAATTATATGTATCTCACCAATGACCAACAAGCTTTCATAGTTCTCCTGTGTTTACTGTTTAAGACATCATTGTAAATGTGGACTAATACTTATTCTGCAAAGATAAGACTTGACATTTTGTAAATATTAATGTTTAATGTACAGGAATCATTATTTGGTGCTCGCTATTCAATGTAATGCTTAGTAATTGCACACAGCAAAAGAAAGGATGGTTACTGGAACAAGTCCAGTAGGAGTTTAATGTTTACCTTACTGTTGAAATATTTCTAACCCATTGACAACTAAATTCCATTCGATCTTAGTTGCTCTTAAAATAGGGTTTTATAATGTTTGATTTTCTAACCACCTTGAAAGATTCATCTTGATCCTTCATATCAAGTAATTATTGCTTAAATCTACAATCATTTGTATTTTATTTGACAGGAAGGGTTTAGGATCTTTGAAGTTACCTTGCACCAAATCATTAAGTTTTGAGAATCTAGAGGTTCAAGAGGTTTTCAGAATACTTATTCCAAAATTTCAATTTAGCTTTGGTTTTTTTGAATATTAATTCTTGATTTCACCTAATGAGAGTAAAAGAAATCAACTTCATACTGACAGTTAAGTGAAAAATATGCTTCACTGCCCACTGCAGATTTTATTGTTAGCATGATGATCATTCCAGTTCTAATAGGTGTTCAGTCAAAAACATAAAAACATAACGTATGAACAATGAAAAGGAGCACTTCATATGAGCTTCCTAAATAAGAAAGAAAGAATAACTCCAATAAATAATAAATCTTTCCAGGTTGATTCTTATTTACCAAAGATGTGGTCACTTTGAGCCCTAAGATTCAAGATTCATTTGTCCCCATACATCAAAGTGAAGTGCTTTGTTTTCGTTGACTAACAACATACCCGAGGGTGTCCTGGGAGCATCCCGCAAGTGTCACTACACAATCCGGCATCAATGGAGCATGCTCACAATGCTCAGAGAAACAACACAGAATGCAACAAGCAGCAAAACAACAACAGCAAAGCAAGCCCCATTCCTTCCCCTCACACATTCACATACACAGTCCTTTAACCCCAGGTCAGGCCTCCAGTGATCTCAGGCCTGCAGACACTGGGCTTTGATTTCCTCGGCAGACTTGCAGAGATTTACAGAGACAGCTCCGGCCAACGGGCCTCGATTTCCAGACTTCTGATTTGTCCCTCAGGCCTCAATCCTCAGCATCAATCTGAGGACATTTCCGTCACCGATCTCTAGGCCGAAAACTCCAGTCTCACCAATTTGCAAACCCCAGGGGCCATTAGGGCACGTTCTTAATGCCAGCAGGGAACTCCAACTTCAGAACCCGCTGACAACTAGCTGACCTGGGTGTGGGGGGTGGTGGCGGGGGGCCCTCGACTACTCACTCTCACATCCAACGTCTGACTAAGGATATCCCACATCCACGTCGTTGATCTTTGAACTCAGAGCAACATCTTAGATTTTGGTCTGACTTGCAATCCCCCACTCCCCTGTCCCTAAACCCTAAATGACTCCCCTCTTTGTCTGAAAAAAAACATCCTCATGAACCCAAAAAAACTAATTTTAAAACAAGCTAAAACCGTCTAAATCTGAGTTGCAACTCAACGAAGCTTGCAGCTCAGCGCCATCTTGCATGGCATCTATTCAATAGTCTAATTATTGATTAGATGCCAACTAGTCTATGATACCATGATAGAACTTGCTGTTATTTATCAGTCCAAAGTATTGCAGAACTTATTGATAGGACCTGAGCTAGCACTACATATTTAGATATTATGTGATAAATGGTGCACTAATAGGTTAAACAAAAAGTGGGAGAGGTGTTATAATGTACTTGTTGGAGTGGGGACTTTGGTGCTAAGAAATGAAGCATGAGACACTTTGGACAAGCAGGGTCATTTCAGAGTCTGTCTTATTTCCCATTTTAAACAGTGGTGCCCGGCAAGGCATGATTGATGTGTCATTCTTGATGGGGCTTCATAAGTTAAATCATATGCAACTTTCATCAGATTTTGCATAGGGAAGATACTAGATGAGGGCAAGAGTTGTTCATATGAGTCCAGGAAAAAGAAGCATACTCTGTCAGCTCAAGAACACCTCAGCCAGGCCCCTCCCACTCTTCCTTACATCCCATGAGACTTTTCCTCAGTGTTCTCTAAAAGGCCTTTGATGCTCTGGTTTCCTCCACATTCCAAAGACGTGCTGGTAGGTTAATTGCCTACCTTAAATTTCCCCTGATGGCAAAGGAATCAAATGAAAGTTGTTGGGCGCCTGAGAGAGAATGTCACAAAGGGAGTGAGATTTGATGTGAATGCTCTGCTGGGATAGCCATGGGCATGGTGAGCTGAATTTCTTTCTTGTCTGTCCTAATCAGCAAGTAAATGGGGCAGCCATACCTGGTCTACTCTACTGAATAACTAGAGGAAACAATGCAGGCTGATATCTTGACCAAAACTTGTTTTCTTGACTTGTAGAATCTGGAGGGCCTTCTCAGTAGATGTTTGATGTCATGGGCAGATTAAACTATGCCAGATCCCACTGGAAAAGAGGAAGGTGGCAAACCATGCCTATCTGAATTTCTAAAGCATCTTTCATCTGTGTAGTCTTTCTCACTGGAGCTGAGAGTGCTGCAGGTGCACACAGTTGGCTGCTTGTGGCCTGACTCCACTGTGTGACATTCACCCTATTGATGGACGTTTCACGATAGGCCTCAGGACTTTCACTAATCACAGTGGACAAGGAAAGATTCACTGCTAGGTTTTGCTGTGCTTGGTTTTGTCCTCTGTTGCTTTTCATCTAGTGTAGATCTCCTTAACTATTTGTGAATGATATGGCAAAAGTCTATAGAAAGTTCCAGCAGCACTGAAGCATATTGAGAAAGAAATGAAGCTAAATAACATTAATCAACTGCCTTGCGCTCAACAGTAACTGCCTTCTGCTGGACTGGGCTCTGTCAGGCATGTAGATTTTGTTTTCCAGATGGCCATTTCAGGCTGCATTACGCTACACTTGTTCCGTTTCAGTTCAGCTTTCTACTTTCGTAGCCTACTGTGTTTCAGTTTAGTTTCCATAGTGACAAGGATATGGTTTTGCTTAAATAAACACTCACGATCCCTTGCACCATTTTAGCCATCAGTGACTGGAAAGCCCTTAGGGATGAATTAACTGCAAGTGGTAGCTTGGAAGTGCCAACTCATAGAACCGATATTCACCTGTGTATGGAATGAGCCAAGCTGAAGTATCAAGAGCATTCTGTTCTGTGAATGTATGTACTGAGGCAGTGTATGCTGCTGATTATCAGAGCTTCCCTTTGGGGTTATTTTACATTTCCCAGCACTAATGTGCTTATCTAATCACTGTGTTGGATCTAATTAGAACATTCTGTTGTAACTACTTAGCCCTTCATCTGTAGCTTAATGATACAGGGACTAGACCTCACTGGCCTCACAATCTTAAGTGTCATCTCCACAAGACTCCTTGAATGTACTTGTATGAAATTCTCTCATCAGCTAGCTTGTACACTAGGTGAATCCATGATACCCAATCTTAAGGATTTGGAAATTGCATCTTTGGTCAGGATCTTTAGGTAAACAATATGTTCACTGCCCATTTCCCCTGGTACCTGGGCTTTCATGTCAAATTTATAGCTCTAAATAATCTCTGAATTTAAATGCTCCTTTAAGGTTTTTCATTATGGTATCTCAGATACCTCATCTGCAGCACTTAGTGCTGCTTACTGGTAGAATTTTGGTTCTGGCTCTTCTCTCCTTTTGTTGTATGTGGTCAAATTTCATCTATCGTTCCCCTGCTCAGGTGTCAGTGATATTGTTTGCCTTCAGGACTATTTCCATGTATTGGGTAAGTTGCTGAGTCCTCTCATAACTTTTGAGCTCCCCACCTGACCAACACATTCCCCATCTGCCATGGTCACTAATTTTGGGTGTTCCTCTCGTTATTTTCCTCACTACGGTTTACTCTCCAGCTACTCCTGAACCAGCAGTGACCAAACTCAGTGCCAAAGAACTAGCTGTAAGCTCCTTTGTGTTGTTGCAGGCAAAGGTGATTGCACAGAGGAAAAGCCATCAGCAGAATCGGACGGCACAGCAGCGTAGTAGTTAGCGTAAATGCTATGACAGTGCCAGCGACTTAGGTTCAGTGTCTGAGTACATTCTAGCCATGAACATGTGGGTTTCCTCCAGGTGCTCCTATTTCTTCCCACATTCCTAAGACATAGCTTAATTGGTCACATGAGAGCAATCAGATTGCATGGGTTCATTGGGCTGGAAGGGCCTGTATCTCAAAATAAATATTTCAAAACAAAACCCAAAAAGGAACATACTTCAGTTATTACATAGAAAACATAGAAAAATAGGTGCAGGAGTAGGCCATTCGGCCCATCAAGCCTGCACCGCCATTCAGTATGATCATGGCTGATCATCCACCTCAGAACCCTGTACCAGCCTTCCCTCCATATCCCCTGATCCCTTTAGCCACAAGGGCCATATCTAACTCCCTCTTAAATATAGCCAATGAACTGGCCTCAACTGTTTCCTGTGGCAAAGAATTCCACAGATACACCACTCTCTGTGTGAAGAAGTTTTTTCTAATCTCAGTCCTAAAAGGCTTCCCCTTTATCCTCAAACTGTGACCCCTTGTTCTGGACTTCCCCAACATTGGGAACAATCTTCCTGCATCTAGCCTGTCCAATCCCTGTAGGATTTTATACATTTCAATAAGATCCCCCCTCAATCTTTTAAATTCCAGAGAGTATAACCCTAGTCGATCCAGTCTTTCATCATATGAAAGTCCTGCCAACCCAGGACTCCCTCTATGGCAAGAATGTCTTTCCTCAGATTAGGGGACCAAAACTGCACACAATACTCCAGGTGTGGTCTCACCAAGGCCTTGTACAACTGCAGTAGTACCTCCCTGCTCCTGTACTCGAATCCCCTTTCTATGAATGCCAGCATACCATTCGCCTTTTTCACTGCCTGCTGTACCTGCATGCCCACTTTCAATGACTGGTGTATAATGACACCCAGGTCTCGTAGCACCTCTCCTTTTCCTAATTGGCCACCATTCAGATAATAATCTGTTTTCCTGTTTTTGCCACCAAAGTGGATAACCTCACATTTATCCACATTAAATTGCATCTGCCATGAATTTGCCCACTCACCTAACATATCCAAGTCACCCTGCATCCTCTTAGCATCCTCCTCACAGCTAACACTGCTGCCCAGCTTCGTCTCATCCATAAACTTGGAGATGCTGCATTTAATTCCCTCATCTAAGCCATCAATATATATTAATTTATATTATATATTAATATATATTGATGGCTTAGATGAGGGAATTAAATGTTAATTAAATTTAATATATATTATCCTCAACTAAGCGACAACGTTTGGTACAAACATGTATCCAGGTCATAGCACATAGTATAGTCGGTAAACATAAATACTTTCAGGTCAGATCTGGTGTGGTTCATTGCAAACTAATCTACCGTTACCCCAGTGAAGTGCTTCAGCTCTGTCTTTACAGCATTTTTATAGCATTAGTGTATATAATATTTTTGTATATCCCAAACCGGTTAAAAATAAGTTTTAATATTAGCACTGAATTAGAACAGTTCATTTCCACTAGGAGCTGTTGTCAGTGTCCCAAATTATTACCTATTTTTAGTATATTTGAAGTCAAAAAACTATAATGCAGCATTGCTTTCTCTGGGTATAAAATTAGATAATTATGGCTGTTAAAGTGATGAAACTTTTTCGTGAGTTTGACTCTCAGTTCTTTGGCATTGTTAAAGGAAGTTATAATGGAAAAAATGGGATTATGTCACTGCCACTTAAATATAATGCTGGGTGCTAATTGCTTTCTTATAAAAGAACCATTCAGCTTTACAGTAAGTAGGCAGAATTGAATATAGAAATGAACTTAAAAGGCCTACAAGATTATATCTGAAAAATAAATTCAAAATAATTTTCTTAGCTTAATTTGGGAGTTTTACAACTGAGAATCGCCTTCATATCAATCATTATGTCTCCTAACATAGTGGCTCCAATTTTACCCCTCTGCAATTAGAAATAATTTATCATGTGTTTTCTGGAGAAGAATGCTATAAAAATCTGGATAGATATCATAAGGAGCTTTTCACATTTTCCCAGTAATATGTTCACCCCAGAAGTACAGAGTTTACTGCAATCCTGAAACTATTGGGAGGAGGAGAAGTGCATGTTGAATCGAAGGAAATGCATCAGCTCCAATACTGAGTCAGGCCACATAGAGCAACCTTACCTGTTATCCATCTCTAATGTCAGTTCTGCTGACAAAGGGCTGTGAATGAATGTGCTCCAGGTTTATTCTAAGCCAGTGGAGAATAGCGTAATATTAGTCAATCAGCTATGCACAATGCATGAAGTCACAGATGCAATAATAGCTAAGGATTGGTCAAATTTGAATATTTTATCATATTAGTTAGATGAGGGTTGCCTGGTGATCAGTGACAATTGGTGTTCTGCAGGGGTCTGATCTGGGACCCCTGCTCTTTGTGATTCTTTTTTATATAAATGAATTGAATGAGGAAGTGGAAGGGTGGGTTAGTAAGTATGTCGATGACACGAAGGTTGATGGTGTTGTGGATAGTATAGAAAGTTGTTTATGATTACAACTGGACATTGACAGGATGCAGGGTTGGGCTGAGAAGTGGCAGATAGAGTTCAACCCAGAGAAATGTGAATTGAATACAGGGTTATTGGCAGTGCCGAGGAACAGAGTGATATTGGGGACAATGTCCATAGATCCCTTAAAGATTCTCCAAAATTGATAGGGTGGTTAAGAAGGCATTCGGTGTGTTGGCCTTCATTAGTTGGGGGATTGAGTCCAAAGTAATATTGCAGCTCTATAAAACTCAGGTTAGACTACACCTGGAGTATTGTGTTCAGTTCTGGTCTCTTTATTCTAGGAAAGATGTGGAATCTTTAGAGAGGATGCTGGAGATTTACCAGGATGCAGGCTGGATTAGAGAGCATGTCTTATGAGGATAGGTTGAGTAAGCGAGGGCTTTTCTCCATGGAGCAAAGGAGGATGAGAGGCGACATGATGAAGATATACAAGATAATCAGAGGCATAGAGATAGAGTAGATAACCAGAGACTTTTTCCCAGAGTGGAAATGGCTAATATAAGGGGGCATCATTTTAAGGTGAAAAGTATAGAAAGAAAAGTATAAAGAGGAAAGTAAAGTATAGGGAGGATGTCAGTGGTAAGTTTTTTTTTACAGAGAGTGGTGGGTGTATGGAATGCACTGCCAAGGGGTGGTGGTAGAGGCAGATACTTTAGAGACATTAATAAGACCCGTAGATAGGGTTAGAGGATGGCACAACATTGTGGGCCAAAGGGCCTGTATTGTTCTGTAACATTCTATGTTTTATGAGGGGCTTCAATTGCACTGAATGGCAGCTTTCTCCAATATGGTAGAAGGATGGATTGGATTCCAACAACACCTACGTCAATAGGGACAGATTCCAGTCATTTACATCATTTGAATAACTATCACTTTTTTTATTCTTGGTTTAGGAGGCAATAATCCACATCAACGCTTCAAGAAATACAACCCAGATGTAATTTACAATCTCCCGTTTAATAATGAGGAGGCAGAACTGGGAAATTTGTACACTGTATTACGTATGTGACTGCTCAGTTTCCATGCCAACTATCCTCCTTTGACTTTTCGCATTTCTACTAGTTCATAGAACTATAGAAAGATACAGCACAGCCAGCCCTTTCTGTCCACCTTGCCTGTGCTAAATGAGGTGCCTATCTGTGCTAATTCTATTTGCCTGTGTTAGGCCATATCCTTCTCTGCCATTCCTATCCAAATTTCTGTCCAGTGTAATCATATCTGCCTCCACCTCTAGTGATAGACAGTACACAGTTTAACACAGACTTAGAAGAGATGTTTATAAATGAAAGATGCTACAGTTAAAAGATTGCAGTTCCCCATCTTAAGAAGAAGAAGAATATCTTTATTGTCATTGTTGTGAAGCAATGAAACACAGTTTAGCAGCTCAAAGTTTTGCAGCACGACAAAGAATATATACATAAAATAAACTCTAAAACCTCAGGAGTGCAGTACAAAATTATTAATATATGGATGGGGGGGTGGGACTATTGCACACCTGCCATTCCTGGAAGTGTGATGCATTTAGCTGCTGCCGTCTTAGGAGAGGGGCAGGAGAAGGGAAGGGGTGTTATACATTTCACTGCTTGTGGGTAGAAGCTGTTAAAGAGTCTCTTTGTTTTTATCCTTAATGCTCTGTATCTCTTCCCAGAAGGTAGAGGGGAAAACAGGTGATGTCCAGGATGAGTGGGATCCTTTGAAATACAAGTAGCCTTCTTTTGAAGTCTGCCAGTGTATAAATGTCTCTGAGGGAGGGTAATGTTGTGCCAATAACCTGCTCTGCTTACCCTCACCACCTGCTGCAAGTCCTTCCTGTTCTGTTCTGTGCAGCTGGCAAACCACACTGCACAGCAATACATCAGGAGGCTCTCTATAGTTGTCTGATAGAAGTTGATCAGCAGGTGATGAGGGAGGAGAGCGTGCTTAAGCTTCCTTAGGAAGTAGAGCCTCTGTTAGGCCTTCCCCACCTGATAAGAGATATGGGCAGTCCAGGTGAGGTCAGCCAAGATGTGGACGCCGAGGAACTTGAAACTCTCTACTCTCTCCACCTCCTTCCCGTGTATGTGCAGAGCAGAGTGCTCAACGCATTTTGATTTCCTGAAGTCTACTATCAGCTCCTTGGTTTTTGTGATGTTCAAGTCCAGGTTATTATGACAACACCATTCTGTCAAATGCTGTACCTCCTCCCGATAGGCTGTCTCATCACAGTCTGATATGACACCTATTAGGGTGGTATCGTCAGCAAATTTGACAATGGTGTTTGTGGAGTGAATGGTAGAGCAGTCATGGGTGAAAAGAGAATAGAGGATGTGGCTGAGAACACACCCCTGTGGTGTACCGGTGTTCAGGCTGAGAGTAGGTGATATGTGTTCTCTCATCCTGACACTTTGGGGTCTGTTACTCAGAAAATCCAGTATCCATGAGCACAGTGAACTGCCAAGGCCCAGGTTGCTCAATTTCTGCACCAGTTTGTAGGGGATGACTGTATTAAAAGCTGAGCTGTAGTCCACAAACAGCATTATTACATAGGTGTTATCCTGATCCAGGTTTGTAAGGGCTGTGTGGAGAGCTGTGATGACTGCATCCTCTGTCGATCTGTTTGCACGATACGCAAACTGGTATCTTATCTCATCATTTCTAGTAAAGCCAATACAGTTCATGTCACACTAAGGTATGGTGTTTGTCCACTGTCATTGCTGTAAATTTTTAGTCCATGCATTTCTTGGAGCTAGTATTCTTAGCAACCACTCCATTCCTCTATTCAACATGGCAGAATAGTCAGCTGGAAGAGTTTAAAACATGGCTGGGATAAGTAACTGGGTTGGTTTATGCCAACAGTTGTTTTATTACTTTGTCATCTTCAAGTCCTAGTAATTCCCAAACGGAGGCAACACTGCC
The DNA here is from genome assembly GCF_030028105.1 of Mobula birostris. NCBI lineage: Eukaryota > Metazoa > Chordata > Chondrichthyes > Myliobatiformes > Myliobatidae > Mobula > Mobula birostris. The sequence continues at coordinate 48,188,694 of NC_092376.1, forward strand.
ACGAGAATTTCTCCAGCAACATAACAATTAACAGGAGCCCAGAAAGTGCTGCCTGCTCAGCACACTTTCCCATTTGGTGTGGAGGAATCCCATTCCATCTTCCACTGCTCTGATTTCTCTGCAAATAGGAAACTTTGCCCAATAGTTCTGATTGTTGTTTGCTGTTCTCTACTAATGTGAAAGCTCTCCACGGGCTAACATCAGCCTGAGATTTACCGTGCATGATCGTTGAAAATTTAAAACCCTGTATCCAAGAAAGCCACTAGATTCTGTTAAAAGATCACAGACTCAACAGCACAGGAACTGCCCACCATGCCCAGGTTAACCATCGTCTATATCAATCCCATTTACCGATGCTTGAGCTGTGCTCTTAATCGTAGTGAAATACCCACCAGTTAAACATCTGGCTGCATACAGAGATATTCTGGCTTGACCTCGGCGGCCGGATGTATTTCCGCTGGTTACAGTATATAATGATTAAAATTAGAAATGGGCAAAGTACCAGTAGTAGAGGAGTATGGATAAGTCTGCAACAGGCTTGTGCAGAAAACTGAACATAGATATAATTTTTGTACCTGATATCCTTCTGATCTGTCAAGCATTATTTGATCATTAATTTTCAAGATATACTGTAGGTAAAATAATCACTTTCCTAGCTGATAAAAAGTGTTTTGTATATTAAAATTGATTTCTGTTCATTGATTTTACCCCTTATTTCACTATCATTCTGCTTTATTTTGCAGAGAAAGCTGCCTATCTCCTGTGAGCCCAGAGCTCTGCCCTCTTCTTCGGTCCGTTACAGGCCCACACAGAACATTTCTTATGGAAGGACCTGTCCAGCTCAAGATCGGTCTCCAAACACAAGACCGCCATCTCTTCTTGTTCAATGACGTTTTAGTCATAGCAAAATCAAAGTAAGAAAAGAGCAGGTCAACATTTCGGCTTCTGAACTTGGTCCTACAGAGGGCACTGGTACAGGCATCATAACTGGAAAGATTAGAGGAGTAGTGGAGGTTAGCAAGGTTCGGGTAATCCTGTTTTGAATGAGAGGATATCATTTATTTAGCGTTGTGCTTGAGAATCTCCAGTGCTAAATTAGCTCTCAACTGGGAATAGTTGAGTGTCTACATTTGACTTGTTGGCCATGGGACTGAGACAAGATAAGCTAACCAGGACTCTGCTATAGGTTGCTATTGTTTAAGCCTTCCAGGAAGGTGGATAGTGGAGGAAATTACAAGATTAAGATCAGTAGTAGTTCCATAATTGATGGAATAGACTGCCATCACACTGCATTCTGGGATTACATCAAAAATAACTACTTCGGCATAGTATTATGGAGCAGTTGCCCATGGACCACGAGGAAGTATCCACAAGGAGCTACTTTCTTATGGATCCACTGAGGTACTGCCTGGAACATTGCCCACGGTGAGGTGTTTCCCACGGGGTTGTGCACAGCCTGAACTGCTTTCTTATTGCAGCCAACATGAGCTGTTGCCAATGAATAGACCTTAATGGAACCTACACCCTTGAAGCTGCTGCCCAGGAAATAGTGCCACCCAACCGCTCCGCTGGAGTTATGTCACTGAGTGTTCATTCTGCAACTGTGCCCACCATTCATGGAGCATTGCCCATCCTGTGGAGATGAGCTATAGTCTTCATTACTGTGCCTTTGGGAGGGGGATTAAGCCACACCAGGATTTTGAGGGCTACTTACAGTAAAGTGAGGGTGTTTCAAGGACTTCTTCAATCTGGGAAAAACTGCGGAGAAAATGTCTTGAAGAGGGGCGAGTAAAGTTATTAAAGTTGGTGGCCAAATTGTTAAAAATAAGATAAAGGATTAAAGATTGGATTTGGAAGTATATAAATGTTTTGTGTAAAGTCAGTGAAAATATCTGTGTGAACTTCTGCAGACCAAACATTATACTTGCTGCAATGCACTGGACAATTTCAGTTCTGAATGAATACAATGACTGAGCCTTCACAGCTCTTCAGTGTAGGAAACACCAAATCACTTTGAGTGATGAAGATTTTTCTCACCCAAATGACATTACCCATTACTTTGACTCCTATTTCCAGACTCCTCATCCAAAAGAAACCTCCTCCTTGTTTAACTTTAGGCCCCAATGTATCGTAGTGTTTAGCGTGACACTAGTACAGTTTGGGGCATTCCGGAGTTCAGAGGTCAATTCTGGCTCCATCTGTGGGGAGTCAGTACGTCCTCCCCGTGGAATGCATGGGGTTTCCCCGGGTGCTTCCAGTTCCTCTCACAGTCCAGAGATGTACTGGGTAGGTAAAATGGTCATTGTAAATTCTCCCAAGATTAGGTTAGGGTTAATCAGAGTTGTGTGGTTGCTGGGGCAACATGGTACAAAGGGCCAGAAGGGCCTACTTGCTGCTGTGTCACTAAATTAATACTGTAAATAAAAATAAGAAACCTCTCCAAGAACTGTATCTGGTTCAATGAAGTTAGATTTTATTCTATTAAACTCTGAAGAATAAGGGTTTAATCTACAATCTCCTCTCAGTAGCCAGTCTGGCGAATCTTCCCTATGCTCCCACTATAGGTATAATTTATTTTCAGACAAACAGTCCAATATGAGACGTAATCCTTCAGATCTGTATGTTAGATTTTAGAGTCTTGTATACAAGGGTACCTAGGTCCCTTTAAATATCAGCCTTTCTTGATCTCTCACCATGTAAAAACATAATCAACTTTTGAAATAGCATAAAATATGAGCCTCACTTATCTTGCTCCTGCTTTTGGCTTATTTTGCTATGTAATACTAAACCTCTGACCTGTTATTCCCTTCTCAGTCAGGGGAATGTCCTGGGCACAGCATTACTGCATATTCTGTGCGCTCATTGAAGCATTGCAACACAAATCATGTTGGATAGTGTACTAAATGTAAACCTAGTGGATAGGAAAATATTTTGTAGGTTGAGTCACTGTAGTTATTTGAAAGCCATAATGATTTATTCTACCAAGTTTGTTTGTTTGATGTTATACTGAAGGCAAATAAATTGCTCACTCAAAAGGACCAAAGAAAACATTGCCAGTACCGTGTTATTTCATTTATTAGTTTGTTTCCCAGTTCAAGAAAGTAGTTTATGACAAAACAAAAGTAAAACATTGCAGGCGCTGGAAATCTGAAAGGAAAACATAAACGCATCAGCAGGTAGGCAGTGTTAGTGGAGAGAAACAAACTTAATACTTGAGATCAAATTCCATTCATCAGAATACCAGACAGTATTATGGCTGACTTGCCTGTTGTGAGGCCATTCTCCATTTATACATCTGGCATGGCTGACAGTAGACAACCTCAAAACTTTACCCCATTTGTCACTCATGAGTATAAACTTTGAGGTAGGGGAATTAACTTACAAACCAAATGTGAATCCTCATTCAATTTTGCCTATGTCCACTCATTTGAATTGCTGAAATCTTCTCCATTATTATCCTGGCAACAACCAGTCAGTTGAGGCCATTACAGGGATCAAACCTGGAGCCTTCTTAATTGGTACACTTCAAAGGCAAGAGGCTAGATTTGAAACCAAATGCACTGTCCAGCTGCACTGTTTTCAAGAGATCTGACTAAAATAATGGTAATAATCTGACTAAAAGATGTTCCCTAGAACTAAGGTTAACACGTGACAGTTTGTTCACACCTTTCTCTGTGTCTTTCTTTTGTGCCTGACATTAAATCCTGCATGAAGGTTATTTTACTCGATCCTTACCATTTATATCGATAGATCTGTAAATGACCACGACCATTTGAGATGGAGCGAAGCCGTTTCCATCAGCAAATAGTTCAAAGAGCAAGGTGCACAGATTTACAGTTTATCATGGGCAATTTTTTTTAAACGCAGAAAGTAATTGCCTGGAAAGTTGGTGAAAACAAAGTTAATCAGAGTGTTCTGAAAGGAATTGACCAGGCATTAGGTTAAAAATAATTTTATCAGAACTATAGGTAAAGACTTGAGGAAATGAGTCTCTGGAATTGCCAGACTAACAGCAACTCTAAGGGATAATGGGTCTCTAAGTGAACTATAATGATTCTATAATTCCATTATAGTTTTATTAACTTCACATTGATGGAGAACTCTATTTAAAAAGGAATGTAATTTTTTGTGCAGATTAAATTCTATTGATTCTTATACTTTCCTTCCTTGACAAAACAATTTTCATGTCTAAAATAATGCCATAAAATGAATTATTGGTAATAATAATTCAAGCAGAACCTAAAGACAATGACCCAGTAAATTGTTCCAGTTCTGTTGGTTCTAATTTTGTAAAATGTGAAACTCTACATTGATTTTCCTCATTAAATTCTAAACACTGGCGTTATGTTTTTTTTAAACTCCAAAACATTAAACTAATTAAAAGCAAAAAGACAGGAGCTCAGGAGACCTTCTCTTAGTTTTCACTTTTACTTTAAGTGAGGCACACACGTATGACGTTATGAAGTATGCAATTCACGTATTTTTACATGTAATCCATAATGAATTATTTAAACAAATAAAAAATGCTTAATCAAATGAAGTATTTACAATATTACTCAAAGATACACAACTGATATAAGTTAAGTAAGTCTAGTTTAAACACAAGAGATTCTGCAGTTGCCGGAAATCCAGAACGACACTTGCTGGAGGAACTCAGCAAGTCAAGCAGCATCTATGGACTGAATTAACCAGTCTATATTTTGGGCGAGACCTTATGAAGTCTAATTTAACCGTTAATTCAGCATCAAGGTAAAACTTGTCAAATTTAGTCAAGCCAAAGTAATTGTGAGAAATCCTGGAAGTAAGATGGAAAAAGATCAGAAATAGTAAGAAAGGTGATACTTAAATTATTGATGGAAGAGGGAGAGCAGATTTAAGGCTCAAGTCTGCTGATTGGCCATGGCCACCTGCTATATACACAAAAGTAGGTTATGAGATGAATGATTTGTAGAAAGGTGTAGGATACCAATGTTTGTTTTTTCTTACAGATCTGTAACTCATTTCAAGCTGAAGAAACAAGTGAAAGTTAGCGAGGTTTGGATGACATCCTACACGGATGGAGTGTGTGAAGGAAGTACAAGTGCAGAACAATCCTTTGTATTGGGCTGGCCCACAACAAATTGCGTGGCAACTTTCGGGTATGGCTCAAGACGTTGGAAACAGAATTAATGACTGTTCCTTAATTCGGTTAAACGTAATTGGTAATTATATTTAGTGAAGCTCATTTCTGAAGTATACTGCTCCACAGACGTTGAGATCTCATGATTAAATTGCAAAGTCTAGTGATGCAAACTGGGCCACCTCTAGGTAGTATTCTAATTGAAGCCAATATGTATAACCTAAATTTAGAATTAATTAAAATATTAATAAACCATCTTCAAATTAATACTCAGATATAATGAGCAGATTATGTTTTAAATGAGCTAAAATACCGTTGAGTTTTGATTGCTATATTTCAACAACTAAAAGCAAACTGTCTTCAGTGTAATGGATCATATGTGAAATTTACATCATGCTTATTAATATTGGACAAAGCCAAATTGCAAGATGAAATTATTCTTGATTTATAGCTAAATGCAGTATTATATTTTCCAATTAATTGCTGATATTATTATACATACTAATAGTTAATGACTAATCTGAAAAGTTCTTAATGAGCAAAGTACGTGAAATCTTTTTCTGCTTGTTTTTAAACACGAAAGCCATATTTCATGAAATCGTGTGGCATGAGTCTGTCAGACACTAATCTGCAATCTACCTTTGTGATAACTTAAGGCAATAGCACGGTACAATTCTATTTTCAAAATTAATTAGTTATATTTCTGTTTCAGCTCTATCGAACAGAAGGAGAAATGGCTCTGCTGTCTCCAAAGGTACAAAATGCAGGAGTTTCATTCATTGCCTGTTATTTCATGAATGTTTTAAATTGAGATGTGTGAAAGCAGTAACAATGAAACTAGTCAAAAGAATTTTATTTTTATATCATACTCTTCAGTTAATTATTAGCCAATAAAATTTAAAGAGGATGCCAAAAGTTTTTTCAGATACATGAAGTGTAAAAGAGAGGTGAGAGTGGATATCGGACCACTGGAAAACAGTGCTGGAGAGGTAGTAATAGGCATCAAGGAAACGGCGGACAAACTGATAAGTATTTTGCATCAGTCTTCACTGTGGAAGACACTAGCAGTATGGTGAAAGCTCCAGGTGTCAGGGGTCATGAAGTGTGTGAAGTTACCATTACTAGGGAGAATTTTCTTGGGAAGGTCTGAAGGTAGACAAATCATCTGGACTAGATGGTATACACCCCAGTGTTCTAAAAGAGGTGGCTGAAGAGATCGTGAAGGCATTAGTAATGATCTTTCAAGAATCGCTAGATTCTGGAATGGTTCATTTTCCTCCCCAAACTTCCGTCAGCCGCTGAGATGGTGGGCCTGGTTTCTCAACATGTAGTTCACCCCTACAGCTTCCTTCGTGACTAGGGCCCACACTCTGTCTCCCTTTTCTAGCGAGCCTACTGCTGTCTTCACCGCACCTCAGTGAGTTTGTCCTCTGGCTGTCATCCGCAGACCAGCCATCAGTCAGATAGAACCAATGAGCAAGTAGAGAAGTTTCTGTGATGCTTCGCCACCTCTATCCCTTCTACAAGGAACAAGTATCTGCTTTGGGCTGAGCTTTCCCGCAATTTGCACACCTCCTCTGCCACAGGTATGCCACCTTCTGAGGTGCTTCATATTTACCGGCCCCTTTTGCTCCCCGCGCAGGTGCCAACAGTGGAGGTTCCGTCCACCAGGGCCCTGGCTGGTTGCTGCCAGAATGGTTGGAAGAGGGCATGGAGGGCTACACTGGCTGCCAGCTGCCGGGCCAACCTCCGACAGCACCCTAACAGACCACTCAAGCCTGGGGACCATGTCTGGCTGTCCACCCGCGATCTGACACCGTGCACTGAACCCCACAAGTTCTTGCCACAATTTATTGGTTCCTCCATGATTACACATCGCATCAATCCACTTACCATCCCTCAGGATCACACCTACCCTCCACCTGTCTTGCCTCAAGCCTGTTGTCCTCAGACCACCCAATCCACCTGAGCCTGCGCCCCTGGAACCTAGGAAGATGGAAGCTGGTCCAGTGTACATGGTTTGCTGGTTGATGGATTCTTGTCATCAAGGGCAGGTGTACAATACCTGGTTGACTGGGAAGGATGTGGGGTACAGACAGGGGGAGAGGTCTTGGGTGCCATCCAGCCTCATTGAGGAGTTTCACCAGACCCATCTGGATCTTCCTCTGCCGTTGGGTGCTGGCAGTGGGAGGGAGAAGGATCCTGTCAGGTCTGCACAGGCAGGTGCCTCCCAGTCTCCACCCAGATAACAGGAGTCACTGTCCACTCATTTCCAACTCATCACCTGCAGCCTGTCTGAAGCCAAAGCTCATCCATGGCCCTTGTTCACCCGTTGAACCAGCTAGCCTCAACCAGTTGCTCCCAGCCTTCAGCTTGTGAGCTTAATATCTGCCCTCTCTTGTTTTGTAGCTCCTCATGGCTTGTACTTTTACAGTTTAGTTATTAAAAATTATTGCTCACCACTAAGTCATCCCTACTGCTCTGCGTTTAAGTCAAACCTCTTCTAGATTTTCTGATAAAGCTGTTGGGTACATTCAAAGGAGAGAGAGGTTGATAGCTTCTTAATTAGTATGGGTGTCAAAGGTTTACAGGCAGAAAGCAGGAGAATGAAGTTGAGAGAGATACAAATCTGTCATGAATGAATAGTGGAGCAGACTTGATGGACCAAATGGCTTAATTCTACTCCTATGTCTAAGGTGTTATTTTGTATTGTAATGGGTCCAACATTACCGGAGAGATGGATGGGCGCAGGGAGAACAATGGAACTGGAATATCCAACAATGCTAAAGATGTGCAAGGCAGGACTTCATTTTTTAAAAAAACTTGTTGCAAGTATTTTACCAGTATCTACTCAGAGTGACAGTTTGGCTGATTATACTAACATAGCAAGTAGGATGGAACAACCTGTGGCCTTGAGGATGATGCTGGGCAATTAGCAGTTGGGGTGGAGGAGAAGGTAGGATGGAGGCAAAAGGGAAGAAGGAATGGAATATTTCCAAGATTGAGGTTATATGTCAATGGGAGAGGCAGCCTGAGTTGGAAGCAATGATCAGTCCAAGTGTGATCTGGTATTTTGAAAATTTGGGTCATGCTTAACAGAGTGAAGGGATTTGAGATGTCTTGATTTGGACTGGGAAGATTATTATAGTAGGGTGAGCTTTTGGGAGTTGTTTCCAATGCTCCTAACCTCTTTAATCTATAAGGAATTTGGATAAATGAGTTGACGACTTATCTTCTGGACTTCCATGGGTCCAGGATCTGGGTTGGAGCAGATTTTGACTGACAGGGAATTGACCCACATCCCAACTTTCCCACCTCACTCAGACCTTGGTTGACATGGCAGTCAGGACCTGATGACATCATTGGACTCTGCCTTAAGTGTTAAAACAGAAGCTCACAAAAGTTAGTAAGGAGAAAGGAGGTGGTATTGTGGGGAAAGAGATTCCCATTATCTTAACTGCCAGGTTTTCCTCCATGTGAGCTATTAAAAATGAGCCTCATCGACATTTTTCAGTAAAGTCATTGCAGAAGCCATTAAGAATGGTAGTCAATAAAGCAGGTTGGTATATAATATATACATTCATATATAATCGTGTAAAATGAGATTATTTTTGTAACCTTTTCATGATTTAATAAATTATAATTAATACACTAATGAAATAAAATGTAATAATTTAATACATTCAAAGGTTCAAAGATACATTTAACGTCAGAGAAATATATACAATATATATTCTGAAATACTTTTTCTTCACAAACATCTATGAAAACAGGAGTGCCCCAAAGAATGAATGACAGTTAAATGTTAGAATCCCAGCCCCCCCCAGCTCCCCCCTCCCACACGTAAGTGACAACAAAGCAATGACCCCTCCCCCACACCAGCAAAAAAAAAGCATTAGTGCCCCCCACTGAGCACTCAAGCGTACAGCAAAGCAACAGCAAAGACACAGAATTGCAGTACCCCAAAGACTACTTATTCACCCGGTAATTCAACATACCACAGGCTCTCTCTCTCTCCCTAATAAAGGGAAAAGAGGTGTCTCCATTTCATGAAATAGAATACAATTAAATAGCAAACTTTAAACTGAAATAGCTTTCAAGGAATTCAATTGGTTTTGTAAAATGAGTTGCTATTTTAACTATATTACTTGTGTAAAGGTCCTCAGTTGCTGAGCATTTTTGTCTCTTCCCCACACCGCCAATGTCCTAACACTTCAGCTGCATTAAAGAGGAGAAAGAGAAAGAACATCCAAAAAATATTCCCTTGAAGATACTCACCAGGAATGTTGCAAGCTGTGTATATGTAAGTAATGTGATTCTATAATAGATTCCATCTGCAATTTAACAGTCTTGCCCTTACCAAATTTTCATATCTCTTTTCATTCTTCCTGAAATAAATAAGCAAAGTGTTAGCAAAGTAAACCTGACTGTGGGCTTGGAATTCTCTTTTCATTGCAATATTTTATCATGCTGGCTTTGCATGTACTGTTTCATTTAAACATTAACAATGCTGAAGATTTGATTTATTGACATATAAATTGGGCCAAATTGAAGGGTGCAAGAAAAGGATCGTACATGCTGTATTTTAGACTCAATTCCAATGTCTTTTATCATTGAATCATCAACAATTGGACTTCCTGCGGACCTCACTGGCAAAATATTCGTTTGTTGTTTAATTTATTTTCCTTTGGCTAAATTCTGGTGCTCAGCCCTTTGCTTGTGCTTGACAGCCTTGTACATAATACACTTGATTCACGAATTGGAGTTCACTTGTTATATATCGTGTCTGTCAATCTGTCTTCTAATTTAACAGTTGAAGATAGCATACTGTATTTATTCGTCCCTTTTCATTGTGCGAAAGATTCAGGAATTGTCATTCCTCTCTAAAAATATGAAAAGGAGAGAAGTCCGAAAGGAACACTGAGCTGAACTGTATTGGGGCATTCGTGTTTCAAAATTAATAGATTCAGGGCACCTAAAATTCTGGTTGATCCTTAGTGTTTTAAAGTTAATAGCTTATTTCATAATACAATAGCTATAAGAGGGATTAAACATAAGGTTTCAACCCTATTGCTTTATTAATATCTCAGTATTAATATTATCAAATCAAGTGATGATTCCTCCCAAAAACTAAATGTAATTTGTCTTACACTAAAGATAAGGAGTTCCTTGAAGGCATTTTATCAAATTAGGGTAATTTAACATCCAACATTGTTAAAATTGATGTTATATGTGCTGTGAAATGAGTGTGCCTGATTGTTGTAAAATGAACTGTCCTGTTAAACCTCAGCTGCCATAAAACTTCAATTAGATTAATGTTATGTTCTTTGATGTATTTTGGCAATGTTTCAGTGCTAGCTAATATTTTTAAAGTACGCTTCAGTTTGGGAAGATGAGCAACATCCCTCCCAAGTGTCAAATCCTTTGATTTACTGGGTTTTGAACTTTTTTTTTTAGCATTTTCTTTTGCTTTTGACTCTGTTATGCTGTACTGTATGTTTCCTACATCCAATAGAAAGCAAGTTGGAAATTATCTTTGGTAAAAATTTGGCATTGTCTATTCAACAGAATATAAACTATGATACTCTTTTTTTAACTTGAGAATTGCTAAGTAAAAAAGATGCTGCATGTTTGGAAGACATTGGAGAGAAAACAAAAACCACTAGGTGAGAGAAAGGTGAGGGCCCAGCAATTGGTACTGGAATTTCAGCTCCCAGTTCAGAGAGTTCAGTATCTTAGAGGGAGGCAGAATAGGAGAATTTTTAGCTATTCCAGGGAATAATTAATCTCTGTGATTGGGCAACCTTCCAAAGTGCTGGCATAACTCAAAGTACAGCAATACAAGGGGCTGAGCAATTTTGACTGAGTTCAGCCTAGCCAAAGGGGGGGGGGGGTCTCAGGCTTCCTTCCTGTGGGACCACAACCTCGGCAGTGCTGCTACTGCAGTTTCCTGGTCCCCTCCAAGAGATGGAAGATCCCTGGGCCAACCATGGTTTATCTGTCCTGAGGGATTGGATTTGCAACAGCTTTGTCAAGTTCATTTTCTGGTTAGTGGCCCTCGGGCTTACTTGCTCCCAAAATGGAGGGCATATCTGGGCCCTCTGCTGATCAGCAACCTGAAGTCTGCTTCAGAGAAAATCTACCCCTATCATTCTGAAAAGAGAACCAGAAGATGCAGTATGTTTGGTTTCAGCTGAAGTATTTGGTGGTTTCAGAGATGGATGGGGGGGGGGGGGGGTGGAAGGAAAGAAAAACATGCTTGACATGAGGCAACCACTATATCTTGTTGAGAAGATGGTGCTAAGCTGTGGTCTTTGAGTTCATGGCTCAACCTTGGTTGTCCTTTTAGGTTTGTAGGGATGGTTTGGAGACAGAGGGGGGAGTTAAGGGTCAGGTTATGGTTTACAGCCAGGGACGTGGGGAGATTAAAGGTCATGCTGGAGTCTAGACCTCCGTTCTGTGTTTGATGGCCAGTGATGTGGATCTGAGTCGAAGGCCGTCTGTGGTCAGGTGTCGGGCCAGCAGGTCAGAGAGAAGGAACCTAGTGCCTTGCTCCCACCCTCCACCCATCCCATCTCAGTGACTTGATGGTGGGTTCTGGGATTGGTGTTCCATGCAGGCAGGAGGCATGAAGACTGGTGACCCCCTAGATATGTAATTTGATGAGACTGGAATTTGAATCCGAGTGTTCAGGGTCTCACCATTGGTGAGTCTGGAGTTTGGGGTACTCATCCAGGGTCTTCAGTCGTTGTCATTGGCGAGTCCTGGGGTCAGTACCAAAGAGCAATGCCAGAAGGTAGATCAAAAGCATGGAAATCAAGGCCCATGGAAATCAAGGCCCAATGCCTGGACCTTGGGTCTGCAAGTCCACTGGAGGATTTGAAAGCCCAGTGTCTGTGAAACTGTGAGTCGACAGGAGCTGGAGGCTGGACACGGCCTGCCCTGGTGTTGAGGACTCTCTGTGCTTGTGTGTGGATGGGTGAGGAGGAGGAATGGAGCTGTGGTTTTGACACTGTTCTGTTTTTGTTGTCACTTGTGTTGTTTTGAGAACATGGTGGGTGTGCTAAGTTGGTGCTGGAATGTGTGTTGAAACTTGCGGGCTGCCCACAGCGCATCCTTAGATTGTGTTAGTTGTTAACACAAACAACACATTTCATTATATGTTTCAATGTACATGTGATAAATAATTTAATCTGAATACGAATCTAAATCTGAAAGTGAGGTCACAGGCACTGTCCTATAACCGCTTTGTCAAATCCATCTTCAGAACCAAATGCCCTCCTAGGTCTGATTGGGTATATAAAACACAATCTGACTTCCATTTCAAAATAGCTATGAGAGTAAAGACCTTTTATGGAAATATTAATGTAGATATAAATTACATCTTCAATATATTATTTTTGTCTATCTCTTTCAGTCAAAGGTCTTAACAGTGAAGAATACAGACACAGCAAATGATGTCGTTGCCATGACACTTCAACACTTTGGTATCATGGTAAGATGACAACCAATCACATCCAGCTTTAGCTTTGACTTGCTACTCTATAGCTTAATTAATTGTTCAGGCTATTTATAGTTACTTTGCTACTTGGAGCTTTCTAAAGAGGTTTTCTAAAATCACATCAGGGTTCCATTATTTTAAATCAATCAAATGGTTCAGCTTGACAATTCTTTAATTTGCATTTCTAAATTTCAAAACCTTCATTAGGCATGAATAATAAATCAAAGTGTATTTTTATTTTAGGGGATTTTTAGATGATCAAATAGCTTTACGTGAAGAAAGATTTCACTCACTGTAAATTTATGCAAAAGTACCAAGCAAGTTTCACTGTTGGATATATTATTATCAAAGCCATGGGAGTTCTGAGTGGTATATTTAGCTGATTGTTAATTTTAACTTGATAAAGCCACAATGATGAACACGGGCTGCTAGTTCTTATTTGAAGGTCTTCTAATCTCTGCAGTATAGGTACACCGACAAAGTGAAATAAAACTAAGCTATCCAATCCACAGACTGTCTCAGTCTGAAGGCCTCCGTCAGTCAGGGTTGACCGTGGATATTGCATCCCAGCTCTCTACGTGATACGCAAGTCTGGGCAGTTTGATACGGAGAGCAAGCTGCTGCCCGTGTAGCAAGCTCCCCCTCTCCATGCATCTGATGAACCAAAGGAATGGCAGAGACCGATACAGTTTGGTGCCAACAGTGTTCTCAGGAGTTGCCAGTCAATGTTGAATTTAATGTAGGATTGCCTTAGGGACTCCAGCTCCAGACTTTTCCATCAGTGCATGGAACAAAATCAATAGAGACCATGCTGATAACAATTTTCACAGGGTTCCTCAAGCCTTTTCAAGAAAAAAAATTCTATTAAGTCAAAAAAGCGAGGCATAGGTATAACCATGAGTTTGGATAGTAGTATAAGACAGATCTGCTATTTAATCTTGCTCAGCATTAATTTTAATTAACTACAGTTGAAATGAAAATCAGGAGGGTTATTTAATGGGTAGATGGTCAAAGTGAAAATTATCCCCACTGTGTATAGTGTCTACAGTTTCCTGTAGTTTCAGTTTTATACTGCAATGCACTGCGCTGTGACGTTTGTTTATGGATGGAAATGCCCCTTCTTCTCTTCTTGCTAAGTAGCTTTATCCTGAATGGCATTCTCAGAATAGTCACACGAGATTCTACTTTTATTATAGGGCAGTTCTAAAGACTATCAACTTTGGGTCACCTCTGGCAAGGAAGACACTCCCTATCCTCTCATTGGTAAGCTTTAGATGGTAATATATTTCAGTCATATAATGCCCTATATGGTTTTAGTAATTATGTTGTCAATATCATTTTGGGATAGTTCAGAAAAGTGTATATGAAATAATGAATACATTCCAGTTCTGTGGGCCTCAGAGGCCTTTTGATACTTTCTGAGTAATATTTATTTACTATTTTTAGTGTATCTTTTTACCTTTGTTACAATAGGAATGCAATATACCTGGTGAGATTGAAACATGTTATGTAAGAAAGTTCAGGATTAGTGGGGAATTTCTATTGAGAGGGCATGTTTCTATTATAAAATGATTACTATATAATATTATTTAGAGTAAACCTGTTCTCTCCACACTATGGAGTACATACAGCACATTCCTGTTGGTCTTAATGATACCTTTGATTTTGTGGATGAAAAAAATAGTGATGACCAAAATATAACCATCAAATATACATTTTCTCTTCAGTTATCTCCCCTCACCAGTGCTGATTTATATAAAAATGTGACAAAGCATATCTTGGCTAAGAAGCCAGTCTATGAGTCTTGAAAGGTGTCAGCAAGCTTATTGACTCAAAGACATTGCAGTTGAAATTGAAACTCGATTTCACCCAACATCAGCATACAGTACATTACTTTCCAAAAGGAACAATAAGGTTGATAATTGGATGATTTTTTCTCACTTTTGTATCCCAGTACCCTCTGACTCAGCATTAATTAGGGGTTAAACCTTCCTAGACCTTTCTGGGGCATTTTTTTTTTCTACTGTCAGTGGTTTAAGAGGGGAACTGCTATGTTTTCTGGATGAGTTTTTATATTTGGATATTGGGAGTCTTGTCCTTGCTATACTTCTAATGTGGTAACTTAAATAAATCTATAGTGTATGTGTTTGTTTCCCCATTCTTGCTTTCTAATATCCCAATCACAGTTTATACTCTATTGTATATTAGTTCCTTGTGGGACAATTCACCTCCATTGCAAAGTTCTTGTGATGCACAAGATAACTTCTACCTTTCCAATTTTATTCATTATTCTTTTAGAACCTGACAAAACCATTCCCTTGTCCAGTGAGGTTTATGGTTTCATGACAACATTCAACTTAAAATGTAAAACAGCACGTGCCTCATAATGGGAAAAAAGCCTTATTTTGCAGAAGCTTGGAGGAACAAAAGGTTAAGGCTAAAGACTTTGGGTAATATAATTACAACCTTGAGAACCAGATTATCTGCCCATTCTGCAGGTTTTTGTTACAGTGAAGCAGATTTTTTAAGGTACTTATTAAAAGAAGAGAAAACAAACACATTAATTATAATAAAAGACATTTGAAAAGAAAAGTTATTGTTACTGGATAAAATTCTCATATCAAATCATGAATCTGCTTGTACAATTTGAAAGCAGAACATAGTGAATTATACTGTTGAATGTTAATTGTATTTTACTTTCATTCAATAACTAACCTTGTTAAACTAATAATACTAGATCAAGGTGGGAGAGTATTTTCTGTGAGAGATATCTTTTTCAATTATACCAGAGAATTAGAAATTTCTGCGTTGTTGTCCCTTTGTTGTGTTTCAGGGCTCTTGACAATGTTTCCACTGATCTGGATGTATAATAGGGCTGGGAATGGGGAAAGGTAGTCCTGGATTTGGATGTTTGTGTGTGGGTAAGAGGGAAAGGTATTAGTGTAATGTTTTGCCAAAGAATTGAATTAAGTACCTAAAGTATTAAATTCATAGAACAACAGACTTGTAGATGTAAAATAATATTCAAATTGAAGAAATCTCAGCACTATTCTTGATACAAAGAAAATAACTCTAGAATATTTGGCTATTTGTCTGTTTGAGATAACCCAATTTACTTTAGTTTAACAGCAACAGTTTCTAAGAATGTCTAACGAGATTCCATCTGCTTGGGGTCAGAATTAATATAAAAGAAAAGGTCATATTTAGTTCAGTCAATGCTAATAACATCAGGGAGGGATTTGGTTGAAAGTAAGGTTTAAAGTCTGTGGACACTGATTTGAATGAAAATAAAAGAAAAAAAGTGAATACTCAAGATATAATAGTGTTTTAGATGTTCTGTGTTGTTACAGAAATAAATGTAGAAGCATTAGACACATAAGAAAGTTTGGGCATTCAGTTTATATGAGAAATATCATTATATCCCCAAAGACCCATTTTAGAGTAAGCTGATATTGGGCAGTGCAAGTCAAATCTACAATGCAATTGATTTGGAATCTGTATACAGGATAAAGTGATCCCACAGAACCCACGAAATTTCTGTTGCAGGCCCTAAACTTGCAATGTGGAGAAATGAACCCAGAACAGTTTGTAATCTCAGAAAACAGAACCTGAACAAAGTGGAGAAAATTAGGCGCTAACAATCCTCGTTGCTTTCATTTCTGTAATTATACATGGAGTGATTTAAACAGTGAAACATTTTGGATGATCCTCAATGGTTACATTTTTAGTACTTAAAAGGCTGCAGCTGAACTTTTCTGTTAAAACTCTAGGAAGTTACTTTTGAGCTGTAACATGAATACTCATTTGATGACAGAAAACCAGAACATCAGTTGATTGCTACAAACTGTAAGACAGGGCATGAATAGATAGAACGTGTCAGGGAAATTCCAGATTCTGAGTTTATAAAGAATAATTGGGATTTTTACCATCAAAGATGGTTTTGGTGCCTTTGTGAGCACCACAATACTCTCATCTTAAATTTTATGGAATCCGGAACCTTCTGTACTTAATAAAGTGGCCACTGGGTGTATGCACCTGGTCTTCTGCTGATGTAGCCCATCCACTTCAAAGTTTGACATGTTCTACATTCAGAGATGCTCTTCTGCACACCACTGTTGTAATGTGTGGTTTTTTTGAGTTACTGTCACCTTCCAGTCAGCTTGAAACAGTCAGGTCATTCCCCTCTGACTTCTCTCATTAACAAGGCATTTTCACCCATGGAACTGTCACTCACCAGATTTTTTTTGTTTTTCACACCCTTCTCTGTGAACCCTAAGGACTGTTGTGGGTGAAAATCCGAGGGGATCAGCAGTTTCTGAGATACTCAAACCACCCCATCTGGCATCAGCACACATTCCACGGACAAACTCATCTAGATCACATTTCTTCCCCATTCTGATGTTCAGTCTGGACAACAACTAAACCTCTTCATCACATCTACATGCTTTTATGGAATGAGGTGCTGCCACATGATTGGCCGATTAGATATTTGCATTAACGAGCAGGTGTACCTAATAAGGTGGTCACTGGTTGTTGGTATTCAAACATGCATTGCACACAAAATAGGAACTGTAATGGGCAGGAGAGATCTATTTGTTACCAAAAGCCTTCAGCTTTCTGTTGGTTCCAAATTTATGCTCTCAACATGCAATCTCATAAACATAGCCAATTTTCTTTTGGCCAATTTATGTTACTTACTTAATGCTGGCCATGGCCATTCCTCTCTAAGTTTGAGTTTTTGATATGGAAACCAAACTAGCAGTGGGAAAGAACCAGTAGCCTCTTTAAAATCAAGTCCAACATGTTATGGGGGGCCAAAGAATAATTGAAGGTCCTTACTGGTTTAAAAGTGTCGCCTAATATCCTCAAGTCACATGTAATATAATGCCAATTTCCTGCATTTCCAATGGACCTCAACTATAAGGTTTCTGGACTAGGTGACATCGTCTCAAAATTAGAGCCAGATAACTTTAATGCAGAGTTGAAGTTAGCAATATCTCTGTATACAAAAGACACATAAAATTGGGAACAGAGGACAATTAATGTCAGTTCTATTGTTAATTTGTATTCAGAGATGCAAACATTCTAATCGACAAGGTATTAATTTAATTTTATTTTATTTAGAGATAGAACACAGAACAGGCCTTTCTGGCCCAGTGAGTCACAATGCCCAGCAGCCCACCTAGTTAACACTAGCCTAATCACAAAACAATTTACAATGACCAATTTACCTACCTACCGGCGTGTCTTTGGACTGTGGGAGGAAACTGGGGCACCTAAAGGAAACCTATGCAGTCACAGGGAGCACGTACAAACTCCTTACAGGTGGTGCTAAATTGAACTCCAAACTCCCGAAGGCCCTGAGCTGTAATAATGTTGTGCTAACCACTATGGTGTCATGGTGGCCAAGGATATGGTGGCATATGGTGTTAAAGCGCACATCTCCAGCATCCAGCATCTACAGATTTCCTCGTGTCTCCTAATCAATTAAATTTAATGATCTATTCTTGTTCCTATCTTTCATATTTAGCCATAATCTAAAAACCTCAATTAGGTCAAATTAAAATCTTTTGGAATGAGAAATAGATACTTGGATAAAATAGCCAATTGGGTCCTAATCCAGCAATCAGAACAGTTATTAATTTACTTCAATTCAAAATTATACCTCCCTAATAGCTTGTTCCATCTGTCTGGTAGTTTTCAGTGATATAAAGTCATACAGTAGGGAAGCAGGTCCTATAGCCCACCAAATCTGTGTATACCATCAATTGTCCATTTACATAAATCCAAAACTAATCCTGTTTTATTCTTCTTACACTCCTACCAACTCCCACCCCCTCAGATTCTACTGCACTAGAGGCAATTTACAGTGGCCTGTTAATCTGCTGTATGGGTGGAAACCAGTCCCCTCGGTTAATTGATGATTTGGATTGTGAATAGATGGGGTGAAAATACTAATCAGCATAAAATCGACAGCCTGCTAACCTGAGAAGGGCCCTCTTATTCCCACTGTTTACTTTCCGATTGTTAACCAGTTCTCAATTCATACAAATAAATTACCCTCATTTCCATGTAATCTCATTCCTCCTGTTTAACATTTTATCAAAAGCCTTCTGAAAAACTAAATGCCCATATTCACCCTATATTTAATGAGTCACATCCTAAAAGGATCCCAGTAAAACAACAACAAAAATGAAGCATGCATTTACAAACATTTTTAAAACAGCAGAATTGTTCCAATAATCTTCACAGGAGAGTTAGCAAACAAAACATTTGTGCTCAGTCACATAATAGGACCAAGACCCTGGTCAAGGAAGCAAATTTTACACAGTACCTTTTTTTTATTTTCAAATGTTTTTATTGTGAAACAATATCAGTTTAACCACAACCAACAATGTCCTAAAGTACAATGCTTCTTTTTTCTTTTCTTTCTTATAACAACACAATGAAAATCAAATGAATGTATGTATAGTAAACAAGAAAAAAGCAAAGGAAACCCTACCTTCCCCCTCCCAGCCCTCCCCTCCCCTCGCCCCTCCCGTATGTGCTGTTTAGGTCCTACCACCCCCCACACTTAGTTCAGCGGTCGGTCTCTTCGAAATACAACAGTAATGCTTGCCAGATTTTTTCAAATTCCTTGAGTCTGTCCTTGATAACGTATCTTATCCTCTCTAGATGCATAGTATCCATTAATGCAGCCAACCATTGTCTGAGTGTTGGAGTTTCCTCCTTTTTCCAGAACATCAGTATGAGTTTCTTTCCATTAAGTATGCCATAGGTCAGGAGTTGTTGCTGGGTAGTCTGGAATTTATTTGACCTTGCAGAAGTTCCAAAAATTATTAAAATGGTGTCTGGTATTATCTGAACCTTTAGTATCTTCGATAGGACCTCAAATATTTGCTTGCAATACTCTTGTATCCTGGGACATAAAGCATAACTATGTAACAAATTTGCCTTCGAGGACTTGCATTTCTCACACATTGGGGACACCCTGGGAATATTTTATGAATCTTTACTTTTGAGTAGTGTAGTCTATGTACGATTTTAAATTAAACAATGTCTGGCATTGATGGAACAGGAGTTAACATACTCCAAAGCCTCATTCCATATAACCTCCTCTATCTGTGTACCCAATTTACGCAGTATCTTAAAACTGTTAAATATTTAATGAGGGAATTCCAGATTGTGAAGCCTTCACAGCAGGAGGCACTGTTTAAGGGATAGAATTGGACAAGCATAGGGAGTCCCTAAAGAGTATGGAGATTGGAATGGTTAAAACCATCGAGAAATTTGAAAGCATAGATGAGAATGTTTAAACTGAGCAATGCCATAAGTGGGAGTCAACACAGATGAGCATGCACACGGCTTAAGGGTGAATGGGCCCTGATGTGTGTTAGGGCAGCAGAGTATTGGATGACCTCAAGTTGTTGGCAAGAACAAGCAAGCAACAGGGCATTGATTTTTTTTTAAGTGAAATAATGACAGGGTTTTAGCAAATGTGGTTGGGATTAGTTCCTGAAGGTTCTGCTGAAGAAGCTTTTGCAATCAGGAGAATTAGGAAAGTGACACATGAATTTTGGAGTAGGTTTTGCATCTTAATGAAGAGTTATATCTGGATAGATACAAGATAAAGCAAAAGATGACTGTTGGAAATCTTAACTTAATAATCAGTGCCAAGGCAGTAAGAGAAAAATTATATTCCAGAAGATGAATCAAATATAAAATTTAGGATTACTTGGAGTATTGTCAACAGTTTTGGGCCCCATATCTCAGAAAAGATGTGTTGGCATTGGAAAGAGTCCAGAGGAGGTTCATAACGATGATTCCGTGAATGAAGGGGTTAACATATGAGGAGCGTTTGGCAGCTTTGGGCCTGTACTCACTGGAACTTAGAAGAATGCAGAGGGATCTCATTGAAACCTACTGAATGTTGAAAGGACTAGATAAGGTGGATGGGGAGAGGATGCTGGAGATATCCAAAACAAGTGGGCACAGCCTCAAAATTGAAGAGTGACCTTTTAGAACAGAGGTAAGGAGGAATTTTTTTAGCTAGAGAGTAGTGAATCTGTGGAATGCTCTGCCACAGACTATGGTGGAAGCCAAGTCCGTGGGTATATTTAAAGCGGAAGTTGATAATTTCCTGGTTGGTCAGGCCATCAAAGGATATGGCGAGAAGACAGGTATATGGGGTTGAGTGGGATTCGGGATCAGCCATGATGGAATGGCAGAGCAGACTCGATGGCCTGAATGGCCTAATTCTGCTCCCATGTCTTATGGTTTTATGGATTTTGTCCTCTATGCAATTGCTTTTCGAGATGCACCAAATATATTTGCATTATTTGGAGCAATGAAACATAAGGTATCACTATATGCAGATGACTTGTTATTATATATTTCTAACCTACAGAAATCCCTTCCTTCAGTAATATCATTACTTACTCAATTTAGTAGCTTTTCTGGTTATAAATTAAATTTTGATAAGCGTGAATTATTCCTATTAAATACGCAAACTTTAATTTACAGAAGTTTTCCATTTAGATTGGCTACAGAATACTTTATGTATTTAGGGGTTAAAATTACTAAGAAACATCAGGACCTATTCAAGGCTAATTTCTTACCTTTAACTGATTATATTAAACAATTATTAACTAAATGGTCTCCGATGTCCTTATCATTAGTTGGCCAAATCAATGCTATTAAGATGATAGTTCTACCTAAGTTTCTTTATTTATTTCAGGTAGTAGCAATTTTTATTCCTAAATCCTTTTTTGATATTATTGATTCCAAAATTTCTTCATATATTTGGCAGTGTTAAGATCCCAGGCTGAGTAAGAAATATTTACAGAAATCCAAAAGGATGGTGGTTTGGCGATGCCGAACTTTAGATTTTACTATTGGGCAATTCATATCCGAAATTTAAACTTTTGGACCCAAGAGTTAGCTGAAACCCAAAGTCCAATCTTGAACGTGAGTCTGTGCAAGGATTTTCATTGGTGTCTATTTTAGGGGCTTCACTCCCCTTTGCATTTACTAAATTGAACAAACAAATCACTGTTGAGTTTGATATCCTTGAGTGATATTGTTATACACTCAGTGGTCGCTTTATTAGGTACCTCCTATACCTAGTAAAGTAGCTACTGAGTGTATGTTTGTGGTCTTCTGCTGCTGTAACCCATCCACTTCAAGGTTCGATGTGTTATGTGTTCCGAGCTGTTCTTCTGCACACCAGGAAATTTGAGTTATTGTTGCCTTTCTAACAGCTTGAACCATTTATCTCTGACCTTTCTCATTAACAAGTTGCTTTTGCCCATAGAACTCCTACTCACTGGATCTTTTGTTTTCTTTTGCACCATTCTCTGTA
Source organism: Mobula birostris (assembly GCF_030028105.1). Lineage (NCBI taxonomy): Eukaryota > Metazoa > Chordata > Chondrichthyes > Myliobatiformes > Myliobatidae > Mobula > Mobula birostris. Next base: position 48,210,675 of record NC_092376.1, read on the forward strand.
AACTCGAAAGACTGTTGTGTATCAAAATCTGGGAAGAACCACATTTTCTGAGATATTCAAACAACTCCATCTGGCACCAACAATCATTCCATGGTCAAAGTCACTTAGATCATATTTTTTCTCCATGTTGATGCTTGTTCTGAACAACAACTGAACCTCTTAACCATGCCTGCATGCTTTTATGTACTGTGGAGGATTTCTTACTCCTGTGGGATAATATCTTTCCTGACAAGGGGGAGTCACTGTGCTTGGCAGGTGAGACTTATGGCTGCGAAAACAACCTCAGGATCTGCAGCTTTCTCTGTGGTGGTTGTATGAGTTGACTCTGAGACTGCAGGAAGTGGTTCTGATGGCAGTAGCTCAATTGTTCTTCAATGCTTCTATTGTTGTAGTTAATTGATTCAAGACACTGTCCGTAACAGCAGCCGGGCTAGACAACATCCCAGGCCAATTACTCAGGATGTGTGCACACCAAATCATCGATGTCTTCACCAACATCTTCAACACTTCACTCATCCAGGCTGCTGTCCCCACATGTCTCAAGTCAGCCACCATCAGCAGAACTCTACATCTTCAGACTACCGTCCGGTGCCACTGACACCAATTATCATGAAGTGCTTTGAATAGCTGGTGATGGCACACATCAAAAACTCCATTCCTGTCACGTTGCACATCCACCAATATGCCTACCAACAGAACCGCTCTACAACAGATGCCAGAGCACCTGTCATGCACCTGGCCCTGACACACCTGGAAAGCGAGGACACTTATGTCAGAAAGCTCTTTCTGGATTTCGGTTCGCATTCAACACTATTGTCCTACAGACCTTAGCGAACAAAATCTTACTTGTCGGTCTAAATACACCACTGTGCAACTGGGCGTTGGACCTCTTAACCAGCCAACTTCAGGTAGTCAGGCTGCACAGCCACTCCTCCCTCCCCATCATGCTCAACATGGGTGCCCCCTCCCCCAACCTGTGTGCTGATCCCATTGCTTTGTATTCTCCTGACTGCATGGCTAAACACCTAAGTATATCATGCTTAAGTTTGCTGATGACACAACAGTGGTGTGGCTCATTACCAACAATGATGAGATGGTCTACGGAGAGGAGATAGAGATGCCCAAGGCCTGGTGCCAGGCAAATAACCTCTTCCTCAATGTCAACAAAACAAAGGAGATGGTTATCGACTTCAGGGGAACTCACACCACTCACATCCCTCTTTAAATTGGTGGCACAGCAGTGGAAACTGTGAGCAGTTTCAAACTCCTGGGAGTGCACATCTTACACAACCTCTCATGGTCCCAGAACACATTCTACACAATCAGGAAACTCCTCTACTTTCTAAGGAGGCTGAGGAGAGTTGGACTATGCACATTTGTACTCATGTTCTTCTACAGATGTGCAGTAAAGAGATCCTAACATGCTGCATCGCCACATTCTTCAAATGGTATGAAACTGTGGTGGCAGACAGGAAGGCTGTCCAACAGGTAGTCAAAACTGCCCAAAGCAACACTGGTACCAGCCTACACACCATCGAGGACATATATTACAGAGAGATGTCAGTAAAGGGCCAGTAACATCATGAAGGATCCCACTTACTCTGTGGTTTCAGTCTCTGAGGCTGATATGAGAGCACCCTTTAGGAAGATGAACCCATGGAAAGCATTTGATCCTGACCGTGTACCTGGCCTCATAATGAAGACCTGTGCTGATTAACTGGCTGGAGTGTTCACTGATATCTTTAACATCTTGCTTTGTCAGTCTGAGGTACCTAACTGCTTCAAGCAGGCATCAATTATACTGGTGCCCAAGAAGAAGATGGCAGCCTGCCTCAATGACTTACATCCGCTGTGATGAAATGCTTTGAGAGGTTGGAGATGAAGCATATCAATTCTTGCCTGAGGAGGGAGACTGAAAATGTGACTGAAAGAAGCCACAAAAACAACCTCTCACTCAATGTCAGCAAGACAAAGGAGTTGATCAAGATGGTGCTAGTGACCAACAGCAGCGTCCTTCAGACAGGTCGCTTTCTTCTGCTTTCAAATGGGATTCTGCTTCTAAGCTGCATGCAATTGGAACCAGTGATTTACACTTTGAAGATGTGTTTTTGGGCTGACTGAGCAATCTGCACTTTGCTGTCTCCAGTGGAGTTTGGTGAGGTTTGGAGCGGAGTGTTTGGCCTGGAGCCCTGGAGGCCTGGAGACGGGGTGCGAGCTCATGATCAGCTCCATCGCTTCTCTCTGATTGAGGTGTTGGTTGAAGTCAACAAGGATGAGAGCAGAAGACGGGCGGGTGTTCGGCACCATTTGCCCATGTTTGACTGGTCCTCTCCCTCTCACTAGCTGTGTTGGAGGAAAGTGCAGGAGACTTGGGATCCACATTGCAAAGATTGATTGGCAAAGCTGTGGACTTGTTTTGGAGAATTTTGGGGTTCATGTTGCATGGATTCTGGTTACTCTTATTTTTTCTGTTTGATCGGTGTGTACTGCGGCACTTCGGCAAAGAAAGGCTCTGTGGCCTGTAGTGGGCTAGCAGTGCAGCACTGAACTGAGCTACACTGAATACTACTGAACTGTGTTTGGTGTTCGATATCCTTTGTGGTTTGCTCACCCTTTTGCTGTTGGCACATTTTTTGCCATTGGTACAATTTGTTCATTTTTCACGCAATTAGTTGTTCTTTCCACGTTAGGGTTGGATGTTTTCTTAAATGGGTTCCATGGTATTTCTTTGTTTCCTGGCTGCCAGAGGGAGGACGAGTCTCAGATGTATTCTGTATACATGCTTTGATAATAAATGTATTTTGAATCTTTGATTATTGACTATAGGAAGAGGAAACTGGAGGTCAATAAGCCAGTCCTCAATGGGGGATCAGAGGTGGAGAGGATCAACAACTTTAAATTCCTCAATGGTATCATTTCAGAGGTTCTGTCCTGGGTCCCACAAACGTCATTACAAAGAAAGCATGGCGGCACCTCTACTTTCTTAGAAGTTTGTGAGGACCTGGCATGCCATCTAAAACTTTGACAAACTTTTATAGATGTGCAGTGGAGAGTATATTGACTGGTTGCATCATAGACTGGGATGGAAACACCAATGCCCTTAAATGGAAAAGCCTACAAAAAATAGTGGAAACAGCCAGTCCATCACACGTAAAACCCTCCCCACTATTGAGCAGATCTACATGGAGCATTATCGCAGGAAAGCAGCATCCATCATCAAGGACCCCCACCATCCAGGTCAGGTTCTCTTCTCACTGCTGCCATCAGGAAGGATGTACAAGAGCCTTAGGACTCACACTACCAGATCCAGTTATTACTCCTCAACCATCAGACTTCTGAACCAGTGGGGATAACTTCATTCAACTTCATTCACCCCAACTCTTAACTGTTCCCACAACCTTGGACTCACTTTCAAGGATTCTTCATCTCATGTTCTCAATATTTATTGTTTATTTATTATCATTATTTTATCTTTCTTTGTGCATGTACTGTGAATGCCTGCAAGAAAATGAATCTTGGGGTTTTAAGTGGTGACATATATATACTTTGATAATAAATATACTTCGAACTTTGAACTTTGAATCCACACTGCTCACCCCCATCAGGAAGAAGGATATACAGCATCCACGCCAGGACCACCAGACTCAAAAACAGTTACTTTCCCTGAGCAGTAAAGCTGATCAACACCTCAACCCACTAACCCACTCCTCCACACCACCCAGCACCACTAATTTATCATTTCCTGTCAGAGTCACCTTACACACAGGCACTCCTGTGCCTAGCGTCATTTTATCCAACCTATGTATATAAATTACCTTATGTATTTATACTTACTGTTTTTTTTATTATTGTGTTCTTTATCTTGAAGTGATTTTTCTTGTGCTGCATCAGATCCAGAGTAACAATTAATTTATTCTCCTTTACACTTGTGCACTGAAAATGACATTAAACAATCTTAAATCAGAAGTGGTACCAGTAGATGTTTCTTAATAAATCTCTCAACAGAATTTGCTTTGGGTCACCTTGGCCTCTACTATGAGTTCACGCCTAATGCTGCTGGGAAGAAGCTAGTTAATTTATTTATTAAGACATTTCTAGCAGTTAAATAGATCTTAATATTAATGTTTCAGAGAAAGCAATCTTAAACAAAATCTGAACCTGTTGATGGATTTTCTTTGTAGAACAATAGGAATCAAAAGACTGTGAGGTTATACCAATTTTCTGACCATTGTACTGGTACTGTTCAAGTGATAAAAACTGATACTTTCACCTTCAATTTAACATATTGTTTTCCTTAACAACACTTCCTAATTCTATCTAAAATGTGTGGCAAAGTACAACAGTGTTGTAGTTTGAAAAATGAGATATTACGTGGCACTGACACTTCAAACAATTTCACACACTGTCATCATACACAAAACATAACTGGAATTAAAAGTCTAAAATGGATATAGAATGGAACTGATAGTTACTTGTGCCTTTATTTTCCAACAGGACATGAATATCCTTTCAGCATTAAAATGAGTCACATTCAAGGTGCCACTGGACAGACGCAAGGGTCCAAGGACGCAATCTACCCTCTAGATTTCCAGGGGCCTTTCATTATCGAACAGCTGCCTGTGGAGATGCAGTGCCAATTCATCTTAAAGCCAAGTCACCTGGCATCATGCCAGCACATGGCTGGTTAGTACTTGGTCGTTAAACAAATCAATATGCGGTTACGTGTTTATTATTTGCATTGGGTGGTAAGACTGAGCTCAAAATGGATATTAATAGAAATATGTTAATTTTCTACAGCTGGTTGGGGCATCCCAAAAATGGTCTGTTTTCTGCAGTTAATGATTAGAATTCAGTTAACACGTTAAATACGAGTGCATATTTAATTCCATGTTTTCAGTATTATGCACCCTAAATTAGTTCCTCTGTTCATTGGTTCATACATCAGCAGGGGTTCAACATCATGAGTACATAGCTTAAGTTATAGTTAGCTTGTACATATTACAGTTTGGTGGTGGTGGGTGTTGAGATCTGAATAGGCCCTTTAGTCAAAGCTCCTGGGTCCATTGGAGTGTGTGTTCTCCAAAGCCCTTTGAATCTTGTGCTGGAGGCCCTGGAGAATGAGTTGAAAGAGGACAACAAGATCTGAATTTAGAATGGGCCAGGGTATCATTGCGGCAATGGGAACAGGCAGATCCGGAGATCAATCCCAAGATCCAATACAAGAAAATCAATGATCTTACATAAGCAGTCAAGGTAAGTGCATGCATCTTCATTTTCCACACCCTACTTTCCTGATACTGCTCAAATCATTATCACTGCATCTTTCAGTCACCAACAATCCTCTTCAATGAAGGCTTATACCCAACAGTCATCTGCTCTACTACATACTCACATACTGTCAGCATTCTCACAGCTCAAACGCAGACATACAGATTGCATGGCACTCACTGGCATTCCCTGCTGCCTATTTAAGCTCCATTTTCTCTTCTGACTTTCCTCTTAAGTTGGAAGGAACATATAGAACATAGAACATAGAATAGTACAGCATAGTACAAGCCCTTCGGCCCACATTGTTGTGCCAACCCTCAAACCCTGCCTCCCATATAACCCCCCACCTTAAATTCCTCCATATACCTGTCTAGTAGTCTCTTAAATTTCACTAGTGTATCTGCCTCCACCACTGACTCGGGTAGTGTATTCCACACACCAACCACTCTCTGAGTAAAAAACCTTCCTCTAATATCCCCCTTGAACTTCCCACCCCTTACCTCAAAGCCACGTCCCCTTGTATTGAGCAGTGGTGTCCTGGAGAAGAGGCGCCGGCTATCCGCTCTATCTATTCCTCTTAATATCTTGTATACCCCCATCATGTCTCCTCTCATCCTCCTTCTCTCCAAAGATTAAAGCCCTAGCTCCCTTAATCTCTGATCATAATCCATGCTCTCTAAACCAGGCAGCATCCTAGTAAATCTCTTTTGTACCCTTTCCAATGCTTCCACATCCTTCCTATAGTGAGGCGACCAGAACTGGGCACAGTACTCCAAGTGTGGCCTAACCAGAGTATTATAGAGCTGCATCATTACCTCACGACTCTTAAACTCTATCCCACGACTTATGAAAGCTAACACCCCATAAGCTTTCTTAACTACCCTATCTACCTGTGAGTCAACTTTCAGGGATCTGTGGACATGTACCCCCAGATCCCTCTGCTCCTCCACACTACCAAGTATCCTGCCATTTACTTTGCAGAAGTAGGTTGAGATTTACTTTGTACTCTGCCTTGGAGTTTGTTTAGGTTGCAGAAGTGGGCTGAGATTTACTTTGTACTCTGCCTTGGAGTTTGTCCTTCCAAAGTGTACCACCTCACACTTCTCAGCCCACTTCTGCAACCTATCAATGTTTCTCTGCAATCTTCGACAATGCTCTACACTATCTACAACGATGGAGTTTAACTACGAAACAAGGTCTAACTAGGTACATCTGCAGGCCCTTACACTCATGAAAAAAGTTGCTGCTGGGCATTAATAAAGGAATAGCCAGAGGGTGGTGAAACCATTGAAGATATACTCAGACATAACTAGAGATTACATGATTTTTTCCTTCATAACTAATACATAGAAAGAGCACAATCGTAAAGATAAAGATATTCACAGAGATCTGCTCAGAATTTAGGAGATGGTGTTTGTGACGAGACACTGAGAATAAATGGTTTGTCCTTGGATAAGGTAAAATATAGCTTGATAGAAAGCAAAATGATCTTAATAGAGACAATTCAGATGAGGATTTTGTAGGAGCAGGCTGTAGATAGAAGAAGGTTGAAGGGTGAAATTGTCATGCCTAGATAGACCCATAAGCAAGTTTCTTTTTCTGGCAAAAAGAATGAAGAAATCTGGCATTAGTTTATTAAAGAGTTTTGTGCAACAGAAACCTTGGAACTAAGCGTTTGAACTGCAGAAATAGTGGTCAGTGCCAGGTACGTGCTTGTGGAGTCCACTGTGATTTAACACCTGATGGATTTCCGAGTACTTTTAACATTGAGAGGCATTCAAAACATGTCACGACTATTAAAACACAATGAAAAAGTTTGGAAATACACAATCACTTATCCTCAATTAAAGGCATCTAAAAAGCATTTCCTTTCGTCGAATCTTGAAGTTGCTGTTGGTAATTTGAATGGATTAGCCAAGCCTAAGTGTTGGGGGAAAAGAAGTAACTTTATGACCGACTGCTGTTCTTCATAAGACCAGCATCAAATTGCAGACGGGAAATTGCAACGAAAGTGAGCGGCAAGTTCAGGACTTCTGCATTTGAGTGCACCTGTGTAGGAATCACAGATATCCCAGCAATTATGATCAGAACCGCAACTGTTTTCCTGTAAAATCTGACTCATAATTGTCCCCAGGTTCCTTTATATCATGTAGATAGTGTGTTCTTGCCACTGCCTCCTGTTATTCAGTTATGTTGCTGGAGTCTTAAGGTCTGAAATGGGAGCTCTGGTGCAAAATTGGCAAACTCCGTACTGTATTCTCCTCCATGTAGACCATTGGATGCGTTTCCAATACGATTTGTTTCATAGTCATACGCATGCACTGTGAGCATTATGTTGGGATACTAAGGTCAATCATCAAAATAGAGAAATTATTCCAAAAATCTTAATTTTAATGGCAATAAAGAAACCAGTCAGGGAATGTTCTCCCCCAAAGAAGAGCTTTTCAAATCATCAGTACCTGTGATCAGACGAGAAACATTATATCTCTGAAACCAGGAATTTGCTTGTAAATTCCTGCCAATTAATGAATTATGGAAAATTCAGCAGTAACTTTCTGCCAAGCAGGAAATGAACCTCACTGAAAGTCAGTTTTAAACACCCAGAAAAATAAAATACCATCTTCTGAAATTTCTTTGGATCGTAAACCATGACTGCAGCTCGTGGTAAATTATCCAGCTTTAAAAGCAATAGAAAATTAGTTGTAGTGTAAATGTATCTCCCCACAGTGACTATTAAAATAAATGGTGTATTTGCTTGAACTTAAGCTGTCTTTATTTATTTCTCTGGTGTAGATGTGTTCATGAGTGAAAGACTGTGGTTCTATGGTGTTGACATGTCTGGAATTGAATTGAATTGACTTTATTACTTACATCCTTCATATACATGAGGAGTAAAAATCTTAATGTTACATCCCCTTCTAAATGTGCAATGTTCAATTTATAGTAATTTATAATAAATAGAATATACAACGGGATAGTCAATATAACATAGAAATACAGTTGTGTCAGCATGAGTTAAACAGTAGGAGACCTGCTGGAAGAAGCTGTCCCGGAGCCTGTTAGAACTGGCTTTTATGCTGCGGTACCGTTTCTGGGATGGTAGCAGCTGGAACTGTTTGTGGTTGGGGTGACTCGGGCCCCCAATGATCCTTTGGGCGCTTTCTACACACCTGTCTTTGTAAATGTCCTGAATAGTCCTGAACTGACAGCACTCCTGATGGGCAGGAAGAATGAAGGTGGTGGTGGTGATAAGGTTGATTTGGGAAGGGTTGAGCAGGAAGTAATAGCTTTAGTGAGGAAAAAGAGTCAGAATATCCATATATGAATTTTTGAAGCATTTTGCTTAAAATATGGTAACAGAAGTGCAGTGAATTAGAAACATAGGAACACAGAAAACCTACAGCACAATACAGGTCCTTCGGCCCAAAATGCTGTGCCGAATATGTACTTTCTTTAGAAATTACCTAGCCTTACCTATAGCCCTCAATTTTTCTAAGCTCCATGTACCTATCCGGGAGTCTCTTAATAGACCCTATCGTATCTGCCTCCACCACTGTCACCAGCAGCCCATTCCACGCACTCTGCATAAAAAACTTACCCCTGACATCTCCTCTGTACCTACTTCCAAGCATCTTAAACCCATGCCCTCTTGCATTAGCCATTTCAGCCCTGGGAAAAGCCTCTGTCTATCCATACGATCAATGCCTCTAATAATCTTTTACACCTCTATCAGGTCACCTCTCATTCTCCGCCACTCCAAGGAGAAAAGGCCAAATTCACTCAACCTTTTCTCATAAGGCATGCTCCCCAATATAGGCAACATCCTTGTAAATCTACTCTGCACCCTTTCTATAGTTTCCACATCCTTTCTGTAGTGAGGTGACCAGATCTGAGCACAGTATTCTAAGTGGGGTCTGACCAGGGTCCTATGCAGCTGTAACATTACCTCTCGGCTCTTGAACTCAATCCCATGGTTGATGAAGGGCAATGCACTGTGCTTTCTTAACACACAGAGTCAACCTGCGCAGCTGCTTTGAGCATCCTATGCACTTGGACCCTAAGATCCCTCTGATCCTCCACACTGCCAAGAGTGTTACCATTGATACTGTATTCTGCCATCATATTTGACCTACCAAAATGAACCACCTCATGCTTATCTGTGTTGAACTCCATCTGCCACTTCTTATTCCAGTTTTGCAACCTATCGATGTCCTGCCGCAACTTCTGACAACCCTCCAGACTAACCACTACACCCCCAACCCTTGTGTCATCAGCAAACTTACTAACTCATCCCTTCACTTCCTCATCCAGGTTATTTATAAAAATCACGAAGAATAAGGGTCCCCAGAACAGATCCCTGAGGCATACCACTGGTCACCAACATCCGTGCAGAATATGACCCGTCTACAACCACTCTTTGCCTTCTGTGGGCAAGCCAGTTCTGGATCCACAAAGCAATGTCCCCTTAGATCCCACATCTCCTTAATTTCTCAATAAGCCTTGTAAGGGGTACCTTATCAAATGCCTTGCTGAAATCCATATACACTACATCTACTGCTCTACCTTCATCAATATGTTCAGTCACATTCTCAAAAAATTCAATCAGGCTTGTAAGGCACGACCTGCTTTTGACAAAACCATGCTGACTATTCCTAATCATATTATGGCTCTCCAAATGTTCATAAATCCTGCCTCTCAGAATCTCCTCCATCAACTTACCAACCACTGAAGTAAGACTCAGTGGTCTATAATTTCCTGGGATATCTCTACACCCTTTCATGAATAAGGGAACAACATCTGCAACCCTCCAATCCTCCGGAACTTCTCTCGTCCCCATTGATGTTGCAAAGATCATTGCCAGAGGCTGAGCAATCTCCTCCCTCACCTCCCACAGTAGCCTAGGATATATCTCATCCGGTCCCGGTGACTTATCCAACTTGATGCTTTCAAAAAGCTCCAGTACATCCTCTTTCTTAATGTCTATATGCTCAAGATTTTCAGCCCACTCTAAATCATCCCTACAATCACCAAGATCCTTTTCCGTAGTGAATACTGAAGCAAAGTATTCATTAAGTACCTCTGCTATCTCCTCCGGTTCCATACACACTTTTCCACTGTCACACTTGATCGGTCCTATTCTCTCACATCTTATCCTCTTGCTCTTCACATACTTGTAGAATGCCTTGGGGTTTTCCTTAATCCTGCTTGCAGAACTGAATGCTCACAGAAAAGCGAACTTTTTCAATCATCATCATCACTTTTGCCCTCACTACCCTCGTTAAATATACAATGTTAAGCATGCGGTGTATGTGTGTATTGTAATGAAGCATATTGTAAAAAGCATGAAGTCCTGATGAAGGATCTTGGCCCAAAATATTGACTGATCATTTCTATCCATAAATGCTGCCTGGCTTGCTGAGTTCTTCCAGAAGCTTGTGTGTGTGTGTTGCAATTCTCTCTTGTGTCCCAAGTTTCTGATGCCTGCTTGAATCAGTATTAAGGTTTTCACTAAAAGCAGAAAATTGCTTTTGAATGAAATAAAATAGAAGATGCTGGAAATACTCAGCAAGTCAGGCAACATCTGTGAAGGAAGAGAAACAAATCAATGACCTCTTATCAGAACTGCAAGTTTCTCTTTCCGTATCCACAGATGCTGCTTGATCTGTTTAGTAATTCCAGCACTCCTTGTTTTTATTGTAAGGCATTGGTATTTGGTAATTGGTGTGTTATTTACACATGTACCAAGATGCAATGAAAATCTTTCATTTCTATCCGGTTAGACTATACTACAGTGCCTTGAAAAAGTATTCACCCCCAGGAACTTTGATCAATTTAACTAGGAATTTCTACTTGTGAACCATGTGCTTCTTTTTTTTCACAGTAGAATCCTAAAAACTGGGAAAATAGTAAAGCATGAAAAATTAAAAATTCAAAACTGAAAGGTTAGTGGTTCTAAAGTACTTATCCCCCTTTGCTCAGTATAGTATTTAGTTGAACCACTTCTCTCAGTTATTACAACCAGTAGTCTTTCTGAATAAGTCTCTATTGGCTTTGCACAACGTGATGGAGCAAGATTCGCCCATTCCTTCTTGCAAATTTGCTCTAGCTGTGCCAGGTTAGTTGGGAAGTGGCAGCGGACAGCAATCTTGAGGTCTTGCCAGAGATGTTTGATTGGCTTAAGGTCAGGACTCTGACTGGGCCACTCAAGGAATCAATTTTCTTCATTTGATACCACTTCATGGTTGTTCTGGCACTGCCCTTTGGCTCATTGTCTTGCTGAAAGACAAACTTCCTCCCTAGTTTAAGCTTTCTGGCAGAGTCTAGCAGGCTTTTATCCAGGATTGATCTCTCTGTATTTAGCAGCATTCATCTTCTAATCAATCCTGACCAGGTTTCCAGTGCCTGCTGCAGAAAAGCATCTCCCCAGCCTGATGCTACCTCCACTTAAAAAAAAGTAACTCCTTGGCCATAAAGGCTTTGCAAAATGTCAGTTTGAAGATACCGTGAAGATGTGGAAGAAGGTCTTGTGGTCGGATGAGACTGAAGTGGAACTTTTTAGTTTCAGCACTAAGCAGTCCAGAATATCCAAAACAGCCCCTCAATACTGTGCTGAATGTCAGCTTAAATTTTTTGGCTTTTCGGATAATAAGACTACCTTCAATTTTACTTACTCCATCCAAATGTCATATAATCAAAATGACATAAAGCTGTGGAGAGATTATACTTAGAAAGGACCTTCTTTGTTTTGTGTCTTCTCTCTCAAAACTATCTTTTACTTTGGTATCATCTTAAAATACAATGGTAATGCTTCAATCATCAGCCATTCCATTAGCTTCACTCTGTCACCTGGTCAGATATAGCCCAAGCACAGAGGGAGAGACACTGAAGCAGGTCGATAGTTCACAGACTTTAATGCGAACAGTGTTAAAGGGAAAGAGAACAATAAATGCTAGGCCAAACAAGGCCATTAACTAAAATTCTCAAATGGAAAACGAAGCCTACACTGCGGCTGAAAAGAACAACTAAGAATAAAAGGAATACCGCTAGTCTTCAGGGTCAGTTGACTCAACAGTCCAATTTCTCAGGCAAGGCAGATTGCAGGCAGTGAAGTGTTTCTGTGTCCTGACCCGGGTTCAAGTCTCGACAAACACTATGATGGAACGAATGGAGTTAAATACTATCACAATGAAATAATAATTAGCTGACATGTGCACATTCACGAGCTCAACTGCCAAATCTGCTGCACTGCCGAATCCGTGGTTGTGACACACTCTGCTGTTCCTCTAGCCAAATGAGTAATCTTATCCATTGATGTCCTGATCATCCAGCATACCACTGACAAATCTCTTGTCACAGGCCATGCTCTGCACTGCGCAACTCATTAACCAAGCTTAGCATCCACATCAGAAACAAGAGAAAATCTGCAGATGCTGGAAATCCAAAGCAACACACACAAAATGCTGGAGGAACTCAGCAGGCCAGGCAGCATCTATGGATCTATTCTTCAGGACCTGATGAAGGGTCTGGGCCCAAAACATTATCTAATAAATCTTTTCCATAGATGCTGCCTGGCCTGCTGAGTTGTTTACAGCTTATTCCCCACTCTCACTCCAGTTTATCCTATCATAGGCACTGATATTACCCTATCACAGGCTCAATAAACTGATAATAAAGGCTGCCTCTGTTATAGGAGTCAAACTGGACACACTGGAGGCTATGGTAGAACAAAGGACCTTTGGAAAATCCTGGTAATAGGACCTCGCCTCTTAATACCAATGTGAACCACGACCTCTGACTATTTATCCTTCCCCTTTAAGTTCCCTGCAAGCATCTATGACACCTCTGACTTTAGCACCTGGGAAGCAGTACAACATGCTGTATTTAAGTCCAAGGCTGCTGAGTACCTGTCTATTTTTCTCAATGTTGAGTCTCCTAAAACTTCTTAGCCATGGACTCTTGCTCCTTTCTCCTTGTGCAGATGAGCCATCCACTGTTAAGTTTGATCTTAATAGAGACAAACTTGGTGTGGGTTTACTTAGAACTTTTTATTGCTGAACTGCTGCTCAATCCTGTCAGATCGCCCTCGTTGTTTCCGGTTCCAGATGAACCACTTGCATTGCCCCCTGGAAACTGAAGTTCTTTATTATGCACACATAATAACACATCTTCCCCCTTTAAAGAAAAACGAACACAATACTATGTCCTCATAAACCTGCAAGGGACAATGATCCTTTCCAACAAAGATATCTACATTGCATAACCAGTCTCTTTTCTTTGATTCAAAATTTCAAATGTTCAACATTTTAACCTCAATTGTAAAGAGCAACCACAGTCCCTTATCCATTTAGCCACTTTCAATCAGTCTCTGAGGTGGTTTAATGGTTCTTTTTTGACTGCTATTTGTTTCCATAGATGTATTGCTTTCATTTGATGTGTTATTATTTGTGTCTCTCTGAGAACTCTGATCAACGTGTTCTTTTTTCACATACGCTGGCCCCTTTGGTGTACTGACAGATGGCGCATCACAGCTATGGGTTGGAGCTTGTGGTCATAGATCCATGCAGTTCCTTCTCAGAGGTGTCCCTTGCTCCATCTGGATCTGGTAGGAATGCGGTGCTACTACTTCTTGCACATATCTTTGCATGGACCATGTGCCTGAATTGTGATCTTGGATTCATACTGGATCTCCAGGCTTCGGGACTGGTAGGCTTTCTGCAGTCTTGTCGTGATACCGTTCCTGGTTTTTTTTCCATTTTAGCCAATTTGACCTTCTATGCTCCTTTAGGTGGCAACAGGTTTTCGTGCATTGGAAGTTTAGTACGTATGCATCAACCCATCAGCGCTTGAGCTGGTGAAGGGCCATTCTGGAGTGGTACACTTCTGTAAATCATTAGCATTTTGTGGAAATCCTCTCGTCCATCTTGAACTTTCTTCATGAGGCCCTTCACTACCTTGACTGGAACTTTTGCTAGGTTGTTAGATTTTGGTTGATATGGGCTTGATGTTGAAACCCTCCAATCATTGGCAAAGGACTCAAATTCACATCTTGAGGATTGTGGACCATTGTCTGATTCCACTTCACATGGAACTCCATGCCTCACAAACACAGATTTCAGGAAGTTGATTATCGCTTTGCTGGATGTTGATTGCAGTGTTGCAACCTCTGGTTAATTGGGGAAGTAGTCTGTTACAACAATATGACTTTTCCCATTGCAATCAAACAGATCCACTCCAACTTTGAATTCCAGCCTGTCTGGTACAGGGCGTGGTGTAAGTGGTTCTGCTTGCTGCTTTGGTATGTTGGTAAGGCATGTTTCACATGAAGCAGTGGTCTGGCTGATGTCTTGGTTCATTCTTGGCCAGTACATAAATCACAGGTCTCTGTTTACATTTTTCCTCACCAGGATGCCCTTCATGTATCTTCTGGAGCATTTCCTTGCGTAGCAACACCAGAATCACAAACCTGTTCCTTTTGAAGACCATATCTTCTACTGCTGACAGTTCAGCTCTGCACGCCCAGTAACCCCAAGCACACATTGGACAGTCATTCTTAGCTGCTAGCCATCCTTTCCATATTGTATTTTTGAGTTCTTTCATAATTTCATCTGTCCCTGTTGCTTTCATAATCTTCTCTGTTCTATCAGGAGATACTGGAAGGGGTGGGGACAATCACGTTCACATAGGCCTTTAATCAGCATTAATCTCCTAGTCACTCATTTCTTTCTTGTTGACTGCTTGACAACATATCAATAGCAAACATATATTTTCTAGGAGTGTAGATCATACGAGGGGTAATTGATAAGTTCGTGGCCTAAGGTAGAAGGAGTCAATTTTAGAAAACCTAGCACATTTATTTTTCAACATAGTCCCCTCCTACACTTACACACTCAGTCCAGCGGTCGTGGAGCATACAGATCCCTTCTTCGTAGAAGTCGGTGTCTTGGACCTCCAGAAAGTGGTCCACTGCAGTGGTGATTGATAAGTTCGTGGCCTAAGGTAGAAGGATATGACTTATTATCTTCAAACTTTCTGCATAATCACTCAAAGAGTTGAACTGCACGTGCACGTAACGAGAGCTGTATAACTCATAGGGCCTCCCTATGTTTTCAATGGCTGACCTCTTTCCTGGGTCAGGCTTCACTCCCTCTTCAGATATGACATCTCCTGCGAAGTTCAGTGTCTTAACGCCAAACTGATATTCCTCTTCATTTAAATTCAAATTGACATTCTGTGTCACATCAAGCACTTGTCTGAGTTGTGTATCATGCTTATCCTTGGTGGACCCCCAGTCTTGACACAAGGTATGCCCTCAAAGATCATGTAGATAGTTTTATGGTAGCATCCTGAACAGAATCCCGTATGTAGCTGAAGAGAGTGATATTTTCCCTATGGTCTATTACAAGTACACAGTCTCAAACTTGCCAAAGCCCAGATGATGCATCGAGCTTGCTAAACCACTTGGCACCTGCAAACTGGGACATGTTTTTCTCCCATGCTGGCAATTTAAAATGCTCTCCAGATGGCTCTATTAGGATCTCTTGGGTCCAGGTGTATCTGAAATGTTCCAATTTTCTTGTGCACATTGACCAGTGAGCAATCTGCTGCTTCTTCAGTTTTCTGCATGACATTCATCCATTCCTTGCGTGACAGTTTTTGTTTAAGTTTGCCCAAATGCAAATGGAACTTTACCGCATGCATGGACAACAGGAGTCACTGTCTCATCTTCATGGATTTTGTGTACACCAGGTAAGCATTTGAGCCCTCAAAGACATCTGCGTACCCTTCCATGAGTGTTGTTTGGCCATCTTTGGTCTGTGAAGCCACTACAAAAAACTCTTTTCACCAGGTTGAGCTTTTCACATGCTCTCAGACCTAATACTGGCTGTACTCTGTTTCCACCATCAGCAACTGTGCCTTTAGAAGCTACCCCTTGTGCTTGAAGGTCACTATACATCTCCCTTTTACTGGAACGTTCTCTCCAGTGTAGCCAAACACTTTTAACTTCACTGGGTAAACCTTACTCTTTACTGTGAGAGTCTTGTAATCATCCATGGATAACAGATTCATCTGGGCTCCGGTGTCAAGCTTGAATGGAATTACTGTCTCATTCACAGTCACTGAGACAGTCCATTCTGTTTGACCAGCAACCGGCAGTCTGTAGAGAATCCACAAAGACTTCCTCCATTTCCTCAACAACCATCTGCACCTTTCTCTTGGTAGCCCCAGCTTTGCAGCACTTTGCAAAATGATTCTTCTTCCCACAATTGTTGCAGCACTTTTCATAAGCAAGACACGTCTTTGGAATGTGACTCCCTCCACATTTGCTGCACTTACTGCTTGAGCCTTCCTGCTTGCTTCAGTGTTGCTTTGGGAAATACTTTGTGCTCTACTCCCCTGTTTTCACAGCATGCACTGTTGTGTCTGCCCTGTGCAGCTCCTTAGCTTGTGCTCATGTGGTCTCTGCTGCCCTGTCCAATCTTTTCTAGCATCAAATTTTTTTCATGCAGCAGTCTTTCTCTGAGCCCATTATCTGGAATTCGGCAAACTATTCTGTCTCTAATTGGTGAGTTTCTCAAATCTCCTAATTCACAGTGTGTGAAGCTCAGCTAAGTATTTGTCGAAGCTAATACCTTGTTTCTGGTCACAGGAAATAAACTTGTATCTCTGAAATGTGATGTTTTTACTTGGGACAAATTACTCCTCAAATTTTGTCATTAGAGAGACCAACGTAAAATCTGCCTCATCAATTTGAAGGCTGTTACAGATGTCCAAAGAAAAATAGACACTTTCAATTTTTCATCTGTCCTTCCTGCTGCACTAGCAGCTAAATGTACATTGAATCGCTGTTTGAAGCATTTTCAGTTATCATTTAGATTGTGGGTAAACTGCATAGGTGCGGGAGTACTTAGCTTATCCATGACAGGAACTCTCAGCCTCGAACCTGAATCTCTCTTGGTGAATCTGGTGACTGCTGAACTTCCGGAACGACATGCTCTCTCACCTCACTGGCCACCTTCTTTCCATCGTAACTAGGGTCCAACCTCACTTGCTGCTAGCACCTTTCATACTCACATAGTTACTTTCTCAGTCACGCATGATATTCATTTACTCTCTGTGCTTGGACCTCACGCCATCTTCTGATTATGTTTGTTCTGAGTAAAGACAAACTTGGTGTGGGTTTACGTTAGAACATTTCATCACTGAACTGGTCACTGTTGTAGCTTCCAGTTCCGGGTGAGCTCCTGGCATTGTCCACTGGGAACTTTATTATGCACACATAATAACACATCCACAGAGCTATGATCTTGGCTTTGGCTGCAGTCTAAGGGAATTGTTCACTCCCACTATTTTCCATTGCAGTTCTGGAGCTTGATGCACTCTGAAGCTTCCCTTACTGCCTGTCAGCCTCCCTTTCAGTATTCAGTACTGCCACTCCTTTACAAATCTACCATTGGGAATGGTCGTGCTGGAATTATCCTTCAACAGCCTGGAGCTGATAGATATTCCCCAAAGCATGCAGCTAAGTATGCCTTTTGAAGTGTGGAAATATGAAATGAAAAATACATGGGATTATCAGTTCCTGGATTCCCTTCTGAGCTTTGGAGAATGTACAGAAATGTTTAGAAAGTAAATGTTTAAAAATTCACAGATGATGGAACTTTTTGCAAATCTGTTGAAGTTCATTTTGTGTTATGCTCCAGAAATGGATCTGTCATGTTTGATGAGGTCATCCGTTTTCCAGACAGCAGCAACTTGGATGTTCAAATTCATTTTTTGATTTTTTTCCAAATAGATTAATAACAATGTGTTG
This sequence comes from Mobula birostris, assembly GCF_030028105.1. NCBI lineage: Eukaryota > Metazoa > Chordata > Chondrichthyes > Myliobatiformes > Myliobatidae > Mobula > Mobula birostris. The sequence continues at coordinate 48,228,754 of NC_092376.1, forward strand.
CTGATATTTTAAAAATGATTATGTGGTTTGTAACTTGATCTTAGAGGTGGATTTGAACTGCTCCATATGAATGGAGACTTAATGCAGTTTTCTAATGCAAAGCCACAGAAAAATGGCACCCAGATTACAATTTATCTATGTATTGGACTGTTGCCAATTTGGTCAATTTGATCCAGGTATTGATTTGACTGGAATGCTGACAGATAGGAAAAGTTCTCACATTACTAAGGTCATGAGGCAACACAACTATCTGGAAGTACTTTTCCCATTATAGGCACTCTGCAGACGTAAAGCTCAAGCAGTGTGAGATAACTTCCTTGTAACCATAGAAACCATAGAAACTACAGCACAGAAACAGGCCTTTTGGCCCTTCTTGGCTGTGCCGAACCATTTTCTGCCTAGTCCCACTGACCTGCACACGGACCATATCCCTCCATACACCTCCCATTCATGTATCTGTCCAATTTGTTCTTAAATGTTGAAAAAGAACCCGCATTTACCACCTCGTCTGGCAGCTCATTCCACACTCCCACCACCCTCTGTGTGAAGAAGCCCCCCCAATGTTCCCTTTAAACTTTTCCTCCCTCACCCTAAACCCATGTCCTCTACATCATTGTCGTATACCATTATCATCATCATAGTTACTCCTTACCTTTGTTATACCATATAGTTTTAATGCAGCAATGACAGTACTGATACAAAATGTATAACCAGTCTGTTTCAACATTTCAAAGCGATGCTCTGATGAAGAGATTAAAAAGCAGGGTTGTAAACAGTACGTTTTAATATTTGATGTGCATTATTTTCATTCACCAGGGACTTACTTATGTTAGGCTTTTAAATATACATGACTTACCCTTTCAGGATTATGATTCTAGATTTAAAAAAAATGTTTGATTACATGACACTCAAATGCAACTGTATTGCTTAATAACTGTTCTTGTTATTTGTGAAATTTGTCACTTAATTAGTGAAATCATGATTTAATTTCAAGTTCAAGTTTAATTATGATTCAATCATAGATGAATACCCATGAACACAGCCAACGAAACATTGTTCCTCCAGAGCCAAGGTACAAAACACAGTACCAACAGTCATACACAGTATAAAGCACATATAGTACTTATAAGATAGAAGTAAACATATAGTCACACAAAAACAAATATAGCCCAAGTCCCTGAGTGACATGCCCTGTAAATTGATGGTGCGTGGGTGTTGCCGGAAAGAATAAGCAGTTCTCAGCAATCCACAGGCACGCATGCATGCAATCCAGTTTGTGAACACTGGAGGACAGCACTAATATGAAGGGCTTGCCCCCAGTCCACCGTAGATGCTGCATCACACCACCTCTGGCATCTCCCCTCCTGGGCTGCTGTAACAGGCAAGCCCGTGGCATGAGGCCAAGTCCTTGGTACATCCGAGGCCACTCTACTCCCCCACCATTGGTCTCACTAATAAATCAATGAACTGGACTTGCAGTATTTTACATTACCAATGTCAAACAGGGTCTTGTGATGGCAACAGAAATGTCCAAGACAATCACTTGCTGTTAAACTGCAGACTGCCTTCACACACTGACTCTGGAGCAAGCAGCAACATGGCCTGCACCAAGACCAGCTCCTCCAGCTCTTCCGCCAACAAGCAACAAGGGTAGGTCTGCAATATTTGAACTACTTAATGTCCAGCCTTGTTTTGTGATTGTAAAAAAGATATTTAAGAAAGACAAAAACACCTTTGGTCAGCTCTAGAGAAGATGCTGCATCTGAATGTGCCACACCTTACCATGAAACAAAGTAGTTTTTTTACAGCACATCTGTCAAATCTTACAGTAGCACCTAGCCATCGAGATGTTAACAATCGTGCAATTTTTTAAGTAACCGTAGCAACTTTTACAAGCAAGTGTGAAAATATGATTTGCAGATGATCTTTTCAAGAAGATTCGTTTACCTTTTGCTATTTTTTGTTCTTTCCATAGATCCAAGTCAAAAGCAATGCAAAAGGAAAAGATCAATTATGAACTGGGCTTTCAAGCGTGGTTCTGGCATTCATTTAGAAAACATGCCTACATCCCATACTTCCATAACACCAAGAGGACTATTTGGCCTTCCTCTGTCAACCATTTGTGAGAATGACAATTTCCCAAAGCCTATAATGGTAAGTGACAAATGTTATATAATGGGGAGGAAAGACAATTTATCATCACTCTGTTTTACAATGTGTCACTGTGCCGGGTTACAACGTAGAAGGAAGGTAATTTTTGAGAGAATTTTTTTGGCCATTAAAGAGATGAACTTGTGAAAGATTAATAATACAGGAACAATATCATTATGGCATTTGAATAATGTGCAAATTGGGTGTTACTTGCTTTATTTGTATCGAATGAAAAGAAATTCCATCATGTGTTTCGTTGATAGCATGCATTCTTTATCATGTAATTTCCTCATAATAGTTCTGTCATGAGTCAGGGAGGAACTAATGGAAATGGAACTTGAACTTCCATTGTTGTTTCCCTGGATGTGAATCCAACATCTTGTGTGGAACTATTTCCTTGGAACCCGAGAAGAAGGAAGTAGTAGTTGTCAATGTGCATGGAAACTCTGAAAGGCAGGAATTAGATATTGACTGGTAACCATTTTAATTTGTTGTTCAGGAGATAACTATTTCTGGAATACAAGAAAGGCTCCAAATACAGATCCATCTGTGTTGAGTTAACTGCTTCCAATACTGATTAGTAGTACATTATAGTTAAAGACAAGATTAAATGATCGGCATTATTTACTTACTGAGATACAGTGAGGAATAGGCCCTTCCAGCCCTTCGAGCAGTGCTGCCTAGCAACCCTCAATTTAACCCTAACCTCACAGGACAATTTACAATGACCAATTAACCTACAAACCAGTACATCTTAGACTGTGGGAGGAAACCGGAGCACCCGGAGGAAACCCACATAAACGTCATGTAAAGTAAATAGTGACTATCAAAGGCTCCTGTATTTAGAATTGTGAATATTATTGTTATAATTGCAAAGGGTAATATTATTGAATCCTGAATGATTCATTTTGATTGAATAAAAAATGCAAGTACACAATAATTAAAGAGAAACTTTATTCATTGACCTTTCACTAATTTCTAAACACTAATCTGTTGTATAATTCAATGATTATGTATATAAATTGAATATAATTGACTTTTCAAGGTGAATAAGGCTTTTGGTGGCATAAGAGTAGAGAACAGCATAATTAAAAATGTGGAAATGATCTTTATAATGATTAAATTCAGTTCTGGTCAAACAAGATAACCTAAGCAATCTTATTCACAGTGAGAAAACATTTAAGATTGAAATGAAGCCAATGGGCTTGGTTTTCCAGTCTGTAGTCACATAATCTATCATTCAACCTAACCTAGGTAATGGACGACACATTAGCTGAGAGAATGAAACTGATGTTATTAGACTTGGTTGTTATTATGAAATCCAAATGTCAGCCATCGGATGTCTCTCTGTGTAAAATTAAATGTCTGTACGTTATCAATGCCTGATATAGGTATTGGTTGCATTGAATTAGTGGGTTAAAGGGATATTCAGATACCCCTCGTGATTCTTTTACTTTCTTCTTGACATTTCAGGATATGCTCTTCTTTTTATTTCATGAAGGACCATACACCAGGGGCATTTTCAGACGCTCAGCAAATGCTAAATCCTGCAAAGAATTGAAGGAGAAGCTGAATGCTGGAGCTGCAGTGCACTTGGCCGGTGAATCTGTGTTTGTGACTGCTGCAGTGTTCAAAGTATGTGTGCGCACAAAATCCAAGTTACCTTTTATTTCCATTTTTAGAGCGAAGGTGAATTTTGATGATAAATCGGGATTGAGTAGCTTGAGGTAAAGTGGGTTTGAACAACAGTGATCGGTAAAAACATGGGCTCTGCACTAATCATTTTGAATACTAACCTCCCAATTACAAAAGAGTAAGAACCAACAAGGTAAGGCAAAGCCAGTCGATTCTCTGTTGGAAGGAAAATTCCCCATCAGGGAACAAATACTTGATGTCAGTTAGGAACACACGAACATAAAAAACAGCAGAATCCGTCCCCATAGTCATTTGAGCTGGTTTCCATAAAATCATGGTTCATCCTCCAACCCTTCTGCTTTCTCCCCTGGTTCCTGTATTCTTTGATTCCCTTAGATATAGAAGCAATGATGTTTGAGCTGGAAGATCAATATGACCTTTTAGAATGGCAAAGCAGAATTAAGGGGTGAAGTAGCCTATTCATCTTTCTTTTCCTTTTGATATTCGCACCCAAAGTTTTATCAATTTCGGCCTTGAATATACTGGGGAACTGAACCATAATAACCAACATTACAGAATCTTGAATAATCACAAGCTCTCAGTCAAGAAATTTCTCCTCAGTTCAGTCCTAGATTAACCTTCTATCATTGGTTTATGTTCCCTATTCTACACTTCACAAGAGGGACAAACATTCTACAGCATAGTCAATATTAAAAACGTTCTGACTTATTCACCACTATGCAAATAAGTCCTTAAAAATGACTTCTGTGGGCTCACTTATTTAAACTAGTGCAGAAGTGTCCACAAGGAGCCTTTTATGCAGATGTAGTTGATGTGTTTTGATTACTTTCTACTTCTTTTACTACTGTTACGTACCCCGTAACTGGGTTGCCAAACCAGCAGAAATGGATCACTCAGTTGGAGTCTGGATTACTGGAACTAAGAGAGTTTTATTAAAGAAACAAGCAGCACAGTACTGTAATCAAAAGGATAATAAATGCAACAGTTCAGCAATGATAAACACACATGTACACAGAATTAGGATAACAGGATCAATCAAGCTCTATCATCGTCTAGGGGTAAATGACCAGTTTCAAAGTGACGCAAAGTTCAGTTCAGTTCACAGTAATCACTGCTGTGAGAGATGGACAGTGGGGGGAAGGAGAGAGAGAGCAAAAACGAATGAATATTCAAACGGCTTCCACACAGACCTTCGATATTCTTCGCAGTCAGCTTTCGGGCGAGCCCTTTGTGATGTCTTCTGAGGTCACTGACCGTGACTCCTTCGTTTCCAGATATGATCGTTTCTCTGCGGTGAACCTGGCGCCCAGGCAAGGGCGGACACACACTAGGTTCCCGCCGATTGTACCTTTCCACCCTGTGCGTCTATGGCTTGGTCCCGTGAACAGCCCTCCAAAACTCCCACCGACTTGTGGGAGGCGCACCGCTTCCAGGGTCTTGTTACCTCGTGGTGTCGTGTGTGTCTTGCCTTAGCGAACCTGTCCCTTTTTATCCCCCTGCTGGGGTATCGCCTGTCCATCACTTCAAACAGTTCAGGGTTCAAAGGGGAGCCGATCTTGACAGCTCTCCTTCCGTCCCTTCATTAACATCTCCAAATGCTGCTCCATTGTTTTCCTTATCTCTCTTTTTCCTGAAGACAGGTGGCAGACCAACTGCTGACCCCACTGGTGCCAGCACAGGACAGTTAACATCTTAATCTATGTGTACTCTCGTCACACTACATCTCTTTGGAAATGTTGAATTAAAGTGGTGCAGTGAAAATTTCCTGCTGCAAGTGAACAGCTTTCATCATCACGGAATAGAAAGTGTGAGGTGACGTGTCCATTAAGGAGATTCACATCCATTTCTGATTCAATGACACAAACCTGGGCAAGTTGGCACTCCAGATATTAAGCCATAATTCCCTTCATTTTGTAATCAGAAGTCTGATTTTTTTTTAAAGGTCGATTGGACAACTTGACTGATGTGGATGAGTTTATGACTTCATAACTGGTCAAGACTTATTTTTGTATGAGGGTTGTAAGCAGCATCAGGGTATTCACCCTCCTTATTATGTTCTATAGGACAGAGGAGCAGAATTAAGTCCCATCGAGTCTCTTCTGCCGTCCCATCATGGCTAATTTATAATCCCTCTCATTCCCATTCTCCTGCCTTCTCCCCGTAACTTTTGATGCCCTGACTAATCAAGGACCTGTCAACCTCCACTTTAAATATACCCTATTATTTGGGCTCGATTGCTACCTGTGGCAGTGAATTCCAAAAATTCACTACCTTCTGGCTAAAGCAATTCCTCCTCATCTCTGTTCTAAAGTTGACAGCGGGTAGATTTTAGAATAGTTTCACAATGTCATAATTAATTTCCCATTAGTAGTGGACACACAGGTTGAGGCTAAACTGGCAAGACAGCTACCTGAAATATTTATAATAACCTGACTAGTCCAATGTTACCTCATCCTAACCCTAGACACCCCAGAACTAGGTGTTGCAGTCCTTCAAAAAATCAGCATTTCACCTTCTGCTGCATGAGGTCTGGACTGAATGGTGTGCCTAATCTGCAATGACAGATTGATATTTTATCAGTGAGTAGAGGGTGACTCCCATTGCTTATCTCACCATTTGAACATATACTTACTAAATCATCTTGTATGAAAAGCCCCGATTAATCAATTTCATTAGGATTCCTCCATTCTCCTCCACTGCCTTGAAGAAGAAGGTGACTAGGTCACAGGGAAAGGAAAGCAAATGTGGAAAGCTACAATATGATAAAATATTATAGGAATGAATCACTTTTAGATTTTCCATTTTATCAGCTATATAAAGAACACTTATCAGTCTGTTCAAATAATTCTGACAAAGCAGAATAAATCTCTGATTGATGTTAAGCAGTTAAATGGAATCAATATTAAAAAGATAATTCAATTTGGGAAGGGCAAGACTGTTCATTGTATCTTGTTCACATTTCTTGGCACAAGTCCATTATAAACACTTCCCTACTGCTTGTGAAGATATGCCTGTAAAAAATGAATCCCAGCATGCTTCATTACATGGAAACGAAGTTGCTTAAAATAAATCAACAAATAAAATAAAGCAAATATCATTGATAATTTTTTTCTGATTACTGGACTTCATGAAAGTTTTAATAAATCAATAGTTGTAAGAATTTCAATTGACTTGAAAAATTGGGGCAAATTTAATTTGATCAGAACAAGTGGTTCAGACAGAAAATGCTTCCTGAGTAATCTGGGAAAATATCAATGTGAGTGTGATGTGGGGAACCAATATCTAACTTTGCCCATCCTCCAGGACAGAGCAGGCTGTGTCAGATCGCAGTTGTGAATATGGTCAGTTCTAAGTGTCAGCGGCAGTACAAGAGTAAGTGAGGGTGGCAGTGTATATGTAATCCTCTGGCTAGGCACTGAAATGCAGCACAGTCCACAGAAATCACTCCTTCAATGATTGTTTAGTACTTTGAACAGCTCCAAAATAAAAACAAGTGCTTCAATCACAAACTTTTGAATAGTTGTTCTGGAATATATTTTTTTCTCCATTATAAACTCAGGACTTCCTTCGAAATATTCCTGGTAGCATATTTTCCTCAGACTTGTATGACGAGTGGATGGCAGCAATGGAAAGGAACAGCCATGAAGAAAAGATAAAGGAAATTCAGAGGTTAGTAAAGCACTTAAAGGGTGGGGGGGGGAAGGAAGGGAGGTTGGTGAAATGCAGCATCTATGGCAGGGAATAAACAGACTGCAACCCGGGTTGAGATGCAGGGTGGATTAGCATAAAAATAATCTTTTCTTCTCCCATTGATGCAGAGATTAACAATTAATGCAGAGAAGTGCTCAAGAAATTAACTAATGTTCTAAAGCCACGATAAATTCTTCAATAGGTAAATTTAATGTCAGAGAAATGTAGACAATATGCATCCTGAAATTCTTTTTTCTTTCTTCTTATTTTATTTTAATTATCAAGTTTTAACGTAAATACCTATGCAATCAAAGAGAAATATTAAAAATGATTTATTGGCTATTTTAAAATGAGATCTGTTTTTAGAGAAAACAATGGGTAATTCAGATTAAAGAGAGGGAGAGAGAGCAGAAAGACCACTGTAGTAACTGGGAAAGACTGTGGCTTGGTGTAGGGAGCATCTCTATTCTTTCTGCTGGATCTAACTTCTCCCATCTCCATCCAGCTATGGAGTTCTGGACACAGCACTGTTACATTTAAATCAGGCTCCCAACTGTACATACAAGCTGAGATAGAAACTTATCATTTGGATCCTGGCTTTTCAAGCTGGGGTCAGGCTCTCAAGGGGGTGTAGTGTAGAGTGAATCTGGGATGTGGTAAAGTTAGAATGTACTGTAATTACAAAATTACAGTACCTTGTAAAAGTATTCAGCCCCCAACCCATTGTTCACATAAATAAGTATTACAACCAGGGGTTTTGATCAATTTAACTGAGAATTTCTATTTGCTGATCAGATGCACCTTTTTCACAGTGGACCCCAAAAAACGTGGAAAATTGTAAAGCATGAAAAACTAAAAATTCGAAAACTGAAATGTCAGCAGTTCCAAAATATTCATTGCCTTTGCTCAGTCTTTAGTTGAACCACCTCTCGCAGCTATTATAGCTAGTATTCTTTTTGGCTAAGTCTCTATTAACTTTGCACAACGTGATGGAGCAAGATTTGCCCATTCCTCCTTGTAAAATTGCTCAAGCTGTGCCAAGTTAGTTAAGGAGTGGTGATGGACAGCATCTTGAGGTTTTGCCCGAGGTACTTAATCAGATTAAGATCAGGACTCTGACTGGGCCACTCAAGAACATCAATTTTCTTAATTTGAAGCCACTCAATGGTTGCTCTGGCAGTGTGCTTTGGGTCATTGTCTTACTGAAACACAAACTTCCTCTCCAGTTTAAACTTTCTTGCAGATGCTAGCAGGTTTTTATCCAGGATCTCTCTGAATTTAGCAGCATTCATCTTCCCAACAATCCTGACCAGATTTCTGGTCCCTGCTACTGAAAAGCATCCCCACAGCCTAATGCTGCCTCCATCAAACTTTACAGTAGGGATGGTGTTAACTGGCTGACACACAGTATTTGATTTACACCACATGTACCAGTTAGCGTTGATACCAAAAAGTCCCATTTTAGTCTCATCGGACCACAAGACCTTCTTCCACCTCCTTACAGTATCTTCTAAGTGACACTGACACTTTGCAAAGTCTTACACGCAAGGATATGCTTTTTTTTAGCCAGGGCTTCTTCCTTACCACTCTTCCATACCACTCTTCCATAAATACTCTTTTTGTGCAAGGCCTTAGAGATTGTGGAGCCCTGAACTTCATCTCCAGTTACAGCCACTGACTTCTGCAGCTCATTCAGAGTGACTGTTGGCATCAGGGTAGCCTTTCTTACGAGTGCCATTCTTCTCTGGTGACTAAGTTTAGAGGGCGGCCTGACCTAGGCAGGGTGGCTACAATTGCATATTTTTTCCACTTTCCACAATGGGCTGCACTGAGCTTCGAGGTGTGTTCAATGCCTTTGAGATGGTCTTGTACCCTTCCCTAGATTTGTGCTTCTTTATTATTATTTCCCTGACTTACCTTGACGTTGCCTGGCCTGCTGTGTTCCTCCAGCATTTTATATGTATTACTTTTGTGTTTTTTTTAAATTTTGGTTTGGTCTGTTGAAAATCTACCATACTGTTGGACCTTACGGAGAGAGGGGGTATTTATTCAGGTGATCCTCCAATTTTCTACATCAACAAATTGGGTGAGTAGGTTAGGTGGTGTACAGCATATCGCACCTGAGGAAAGTTAGTGTAGTAATTACAAAGGGGATGAATACTGTTTGAGCCTCACAATTTTTTTTTATTTGTTAGCGAATTGTTGACAAGTTTTAGAATTTTTCCTTTGATTTGACATGATGCACAATGTTTTGTAGACTAGCTCAAAATCCTACTTCAATATATTTAAATTTGAAAATGAGACAATAAGATTTGAAAACAATTGTGGGGGCTGAATACTTTTCCAAGGCACTGTTATAATTTAATATAGAGGACAGACAGGAATAAATCTTTCTGTATTGGGTAGTGCCAAAAAGGTTTTAGAGCATCTGGTTTAGACAGATGGTTAAGGGTGGAAGCCTAGAGCTGAGTAGCATTTGGAGAAATGATTATACAATGTTGAAACCAATGCCTCAGTAAGAGAATAATTGGTAATGGGAAAGCATTAAGGAAGTGGACAGCAGGGCGTGATGGGAGAAAGTCAGGATGGCTGAAATCTGTGAACTATTTGTCAAAAGTTTATCATTCGATAACAAACTTTTAAAATAATATCAACTTTACCCTAACGTAGTAAACACCCAAAGGTGCTTTAAAGAAACATTAAACAACATTTGACATTTAGTCATATGGAAAGAGTTAAGAGTGTCCTACAGGATTCTCTCCAAAAAGGGAGAGTTTGAGGGAAGGAAAAGTTTCGGAAAGTGTTCCAGAACTTGCAACTGTGCAGCAGAAGGTCCAGATGACAGTGGCAAAGAAGTGATGTGTAGGGATGCACGAGGGCCCAAACTAGAGATGGCCAGTGATCTCAGTTACAGTTAGTTTTTTTTTGTGATAGTCCTTTGGATTCGAAGAAGACACATTGTTGTGCAGTTCATCTGTGGACACGGAGGTGACTCTGCAATCCCAGTCTGGAAGCGCAAAAGTTAGTCACAGTGCCAATGTATCAGTGGGAAATTGTAACATAGGGGTTAAACTTTGTCTGCTCCATGTGACCTTTGGTTTGAATCCAAAGGAGATTCCACTAACTTTCTTTCAAAGATCAAATTTATTATCAAAGTAGGTATATACCATATATAATCCTGAGTTTCATTTTCCTGCAGGCACTCATCAAACAAAGAAACACAATAGATTTCACAAAAAAAAAACACACAACAAATACCAGCAGAAATCCAATGTGCAAAAGAGGATAAATCAGGCACATAGTAAAGAAAAGTAAACAAGTAACACATGGAGCATGAACTGCAGTCTCCGAAATTGAATAAATTGTCATTTATTTTGTTGCAGCTGTTTTAAAGTTAAGAATTAGATAACATTTATATAACCATATAACCATATAACAACTACAGCATGGAAACAAGCCATCTCGGCCCTTCTATTCCGTGCCGAATGCTTACTCTCACCTAGTCCCACCAATCTGCACTCAGCCCATAACCCTCCATTCCTTTCCTGTCCATATATCTATCCAATTTAACTTTAAATGACAATATCGAACCTGCATCAACTACTTCTGCTGGAAGCTTGTTCCACACAGCTACCACTCTGAGTTCCCCCTCATGTTACCCCTAAACTTTTGCCCTTTAACTCTCAACTCCTGTCCTCTTGTTTGAATCTCCCCTACTCGCAATGGAAAAAGCCTATCCATGTCAACTCTATTTATCCCCCTCATAATTTTAAATACCTCTATCAAGTCCCCCCTCAACCTTTTACGCTCCAATGAATAAAGACCCAACTTTCATTTTTTTTAGATTATGAGAACACTCAGTCCTCTTTTTATTGTCATTTAGAAATGCATACATGCATTAAGAAATGATACAGTGTTTCTCCGGAGTGATATCACAGAAAACAGGACAAACCAAAGACTAACACTGACAGAACCACATAATTATAAAATATAGTTACAGCAGTGCAAAGCAATACCATCATTTGATGAAGAACAAGCCATGGGCACGGTAAATAAAGTCTCAAAAGTCCCTGAGTCGATCGACTCCCGAGTCCCCGATAGCAGGCGGCAAAAGGGAGAAACTCCCTGCCATAAACTTCCAAGCACCGTCAACTTGCTGATGCCTTGGAAGCAGCCAACCGCAGCCGACACTGAGTCCATCCATCCGAAAACCTTGAGCTTCCGACCAGCCTCTCTGATACAGCCTCCCGAGCGCCATCCTCTGCCGAGCGCCCTTGACCTCGCCCCAGCCGCTGAATCAAGCAAAGCCGAGGATTTCGGGGCCTTCAGCTCCGGAGATTCTGGTTACCACACAGTAGCGGCGGCAGCGAAGCGGGCATTTCAAAAGTTTTCCAGATGTTCCTCCGTACTCTCACGTCTGTCTCCATCAAATCAGAATTTTGCACAGTCCCCTACTTGACAGATAACAGACATCACCACTGAAGTGGCCGCATGCGCTGCCATCACGCCGCCATCTTCTCCTCCCTCAACTTGTTCAACCTTTCTCTGTAACGTAGGAGATGAAACCCAGGTAACATTCTAGTAAATCTTCTCTGTACTCTCTCTATTTTGTTGACATCTTTCCTATAATTCGGTGACCAGAACTGTACACAATACTCCAAATTTGGCCTTACCAATGCCTTGTACAATTTCAACATTACATCCCAACTCCTATACTCAATGCTCTGATTTATAAAGGCCAGCATACCAAAAGCTTTCTTCACCACTCTATCAGGGAACTATGCACCATTATTCCTAGATCCCTCTGTTCTACTGCATTCTTCAATGCCCTACCATTTACCATGTATGTCCTATTTTGATTAGTCCTACCAAGATGTAGCACCTCACATTTATCAGCATTAAACTCTATCTGCCATCTTTCAGCCCACTCTTCTAACTGGCCTAAATCTCTCTGCAAGCTTTGAAAACCTACTTCATTATCCACAACTCCACCTATCTTAGTATCATCTGCATACTTACTAATCCAATTTACCACCCCATCATCTAGATCATTAATGTATATGACAAATAACATTGGACCCAGTACAGATCCCTGAGGCACACCACTAGTCACTGGCCTCCAATCTGACAAACAGTTATCCACCACTACTCTCTGACATCTCCCATCCAGCCACTGCTGAATCTATTTTACTACTTCAATATTAATACCTAACGATTGAACCTTCCTAACTAACCTTCTGTGTGGAACCTTGTCAAAGGCCTTACTGAAGTCCATGTCGGCAACATCCACTGCTTTACCTTCGTCAACTTTCCTAGTGACCTCATCAAAAAATTCAATAAGATTTGTCAAACACGACCTTCCACGCACAAATCCATGTTGACTGTTCCTAATCAGACCCTGTCTATCCAGATAATTATATATACCATCTCTGAGAATACTTTCCATTAATTTACCCACCACTGATGTCAAACTCACAGGCCGATAATTCCTAGGTTTACTCTTAGAACCCTTTATAACAATGGAACAACATGAGCAATACGCCAATCCTCCGGCACCATCCCCATTTCTAATGACATTTGAAATATTTCTGTCAGAGCCCCTGCTATTTCCATACTAACCTCCCTCAAGGTCCTAGGGAATATCTTGTTAGGACCCGCAGACTTATCCACTTTTATATTCCTTAAAAGTGCCAGTACTTCCTCTTTTTTAATCATCATAGTTTCCATAACTTCCCTACCTGTTTCCCTTACCTTACACAATTCGATATCCTTCTCCTTAGGGAATACCAAAGAAAAGAAACTGTTCAAAATCTCCCCCCATCTCTTTTGGCTCCACACATAGCTGTCCACTCTGATCCTCTAAGGGACCAATTTCATCCCTCACTATTAATATAACTGTAGAAACCCTTTGGATTTATTTTTACCTTACTTGCCAAAGCAACCTCGTACCTTCTTTTAGCTTTTCTAATTTCTTTCTCAAGATTCTTTTTACATTCTTTATATTCCTCGAGCACCTCATTTACTCCATACTGCCTATATTTATTGTAGATATCTCTCTTTTTCCAAACCAAGTTTCCAATATCCCTTGAAAACCATGGCTCTCTCAAACTCTTAACCTTTCCTTTCAACCTAACAGGAACATAAAGATTCTGTACCCTCAAATTTTCACCTTTAAATGACCTCCATTTCTCTGTTACATTCTTCCCATAAAACAAATTGTCCCAATCCACTCCTTCTAAATCCTTTCGCATCTCCTTAAAGTTAGCCTTTCTCCAATCAAAAATCTCAACCCTGGGTCCAGACCTATCCTTCTCCATAACTATATTGGAACTAATGGCATTGTGATCACTGGACCCGAAGTGCTCCCCAACACAAACCTCCGTCACCTGACCTATCTCATTCCCTAACAGGAGATCCAACACTGCCCCTTCTCTAGTTAGCACCTCTATGTATTGCTGCAAAAAACTATCCTGCACACATTTTACAAACTCCAAACCATCCAGTCCTTTTACAGTATGGGTTTCCCAGTCTATGTATGGAAAATTAAAATCTCCCAAAATCACAACCTTGTGCTTACTACAAATATCTGCTATCTCCTTACAAAATTGTTCCTCCAATTCTCGCTTCCCATTTGGTGGACTATAATATATCCCTATAAGTATTACTACATCTTTCCCATTCCTCAATTCCACCCAAATAGCCTCCCTAGATGAGCCCTCCAATCTATCCTGCCAAAGCACCACTGCAAAATTTTCTCTGACAAGCAATCCAACACCTCCCTCTCTTGTTCCTCCAATTCTATCACACCTGAAGCAATGAAATCCAGGAATATTTAGTTGCCAATCACACCCCTCCTGTAACCATGTTTCACTAATAGCTACCACATCATACTTCCAGGTATCAATCCATGCTTTAAGCTCATCCACCTTTCTTATAATGCTCCTAGCATTAAAATAAATGCACTTAAGAAATTTTCCACCTCTTACTCTCTGTTTATCACTAACGGTGCAAACAACTTTACTATTTTCTTTTTCTTCCTTCTCCCCTACATCTGTTCCTACACTCTGGTTCCCCTCCCCCCTTGTATTTAGTTTAGATCCACTGGAGCCTCCCTAGCAAACCTACCTGCAAGAATATTTGTCCCCCTCCAGTTCAGATGTAAACCGTCCCGCCGGAACAGGTCCCACCTTCCCTGGAAAACTGCCCAATTATCTATAAATCTGAAGCCCTCCCTCCTGCACCATGTCTTCAGCCACGTGTTGATCTGCACTTTCTTACTATTTCTAAACCTGCCTGCATGTGGCAGTTGAACGGGTTTATACATAAAGGAACTTTACAACAGTGAAACTGACACTTCAACTGCGTAGTTTGGTTTTTACATTAGAATTTTCTATAAAATTGGAGGCTATACGTCAGCTCCAGCAGTGGCAGAACCACATTTAACCTTGACAAAAGCTGGTGAGAGTGATCTTTCTTTCTCTGCGGTGAGGATTTCCCTATGTGCAGCATTTCATGCCTTCTGTCAGACTCTTGTTACTGAGCAGCTGCAGAGTTCCTCAATAGTGGCATTTTCGAACAGACTGAGTTGTAGTTGGAGAGTTGGATTGTGGCCCGATCAATTGTTCTTACTACTTGCATCTGTAATGTCTTCTGTCTCCAAACACACCATCGAAGCTGACAGCTCCTGATGTGACTGTGATTCAGCCGCTGGAGAACTGAAGCTGGTAGATGCAAAAGGTCTTTATTGAATACAAGCATATCTTCTGGAGAATCTATTTCTCCTTTCCTGACACTTCATTCTGAGTACAAAACACCAGACATCCAACATGAACTACTTTTATTACATTGCTGAAGGATGGCTCCTTGGATATACAGACAGAATATTAAAGAACAGAAACTCATGTGCTGAATTGTGTATTACTGTCAGCGATATATCTTTAACAATGCATTCCCTGATCTCTTTGTGGGGGTTGCAATGAGGGCAAATTAACTGGAATCTTTATTTATTGTCTTCCCCTACATTGTTACAATGGTACACAATCGCATGTCCCACACCCAATGACTAGATTGATGCTCTTAAGATATCAGTGGACATTATGCAGTTTTCTTGTTTGAAATAACTTGCTGCTTCCCTATTCCAAACTCCTGAGAGATGTCCCACCCCGAATAACCTCTAATACTCCATCATGCAACAATACCAACCAACGTGTGTTTCAGTTTTCTGTTTTTGTTCCTTATTTTTCTCAGATTGCTAGACCAGCTTCCAAGACTGAATACTCTCCTTCTGCATTATCTGTTTGGAGTGCTTCACAAAATTGAGCAGCAGGCTGAGGAAAACCAAATGAATGCCTTCAACTTGGCGGTCTGCATAGCGCCCAGCACCCTGTGGCCTTCCACCCTCTGCAGCCCTGAGACCGAGTGCAAGTCCACAAAAAAAGTAAGAGGCTGTTACTGACCACAGTAAGATAATCATGACGTGGGGTGCAAGGTGTTTCAACTAACACTGCTTTCAATGTGCAAACCTCCACATTAATTTGTTATTTGCTGTCACAATCATAATGAAACCCAGCTTAAGTGGATGACACCTTCCTTGTTTGTAGCACGAGTCACGTAGAGTGGAAAGAACTGCTTCTCTGTTAGTGTTGAACCTAGGAGAACAGGGAAAAAGAAATCTGATTTCAGCAGGTCAAACTACAATCCAAATATTAAAGAAATGGTCAATGTGTTGATTGTAGATCTGACTTGGTTCCTTAGTTGAAAAACACACAAGAGTGGGACCACTCCAAGCACCAAGTATGCTGTTATCTGCCTTGAAATGACTACTGCAGATTTCCTTGATGGTACCTCAGCCCAGCGGCTGGGTATTAGACAATAGTTTGAGATTCCCAATCCTCTCTGATAGCTATGCAGTATTCCTTTGTGGAATGGTGTAGGAACAAAAGTAATAAAGTGGTTGTGGGTGTGCATGAATACTGACGTATCTGTGGGTAAGAATGTCCTTGCTTTATTTAAGGATTTCTCTTGCTCTCCTTCAGCTGCTTGATAGGGTCATTACTAAATCATGAGGATGTCAGGCCCTTGCAACAACTTACTGCTGTACCCAGGCTCTGGGTGGGGAGGGATGGTGAGAGGAGGGGCTTTTTTTTGTGTTATACATGTGGATCATTGCCAGGGTGGGGAGAGATGGTGAGAGGGAGGGGTTTTTTCCTGTGTTATACACGTGGATCATTGCTGGGGTGGGGAGAGATAGTGAGGCGAGGGGCTTTTTCTTGTGTTATACACGTGGATCATTGCTGGTGTGGGGAGGAATGGTGAGAGGGAGGGGCTTTTTCCTGTGTTATACACATGGATCATTGTTGGGGTGGGGAGAGATGGTGAGGCGAGGGGCTTGTTCCTGTGTTATAGAAACACAGAAACATAGAAAATAGGTGCAGGAGTAGGCCTTTCGGCCCTTCCAGCCTGTACCGCCATTTATTACGATTATGGCTGATCATCCAACTCAGAAACCCATCCCCGCCTTCTCTCCATACCCCCTGATCCCTTCAGCCACAAGGGCCTTATCTAACTCCCTCTTAAATATAGCCAATGAACTGGCCTCAACTGTTTCCTGTGGCAGAGAATTCCACAGATTCACCACTCTCTGTGTGAAGAAGCTTTTCCTCATCTCGGTCCTAAAAGGCTTCCCCTTTATCCTCAAACTGTGACCCCTTGTTCTGGACTTCTCCAACATCGGGAACAATCTTCCTGCATCTAGCCTGTCCAATCCCTTTAGAATTTTATACGTTTCAATCAGATCCCCCCTCGATCTTCTAAGTTCCATAGAGTATAAGCCTAGTCGATCCAGTCTTTCATCATATGAAAGTCCTGCCATCCCAGGAATCAATCTGGTGAACCTTCTTTGTACCCCCTCTATGGCAAGAATGTCTTTCCTTAGATTAGGGGACCAAAACTGCATACAATACTCCAGGTGTGATCTCATCAAGGCCTTGTACAACTGCAGTAGAACCTCCCTGCTCCTGTACTCGAATCCTCTTGCTATGAATGCTAGCATACCATTCGCCTTTTTCACCGCCTGCTGTACCTGCATGCCAACTTTCAATGACTGGTGTACAATGACACCCAGGTCTCGTTGCACCTCCCCTTTTCCTAATTGGCTACCATTCAGATAATAATCTGTTTTCCTGTTCTTGCCACCAAGGTGGATAACCTCACATTTATGCACATTAAGTTGCATCTGCCATGAATTTGCCTGCTCACCTAACCTATCCAAGTCACCCTGCATCCTCTTAGCATCCTCCTCACAGCTAACACTGCCGCCCAGCTTCGTGTCATCCACAAACTTGGAGATGCTGCATTTAATTCCCTCGTCTAAGTCATTAATATATATTGTAAACAACTGGGGTCCCAGCACTGAGCCTTGCGGTACCCCACTAGTCACTGCCTGCCATTCTGAAAAGGTCCCGTTTATTCCCACTCTTTGCTTCCTATCCACCAACCAATTCTCTATCCACATCAATACCATACCCCCAATACCGTATGCTTTAAGTTTGCACACTAATCTCCTGTGTGGGACCTTGTCAAAAGTCTTTTGAAAATCCAAATATACCACATCCACTGGTTCTCCCCTATCCACTCTACTAGTTACATCCTCAAAAAATTCTATGAGATTCGTCAGACATGATTTTCCTTTCACAAGTCCATGCTGACTTTGTCCGATGATTTCACCGCTTTCCAAATGTGCTGTTATTACATCTTTGATAACTGACTCTAGCATTTTCCCCACCACCGATGTCCGGCTCACCAGTCTATAATTCCCCAGTTTCTCTCTCCCTCCTGTTTTAAAAAGCGGGGTTACATTAGCCACCCTCCAATCCTCAGGAACTAATCCAGAATCTAAAGAGTTTTGAAAAATTATCACCAATGCATCCACTATTTCTTGGGCTACTTCCTTAAGCACTCTGGGATGCAGAATATCTGGCCCTGGGGATTTATCTGCCCTCAATCCCTTCAATTTACCTAACACCACTTCCCTGCTAACATGTATTTCCCTCAGTTCCTCCATCTCACTAGACTCCCGGTCCCCTACTATTTCCAGAAGATTATTTATGTCCTCCTTAGTGAAGACGGAACCAAAGTAGTTATTCAATTGGTTTGCCATGTCCTTGTTCCCCATGATCAATTCACCTGTTTCTGACTGTAAGGGACCTACATTTGTCTTAACCAATCTTTTTCTTCTCACATATATGTAAAAGCTTTTACAGTGAGTTTTTATGTTCCCTGCCAGCTTTCTCTCATAATCTTTTTTCCCTTTCCTAATTAAGCCCTTTGTCCTCCTCTGCTGGACACTGAATTTCTCCCAGTCCTTAGGTGAGCCGCTTTTTCTGGCTCATTTGTATGTTTCTTCTTTGGAATTGATACTATCCCGAATTTCCCTTGTCAGCCACGGGTGCACTACCTTCCCTGGTTTATTCTTTTGCCAAACTGGGATGAACAATTGTTGTAGTTCATCCATGCGATCTTTAAATACTTGCCATTGCATATCCACCGTCAACCCTTTAAGTATCATTTGCCAGTCTATCTTAGCTAAATCACGTCTCATACCTTCAAAGTTACCCTTCTTTAATTTCAGAACCTTTGTTTCTGAATTAACTATATCACTCTCCATCTTAATGAAGAATTCCACCATACCCAAGGGGCCTAGCATGACAAGATTGCTAACTAACCCTTCCTCATTGCTCAATACCCGGTCCAGAATGGCCTGCTCTCTAGTTGGTTCCTCGACATGTTGGTTCAGAAAACTATCCCGCATACATTCCAAGAAATCCTCTTCCTCAGCACCCTTACCAATTTGGTTCACCCAATCTATATGTAGATTGAAATCACCCATTATAACTGCTGTTCCTTTATTGCACGCATTTCTAATTTCCTGTTTAATGCCATCCCCAACCTCACTACTATTGTTAGGTGGCCTGTACACAACTCCCACCAGAGTTTTCTGCCCTTTAGTGTTATGCAGCTCTACCCTTATTGATTCCACATCCTCCCGGCTAATGTCCTTCCTTTCTATTGCATTAATCTCCTCTCTAACCAGCAATGCCACCCCACCTCCGTTCATGTCTATCTCTCCTGAATATTGAATATCCCTGAATGTTGAGCTCCCATCCTTGGTCACCCTGGAGCCTTGTCTCTGTGATCCCAACTATATCATATTCATTAATAACTATCTGCACATTCAATTCATCCACCTTGTTACAAACGCTCCTTGCATTGACACCCAAAGCCTTCAGGCTT
The DNA here is from genome assembly GCF_030028105.1 of Mobula birostris. Taxonomy (NCBI): domain Eukaryota; kingdom Metazoa; phylum Chordata; class Chondrichthyes; order Myliobatiformes; family Myliobatidae; genus Mobula; species Mobula birostris. The sequence goes on from NC_092376.1 coordinate 48,248,542, forward strand.
GCTGTTACAACACTCTTAACCTTTATACAATTATGTTGAAAAGTGGCCCTTTTTGATTTTTGCCCTGGATTTGCCAGCCTGCCACTTTTACTTTTCATCTTACTACTTTTTACATCTACCCTCATTTTACACCCCTCTGTCTCTCTGCACTTGTTCCCAGCCCCCCGCCACATTAGCTTAAATCCTCCTGAACAACAGGAGCAAACGCTCCCCCTAGGACGTTGGTTCCAGTCCAGCCCAGGTGCAGACCGTCCTGTTTATAGACATGGATCATTGCTGGGGTGGGGACGGATGGTGAGACGAGGGGCTTTTTCTTGTGTTATACACGTGGATCATTGCTGGGGTGTGGAGGGATGATGAGAGGGGCTTTTTCCTCTGTTATTCATGTGGATCATTGCTGGGGTGGGGAGGGATGGTGAGAGGGGCTTTTTCCTGTGTTAGTCATGTGGATCATTGCTGGGGTGTGGAGGGATGATGAGAGGGGCTTTTTCCTCTGTTATTCATGTGGATCATTGCTGGGGTGGGGAGGGATGGTGAGAGGGGCTTTTTCCTGTGTTAGTCATGTGGATTATTGCTGGGGTGGGGAGAGATGGTGAGGCGAGGGGCTTTTTCCTGTGTTATACACGTGGATCATTGCTGGGGTGGGGAGAGATGGTGAGAGCAGGGTCAGGTGTGGATGGGGAATATCTGCTGAATAACATCTCTTTCATGTGAGCACAACTCTAGTTCACATTGTCACAGGTTTTGACCATTCAAAATGATGAGAAACACGCCTATTGTTCAAGCAATTAACACTAAATTGCTTTGGGATTTTGAGTCCCTGTCCTTTCAAGCATGTTGCCTGAAGTATTTTTTCCGAGAATTCTCTACCTGTTTTGACAACGTTCTGCTGGTTGGAGAATGTGTGGGTTAACAGTATCTGGAAACTCTCTGCTGGTGAAGAATGTGTGGGTTAACAGTATCTGGATTCTCTCTGCTGATGGAGAATGTGTGGGTTAACAGTATCCGGCATCTCTCTACTGGTGGAGAATGTGTGTGTTAACAGTATCCGGCATCTCTCTGCTGGTTGGAGAATGTGTGGGTTAACAGTATCCGGCATCTCTCTGCTGGTTGGAGAATGTGTGTGTTAACAGTATCCGGCACCTCTCTGCTGATGCAGAATGTGTGGGTTAACAGTATCCGGCATCTCTCTGCTGGTTGGAGAATGTGTGTGTTAACAGTATCCGGCATCTCTATGCTGATGCAGAATGTGTGGGTTAACAGTATCCGGCATCTCTCTGCTGGTGGAGAATGTGTGGGTTAACAGTATCCGGCATCCCTCTGCTGGTTGGAGAATGTGTGGGTTAACAGTATCCGGCATCTCTCTGCTGGTTGGAGAATGTGCGGGTTAACAGTATCCGGCATCTCTCTGCTGCTGGAGAATGTGTGGGTTAACAGTATCCGGCATCTCTCTGCTGGTGGAGAATGTGTGGGTTAACAGTATCTGGCATCTTTCTGCTGGTGGAGAATGTGTGGGTTAACAGTATCCGGCATCTTTCTGCTGGTGGAGAATGTGTGTGTTAACAGTATCTGGAATCCCTCTGCTCATGGAGATTGTGTGGGTTAACAGTATCTGGCATCTTTCTGCTGGTGGAGAATGTGTGTGTTAACAGTATCCGGCATCTCTCTGCTGGTTGGAGAATGTGTGTGTTAACAGTATCCGGCATCTCTCTGCTGGTGGAGAATGTGTGGGTTAACAGTATCCGGCATCTTTCTGCTGGTGGAGAATGTGTGTGTTAACAGTATCTGGAATCCCTCTGCTCATGGAGAATGTGTGGGTTAACAGTATCCGGCATCTCTCTGCTGGTTGGAGAATGTGTGGGTTAACAGTATCTTGCATCTCTCTGCTGGTGGAGAAAGTGAGGGTCAACAGTAACCGGCATCTCTCTGCTGGTGGAGAATGTCTGGGTTAACAGTATCTGACATCTCTCTGCTGGTGGAGAATATGTGGGTTAACAGTATCCGGCATCTCTCTGCTGGTGGAGAATGTGTGGGTTAACAGTATCCGGCATCACTCTGCTGGTTGGAGAATGTGTGGGTTAACAGTATCAGGCATCTGTTCGCTGGTGGAGAATGTGTGGGTTAACAGTATCCGGCATATCTCTGCTGGTTGGAGAATGTGTGGGTTAACAGTATCCGGCATCTCTCTGCTGATGGAGAATGTGTGGGTTAACAGTATCCGGCATCTCTATACTGGTGGAGAAGGTGTGGGTTAACAGTATCCGGCACCTCTCTGCTGGAGGAGAATGTGTGGGGTAACAGTATCCGGCATCTCTCTGCTGGTGGAGAATGTGTGGGTTCACAGTACCTGGCATCTCTCTGCTGCTTGGAGAATATGTGGGTTAACAGTATCTGTATTCTCTCTGCTGGTGGAGAATGTGTGGGTTAACAGTATCCGGCATCTCTCTGCTGGTGGAGAATGTGTGGGTTAACTGTATCCGGCATCTCTCTGCCGGTGGAGAATGTGTGGGTTAACAGTACCTGGAATCTCTCTGCTGGTGGAGAATGTGTGGGTTAACAGTATCTGGCATCTCTCTGCTGGTTGGAGAATGTGTGGGGTAACAGTATCCGGCATCCCTCTGCTGATAGAGAATGTGTGTGTTAACAGTATCTGGAATCTCTCTGCTGGAGGAGAATGTGAGGGGTAACAGTATCCGGCATCTCTCTGCTGGTGGAGAATGTGTGGGTTCACAGTACCTGGCATCTCTCTGCTGGTAGAGAATGTGTGGGTTAACAGTATCTGGAATCTCTCTGCTGATGGAGAATGTGTGGGTTAACAGTATGTGGCATCTCTCTGCTGGTTGGCGAATGTGTGGGTTAACAGTGTCTGGACTCTCTCTGCTGGTTGGAGAATGCGTGGGTTAACCGTATCTGGCATCTCTCTGCTGGTGGAGAATGTGTAGGTTAACAGTATCTGGCATCTCTCTGCTGGTTGGAGAACGTGTGTGTTAACGGTATCCGGCATCTCTTTGCTGATGGAGAATGTGTGGGTTAACAGTATCTGGAATCTCTCTGCTGATGGAGAATGTGCGGGTTAACAGTATCCGGCATCTCTCTGCTGGTAGAGAATGTGTGGGTTAACAGTATCTGGCATCTCTCTGCTGATGGAGAAAATGTGGGTTAACAGTATCTGGAATCTCTCTGCTGGTGGAGAATGTGTGGGTTAACAGTATCCGGCATCTCTCTGCTGGTGGAGAATGTGTGGGTTAACTGAATCCGGCATCTCTCTGCCGGTGGGGAATGTGTGGGTTAACAGTATCTGGCATCTCTCTGCTGGTTGGAGAATGTGTGGGGTAACAGTATCCGGCATCTCTCTGCTGATGGAGAATGTGTGGGTTAACAGTATCTGGAATCTCTCTGCTGATGGAGAATGTGCGGGTTAACAGTATCTGGAATCTCTCTGCTGGTTGGGGAATGATTGGGTTAACAGTATTCGGCATCTCTCTTCTGATGGAGAATGTGTGGGTTAGCAGTATCTCGCATCTCTCTGCTGGGGGAGAATGTTTGGGTTAACAGTATCCGGCATCTCACTGCTGATGGAGAATGTGCGTGTTAACAGTATCCGGCATCTCTCTGCTGGTGGAGAATGTGTGTGTTAACAGTATCCGGCATCTCTCTGCTGGGGGAGAATGTTTGGGTTAACAGTATCCGGCATCTCTCTGCTGGTGGAGAATGTGTGGGTTAACAGTATCCGGCATCTCTCTGCTGGTGGAGAATGTGGGGGTTAACAGTATCTGGCATCTCTCTGCTGATGGAGAATATGTGGGTTAACAGTATCTGGCATCTCTCTGCTGATGGAGAATATGTGAGTTAACAGCATCCGGCAGCTCTCTGTTGATGGAGAATGTGTGGGTTAACTGTATCCAGTATCTCTCTGCTGGTGGAGAATGTGTGTGTTAACAGTATCCGGCATCTCTCTGCTGGTTGGAGAATGTGTGGGTTAACAGTATCCGGCATCTCTCTGCTGGTTGGAGAATTTGTGGGTTAGCAGGATCTGTCATCTCTCTGATGGTTGGAGAATGTGTGGGTTAACAGTATCCGGCATATCTCTGCTGGTTGGAGAATGTGTGGGTTAACAGTATCCGGCATCTCTCTGCTGATGGAGAATGTGTGGGTTAACAGTATCCGGCATCTCTCTGCTGATGGAGAATGTGTGGGTTAACAGTATCCGGCATCTCTCTGCTGGTGGAGAATGTGTGGGTTAACAGTATCAGGCATCTGTCCGCTGGTGGAGAATGTGTGTGTTAACAGTATACGGCATCTCTCTGCTGGGGGAGAATGTGTGGGTTAACAGCATCTGGCACCTTTCTGCTGGTTGGAGAATGTGTGTGTTAACGGTATCCGGCATCTCTCTGCTGGTGGAGAATGTGTGGGTTAACAGTATCCGGCATCTCTCTGCTGATGGAGAATGTGTGGGTTAACAGTATCCGGCATATATCTGCTGGTTGGAGAATGTGTGGGTAAACAGTATCCGGCATCTCTCTGCTGATGGAGAATGTGTGGGTTAACAGTATCCGGCATCTCTCTGCTGGTGGAGAATGTGTGGGTTAACAGTATCCGGCATCTCTCTGCTGGTGGAGAATGTGTGGGTTAACAGTATCTGGCATATCTCTGCTGGTTGGAGAATGTGTGGGGTAACAGTATCCGGCATCCCTCTGCTGATAGAGAATGTGTGGGTTAACAGTATCTGGAATCTCTCTGCTGGAGGAGAATGAGTGGGGTAACAGTATCCGGCATCTCTTTGCTGGTGGAGAATGTGTGGGTTCACAGTACCTGGCATCTCTCTGCTGATGGAGAATGTGTGGGTTAACAGTATCTGGAATCTCTCTGCTGATGGAGAATGTGTGGGTTAACAGTATATGGCATCTCTCTGCTGGTGGTGAATATGTGGATTAATAGTATCCGGCATCTCTCTGCTGATGGAGACTGTGCGGGTTAACAGTATCTGGCATCTCTGTGCTGGTTGGAGAATGTGTGGAGTAACAATATCTGGCATCTCTCTGCTGATGGAGAATGTGTGGGTTAACAGTATCTGGAATCTCTCTGCTGATGGAGAATGTGTGGGTTAACAGAATCCGGCATCTCTCTGCTGGTTGTAGAATGTGTGGGTTAACCGTATCTAGCATCTCTCTGCTGGTGGAGAATGTGTGGGTTAACAGTATCCGGCATCTGTATGCTGGTGGAGAATGTGTGGGTTAACCGTATCCGGCATCTCTCTGCTGGTGGAGAATGTGTGGGTTAACAATATCCGGCATCTCTCTGCTGATGGAGAATGTGTGGGTTAACAGTATCCGGCACCCGTCAGCTGGTGGAGAATGTGTGGGTTAACAGTATCCGGCATCTCTCTGCTGATTGGAGAATGTGTGGGTTAACAGTATCCGGCATCTCTCTGCTGGTGGGGAATGTGTGGGTTAACACTCTCCGGCATCTGTCTGCTGGTGGAGAATGTGTGTGTTAACAGTATCCGGCATCTCTCTGCTGGTGCAGATTGTGTGGGTTAACAGTATCTTGCATCTCTCTGCTGATGGAGAATTTGTGAGTTAACAGTATCCGGCATCTCTCTGCTGGTTGGAGAATATGTGCGTTAACAGTATACAGCATCTCTCTGCTGGTGGAGAATGTGTGGGTTAACAGTATCCGGCATCTCTCTGCTGGTGGAGAATGTGTGTGTTAACAGTATCCTGCATCTCTCTGCTGGTGGAGAATGCGTGGGTTAACAGTATCTGGCATCTCTCTGTTGATGGAGAATGTGCGGGTTAACAGTATCCGGCATCTCTCTGGTGATGGAGAATGTGTGCGTTAACAATATCCGGGTTCTCTCTGCTGGTGGAGAATGTGTGGGTTTACAGTATCCGGCATCGCTCTGTGGATGGAGAATGTGTGGGTTAACAGTATCCGGCATCTCTCTGCTGGTGGAGAATGTGTGGGTTAACAGCATCCGGCATCTCTCTGCTGGTGGAGAATGTGTGGGTTAACAGTATCCGGCATATCTCTGCTGATGGAGAATGTGTGGGTTAACAGTATCCAGCATCTCTCTGCTGGTGGAGAATGTGTGGGTTAACAGTATCCGCCATCTTTTTGCTGGTGGAGTATGTGTGGGTTAACAGTATCCGGCATCTCTCTGCTGGTGGAGAATGTGTGGGTTAACAGTATCCGGCATCTCACTGCTGGTGGCGAATGTGTGGGTTAACAGTATCTGGCATCTCTGTGCTGGTTTGAGAATGTGTGTGTTAACAGTATCCGGCATCCGTGAATGTGTCCGCTGGTGGAGAATGTGTGTGTTAACAGTATCCGGCATCTCTCTGCTGGGGGAGCATGTGTGGGTTAACAGTATCCGGCATCTTTCTGCTGGTTGGAGAATGTGTGTGTTAATGGTATCCGGCATCTCTCTGCTGGTGGAGAATGTGTGGGTTAACAGTATCCGGCATCTCTCTGCTGTTGGAGAATGTGTGGGTTAACAGTATCCGGCATACCTCTGCTGGTTGGAGAATGTGTGGGTTGACAGTATCCGGCATCTCTCTGCTGATGGAGAATGTGTGGGTTAACAGTATCCGGCATCTCTCTGCTGGTGTAGAATGTGTGTGTTAAGAGTATCCGACATCTCTCTGCTGGTGGAGAATGTGTGGGTTAACAGTATCTGGCATCTCTCTGCTGATGGAGAAAATGTGAGTTAACAGCATCCGGCATCTCTCTGCTGGTGGAGAATGTGTGGGTTAACTGTACCTGGCATCTCTCTGCTGGTTGGAGAATGTGTGGGTTAACAGTATCTGGAATCTCTCTGCTGGTGGAGAATGTGTGGGTTAACAGTATCCGATATCTCTCTGCTGGTGGAGAATGTGTGGGTTAACAGTATCTGGCATCTCTGTGCTGGTTGGAGAATGTGTGGGGTAACAGTATCTGGAATCTCTCTGCTGGTTGGAGAATGTGTGGGTTAACAGTATCTGGCATCTCTCTGCTGGTTGGAGAATTGTGTGTTAACGGTATATGGCATCTCTCTGCTGGTGGAGAATGTGTGGGTTAACAGTATCCGGCATCTCTCTGCTTGTGGAGAATGTGTGGGTTAACAGTATCCGGCATCTCTCTGCTGGTGGAGAATGTGTGGGTTAACACTATCCGGCATCTGTCTGCTGGTGGAGAATGTGTGTGTTAACAGTATCCGGCATCTCTCTGCTGGTGCAGATTGTGTAGGTTAACAGTATCTTGCATCTCTCTGGTGATGGAGAATGTGTGCGTTAACAATATCCGGGATCTCTCGGCTGGTGGAGAATATGTGGGGTAACAGTATCCGGCATCTCTCTGCTGATGGAGAATGTGTGGGTTAACAGTATCCGGCATCGCTCTGCTGATGGAGAATGTGTGGGTTAACAGCATCCGGCATCTCTCTGCTGGTGGAGAATGCGTGGGTTAACAGAATCCGCCATCTTTTTGCTGGTGGAGTATGTGTGGGTTAACAGTATCCGGCATCTCTCTGCTGGTGGAGAATGTGTGGGTTAACAGTATCTGGCATCTGTGTGCTGGTTTGAGAATGTGTGGGTTAACAGTATCTGGCATCTCTCTGCTGATGGAGAATATGTGAGTTAACAGCATACGGCATCTCTCTGCTGGTGGAGAATGTGTGAGTTAACAGCATCCGGCATCTCTCTGCTGGTGGAGAATGTGTGGGTTAACATTACCTGGCATCTCTCTGCTGGTTGGAGAATGTGTGGGTTAACAGTATCTGGAATCTCTCTGCTGGTTGGAGAATGTGTGGGTTAACAGTATCTGGAATCTCTCTGCTGGTTGGAGAATGTGTGGGTTAACCGTATCTGGAATCTCTCTGCTGGTGGAGAATGTGTGGGTTAACAGTATCCGGCATCTCTCTGCTGGTGGAGAATGTGTGGGTTAACAGTATCCGGCATCTGTCTGCTGGTGGAGAATGTGTGGGTTAACAGTATCCGGCATTTCTCTGCTGGTTGGAGAATGTGTGGGTTAACAGTATCCGGCATCTCTCTGCTGGTGGAGAATGTGTGGGTTAACAGTATCCGGCATCTGTCTGCTGCTGGAGAATGTGTGGGTTAACAGTACCTGGCATCTCTCTGCTGATGGAGAATGTGTGTGTTAACAGTATCCGGCATCTCTCTGCTGGTGGAGAATGTGTGGGTTAACCGTATCCGGCATCTCTCTGCTGGTGCAGAATGTGTGGGTTAACAGTATCCGGCATCTCTCTGCTGGTGGAGAATGTGTGGGTTAACACTCTCTGGCATCTCTCTGCTGGTGGAGAATGTGTGTGTTAACAGTATCCGGCATCTCTCTGCTGGTGCAGATTGTGTGGGTTAACAGTATCTTGCATCTCTCTGCTGATGGAGAATCTGTGAGTTAACAGTATCCGGTATCTCTCTGCTGGTTGGAGAATGTGTGGGTTAACAGTATACGGCATCTCTCTGCTGGTGGAGAATGTGTGGGTTAACAGTATCCGGCATCTCTCTGCTGGTGGAGAATGTGTGTTTTAACAGTATCCTGCATCTCTCTGCTGGGGGAGAATGTGTGGGTTAACAGTATCTGGCATCTTTCTGCTGGTTGGAGAATGTGTGTGTTAATGGTATCCGGCAACTCTCTGCTGGTGGAGAATGTGTGGGTTAACAGTATCCGGCATCTCTCTGCTGTTGGAGAATGTGTGGGTTAACAGTATCTGGCATACCTCTGCTGGTTGGAGAATGTGTGGGTTAACAGTATCCGGCATCTCTCTGCTGATGGAGAATGTGTGGGTTAACAGTATCCGGCATCTCTCTGCTGGTGGAGAATGTGTGTGTTAACAGTATCCGGCATCTCTCTGCTGGTGCAGATTGTGTAGGTTAACAGTATCTTGCATCTCTCTGGTGATGGAGAATGTGTGCGTTAACAATATCCGGGATCTCTCTGCTGGTGGAGAATATGTGGGGTAACAGTATCCGGCATCTCTCTGCTGGTGGAGAATGTGTGGGTTAACAGTATCTGGCATCTCTCTGCTGATGGAGAATATGTGAGTTAACAGCATCCGGCATCTCTCTGCTGGTGGAGAATGTGTGGGTTAACTGTACCTGGCATCTCTCTGCTGGTTGGAGAATGTGTGGGTTAACAGTATCTGGAATCTCTCTGCTGGTGGAGAATGTGTGGGTTAACAGTATCCGATATCTCTCTGCTGGTGGAGAATGTGTGGGTTAACAGTATCTGGCATCTCTGTGCTGGTTGGAGAATGTGTGGGGTAACAGTATCTGGAATCTCTCTGCTGCTGGAGAATGTGTGGGTTAACAGTATCCGGCATTTCTCTGCTGGTTGGAGAATGTGTGGGTTAACAGTATCCGGCATCTCTCTGCTGATGGAGAATGTGTGGGTTAACAGTATCCGGCATCGCTCTGCTGATGGAGAATGTGTGGGTTAACAGCATCCGGCATCTCTCTGCTGGTGGAGAATGCGTGGGTTAACAGTATCCGCCATCTTTTTGCTGGTGGAGTATGTGTAGGTTAACAGTATCCGGCATCTCTCTGCTGGTGGAGAATGTGTGGGTTAACAGGATCTGGTATCTCACTGCTGGCGGAGAATGTGTGCGTTAACAGTATCTGGCATCTGTGTGCTGGTTTGAGAATGTGTGGGTTAACAGTATCTGGCATCTCTCTGCTGATGCAGAATATGTGAGTTAACAGCATCCGGCATCTCTCTGCTGGTGGAGAATGTGTGAGTTAACAGCATCCGGCATCTCTCTGCTGGTGGAGAATGTGTGGGTTAACATTACCTGGCATCTCTCTGCTGGTTGGAGAATGTGTGGGTTAACAGTATCTGGAATCTCTCTGCTGGTTGGAGAATGTGTGGGTTAACAGTATCTGGAATCTCTCTGCTGGTTGGAGAATGTGTGGGTTAACCGTATCTGGAATCTCTCTGCTGGTGGAGAATGTGTGGGTTAACAGTATCCGGCATCTCTCTACTGGTGGAGAATGTGTGGGTTAACAGTATCCGGCATCTGTCTGCTGGTGGAGAATGTGTGGGTTAACAGTATCCGGCATTTCTCTGCTGGTTGGAGAATGTGTGGGTTAACAGTATCCGGCATCTCTCTGCTGGTGGAGAATGTGTGGGTTAACAGTATCCGGCATCTGTCTGCTGCTGGAGAATGTGTGGGTTAACAGTACCTGGCATCTCTCTGCTGATGGAGAATGTGTGTGTTAACAGTATCCGGCATCTCTCTGCTGGTGGAGAATGTGTGGGTTAACCGCATCCGGCATCTCTCTGCTGGTGCAGAATGAGTGGGTTAACAGTATCCGGCATCTCTCTGCTGGTGGAGAATGTGTGGGTTAACACTCTCCGGCATCTCTCTGCTGGTGGAGAATGTGTGTGTTAACAGTATCCGGCATCTCTCTGCTGGTGCAGATTGTGTGGGTTAACAGTATCTTGCATCTCTCTGCTGATGGAGAATCTGTGAGTTAACAGTATCCGGTATCTCTCTGCTGGTTGGAGAATGTGTGGGTTAACAGTATACGGCATCTCTCTGCTGGTGGAGAATGTGTGGGTTAACAGTATCCGGCATCTCTCTGCTGGTGGAGAATGTGTGTGTTAACAGTATCCTGCATCTCTCTGCTGGGGGAGAATGTGTGGGTTAACAGTATCTGGCATCTTTCTGCTGGTTGGAGAATGTGTGTGTTAATGGTATCCGGCAACTCTCTGCTGGTGGAGAATGTGTGGGTTAACAGTATCCGGCATCTCTCTGCTGTTGGAGAATGTGTGGGTTAACAGTATCTGGCATACCTCTGCTGGTTGGAGAATGTGTGGGTTAACAGTATCCGGCATCTCTCTGCTGATGGAGAATGTGTGGGTTAACAGTATCCGGCATCTCTCTGCTGGTGGAGAATGTGTGTGTTAACAGTATCCGGCATCTCTCTACTGGTGCAGATTGTGTAGGTTAACAGTATCTTGCATCTCTCTGGTGATGGAGAATGTGTGCGTTAACAATATCCGGGATCTCTCTGCTGGTGGAGAATATGTGGGGTAACAGTATCTGGCATCTCTCTGCTGATGGAGAATGTGTGGGTTAACAGTATCCGGCATCGCTCTGCTGATGGAGAATGTGTGGGTTAACAGCATCCGGCATCTCTCTGCTGGTGGAGAATGCGTGGGTTAACAGTATCCGCCATCTTTTTGCTGGTGGAGTATGTGTAGGTTAACAGTATCCGGCATCTCTCTGCTGGTGGAGAATGTGTGGGTTAACAGGATCTGGTATCTCACTGCTGGCGGAGAATGTGTGCGTTAACAGTATCTGGCATCTGTGTGCTGGTTTGAGAATGTGTGGGTTAACAGTATCTGGCACTCTCTGCTGATGGAGAATATGTGAGTTAACAGCATCCGGCAATCTCTCTGCTGGTGGAGAATGTGTGAGTTAACAGCATCCGGCATCTCTCTGCTGGTGGAGAATGTGTGGGTTAACATTACCTGGCATCTCTCTGCTGGTTGGAGAATGTGTGGGTTAACAGTATCTGGAATCTCTCTGCTGGTTGGAGAATGTGTGGGTTAACAGTGTCCGGCATCTCACTGCTAGTGGAGAATGTGTGGGTTAACAGTATCAGGCATCTCTCTGCTGGTGGAGAATGTGTGGGTTAACAGTATCCGGCATCTCTCTGCTGGTGGAGAATGTGTGTGTTAACAGTATCCTGCATCTCTCTGCTGGGGGAGAATGTGTGTGTTAACAGTATCCGGCATCTCTCTGCTGGTGCAGATTGTGTAGGTTAACAGTATCTTGCATCTCTCTGGTGATGGAGAATGTTTGCGTTAACAATATCCGGGATCTCTCTGCTGGTGGAGAATATGTGGGGTAACAGTATCTGGCATCTCTCTGCTGATGGAGAATGTGTGGGTTAACAGTATCCGGCATCGCTCTGCTGATGGAGAATGTGTGGGTTAACAGCATCCGGCATCTCTCTGCTGGTGGAGAATGTGTGGGTTAACAGTATACGGCATCTCTCTGCTGGTGGAGAATGTGTAGGTTAACAGTATCCGGCACCTCTCTGCTGGTGGAGAATGTGTGTGTTAACAGTATCCTGCATCTCTCTGCTGGTGGAGAATGTGTGTGTTAACAGTATCTGGCATCTTTCTGCTGGTTGGAGAATGTGTGTGTTAATGGTATCCGGCATCTCTCTGCTGGTGGAGAATGTGTGGGTTAACAGTATCCGGCATCTCTCTGCTGTTGGAGAATGTGTGGGTTAACAGTATCCGGCATACCTCTGCCGGTTGGAGAATGTGTGGGTTAACAGTATCCGGCATCTCTCTGCTGGTGGAGAATGTGTGTGTTAACAGTATCCAGCATCTCTCTGCTGGTGGAGAATGTGTGGGTTAACAGTATCTGGCATCTGTCAGCTGATGGAGAATGTGTGAGTTAACAGCATCCGGCATCTCTCTGCTGGTGGAGAATGTGTGGGTTAACTGTACCTGGCATCTCTCTGCTGGTTGGAGAATGTGTGGGTTAACAGCATCTGGAATCTCTCTGCTGGTGGAGAATGTGTGGGTTAACAGTATCCGACATGTCTCTGCTGGTGGAGAATGTGTGGATTAACAGTATCTGGCATCTCTCTGCTGGTTGCAGAATGTGTGGGTTAACAGTATCTGGAATCTCTCTGCTGGTTGGAGAATGTGTGGGTTAACCGTATCTGGCATCTCTCTGCAGGTGGAGAATGTGTGGGTTAACAGTATCCGGTATCTGTCTGCTGCTGGAGAATGTGTGGGTTAACAGTATCCGGCTTTTCTCTGCTGGTTGGAGAATGTGTGGGTTAACAGTATCTGGCATCTCTCTGCTGGTTGGAGAATCTGTGTGTTAACGGTATACGGCATCTCTCTGCTGGTGGAGAATGTGTGGGTTAACAGTATCCGGCATCTCTCTGCTGGTGGAGAACGTGTGGGTTAACACTATCCGGCATCTCTCTGCTGGTGGAGAATGTGTGTGTTAACAGTATCCGGCATCTCTCTGCTGGTGCAGATTGTGTAGGTTAACAGTATCTTGCATCTCTCTGGTGATGGAGAATGTGTGCGTTAACAATATCCGGGATCTCTCTGCTGGTGGAGAATATGTGGGTTAACAGTATCCGGCATCTCTCTGCTGATGGAGAATGTGTGGGTTAACAGTATCCGGCATCGCTCTGCTGATGGAGAATGTGTGGGTTAACAGCATCCGGCATCTCTCTGCTGGTGGAGAATGCGTGGGTTAACAGTATCCGCCATCTTTTTGCTGGTGGAGTATGTGTGGGTTAACAGTATCCGGCATCTCTCTGCTGGTGGAGAATGTGTGGGTTAACTGTATCTGGCATCTCACTGCTGGCGGAGAATGTGTGCGTTAACAGTATCTGGCATCTCTGTGCTGGTTTGAGAATGTGTGGGTTAACAGTATCTGGCATCTCTCTGCTGATGGAGAATATGTGAGTTAACAGCATCCGGCATCGCTCTGCTGATGGAGAATGTGTGGGTTAACAGCATCCGGCATCTCTCTGCTGATGGAGAATGTGTGGGTTAACATTACCTGGCATCTCTCTGCTGGTGGAGAATGTGTGGGTTAACAGCATCCGGCATCGCTCTGCTGATGGAGAATGTGTGCGTTAACAGCATCCGGCATCTCTCTGCTGGTGGAGAATGTGTGTCTAAACAGTATCCGGCATCTCTCTGCTGGTGGAGAATGTGTGGGATAACAGTATCTTGCATCTCTCTGCTGATGGAGAATCTGTGAGTTAACAGTATCCGGCATCTCTCTGCTGGTTGGAGAATGTGTGGGTTAACAGTGTCCGGTATCTCACTGCTAGTGGAGAATGTGTGGGTTAACAGTATCAGGCATCTCTCTGCTGGTGGAGAATGTGTGGGTTAACAGTATCCGGCATCTCTCTGCTGGTGGAGAATGTGTGTGTTAACAGTATCCTGCATCTCTCTGCTGGGGGAGAATGTGTGGGTTAACAGTATCTGGCATCTTTCTGCTGGTTGGAGAATGTGTGTGTTAATGGTATCCGGCATCTCTCTGCTGGTGGGGAATGTGTGGGTTAACAGTATCCGGCATCTCTCTGCTGTTGGAGAATGTGTGGGTTAACAGTATCTGGCATACCTCTGCTGGTTGGAGAATGTGTGGGTTAACAGTATCCGGCATCACTCTGCTGGTGCAGATTGTGTAGGTTAACAGTATCTTGCATCTCTCTGGTGATGGAGAATGTGTGCGTTAACAATATCCGGGATCTCTCTGCTGGTGGAGAATATGTGGGGTAACAGTATCTGGCATCTCTCTGCTGATGGAGAATGTGTGGGTTAACAGTATCCGGCATCGCTCTGCTGATGGTGAATGTGTGGGTTAACAGCATCCGGCATCTCTCTGCTGGTGGAGAATGTGTGGGTTAACAGTATCCGGCATCTCTCTGCTGGTGGAAAATGTGTGTGTTAACAGTATCCGGCATCTCTCTGCTGGTGGAGAATGTGTGGGTTAACAGTATCTGGCATCTCTCTGCTGATGGAGAATGTGTGAGTTAACAGCATCCGGCATCTCTCTGCTGGTGGAGAATGTGTGTGTTAACAGTATCCGGCATCTCTCTGCTGGTGCAGATTGTGTAGGTTAACAGTATCTTGCATCTCTCTGGTGATGGAGAATGTGTGCGTTAACAATATCCGGGATCTCTCTGCTGGTGGAGAATATGTAGGTTAACAGTATCCGGCATCTCTCTGCTGATGGAGAATGTGTGGGTTAGCAGTATCCGGCATCGCTCTGCTGATGGAGAATGTGTGGGTTAACAGCATCCGGCATCTCTCTGCTGGTGGAGAATGCGTGGGTTAACAGTATCCGCCATCTTTTTGCTGGTGGAGTATGTGTGGGTTAACAGTATCCGGCATCTCTCTGCTGGTGGAGAATGTGTGGGTTAACTGTATCTGGCATCTCACTGCTGGCGGAGAATGTGTGCGTTAACAGTATCTGGCATCTCTGTGCTGGTTTGAGAATGTGTGGGTTAACAGTATCTGGCATCTCTCTGCTGATGGAGAATATGTGAGTTAACAGCATCTGGCATCTCGCTGCTGGTGGCGAATGTGTGAGTTAACAGCATCCGGCATCTCTCTGCTGGTGAAGAATGTGTGGGTTTACATTACCTGGCATCTCTCTGCTGGTTGGAGAATGTGTGGGTTAACAGTATCTGGAATCTCTCTGCTGGTTGGAGAATGTGTGGGTTAACAGTATCTGGAATCTCTCTGCTGGTGGAGAATATGTGGGGTAACAGTATCTGGCATCTCTCTGCTGATGGAGAATGTGTGGGTTAACAGTATCCGGCATCGCTCTGCTGATGGAGAATGTGTGGGTTAACAGCATCCGGCATCTCTCTGCTGGTGGAGAATGTGTGGGTTAACAGTATACGGCATCTCTCTGCTGGTGGAGAATGTGTAGGTTAACAGTATCCGGCACCTCTCTGCTGGTGGAGAATGTGTGTGTTAACAGTATCCTGCATCTCTCTGCTGGTGGAGAATGTGTGTGTTAACAGTATCTGGCATCTTTCTGCTGGTTGGAGAATGTGTGTGTTAATGGTATCCGGCATCTCTCTGCTGGTGGAGAATGTGTGGGTTAACAGTATCCGGCATCTCTCTGCTGTTGGAGAATGTGTGGGTTAACAGTATCCGGCATACCTCTGCCGGTTGGAGAATGTGTGGGTTAACAGTATCCGGCATCTCTCTGCTGGTGGAGAATGTGTGTGTTAACAGTATCCGGCATCTCTCTGCTGGTGGAGTATGTGTGGGTTAACAGTATCTGGCATCTGTCAGCTGATGGAGAATGTGTGAGTTAACAGCATCCGGCATCTCTCTGCTGGTGGAGAATGTGTGGGTTAACTGTACCTGGCATCTCTCTGCTGGTTGGAGAATGTGTGGGTTAACAGCATCTGGAATCTCTCTGCTGGTGGAGAATGTGTGGGTTAACAGTATCCGACATGTCTCTGCTGGTGGAGAATGTGTGGGTTAACAGTATCTGGCATCTCTCTGCTGGTTGCAGAATGTGTGGGTTAACAGTATCTGGAATCTCTCTGCTGGTTGGAGAATGTGTGGGTTAACCGTATCTGGCATCTCTCTGCAGGTGGAGAATGTGTGGGTTAACAGTATCCGGTATCTGTCTGCTGCTGGAGAATGTGTGGGTTAACAGTATCCGGCTTTTCTCTGCTGGTTGGAGAATGTGTGGGTTAACAGTATCTGGCATCTCTCTGCTGGTTGGAGAATCTGTGTGTTAACGGTATACGGCATCTCTCTGCTGGTGGAGAATGTGTGGGTTAACAGTATCCGGCATCTCTCTGCTGGTGGAGAACGTGTGGGTGAACACTATCCGGCATCTCTCTGCTGGTGGAGAATGTGTGTGTTAACAGTATCCGGCATCTCTCTGCTGGTGCAGATTGTGTAGGTTAACAGTATCTTGCATCTCTCTGGTGATGGAGAATGTGTGCGTTAACAATATCCGGGATCTCTCTGCTGGTGGAGAATATGTGGGTTAACAGTATCCGGCATCTCTCTGCTGATGGAGAATGTGTGGGTTAACAGTATCCGGCATCGCTCTGCTGATGGAGAATGTGTGGGTTAACAGCATCCGGCATCTCTCTGCTGGTGGAGAATGCGTGGGTTAACAGTATCCGCCATCTTTTTGCTGGTGGAGTATGTGTGGGTTAACAGTATCCGGCATCTCTCTGCTGGTGGAGAATGTGTGGGTTAACTGTATCTGGCATCTCACTGCTGGCGGAGAATGTGTGCGTTAACAGTATCTGGCATCTCTGCGCTGGTTTGAGAATGTGTGGGTTAACAGTATCTGGCATCTCTCTGCTGATGGAGAATATGTGAGTTAACAGCATCCGGCATCGCTCTGCTGATGGAGAATGTGTGGGTTAACAGCATCCGGCATCTCTCTGCTGATGGAGAATGTGTGGGTTAACATTACCTGGCATCTCTCTGCTGGTGGAGAATGTGTGGGTTAACAGCATCCGGCATCGCTCTGCTGATGGAGAATGTGTGGGTTAACAGCATCCGGCATCTCTCTGCTGGTGGAGAATGTGTGTGTTAACAGTATCCGGCATCTCTCTGCTGGTGGAGAATGTGTGGGATAACAGTATCTTGCATCTCTCTGCTGATGGAGAATCTGTGAGTTAACAGTATCCGGCATCTCTCTGCTGGTTGGAGAATGTGTGGGTTAACAGTGTCCGGTATCTCACTGCTAGTGGAGAATGTGTGGGTTAACAGTATCAGGCATCTCTCTGCTGGTGGAGAATGTGTGGGTTAACAGTATCCGACATCTCTCTGCTGGTGGAGAATGTGTGTGTTAACAGTATCCTGCATCTCTCTGCTGGGGGAGAATGTGTGGGTTAACAGTATCTGGCATCTTTCTGCTGGTTGGAGAATGTGTGTGTTAATGGTATCCGGCATCTCTCTGCTGGTGGAGAATGTGTGGGTTAACAGTATCCGGCATCTCTCTGCTGTTGGAGAATGTGTGGGTTAACAGTATCTGGCATACCTCTGCTGGTTGGAGAATGTGTGGGTTAACAGTATCCGGCATCACTCTGCTGGTGCAGATTGTGTAGGTTAACAGTATCTTGCATCTCTCTGGTGATGGAGAATGTGTGCGTTAACAATATCCGGGATCTCTCTGCTGGTGGAGAATATGTGGGGTAACCGTATCTGGCATCTCTCTGCTGATGGAGAATGTGTGGGTTAACATTATCCGGCATCGCTCTGCTGATGGTGAATGTGTGGGTTAACAGCATCCGGCATCTCTCTGCTGGTGGAGAATGTGTGGGTTAACAGTATACGGCATCTCTCTGCTGGTGGAGAATGTGTGGGTTAACAGTATCCGGCACCTCTCTGCCAGTGGAGAATGTGTGTGTTAACAGTATCCTGCATCTCTCTGCTGGTGGAGAATGTGTGTGTTAACAGTATCCGGTATCTCTCTGCTGGTGGAGAATGTGTGGGTTAACCGCATCCGGCATCTCTCTGCTGGTGCAGAATGTGTGGGTTAACAGTATCCGGCATCTCTCTGCTGGTGGAGAATGTGTGGGTTAACACTCTCCGGCATCTCTCTGCTGGTGGAGAATGTGTGTGTTAACAGTATCCGGCATCTCTCTGCTGGTGCAGATTGTGTGGGTTAACAGTATCTTGCATCTCTCTGCTGATGGAGAATCTGTGAGTTAACAGTATCCGGTATCTCTCTGCTGGTTGGAGAATGTGTGGGTTAACAGTATACGGCATCTCTCTGCTGGTGGAGAATGTGTGGGTTAACAGTATCCGGCATCTCTCTGCTGGTGGAGAATGTGTGTGTTAACAGTATCCTGCATCTCTCTGCTGGGGGAGAATGTGTGGGTTAACAGTATCTGGCATCTTTCTGCTGGTTGGAGAATGTGTGTGTTAATGGTATCCGGCAACTCTCTGCTGGTGGAGAATGTGTGGGTTAACAGTATCCGGCATCTCTCTGCTGTTGGAGAATGTGTGGGTTAACAGTATCTGGCATACCTCTGCTGGTTGGAGAATGTGTGGGTTAACAGTATCCGGCATCTCTCTGCTGATGGAGAATGTGTGGGTTAACAGTATCCGGCATCTCTCTGCTGGTGGAGAATGTGTGTGTTAACAGTATCCGGCATCTCTCTGCTGGTGCAGATTGTGTAGGTTAACAGTATCTTGCATCTCTCTGGTGATGGAGAATGTGTGCGTTAACAATATCCGGGATCTCTCTGCTGGTGGAGAATATGTGGGGTAACAGTATCTGGCATCTCTCTGCTGATGGAGAATGTGTGGGTTAACAGTATCCGGCATCGCTCTGCTGATGGAGAATGTGTGGGTTAACAGCATCCGGCATCTCTCTGCTGGTGGAGAATGCGTGGGTTAACAGTATCCGCCATCTTTTTGCTGGTGGAGTATGTGTAGGTTAACAGTATCCGGCATCTCTCTGCTGGTGGAGAATGTGTGGGTTAACAGGATCTGGTATCTCACTGCTGGCGGAGAATGTGTGCGTTAACAGTATCTGGCATCTGTGTGCTGGTTTGAGAATGTGTGGGTTAACAGTATCTGGCACTCTCTGCTGATGGAGAATATGTGAGTTAACAGCATCCGGCAATCTCTCTGCTGGTGGGGAATGTGTGAGTTAACAGCATCCGGCATCTCTCTGCTGGTGGAGAATGTGTGGGTTAACATTACCTGGCATCTCTCTGCTGGTTGGAGAATGTGTGGGTTAACAGTATCTGGAATCTCTCTGCTGGTTGGAGAATGTGTGGGTTAACAGTGTCCGGCATCTCACTGATAGTGGAGAATGTGTGGGTTAACAGTATCAGGCATCTCTCTGCTGGTGGAGAATGTGTGGGTTAACAGTATCCGGCATCTCTCTGCTGGTGGAGAATGTGTGTGTTAACAGTATCCTGCATCTCTCTGCTGGGGGAGAATGTGTGTGTTAACAGTATCCGGCATCTCTCTGCTGGTGCAGATTGTGTAGGTTAACAGTATCTTGCATCTCTCTGGTGATGGAGAATGTTTGCGTTAACAATATCCGGGATCTCTCTGCTGGTGGAGAATATGTGGGGTAACAGTATCTGGCATCTCTCTGCTGATGGAGAATGTGTGGGTTAACAGTATCCGGCATCGCTCTGCTGATGGAGAATGTGTGGGTTAACAGCATCCGGCATCTCTCTGCTGGTGGAGAATGTGTGGGTTAACAGTATACGGCATCTCTCTGCTGGTGGAGAATGTGTAGATTAACAGTATCCGGCACCTCTCTGCTGGTGGAGAATGTGTGTGTTAACAGTATCCTGCATCTCTCTGCTGGTGGAGAATGTGTGTGTTAACAGTATCTGGCATCTTTCTGCTGGTTGGAGAATGTGTGTGTTAATGGTATCCGGCATCTCTCTGCTGGTGGAGAATGTGTGGGTTAACAGTATCCGGCATCTCTCTGCTGTTGGAGAATGTGTGGGTTAACAGTATCCGGCATACCTCTGCCGGTTGGAGAATGTGTGGGTTAACAGTATCCGGCATCTCTCTGCTGGTGGAGAATGTGTGTGTTAACAGTATCCGGCATCTCTCTGCTGGTGGAGAATGTGTGGGTTAACAGTATCTGGCATCTGTCAGCTGATGGAGAATGTGTGAGTTAACAGCATCCGGCATCTCTCTGCTGGTGGAGAATGTGTGGGTTAACTGTACCTGGCATCTCTCTGCTGGTTGGAGAATGTGTGGGTTAACAGCATCTGGAATCTCTCTGCTGGTGGAGAATGTGTGGGTTAACAGTATCCGACATGTCTCTGCTGGTGGAGAATGTGTGGGTTAACAGTATCTGGCATCTCTCTGCTGGTTGCAGAATGTGTGGGTTAACTGTATCTGGCATCTCACTGCTGGCGGAGAATGTGTGCGTTAACAGTATCTGGCATCTCTGTGCTGGTTTGAGAATGTGTGGGTTAACAGTATCTGGCATCTCTCTGCTGATGGAGAATATGTGAGTTAACAGCATCCGGCATCGCTCTGCTGATGGAGAATGTGTGGGTTAACAGCATCCGGCATCTCTCTGCTGATGGAGAATGTGTGGGTTAACATTACCTGGCATCTCTCTGCTGGTGGAGAATGTGTGGGTTAACAGCATCCGGCATCGCTCTGCTGATGGAGAATGTGTGGGTTAACAGCATCCGGCATCTCTCTGCTGGTGGAGAATGTGTGTCTAAACAGTATCCGGCATCTCTCTGCTGGTGGAGAATGTGTGGGATAACAGTATCTTGCATCTCTCTGCTGATGGAGAATCTGTGAGTTAACAGTATCCGGCATCTCTCTGCTGGTTGGAGAATGTGTGGGTTAACAGTGTCCGGTATCTCACTGCTAGTGGAGAATGTGTGGGTTAACAGTATCAGGCATCTCTCTGCTGGTGGAGAATGTGTGGGTTAACAGTATCCGGCATCTCTCTGCTGGTGGAGAATGTGTGTGTTAACAGTATCCTGCATCTCTCTGCTGGGGGAGAATGTGTGGGTTAACAGTATCTGGCATCTTTCTGCTGGTTGGAGAATGTGTGTGTTAATGGTATCCGGCATCTCTCTGCTGGTGGGGAATGTGTGGGTTAACAGTATCCGGCATCTCTCTGCTGTTGGAGAATGTGTGGGTTAACAGTATCTGGCATACCTCTGCTGGTTGGAGAATGTGTGGGTTAACAGTATCCGGCATCACTCTGCTGGTGCAGATTGTGTAGGTTAACAGTATCTTGCATCTCTCTGGTGATGGAGAATGTGTGCGTTAACAATATCCGGGATCTCTCTGCTGGTGGAGAATATGTGGGGTAACAGTATCTGGCATCTCTCTGCTGATGGAGAATGTGTGGGTTAACAGTATCCGGCATCGCTCTGCTGATGGTGAATGTGTGGGTTAACAGCATCCGGCATCTCTCTGCTGGTGGAGAATGTGTTGGTTAACAGTATCCGGCATCTCTCTGCTGGTGGAAAATGTGTGTGTTAACAGTATCCGGCATCTCTCTGCTGGTGGAGAATGTGTGGGTTAACAGTATCTGGCATCTCTCTGCTGATGGAGAATGTGTGAGTTAACAGCATCCGGCATCTCTCTGCTGGTGGAGAATGTGTGTGTTAACAGTATCCGGCATCTCTCTGCTGGTGCAGATTGTGTAGGTTAACAGTATCTTGCATCTCTCTGGTGATGGAGAATGTGTGCGTTAACAATATCCGGGATCTCTCTGCTGGTGGAGAATATGTAGGTTAACAGTATCCGGCATCTCTCTGCTGATGGAGAATGTGTGGGTTAGCAGTATCCGGCATCGCTCTGCTGATGGAGAATGTGTGGGTTAACAGCATCCGGCATCTCTCTGCTGGTGGAGAATGCGTGGGTTAACAGTATCCGCCATCTTTTTGCTGGTGGAGTATGTGTGGGTTAACAGTATCCGGCATCTCTCTGCTGGTGGAGAATGTGTGGGTTAACTGTATCTGGCATCTCACTGCTGGCGGAGAATGTGTGCGTTAACAGTATCTGGCATCTCTGTGCTGGTTTGAGAATGTGTGGGTTAACAGTATCTGGCATCTCTCTGCTGATGGAGAATATGTGAGTTAACAGCATCTGGCATCTCGCTGCTGGTGGCGAATGTGTGAGTTAACAGCATCCGGCATCTCTCTGCTGGTGAAGAATGTGTGGGTTTACATTACCTGGCATCTCTCTGCTGGTTGGAGAATGTGTGGGTTAACAGTATCTGGAATCTCTCTGCTGGTTGGAGAATGTGTGGGTTAACAGTATCTGGAATCTCTCTGCTGGTGGAGAATATGTGGGGTAACAGTATCTGGCATCTCTCTGCTGATGGAGAATGTGTGGGTTAACAGTATCCGGCATCGCTCTGCTGATGGAGAATGTGTGGGTTAACAGCATCCGGCATCTCTCTGCTGGTGGAGAATGTGTGGGTTAACAGTATACGGCATCTCTCTGCTGGTGGAGAATGTGTAGGTTAACAGTATCCGGCACCTCTCTGCTGGTGGAGAATGTGTGTGTTAACAGTATCCTGCATCTCTCTGCTGGTGGAGAATGTGTGTGTTAACAGTATCTGGCATCTTTCTGCTGGTTGGAGAATGTGTGTGTTAATGGTATCCGGCATCTCTCTGCTGGTGGAGAATGTGTGGGTTAACAGTATCCGGCATCTCTCTGCTGTTGGAGAATGTGTGGGTTAACAGTATCCGGCATACCTCTGCCGGTTGGAGAATGTGTGGGTTAACAGTATCCGGCATCTCTCTGCTGGTGGAGAATGTGTGTGTTAACAGTATCCGGCATCTCTCTGCTGGTGGAGTATGTGTGGGTTAACAGTATCTGGCATCTGTCAGCTGATGGAGAATGTGTGAGTTAACAGCATCCGGCATCTCTCTGCTGGTGGAGAATGTGTGGGTTAACTGTACCTGGCATCTCTCTGCTGGTTGGAGAATGTGTGGGTTAACAGCATCTGGAATCTCTCTGCTGGTGGAGAATGTGTGGGTTAACAGTATCCGACATGTCTCTGCTGGTGGAGAATGTGTGGGTTAACAGTATCTGGCATCTCTCTGCTGGTTGCAGAATGAGTGGGTTAACAGTATCTGGAATCTCTCTGCTGGTTGGAGAATGTGTGGGTTAACCGTATCTGGCATCTCTCTGCAGGTGGAGAATGTGTGGGTTAACAGTATCCGGTATCTGTCTGCTGCTGGAGAATGTGTGGGTTAACAGTATCCGGCTTTTCTCTGCTGGTTGGAGAATGTGTGGGTTAACAGTATCTGGCATCTCTCTGCTGGTTGGAGAATCTGTGTGTTAACGGTATACGGCATCTCTCTGCTGGTGGAGAATGTGTGGGTTAACAGTATCCGGCATCTCTCTGCTGGTGGAGAACGTGTGGGTGAACACTATCCGGCATCTCTCTGCTGGTGGAGAATGTGTGTGTTAACAGTATCCGGCATCTCTCTGCTGGTGCAGATTGTGTAGGTTAACAGTATCTTGCATCTCTCTGGTGATGGAGAATGTGTGCGTTAACAATATCCGGGATCTCTCTGCTGGTGGAGAATATGTGGGTTAACAGTATCCGGCATCTCTCTGCTGATGGAGAATGTGTGGGTTAACAGTATCCGGCATCGCTCTGCTGATGGAGAATGTGTGGGTTAACAGCATCCGGCATCTCTCTGCTGGTGGAGAATGCGTGGGTTAACAGTATCCGCCATCTTTTTGCTGGTGGAGTATGTGTGGGTTAACAGTATCCGGCATCTCTCTGCTGGTGGAGAATGTGTGGGTTAACTGTATCTGGCATCTCACTGCTGGCGGAGAATGTGTGCGTTAACAGTATCTGGCATCTCTGTGCTGGTTTGAGAATGTGTGGGTTAACAGTATCTGGCATCTCTCTGCTGATGGAGAATATGTGAGTTAACAGCATCCGGCATCGCTCTGCTGATGGAGAATGTGTGGGTTAACAGCATCCGGCATCTCTCTGCTGATGGAGAATGTGTGGGTTAACATTACCTGGCATCTCTCTGCTGGTGGAGAATGTGTGGGTTAACAGCATCCGGCATCGCTCTGCTGATGGAGAATGTGTGGGTTAACAGCATCCGGCATCTCTCTGCTGGTGGAGAATGTGTGTGTTAACAGTATCCGGCATCTCTCTGCTGGTGGAGAATGTGTGGGATAACAGTATCTTGCATCTCTCTGCTGATGGAGAATCTGTGAGTTAACAGTATCCGGCATCTCTCTGCTGGTTGGAGAATGTGTGGGTTAACAGTGTCCGGTATCTCACTGCTAGTGGAGAATGTGTGGGTTAACAGTATCAGGCATCTCTCTGCTGGTGGAGAATGTGTGGGTTAACAGTATCCGACATCTCTCTGCTGGTGGAGAATGTGTGTGTTAACAGTATCCTGCATCTCTCTGCTGGGGGAGAATGTGTGGGTTAACAGTATCTGGCATCTTTCTGCTGGTTGGAGAATGTGTGTGTTAATGGTATCCGGCATCTCTCTGCTGGTGGAGAATGTGTGGGTTAACAGTATCCGGCATCTCTCTGCTGTTGGAGAATGTGTGGGTTAACAGTATCTGGCATACCTCTGCTGGTTGGAGAATGTGTGGGTTAACAGTATCCGGCATCACTCTGCTGGTGCAGATTGTGTAGGTTAACAGTATCTTGCATCTCTCTGGTGATGGAGAATGTGTGCGTTAACAATATCCGGGATCTCTCTGCTGGTGGAGAATATGTGGGGTAACCGTATCTGGCATCTCTCTGCTGATGGAGAATGTGTGGGTTAACATTATCCGGCATCGCTCTGCTGATGGTGAATGTGTGGGTTAACAGCATCCGGCATCTCTCTGCTGGTGGAGAATGTGTGGGTTAACAGTATACGGCATCTCTCTGCTGGTGGAGAATGTGTGGGTTAACAGTATCCGGCACCTCTCTGCCAGTGGAGAATGTGTGTGTTAACAGTATCCTGCATCTCTCTGCTGGTGGAGAATGTGTGTGTTAACAGTATCTGGCATCTTTCTGCTGGTTGGAGAATGTGTGTGTTAATGGTATCCGGCATCTCTCTGCTGGTGGAGAATGTGTGGGTTAACAGTATCCGGCATGTCTCTGCTGTTGGAGAATGTGTGGGTTAACAGTATCCGGCATACCTCTGCCGGTTGGAGAATGTGTGGGTTAACAGTATCCGGCATCTCTCTGCTGGTGGAGAATGTGTGTGTTAAAAGTATCCGGCATCTCTCTGCTGGTGGAGAATGTGTGGGTTAACAGTATCTGGCATCTGTCTGCTGATGGAGAATGTGTGAGTTAACAGCATCCGGCATCTCTCTGCTGGTGGAGAATGTGTGGGTTAACTGTACCTGGCATCTCTCTGCTGGTTGGAGAATGTGTGGGTTAACAGTATCTGGAATCTCTCTGCTGGTGGAGAATGTGTGGGTTAACAGTATCCGGTATCTGTCTGCTGCTGGAGAATGTGTGGGTTAACAGTATCCGGCTTTTCTCTGCTGGTTGGAGAATGTGTGGGTTAACAGTATCTGGCATCTCTCTGCTGGTTGGAGAATCTGTGTGTTAACGGTATACGGCATCTCTCTGCTGGTGGAGAATGTGTGTGTTAACAGTATCCGGCATCTCTCTGCTGGTGGAGAACGTGTGGGTTAACACTACCCGGCATCTCTCTGCTGGTGGAGAATGTGTGTGTTAACAGTATCCGGCATCTCTCTGCTGATGGAGAATGTGTGGGTTAACAGTATCCGGCATCGCTCTGCTGATGGAGAATGTGTGGGTTAACAGCATCCGGCATCTCTCTGCTGGTGGAGAATGCGTGGGTTAACAGTATCCGCCATCTTTTTGCTGGTGGAGTATGTGTGGGTTAACAGTATCCGGCATCTCTCTGCTGGTGGAGAATGTGTGGGTTAACTGTATCTGGCATCTCACTGCTGGCGGAGAATGTGTGCGTTAACAGTATCTGGCATCTCTGTGCTGGTTTGAGAATGTGTGGGTTCACAGTATCTGGCATCTCTCTGCTGATGGAGAATATGTGAGTTAACAGCATCCGGCATCTCTCTGCTGGTGGAGAATGTGTGAGTGAACAGCATCCGGCATCTCTCTGCTGGTGGAGAATGTGTGGGTTAACATTACCTGGCATCTCTCTGCTGGTTGGAGAATGTGTGGGTTAACAGTATCTGCAATCTCTCTGCTGGTTGGAGAATGTGTGGGTTAACAGTATCTGGAATCTCTCTGCTGGTTGGAGAATGTGTGGGTTAACCGTATCTGGCATCTCTCAGCTAGTTGGAGAATGTGTGTGTTCATGGTATCCGGCATCTCTCTGCTGGTGGAGAATGTGTGGGTTAACAGTATCCGGCATCTCTCTGCTGTTGGAGAATGTGTGGGTTAACAGTATCCGGCATACCTCTGCTGGTTGGAGAATGTGTGGGTTAACAGTATCCGGCATCTCTCTGCTGGTGGAGAATGTGTGTGTTAACAGTATCCGGCATCTCTCTGCTGGTGGAGAATGTGTGGGTTAACAGTATCTGGCATCTCTCTGCTGATGGAGAATGTGTGAGTTAACAGCATCCGGCATCTCTCTGCTGGTGGAGAATGTGTGTGTTAACAGTATCCGGCATCTCTCTGCTGGTGCAGATTGTGTAGGTTAACAGTATCTTGCATCTCTCTGGTGATGGAGAATGTGTGCGTTAACAATATCCGGGATCTCTCTGCTGGTGGAGAATATGTGGGTTAACAGTATCCGGCATCTCTCTGCTGATGGAGAATGTGTGGGTTAACAGTATCCGGCATCGCTCTGCTGATGGAGAATGTGTGGGTTAACAGCATCCGGCATCTCTCTGCTGGTGGAGAATGCGTGGGTTAACAGAATCCGCCATCTTTTTGCTGGTGGAGTATGTGTGGGTTAACAGTATCCGGCATCTCTCTGCTGGTGGAGAATGTGTGGGTTAACTGTATCTGGCATCTCACTGCTGGCGGAGAATGTGTGCGTTAACAGTATCTGGCATCTCTGTGCTGGTTTGAGAATGTGTGGGTTAACAGTATCTGGCATCTCTCTGCTGATGGAGAATATGTGAGTTAACAACATCTGGCATCTCGCTGCTGGTGGTGAATGTGTGAGTTAACAGCATCCGGCATCTCTCTGCTGGTGAAGAATGTGTGGGTTTACATTACCTGGAATCTCTCTGCTGGTTGGAGAATGTGTGGGTTAACAGTATCTGGAATCTCTCTGCTGGTTGGAGAATGTGTGGGTTAACAGTATCTGGAATCTCTCTGCTGGTGGAGAATGTGTGGGTTAACAGTATCTGGCATCTCTCTGCTGGTTTGAGAATGTGTGGGTTAACAGTATCAGGCATCTGTCCGCTGGTGGAGAATGTGTGTGTTAACAGTATCCGGCATCTCTCTGCTGGGGGAGAATGTGTGGGTTAACAGTATCTGGCATCTTTCTGCTGTTTGGAGAATGTGTGTGTTAACGGTATCCGGCATGTCTCTGCTGGTGGAGAATGTGTGGGTTAACAGTATCAGGCATCTCTCTGCTGGTGGAGAATATGTGGGTTAACAGTATCCGGCATCTGTCTGCTGATGGAGAATGTGTGGGTTAACAGCATCCGGCATCGCTCTGCTGATGGAGAATGTGTGGGTTAACAGCATCCGGCATCTCTCTGCTGATGGAGAATGTGTGGGCTAACATTACCTGGCATCTCTCTGCTGGTGGAGAATGTGTGGGTTAACAGCATCCGGCATCGCTCTGCTGATGGAGAATGTGTGGGTTAACAGCATCCGGCATCTCTCTGCTGGTGGAGAATGTGTGTGTTAACAGTATCCGGCATCTCTCTGCTGGTGGAGAATGTGTGGGATAACAGTATCTGGCATCTCTCTGCTGTTGGAGAATATGTGAGTTAACAGCATCCGGCATCTCTCTGCTGGTGGAGAATGTGTGGGTTAACAGTACCTGGCATCTCTCTGCTGGTTGGAGAATGTGTGGGTTAACAGTATCTGGAATCTCTCTGCTGGTGGAGAACGTGTGGGTTAACAGTATCCGATATCTCTCTGCTGGTGGAGAATGTGTGGGTAAACAGTATCTGGCATCTCTGTGCTTGTTGGAGAATGTGTGGGTTAACAGTAACTGGAATCTCTCTGCTGATGGAGAATGTGTGGGTTAACAGAATCCGGCATCTCTCTGCTGGTTGCAGAATCTGTGGGTTAACAGTATCTGGAATCTCTCTGCTGGTTGGAGAACGTGTGGGTTAACAGTATCCGGCCTCTCTCTGCTGGCTGGAGAATGTGTGGGTTAACAGTATCTGGAATATCTCTGCTGGCTGGAGAATGTGTGTGTTAACAGTATCTGGCATCTCTCTACTGGTGGAGAATGTGTGGGTTAACAGTATCCGGCATCTCTCTGCTGGTGGAGAATGTGTGGGTTAACACTATCCGGCATCTCTCTGCTGGTGGAGAATGTGTGTGTTAACAGTATCCGGCATCTCTCTGCTGGTGCAGATTGTGTAGGTTAACAGTATCTTGCATCTCACTGCTGTTGGAGAATCTGTGAGTTAACAGTACTTGGCATCTCTCTGCTGGTTGGAGAATGTGTGGGTTAACAGTATCCGGCATCTCTCTGCTGGTGGAGAATGTTTGGGTTAACAGTACCCTGCATCTCTCTGCTGGTGGAGAATGTGTGGGTTAACATTATCTGGCATCTCTCTGTTGATGGAGAATGTGCGGGTTAACAGTATCCGGCATCTCTCTGCTGGTGGAGAATATGTGGGTTAATAGTATCCGGCATCTCTCTTCTGATGGAGAATGTGTGGGTTATCAGCATCCGGCATCGCTCTGCTAATGGAGAATGTGTGGGTTAACAGCATCCGGCATCTCTGTGCTGATGGAGAATGTGTGGGTTAATATTACCTGGCATCTCTCTGCTGGTGGAGAATGTGTGGGTTAACAGTATCCGACATCTCTCTGCTGGTGGAGAATGTGTGGTTTAACAGTATCTGGCATCTCTGTGCTGGTTGGAGAATGTGTGTGGTAACAGTATCTGGCATCACTCTGCTGATGGAGAATGTGTGGGTTAACAGTATCTGGAATCTCTCTGCTGATGGAGAATGTGTGGGTTAACAGTGTCTGGAATCTCTCTGCTGGTTGGAGAATATGTGGATTAACCGTATCTGGCATCTCTCTGCTGGTGGAGAATGTGTGGGTTAACAGTATCCGGCATCTGTCTGCTGGTGGAGAATGTGTGGGTTAACATTATCCGGCATCTCTCTGCTGGTGGAGAATGTGTGGGTTAACAGTATCCGGCATTTCTTTGCTGGTTGGAGAATGTGTGGGTTAACAGTATCCGGTATCTCTCTGCTGGTGGAGAATGTGTGGGTTAACATTATCCGGCATCTCTCTGCTGGTGGAGAATGTGTGGGTTAACAGTATTTGGCATCTCTCTGCTGATGGAGAATGTGTGGGTTAACAGCATCCGGCATCGCTCTGCTGATGGAGAATGTGTGGGTTAACAGTATCCGGCATCTCTCTGCTGGTGGAGAATGTGTGGGTTAACACTATCCGGCATCTCTCTGCTGGTGGAGAATGTGTGTGTTCACAGTATCCGGCATCTCTCTGCTGGTGCAGATTGTGTAGGTTAACAGTATCTTGCATCTCTCTGGTGATGGAGAATGTGTCGGTTAACAGTATCCGCCATCTTTTTGCTGGTGGAGTATGTGTGGGTTAACAGTATCCGGCATCTCTCTGCTGGTGGAGAATGTGTGGGTTAACAGTATCCGACATCTCTCTGCTGGTGGAGAATGTGTGGTTTAACATTATCTGGCATCTGTGTGCTGGTTGGAGAATGTGTGGGGTAACAGTCTCTGGCATCTCTCTGCTGATGGAGAATGTGTGGGTTAACAGTATCTGGAATCTCTCTGCTGATGGAGAATGTGTGGGTTAACAGAATCCGGCATCTCTCTGCTGGTTGGAGAATGTGTGGGTTAACAGTATCTGGAATCTCTCTGCTGGTTGGAGAATGTGTGGGTTAACAGTATCTGGAATCTCTCTGCTGGTTGGAGAATGTGCGGGTTAACCGTATCTGGCATCTCTCTGCTGGTGGAGTATGTGTGGGTTAACAGTATCCGGCATCTGTCTGCTGATGGAGAATGTGTGAGTTAACAGCATCCGGCATCTCTCTGCTGGTGGAGAATGTGTGGGTTAACTGTACCTGGCATCTCTCTGCTGGTTGGAGAATGTGTGGGTTAACAGTATCTGGAATCTCTCTGCTGGTGGAGAATGTGTGGGTTAACAGTATCCGGTATCTGTCTGCTGCTGGAGAATGTGTGGGTTAACAGTATCCGGCTTTTCTCTGCTGGTTGGAGAATGTGTGGGTTAACAGTATCTGGCATCTCTCTGCTGGTTGGAGAATCTGTGTGTTAACGGTATACGGCATCTCTCTGCTGGTGGAGAATGTGTGTGTTAACAGTATCCGGCATCTCTCTGCTGGTGGAGAACGTGTGGGTTAACACTACCCGGCATCTCTCTGCTGGTGGAGAATGTGTGTGTTAACAGTATCCGGCATCTCTCTGCTGATGGAGAATGTGTGGGTTAACAGTATCCGGCATCGCTCTGCTGATGGAGAATGTGTGGGTTAACAGCATCCGGCATCTCTCTGCTGGTGGAGAATGCGTGGGTTAACAGTATCCGCCATCTTTTTGCTGGTGGAGTATGTGTGGGTTAACTGTATCCGGCATCTCTCTGCTGGTGGAGAATGTGTGGGTTAACTGTATCTGGCATCTCACTGCTGGCGGAGAATGTGTGCGTTAACAGTATCTGGCATCTCTGTGCTGGTTTGAGAATGTGTGGGTTCACAGTATCTGGCATCTCTCTGCTGATGGAGAATATGTGAGTTAACAGCATCCGGCATCTCTCTGCTGGTGGAGAATGTGTGAGTTAACAGCATCCGGCATCTCTCTGCTGGTGGAGAATGTGTGGGTTAACATTACCTGGCATCTCTCTGCTGGTTGGAGAATGTGTGGGTTAACAGTATCTGCAATCTCTCTGCTGGTTGGAGAATGTGTGGGTTAACAGTATCTGGAATCTCTCTGCTGGTTGGAGAATGTGTGGGTTAACCGTATCTGGCATCTCTCAGCTAGTTGGAGAATGTGTGTGTTCATGGTATCCGGCATCTCTCTGCTGGTGGAGAATGTGTGGGTTAACAGTATCCGGCATCTCTCTGCTGTTGGAGAATGTGTGGGTTAACAGTATCCGGCATACCTCTGCTGGTTGGAGAATGTGTGGGTTAACAGTATCCGGCATCTCTCTGCTGGTGGAGAATGTGTGTGTTAACAGTATCCGGCATCTCTCTGCTGGTGGAGAATGTGTGGGTTAACAGTATCTGGCATCTCTCTGCTGATGGAGAATGTGTGAGTTAACAGCATCCGGCATCTCTCTGCTGGTGGAGAATGTGTGTGTTAACAGTATCCGGCATCTCTCTGCTGGTGCAGATTGTGTAGGTTAACAGTATCTTGCATCTCTCTGGTGATGGAGAATGTGTGCGTTAACAATATCCGGGATCTCTCTGCTGGTGGAGAATATGTGGGTTAACAGTATCCGGCATCTCTCTGCTGATGGAGAATGTGTGGGTTAACAGTATCCGGCATCGCTCTGCTGATGGAGAATGTGTGGGTTAACAGCATCCGGCATCTCTCTGCTGGTGGAGAATGCGTGGGTTAACAGAATCCGCCATCTTTTTGCTGGTGGAGTATGTGTGGGTTAACAGTATCCGGCATCTCTCTGCTGGTGGAGAATGTGTGGGTTAACTGTATCTGGCATCTCACTGCTGGCGGAGAATGTGTGCGTTAACAGTATCTGGCATCTCTGTGCTGGTTTGAGAATGTGTGGGTTAACAGTATCTGGCATCTCTCTGCTGATGGAGAATATGTGAGTTAACAACATCTGGCATCTCGCTGCTGGTGGTGAATGTGTGAGTTAACAGCATCCGGCATCTCTCTGCTGGTGAAGGATGTGTGGGTTTACATTACCTGGAATCTCTCTGCTGGTTGGAGAATGTGTGGGTTAACAGTATCTGGAATCTCTCTGCTGGTTGGAGAATGTGTGGGTTAACAGTATCTGGAATCTCTCTGCTGGTGGAGAATGTGTGGGTTAACAGTATCTGGCATCTCTCTGCTGGTTTGAGAATGTGTGGGTTAACAGTATCAGGCATCTGTCCGCTGGTGGAGAATGTGTGTGTTAACAGTATCCGGCATCTCTCTGCTGGGGGAGAATGTGTGGGTTAACAGTATCTGGCATCTTTCTGCTGTTTGGAGAATGTGTGTGTTAACGGTATCCGGCATGTCTCTGCTGGTGGAGAATGTGTGGGTTAACAGTATCAGGCATCTCTCTGCTGGTGGAGAATATGTGGGTTAACAGTATCCGGCATCTGTCTGCTGATGGAGAATGTGTGGGTTAACAGCATCCGGCATCGCTCTGCTGATGGAGAATGTGTGGGTTAACAGCATCCGGCATCTCTCTGCTGATGGAGAATGTGTGGGCTAACATTACCTGGCATCTCTCTGCTGGTGGAGAATGTGTGGGTTAACAGCATCCGGCATCGCTCTGCTGATGGAGAATGTGTGGGTTAACAGCATCCGGCATCTCTCTGCTGGTGGAGAATGTGTGTGTTAACAGTATCCGGCATCTCTCTGCTGGTGGAGAATGTGTGGGATAACAGTATCTGGCATCTCTCTGCTGTTGGAGAATATGTGAGTTAACAGCATCCGGCATCTCTCTGCTGGTGGAGAATGTGTGGGTTAACAGTACCTGGCATCTCTCTGCTGGTTGGAGAATGTGTGGGTTAACAGTATCTGGAATCTCTCTGCTGGTGGAGAATGTGTGGGTTAACAGTATCCGGTATCTGTCTGCTGCTGGAGAATGTGTGGGTTAACAGTATCCGGCTTTTCTCTGCTGGTTGGAGAATGTGTGGGTTAACAGTATCTGGCATCTCTCTGCTGGTTGGAGAATCTGTGTGTTAACGGTATACGGCATCTCTCTGCTGGTGGAGAATGTGTGTGTTAACAGTATCCGGCATCTCTCTGCTGGTGGAGAACGTGTGGGTTAACACTACCCGGCATCTCTCTGCTGGTGGAGAATGTGTGTGTTAACAGTATCCGGCATCTCTCTGCTGATGGAGAATGTGTGGGTTAACAGTATCCGGCATCGCTCTGCTGATGGAGAATGTGTGGGTTAACAGCATCCGGCATCTCTCTGCTGGTGGAGAATGCGTGGGTTAACAGTATCCGCCATCTTTTTGCTGGTGGAGTATGTGTGGGTTAACAGTATCCGGCATCTCTCTGCTGGTGGAGAATGTGTGGGTTAACTGTATCTGGCATCTCACTGCTGGCGGAGAATGTGTGCGTTAACAGTATCTGGCATCTCTGTGCTGGTTTGAGAATGTGTGGGTTCACAGTATCTGGCATCTCTCTGCTGATGGAGAATATGTGAGTTAACAGCATCCGGCATCTCTCTGCTGGTGGAGAATGTGTGAGTTAACAGCATCCGGCATCTCTCTGCTGGTGGAGAATGTGTGGGTTAACATTACCTGGCATCTCTCTGCTGGTTGGAGAATGTGTGGGTTAACAGTATCTGCAATCTCTCTGCTGGTTGGAGAATGTGTGGGTTAACAGTATCTGGAATCTCTCTGCTGGTTGGAGAATGTGTGGGTTAACCGTATCTGGCATCTCTCAGCTAGTTGGAGAATGTGTGTGTTCATGGTATCCGGCATCTCTCTGCTGGTGGAGAATGTGTGGGTTAACAGTATCCGGCATCTCTCTGCTGTTGGAGAATGTGTGGGTTAACAGTATCCGGCATACCTCTGCTGGTTGGAGAATGTGTGGGTTAACAGTATCCGGCATCTCTCTGCTGGTGGAGAATGTGTGTGTTAACAGTATCCGGCATCTCTCTGCTGGTGGAGAATGTGTGGGTTAACAGTATCTGGCATCTCTCTGCTGATGGAGAATGTGTGAGTTAACAGCATCCGGCATCTCTCTGCTGGTGGAGAATGTGTGTGTTAACAGTATCCGGCATCTCTCTGCTGGTGCAGATTGTGTAGGTTAACAGTATCTTGCATCTCTCTGGTGATGGAGAATGTGTGCGTTAACAATATCCGGGATCTCTCTGCTGGTGGAGAATATGTGGGTTAACAGTATCCGGCATCTCTCTGCTGATGGAGAATGTGTGGGTTAACAGTATCCGGCATCGCTCTGCTGATGGAGAATGTGTGGGTTAACAGCATCCGGCATCTCTCTGCTGGTGGAGAATGCGTGGGTTAACAGAATCCGCCATCTTTTTGCTGGTGGAGTATGTGTGGGTTAACAGTATCCGGCATCTCTCTGCTGGTGGAGAATGTGTGGGTTAACTGTATCTGGCATCTCACTGCTGGCGGAGAATGTGTGCGTTAACAGTATCTGGCATCTCTGTGCTGGTTTGAGAATGTGTGGGTTAACAGTATCTGGCATCTCTCTGCTGATGGAGAATATGTGAGTTAACAACATCTGGCATCTCGCTGCTGGTGGTGAATGTGTGAGTTAACAGCATCCGGCATCTCTCTGCTGGTGAAGAATGTGTGGGTTTACATTACCTGGAATCTCTCTGCTGGTTGGAGAATGTGTGGGTTAACAGTATCTGGAATCTCTCTGCTGGTTGGAGAATGTGTGGGTTAACAGTATCTGGAATCTCTCTGCTGGTGGAGAATGTGTGGGTTAACAGTATCTGGCATCTCTCTGCTGGTTTGAGAATGTGTGGGTTAACAGTATCAGGCATCTGTCCGCTGGTGGAGAATGTGTGTGTTAACAGTATCCGGCATCTCTCTGCTGGGGGAGAATGTGTGGGTTAACAGTATCTGGCATCTTTCTGCTGTTTGGAGAATGTGTGTGTTAACGGTATCCGGCATGTCTCTGCTGGTGGAGAATGTGTGGGTTAACAGTATCAGGCATCTCTCTGCTGGTGGAGAATATGTGGGTTAACAGTATCCGGCATCTGTCTGCTGATGGAGAATGTGTGGGTTAACAGCATCCGGCATCGCTCTGCTGATGGAGAATGTGTGGGTTAACAGCATCCGGCATCTCTCTGCTGATGGAGAATGTGTGGGCTAACATTACCTGGCATCTCTCTGCTGGTGGAGAATGTGTGGGTTAACAGCATCCGGCATCGCTCTGCTGATGGAGAATGTGTGGGTTAACAGCATCCGGCATCTCTCTGCTGGTGGAGAATGTGTGTGTTAACAGTATCCGGCATCTCTCTGCTGGTGGAGAATGTGTGGGATAACAGTATCTGGCATCTCTCTGCTGTTGGAGAATATGTGAGTTAACAGCATCCGGCATCTCTCTGCTGGTGGAGAATGTGTGGGTTAACAGTACCTGGCATCTCTCTGCTGGTTGGAGAATGTGTGGGTTAACAGTATCTGGAATCTCTCTGCTGGTGGAGAACGTGTGGGTTAACAGTATCCGATATCTCTCTGCTGGTGGAGAATGTGTGGGTAAACAGTATCTGGCATCTCTGTGCTTGTTGGAGAATGTGTGGGTTAACAGTAACTGGAATCTCTCTGCTGATGGAGAATGTGTGGGTTAACAGAATCCGGCATCTCTCTGCTGGTTGCAGAATCTGTGGGTTAACAGTATCTGGAATCTCTCTGCTGGTTGGAGAACGTGTGGGTTAACAGTATCCGGCCTCTCTCTGCTGGCTGGAGAATGTGTGGGTTAACAGTATCTGGAATATCTCTGCTGGCTGGAGAATGTGTGTGTTAACAGTATCTGGCATCTCTCTACTGGTGGAGAATGTGTGGGTTAACAGTATCCGGCATCTCTCTGCTGGTGGAGAATGTGTGGGTTAACACTATCCGGCATCTCTCTGCTGGTGGAGAATGTGTGTGTTAACAGTATCCGGCATCTCTCTGCTGGTGCAGATTGTGTAGGTTAACAGTATCTTGCATCTCACTGCTGTTGGAGAATCTGTGAGTTAACAGTACTTGGCATCTCTCTGCTGGTTGGAGAATGTGTGGGTTAACAGTATCCGGCATCTCTCTGCTGGTGGAGAATGTTTGGGTTAACAGTACCCTGCATCTCTCTGCTGGTGGAGAATGTGTGGGTTAACATTATCTGGCATCTCTCTGTTGATGGAGAATGTGCGGGTTAACAGTATCCGGCATCTCTCTGCTGGTGGAGAATATGTGGGTTAATAGTATCCGGCATCTCTCTTCTGATGGAGAATGTGTGGGTTATCAGCATCCGGCATCGCTCTGCTAATGGAGAATGTGTGGGTTAACAGCATCCGGCATCTCTGTGCTGATGGAGAATGTGTGGGTTAATATTACCTGGCATCTCTCTGCTGGTGGAGAATGTGTGGGTTAACAGTATCCGACATCTCTCTGCTGGTGGAGAATGTGTGGTTTAACAGTATCTGGCATCTCTGTGCTGGTTGGAGAATGTGTGTGGTAACAGTATCTGGCATCACTCTGCTGATGGAGAATGTGTGGGTTAACAGTATCTGGAATCTCTCTGCTGATGGAGAATGTGTGGGTTAACAGTGTCTGGAATCTCTCTGCTGGTTGGAGAATATGTGGATTAACCGTATCTGGCATCTCTCTGCTGGTGGAGAATGTGTGGGTTAACAGTATCCGGCATCTGTCTGCTGGTGGAGAATGTGTGGGTTAACATTATCCGGCATCTCTCTGCTGGTGGAGAATGTGTGGGTTAACAGTATCCGGCATTTCTTTGCTGGTTGGAGAATGTGTGGGTTAACAGTATCCGGTATCTCTCTGCTGGTGGAGAATGTGTGGGTTAACATTATCCGGCATCTCTCTGCTGGTGGAGAATGTGTGGGTTAACAGTATTTGGCATCTCTCTGCTGATGGAGAATGTGTGGGTTAACAGCATCCGGCATCGCTCTGCTGATGGAGAATGTGTGGGTTAACAGTATCCGGCATCTCTCTGCTGGTGGAGAATGTGTGGGTTAACACTATCCGGCATCTCTCTGCTGGTGGAGAATGTGTGTGTTCACAGTATCCGGCATCTCTCTGCTGGTGCAGATTGTGTAGGTTAACAGTATCTTGCATCTCTCTGGTGATGGAGAATGTGTCGGTTAACAGTATCCGCCATCTTTTTGCTGGTGGAGTATGTGTGGGTTAACAGTATCCGGCATCTCTCTGCTGGTGGAGAATGTGTGGGTTAACAGTATCCGACATCTCTCTGCTGGTGGAGAATGTGTGGTTTAACATTATCTGGCATCTGTGTGCTGGTTGGAGAATGTGTGGGGTAACAGTCTCTGGCATCTCTCTGCTGATGGAGAATGTGTGGGTTAACAGTATCTGGAATCTCTCTGCTGATGGAGAATGTGTGGGTTAACAGAATCCGGCATCTCTCTGCTGGTTGGAGAATGTGTGGGTTAACAGTATCTGGAATCTCTCTGCTGGTTGGAGAATGTGTGGGTTAACAGTATCTGGAATCTCTCTGCTGGTTGGAGAATGTGCGGGTTAACCGTATCTGGCATCTCTCTGCTGGTGGAGTATGTGTGGGTTAACAGTATCCGGCATCTGTCTGCTGGTGGAGAATGTGTGGGTTAATAGTATTCGGCATCTATCTGCTGGTGGAGAATGTGTGGGTTAACAGTATCCGGCATTTCTCTGCTGGTTGGAGAATGTGTGGGTTAACAGAATCCGGCATCTCACTGCAGGTGGAGAATGTGTGGGTTAACATTATCCGGCATCTCTCTGCTGGTGGAGAATGTGTGGGTTAACAGTATCTGGCATCTCTCTGCTGGTTGGAGAATGTGTGGGTTAACAGTGTCTGGCACCTTTCTGCTGGTTGGAGAATGTGTGTGTTAACGGTATCCGGCATCTCTCTGCTGGTGGAGAATGTGTGGGTTAACAGTATCCGGCATCTCTCTGCTATTGGAGAATGTGTGGGTTAACAGTATCAAGCATATCTCTGCTGGTTGGAGAATGTGTGGGTTAACAGTATCCGACATCTGTCTGCTGATGGAGAATGTGTGGGTTAACAGTACCTGGCATCTCTCTGCTAGTTGGAGAACGTGTGGGTTAACAGTATCCGGCCTCTCTCTGCTGGCTGGAGAATGTGTGGGTTAACAGTATCTGGAATATCTCTGCTGGCTGGAGAATGTGTGTGTTAACAGTATCTGGCATCTCTCTACTGGTGGAGAATGTGTGGGTTAACAGTATCCGGCATCTCTCTGCTGGTGGAGAATGTGTGGGTTAACACTATCCGGCATCTCTCTGCTGGTGGAGAATGTGTGTGTTAACAGTATCCGGCATCTCTCTGCTGGTGCAGATTGTGTAGGTTAACAGTATCTTGCATCTCACTGCTGTTGGAGAATCTGTGAGTTAACAGTACTTGGCATCTCTCTGCTGGTTGGAGAATGTGTGGGTTAACAGTATCCGGCATCTCTCTGCTGGTGGAGAATGTTTGGGTTAACAGTACCCTGCATCTCTCTGCTGGTGGAGAATGTGTGGGTTAACATTATCTGGCATCTCTCTGTTGATGGAGAATGTGCGGGTTAACAGTATCCGGCATCTCTCTGCTGGTGGAGAATATGTGGGTTAATAGTATCCGGCATCTCTCTTCTGATGGAGAATGTGTGGGTTATCAGCATCCGGCATCGCTCTGCTAATGGAGAATGTGTGGGTTAACAGCATCCGGCATCTCTGTGCTGATGGAGAATGTGTGGGTTAATATTACCTGGCATCTCTCTGCTGGTGGAGAATGTGTGGGTTAACAGTATCCGACATCTCTCTGCTGGTGGAGAATGTGTGGTTTAACAGTATCTGGCATCTCTGTGCTGGTTGGAGAATGTGTGTGGTAACAGTATCTGGCATCACTCTGCTGATGGAGAATGTGTGGGTTAACAGTATCTGGAATCTCTCTGCTGATGGAGAATGTGTGGGTTAACAGTGTCTGGAATCTCTCTGCTGGTTGGAGAATATGTGGATTAACCGTATCTAGCATCTCTCTGCTGGTGGAGAATGTGTGGGTTAACAGTATCCGGCATCTGTCTGCTGGTGGAGAATGTGTGGGTTAACATTATCCGGCATCTCTCTGCTGGTGGAGAATGTGTGGGTTAACAGTATCCGGCATTTCTTTGCTGGTTGGAGAATGTGTGGGTTAACAGTATCCGGTATCTCTCTGCTGGTGGAGAATGTGTGGGTTAACATTATCCGGCATCTCTCTGCTGGTGGAGAATGTGTGGGTTAACAGTATTTGGCATCTCTCTGCTGATGGAGAATGTGTGGGTTAACAGCATCCGGCATCGCTCTGCTGATGGAGAATGTGTGGGTTAACAGTATCCGGCATCTCTCTGCTGGTGGAGAATGTGTGGGTTAACACTATCCGGCATCTCTCTGCTGGTGGAGAATGTGTGTGTTCACAGTATCCGGCATCTCTCTGCTGGTGCAGATTGTGTAGGTTAACAGTATCTTGCATCTCTCTGGTGATGGAGAATGTGTCGGTTAACAGTATCCGCCATCTTTTTGCTGGTGGAGTATGTGTGGGTTAACAGTATCCGGCATCTCTCTGCTGGTGGAGAATGTGTGGGTTAACAGTATCCGACATCTCTCTGCTGGTGGAGAATGTGTGGTTTAACATTATCTGGCATCTGTGTGCTGGTTGGAGAATGTGTGGGGTAACAGTCTCTGGCATCTCTCTGCTGATGGAGAATGTGTGGGTTAACAGTATCTGGAATCTCTCTGCTGATGGAGAATGTGTGGGTTAACAGAATCCGGCATCTCTCTGCTGGTTGGAGAATGTGTGGGTTAACAGTATCTGGAATCTCTCTGCTGGTTGGAGAATGTGTGGGTTAACAGTATCTGGAATCTCTCTGCTGGTTGGAGAATGTGCGGGTTAACCGTATCTGGCATCTCTCTGCTGGTGGAGTATGTGTGGGTTAACAGTATCCGGCATCTGTCTGCTGGTGGAGAATGTGTGGGTTAATAGTATTCGGCATCTATCTGCTGGTGGAGAATGTGTGGGTTAACAGTATCCGGCATTTCTCTGCTGGTTGGAGAATGTGTGGGTTAACAGAATCCGGCATCTCACTGCAGGTGGAGAATGTGTGGGTTAACATTATCCGGCATCTCTCTGCTGGTGGAGAATGTGTGGGTTAACAGTATCTGGCATCTCTCTGCTGGTTGGAGAATGTGTGGGTTAACAGTGTCTGGCACCTTTCTGCTGGTTGGAGAATGTGTGTGTTAACGGTATCCGGCATCTCTCTGCTGGTGGAGAATGTGTGGGTTAACAGTATCCGGCATCTCTCTGCTATTGGAGAATGTGTGGGTTAACAGTATCAAGCATATCTCTGCTGGTTGGAGAATGTGTGGGTTAACAGTATCCGACATCTGTCTGCTGATGGAGAATGTGTGGGTTAACAGTACCTGGCATCTCTCTGCTGATGGAGAATGTGTGTGTTAACAGTATCCGGCATCTCTCTGCTGGTGGAGCATGTGCGGGTTAACAGTATCCGGCATCTCTCTGCTGGTGGAGAATGTGTGGGTTAACACTCTCCGGCATCTCTCTGCTGGTGGAGAATGCGTGTGTTAACAGTATCCGGCATCTCTCTGCTGGTGCAGATTGTGTGGGTTAACAGTATCTTGCATCTCTCTGCTGATGGAGAATCTGTGAGTTAACAGTATCCGGCATCTCTCTGCTGGTTGGAGAATGTGTGGGTTAACAGTGTCCGGCATCTCACTGCTAGTGGAGAATGTGTGGGTTAACAGTATCAGGCATCTCTCTGCTGGTGGAGAATGTGTGGGTTAACAGTATCCGGCATCTCTCTGCTGGTGGAGAATGTGTGTGTTAACAGTATCCTGCATCTCTCTGCTGGTGCAGATTGTGTAGGTTAACAGTATCTTGCATCTCTCTGGTGATGGAGAATGTGTGCGTTAACAATATCCGGGATCTCTCTGCTGGTGGAGAATATGTGGGGTAACAGTATCTGGCATCTCTCTGCTGATGGAGAATGTGTGGGTTAACAGTATCCGGCATCGCTCTGCTGATGGAGAATGTGTGGGTTAACAGCATCCGGCATCTCTCTGCTGGTGGAGAATGTGTGGGTTAACAGTATACGGCATCTCTCTGCTGGTGGAGAATGTGTGGGTTAACAGTATCCGGCACCTCTCTGCTGGTGGAGAATGTGTGTGTTAACAGTATCCTGCATCTCTCTGCTGGTGGAGAATGTGTGTGTTAACAGTATCTGGCATCTTTCTGCTGGTTGGAGAATGTGTGTGTTAATGGTATCCGGCATCTCTCTGCTGGTGGAGAATGTGTGGGTTAACAGTATCCGGCATCTCTCTGCTGTTGGAGAATGTGTGGGTTAACAGTATCCGGCATACCTCTGCCGGTTGGAGAATGTGTGGGTTAACAGTATCCGGCATCTCTCTGCTGGTGGAGAATGTGTGTGTTAACAGTATCCGGCATCTCTCTGCTGGTGGAGAATGTGTGGGTTAACAGTATCTGGCATCTGTCAGCTGATGGAGAATGTGTGAGTTAACAGCATCCGGCATCTCTCTGCTGGTGGAGAATGTGTGGGTTAACTGTACCTGGCATCTCTCTGCTGGTTGGAGAATGTGTGGGTTAACAGTATCTGGAATCTCTCTGCTGGTGGAGAATGTGTGGGTTAACAGTATCCGACATCTCTCTGCTGGTGGAGAATGTGTGGGTTAACAGTATCTGGCATCTCTCTGCTGGTTGCAGAATGTGTGGGTTAACTGTATCTGGAATCTCTCTGCTGGTTGGAGAATGTGTGGGTTAACCGTATCTGGCATCTTTCTGCAGGTGGAGAATGTGTGGGTTAACAGTATCCGGTATCTGTCTGCTGCTGGAGAATGTGTGGGTTAACAGTATCCGGCTTTTCTCTGCTGGTTGGAGAATGTGTGGGTTAACACTATCCGGCATCTCTCTGCTGGTGGAGAATGTGTGTGTTAACAGTATCCGGCATCTCTCTGCTGGTGCAGATTGTGTAGGTTAACAGTATCTTGCATCTCTCTGGTGATGGAGAATGTGTGCGTTAACAATATCCGGGGTCTCTCTGCTGGTGGAGAATATGTGGGGTAACAGTATCTGGCATCTCTCTGCTGATGGAGAATGTGTGGGTTAACAGTATCCGGCATCGCTCTGCTGATGGAGAATGTGTGGGTTAACAGCATCCGGCATCTCTCTGCTGGTGGAGAATGTGTGGGTTAACAGTATACGGCATCTCTCTGCTGGTGGAGAATGTGTGGGTTAACAGTATCCGGCACCTCTCTGCTGGTGGAGAATGTGTGTGTTAACAGTATCCTGCATCTCTCTGCTGGTGGAGAATGTGTGTGTTAACAGTATCTGGCATCTTTCTGCTGGTTGGAGAATGTGTGTGTTAATGGTATCCGGCATCTCTCTGCTGGTGGAGAATGTGTGGGTTAACAGTATCCGGCATCTCTCTGCTGTTGGAGAATGTGTGGGTTAACAGTATCCGGCATACCTCTGCCGGTTGGAGAATGTGTGGGTTAACAGTATCCGGCATCTCTCTGCTGGTGGAGAATGTGTGTGTTAACAGTATCCGGCATCTCTCTGCTGGTGGAGAATGTGTGGGTTAACAGTATCTGGCATCTGTCAGCTGATGGAGAATGTGTGAGTTAACAGCATCCGGCATCTCTCTGCTGGTGGAGAATGTGTGGGTTAACTGTACCTGGCATCTCTCTGCTGGTTGGAGAATGTGTGGGTTAACAGTATCTGGAATCTCTCTGCTGGTGGAGAATGTGTGGGTTAACAGTATCCGACATCTCTCTGCTGGTGGAGAATGTGTGGGTTAACAGTATCTGGCATCTCTCTGCTGGTTGCAGAATGTGTGGGTTAACAGTATCTGGAATCTCTCTGCTGGTTGGAGAATGTGTGGGTTAACCGTATCTGGCATCTTTCTGCAGGTGGAGAATGTGTGGGTTAACAGTATCCGGTATCTGTCTGCTGCTGGAGAATGTGTGGGTTAACAGTATCCGGCTTTTCTCTGCTGGTTGGAGAATGTGTGGGTTAACAGTATCTGGCATCTCTCTGCTGGTTGGAGAATCTGTGTGTTAACGGTATACGGCATCTCTCTGCTGGTGGAGAATGTGTGGGTTAACAGTATCCGGCATCTCTCTGCTGGTGGAGAACGTGTGGGTTAACACTATCCGGCATCTCTCTGCTGGTGGAGAATGTGTGTGTTAACAGTATCCGGCATCTCTCTGCTGGTGCAGATTGTGTAGGTTAACAGTATCTTGCATCTCTCTGGTGATGGAGAATGTGTGCGTTAACAATATCCGGGATCTCTCTGCTGGTGGAGAATATGTGGGTTAACAGTATCCGGCATCTCTCTGCTGATGGAGAATGTGTGGGTTAACAGTATCCGGCATCGCTCTGCTGATGGAGAATGTGTGGGTTAACAGCATCCGGCATCTCTCTGCTGGTGGAGAATGCGTGGGTTAACAGTATCCGCCATCTTTTTGCTGGTGGAGTATGTGTGGGTTAACAGTATCCGGCATCTCTCTGCTGGTGGAGAATGTGTGGGTTAACTGTATCTGGCATCTCACTGCTGGCGGAGAATGTGTGCGTTAACAGTATCTGGCATCTCTGTGCTGGTTTGAGAATGTGTGGGTTAACAGTATCTGGCATCTCTCTGCTGATGGAGAATATGTGAGTTAACAGCATCCGGCATCTCTCTGCTGGTGGAGAATGTGTGAGTTAACAGCATCCGGCATCTCTCTGCTGGTGGAGAATGTGTGGGTTAACATTACCTGGCATCTCTCTGCTGGTTGGAGAATGTGTGGGTTAACAGTATCTGCAATCTCTCTGCTGGTTGGAGAATGTGTGGGTTAATAGTATCTGGAATCTCTCTGCTGGTTGGAGAATGTGTGGGTTAACCGTATCTGGTATCTCTCTGCTGGTTGGAGAATGTGTGTGTTAATGGTATCCGGCATCTCTCTGCTGGTGGAGAATGTGTGGGTTAACAGTATCCGGCATCTCTCTGCTGTTGGAGAATGTGTGGGTTAACAGTATCCGGCATACCTCTGCTGGTTGGAGAATGTGTGGGTTAACAGTATCCGGCATCTCTCTGCTGATGGAGAATGTGTGGGTTAACTGTATCCGGCATCTCTCTGCTGGTGGAGAATGTGTGTGTTAACAGTATCCGGCATCTCTCTGCTGGTGGAGAATGTGTGGGTTAACAGTATCTGGCATCTCTCTGCTGATGGAGAATGTGTGAGTTAACAGCATCCGGCATCTCTCTGCTGGTGGAGAATGTGTGTGTTAACAGTATCCGGCATCTCTCTGCTGGTGCAGATTGTGTAGGTTAACAGTATCTTGCATCTCTCTGGTGATGGAGAATGTGT
This sequence comes from Mobula birostris, assembly GCF_030028105.1. NCBI lineage: Eukaryota > Metazoa > Chordata > Chondrichthyes > Myliobatiformes > Myliobatidae > Mobula > Mobula birostris. The sequence goes on from NC_092376.1 coordinate 48,292,890, forward strand.
GCGTTAACAATATCCGGGATCTCTCTGCTGGTGGAGAATATGTGGGTTAACAGTATCCGGCATCTCTCTGCTGATGGAGAATGTGTGGGTTAACAGTATCCGGCATCGCTCTGCTGATGGAGAATGTGTGGGTTAACAGCATCCGGCATCTCTCTGCTGGTGGAGAATGCGTGGGTTAACAGTATCCGCCATCTTTTTGCTGGTGGAGTATGTGTGGGTTAACAGTATCCGGCATCTCTCTGCTGGTGGAGAATGTGTGGGTTAACTGTATCTGGCATCTCACTGCTAGCGGAGAATGTGTGCGTTAACAGTATCTGGCATCTCTGTGCTGGTTTGAGAATGTGTGGGTTAACAGTATCTGGCATCTCTCTGCTGATGGAGAATATGTGAGTTAACAGCATCTGGAATCTCTCTGCTGGTGGAGAATGTGTGGGTTAACGGTATCTGGCATCTCTCTGCTGGTTTGAGAATGTGTGGGTTAACAGTATCAGGCATCTGTCCGCTGGTGGAGAATGTGTGTGTTAACAGTATCCGGCATCTCTCTGCTGGGGGAGAATGTGTGGGTTAACAGTATCTGGCATCTTTCTGCTGTTTGGAGAATGTGTGTGTTAACGGTATCCGGCATGTCTCTGCTGGTGGAGAATGTGTGGGTTAACAGTATCCGGCATCTCTCTGCTGGTGGAGAATATGTGGGTTAACAGTATCCGGCATCTGTCTGCTGATGGAGAATGTGTGGGTTAACAGCATCCGGCATCGCTCTGCTGATGGAGAATGTGTGGGTTAACAGCATCCGGCATCTCTCTGCTGATGGAGAATGTGTGGGTTAACATTACCTGGCATCTCTCTGCTGGTGGAGAATGTGTGGGTTAACAGCATCCGGCATCGCTCTGCTGATGGAGAATGTGTGGGTTAACAGCATCCGGCATCTCTCTGCTGGTGGAGAATGTGTGTGTTAACAGTATCCGGCATCTCTCTGCTGGTGGAGAATGTGTGGGATAACAGTATCTTGAATCTCTCTGCTGATGGAGAATCTGTGAGTTAACAGTATCCGGCATCTCTCTGCTGGTTGGAGAATGTGTGGGTTAACAGTGTCCGGTATCTCACTGCTAGTGGAGAATGTGTGGGTTAACAGTATCAGGCATCTCTCTGCTGGTGGAGAATGTGTGGGTTAACAGTATCCGGCATCTCTCTGCTGGTGGAGAATGTGTGTGTTAACAGTATCCTGCATCTCTCTGCTGGGGGAGAATGTGTGGGTTAACAGTATCTGGCATCTTTCTGCTGGTTGGAGAATGTGTGTGTTAATGGTATCCGGCATCTCTCTGCTGGTGGAGAATGTGTGGGTTAACAGTATCCGGCATCTCTCTGCTGTTGGAGAATGTGTGGGTTAACAGTATCTGGCATACCTCTGCTGGTTGGAGAATGTGTGGGTTAACAGTATCCGGCATCTCTCTGCTGATGGAGAATGTGTGGGTTAACACTATCCGGCATCTCTCTGCTGGTGGAGAATGTGTGTGTTAACAGTATCCGGCATCTCTCTGCTGGTGCAGATTGTGTAGGTTAACAGTGTCTTGCATCTCTCTGGTGATGGAGAATGTGTGCGTTAACAATATCCGGGATCTCTCTGCTGGTGGAGAATATGTGGGGTAACAGTATCTGGCATCTCTCTGCTGATGGAGAATGTGTGGGTTAACAGTATCCGGCATCGCTCTGCTGATGGTGAATGTGTGGGTTAACAGCATCCGGCATCTCTCTGCTGGTGGAGAATGTGTGGGTTAACAGTATACGGCATCTCTCTGCTGGTGGAGAATGTGTGGGTTAACTGTATCTGGCATCTCACTGCTGGCGGAGAATGTGTGCGTTAACAGTATCTGGCATCTCTGTGCTGGTTTGAGAATGTGTGGGTTAACAGTATCTGGCATCTCTCTGCTGATGGAGAATATGTGAGTTAACAGCATCTGGAATCTCTCTGCTGGTGGAGAATGTGTGGGTTAACAGTATCTGGCATCTCTCTGCTGGTTTGAGAATGTGTGGGTTAACAGTATCAGGCATCTGTCCGCTGGTGGAGAATGTGTGTGTTAACAGTATCCGGCATCTCTCTGCTGGGGGAGAATGTGTGGGTTAACAGTATCTGGCATCTTTCTGCTGTTTGGAGAATGTGTGTGTTAACGGTATCCGGCATGTCTCTGCTGGTGGAGAATGTGTGGGTTAACAGTATCCGGCATCTCTCTGCTGGTGGAGAATATGTGGGTTAACAGTATCCGGCATCTGTCTGCTGATGGAGAATGTGTGGGTTAACAGCATCCGGCATCGCTCTGCTGATGGAGAATGTGTGGGTTAACAGCATCCGGCATCTCTCTGCTGATGGAGAATGTGTGGGTTAACATTACCTGGCATCTCTCTGCTGGTGGAGAATGTGTGGGTTAACAGTATCCGGCATCGCTCAGCTGATGGAGAATGTGTGGGTTAACAGCATCCGGCATCTCTCTGCTGGTGGAGAATGTGTGTGTTAACAGTATCCGGCATCTCTCTGCTGGTGGAGAATGTGTGGGATAACAGTATCTTGCATCTCTCTGCTGATGGAGAATCTGTGAGTTAACAGTATCCGGCATCTCTCTGCTGGTTGGAGAATGTGTGGGTTAACAGTGTCCGGTATCTCACTGCTAGTGGAGAATGTGTGGGTTAACAGTATCAGGCATCTCTCTGCTGGTGGAGAATGTGTGGGTTAACTGTATCTGGCATCTCACTGCTGGCGGAGAATGTGTGCGTTAACAGTATCTGGCATCCCTGTGCTGGTTTGAGAATGTGTGGGTTAACAGTATCTGGCATCTCTCTGCTGGTTGGAGAATGTGTGTGTTAATGGTATCCGGCATCTCTCTGCTGGTGGAGAATGTGTGGGTTAACAGTATCCGGCATCTCTCTGCTGATGGAGAATGTGTGGGTTAACACTATCCGGCATCTCTCTGCTGGTGGAGAATGTGTGTGTTAACAGTATCCGGCATCTCTCTGCTGGTGCAGATTGTGTAGGTTAACAGTATCTTGCATCTCTCTGGTGATGGAGAATGTGTGCGTTAACAATATCCGGGATCTCTCTGCTGGTGGAGAATATGTGGGGTAACAGTATCTGGCATCTCTCTGCTGATGGAGAATGTGTGGGTTAACAGTATCCGGCATCGCTCTGCTGATGGTGAATGTGTGGGTTAACAGCATCCGGCATCTCTCTGCTGGTGGAGAATGTGTGGGTTAACAGTATACGGCATCTCTCTGCTGGTGGAGAATGTGTGGGTTAACAGTATCCGGCACCTCTCTGCTAGTGGAGAATGTGTGTGTTAACAGTATCCTGCATCTCTCTGCTGGTGGAGAATGTGTGTGTTAACAGTATCTGGCATCTTTCTGCTGGTTGGAGAATGTGTGTGTTAATGGTATCCGGCATCTCTCTGCTGGTGGAGAATGTGTGGGTTAACAGTATCCGGCATCTCTCTGCTGTTGGAGAATGTGTGGGTTAACAGTATCCGGCATACCTCTGCCGGTTGGAGAATGTGTGGGTTAACAGTATCCGGCATCTCTCTGCTGGTGGAGAATGTGTGTGTTAAAAGTATCCGGCATCTCTCTGCTGGTGGAGAATGTGTGGGTTAACAGTATCTGGCATCTGTCTGCTGATGGAGAATGTGTGGGTTAACTGTACCTGGCATCTCTCTGCTGGTTGGAGAATGTGTGGGTTAACAGTATCTGGAATCTCTCTGCTGGTGGAGAATGTGTGGGTTAACTGTATCCGGTATCTGTCTGCTGCTGGAGAATGTGTGGGTTAACAGTATCCGGCTTTTCTCTGCTGGTTGGAGAATGTGTGGGTTAACAGTATCTGGCATCTCTCTGCTGGTTGGAGAATCTGTGTGTTAACGGTATACGGCATCTCTCTGCTGGTGGAGAATGTGTGGGTTAACAGTATCCGGCATCTCTCTGCTGGTGGAGAACGTGTGGGTTAACACTACCCGGCATCTCTCTGCTGGTGGAGAATGTGTGTGTTAACAGTATCCGGCATCTCTCTGCTGGTGCAGATTGTGTAGGTTAACAGTATCTTGCATCTCTCTGGTGATGGAGAATGTGTGCGTTAACAATATCCGGGATCTCTCTGCTGGTGGAGAATATGTGGGTTAACAGTATCCGGCATCTCTCTGCTGATGGAGAATGTGTGGGTTAACAGTATCCGGCATCGCTCTGCTGATGGAGAATGTGTGGGTTAACAGCATCCGGCATCTCTCTGCTGGTGGAGAATGCGTGGGTTAACAGTATCCTGCATCTCTCTGCTGGTGGAGAATGTGTGTGTTAACAGTATCTGGCATCTTTCTGCTGGTTGGAGAATGTGTGTGTTAATGGTATCCGGCATCTCTCTGCTGGTGGAGAATGTGTGGGTTAACAGTATCCGGCATCTCTCTGCTGTTGGAGAATGTGTGGGTTAACAGTATCCGGCATACCTCTGCCGGTTGGAGAATGTGTGGGTTAACAGTATCCGGCATCTCTCTGCTGGTGGAGAATGTGTGTGTTAACAGTATCCGGCATCTCTCTGCTGGTGGAGAATGTGTGGGTTAACAGTATCTGGCATCTGTCAGCTGATGGAGAATGTGTGAGTTAACAGCATCCGGCATCTCTCTGCTGGTGGAGAATGTGTGGGTTAACTGTACCTGGCATCTCTCTGCTGGTTGGAGAATGTGTGGGTTAACAGTATCTGGAATCTCTCTGCTGGTGGAGAATGTGTGGGTTAACAGTATCCGACATCTCTCTGCTGGTGGAGAATGTGTGGGTTAACAGTATCTGGCATCTCTCTGCTGGTTGCAGAATGTGTGGGTTAACAGTATCTGGAATCTCTCTGCTGGTTGGAGAATGTGTGGGTTAACCGTATCTGGCATCTTTCTGCAGGTGGAGAATGTGTGGGTTAACAGTATCCGGTATCTGTCTGCTGCTGGAGAATGTGTGGGTTAACAGTATCCGGCTTTTCTCTGCTGGTTGGAGAATGTGTGGGTTAACAGTATCTGGCATCTCTCTGCTGGTTGGAGAATCTGTGTGTTAACGGTATACGGCATCTCTCTGCTGGTGGAGAATGTGTGGGTTAACAGTATCCGGCATCTCTCTGCTGGTGGAGAACGTGTGGGTTAACACTATCCGGCATCTCTCTGCTGGTGGAGAATGTGTGTGTTAACAGTATCCGGCATCTCTCTGCTGGTGCAGATTGTGTAGGTTAACAGTATCTTGCATCTCTCTGGTGATGGAGAATGTGTGCGTTAACAATATCCGGGATCTCTCTGCTGGTGGAGAATATGTGGGTTAACAGTATCCGGCATCTCTCTGCTGATGGAGAATGTGTGGGTTAACAGTATCCGGCATCGCTCTGCTGATGGAGAATGTGTGGGTTAACAGCATCCGGCATCTCTCTGCTGGTGGAGAATGCGTGGGTTAACAGTATCCGCCATCTTTTTGCTGGTGGAGTATGTGTGGGTTAACAGTATCCGGCATCTCTCTGCTGGTGGAGAATGTGTGGGTTAACTGTATCTGGCATCTCACTGCTGGCGGAGAATGTGTGCGTTAACAGTATCTGGCATCTCTGTGCTGGTTTGAGAATGTGTGGGTTAACAGTATCTGGCATCTCTCTGCTGATGGAGAATATGTGAGTTAACAGCATCCGGCATCTCTCTGCTGGTGGAGAATGTGTGAGTTAACAGCATCCGGCATCTCTCTGCTGGTGGAGAATGTGTGGGTTAACATTACCTGGCATCTCTCTGCTGGTTGGAGAATGTGTGGGTTAACAGTATCTGCAATCTCTCTGCTGGTTGGAGAATGTGTGGGTTAATAGTATCTGGAATCTCTCTGCTGGTTGGAGAATGTGTGGGTTAACCGTATCTGGTATCTCTCTGCTGGTTGGAGAATGTGTGTGTTAATGGTATCCGGCATCTCTCTGCTGGTGGAGAATGTGTGGGTTAACAGTATCCGGCATCTCTCTGCTGTTGGAGAATGTGTGGGTTAACAGTATCCGGCATACCTCTGCTGGTTGGAGAATGTGTGGGTTAACAGTATCCGGCATCTCTCTGCTGATGGAGAATGTGTGGGTTAACTGTATCCGGCATCTCTCTGCTGGTGGAGAATGTGTGTGTTAACAGTATCCGGCATCTCTCTGCTGGTGGAGAATGTGTGGGTTAACAGTATCTGGCATCTCTCTGCTGATGGAGAATGTGTGAGTTAACAGCATCCGGCATCTCTCTGCTGGTGGAGAATGTGTGTGTTAACAGTATCCGGCATCTCTCTGCTGGTGCAGATTGTGTAGGTTAACAGTATCTTGCATCTCTCTGGTGATGGAGAATGTGTGCGTTAACAATATCCGGGATCTCTCTGCTGGTGGAGAATATGTGGGTTAACAGTATCCGGCATCTCTCTGCTGATGGAGAATGTGTGGGTTAACAGTATCCGGCATCGCTCTGCTGATGGAGAATGTGTGGGTTAACAGCATCCGGCATCTCTCTGCTGGTGGAGAATGCGTGGGTTAACAGTATCCGCCATCTTTTTGCTGGTGGAGTATGTGTGGGTTAACAGTATCCGGCATCTCTCTGCTGGTGGAGAATGTGTGGGTTAACTGTATCTGGCATCTCACTGCTAGCGGAGAATGTGTGCGTTAACAGTATCTGGCATCTCTGTGCTGGTTTGAGAATGTGTGGGTTAACAGTATCTGGCATCTCTCTGCTGATGGAGAATATGTGAGTTAACAGCATCTGGAATCTCTCTGCTGGTGGAGAATGTGTGGGTTAACAGTATCTGGCATCTCTCTGCTGGTTTGAGAATGTGTGGGTTAACAGTATCAGGCATCTGTCCGCTGGTGGAGAATGTGTGTGTTAACAGTATCCGGCATCTCTCTGCTGGGGGAGAATGTGTGGGTTAACAGTATCTGGCATCTTTCTGCTGTTTGGAGAATGTGTGTGTTAACGGTATCCGGCATGTCTCTGCTGGTGGAGAATGTGTGGGTTAACAGTATCCGGCATCTCTCTGCTGGTGGAGAATATGTGGGTTAACAGTATCCGGCATCTGTCTGCTGATGGAGAATGTGTGGGTTAACAGCATCCGGCATCGCTCTGCTGATGGAGAATGTGTGGGTTAACAGCATCCGGCATCTCTCTGCTGATGGAGAATGTGTGGGTTAACATTACCTGGCATCTCTCTGCTGGTGGAGAATGTGTGGGTTAACAGCATCCGGCATCGCTCTGCTGATGGAGAATGTGTGGGTTAACAGCATCCGGCATCTCTCTGCTGGTGGAGAATGTGTGTGTTAACAGTATCCGGCATCTCTCTGCTGGTGGAGAATGTGTGGGATAACAGTATCTTGAATCTCTCTGCTGATGGAGAATCTGTGAGTTAACAGTATCCGGCATCTCTCTGCTGGTTGGAGAATGTGTGGGTTAACAGTGTCCGGTATCTCACTGCTAGTGGAGAATGTGTGGGTTAACAGTATCAGGCATCTCTCTGCTGGTGGAGAATGTGTGGGTTAACAGTATCCGGCATCTCTCTGCTGGTGGAGAATGTGTGTGTTAACAGTATCCTGCATCTCTCTGCTGGGGGAGAATGTGTGGGTTAACAGTATCTGGCATCTTTCTGCTGGTTGGAGAATGTGTGTGTTAATGGTATCCGGCATCTCTCTGCTGGTGGAGAATGTGTGGGTTAACAGTATCCGGCATCTCTCTGCTGTTGGAGAATGTGTGGGTTAACAGTATCTGGCATACCTCTGCTGGTTGGAGAATGTGTGGGTTAACAGTATCCGGCATCTCTCTGCTGATGGAGAATGTGTGGGTTAACACTATCCGGCATCTCTCTGCTGGTGGAGAATGTGTGTGTTAACAGTATCCGGCATCTCTCTGCTGGTGCAGATTGTGTAGGTTAACAGTGTCTTGCATCTCTCTGGTGATGGAGAATGTGTGCGTTAACAATATCCGGGATCTCTCTGCTGGTGGAGAATATGTGGGGTAACAGTATCTGGCATCTCTCTGCTGATGGAGAATGTGTGGGTTAACAGTATCCGGCATCGCTCTGCTGATGGTGAATGTGTGGGTTAACAGCATCCGGCATCTCTCTGCTGGTGGAGAATGTGTGGGTTAACAGTATACGGCATCTCTCTGCTGGTGGAGAATGTGTGGGTTAACTGTATCTGGCATCTCACTGCTGGCGGAGAATGTGTGCGTTAACAGTATCTGGCATCTCTGTGCTGGTTTGAGAATGTGTGGGTTAACAGTATCTGGCATCTCTCTGCTGATGGAGAATATGTGAGTTAACAGCATCTGGAATCTCTCTGCTGGTGGAGAATGTGTGGGTTAACAGTATCTGGCATCTCTCTGCTGGTTTGAGAATGTGTGGGTTAACAGTATCAGGCATCTGTCCGCTGGTGGAGAATGTGTGTGTTAACAGTATCCGGCATCTCTCTGCTGGGGGAGAATGTGTGGGTTAACAGTATCTGGCATCTTTCTGCTGTTTGGAGAATGTGTGTGTTAACGGTATCCGGCATGTCTCTGCTGGTGGAGAATGTGTGGGTTAACAGTATCCGGCATCTCTCTGCTGGTGGAGAATATGTGGGTTAACAGTATCCGGCATCTGTCTGCTGATGGAGAATGTGTGGGTTAACAGCATCCGGCATCGCTCTGCTGATGGAGAATGTGTGGGTTAACAGCATCCGGCATCTCTCTGCTGATGGAGAATGTGTGGGTTAACATTACCTGGCATCTCTCTGCTGGTGGAGAATGTGTGGGTTAACAGTATCCGGCATCGCTCAGCTGATGGAGAATGTGTGGGTTAACAGCATCCGGCATCTCTCTGCTGGTGGAGAATGTGTGTGTTAACAGTATCCGGCATCTCTCTGCTGGTGGAGAATGTGTGGGATAACAGTATCTTGCATCTCTCTGCTGATGGAGAATCTGTGAGTTAACAGTATCCGGCATCTCTCTGCTGGTTGGAGAATGTGTGGGTTAACAGTGTCCGGTATCTCACTGCTAGTGGAGAATGTGTGGGTTAACAGTATCAGGCATCTCTCTGCTGGTGGAGAATGTGTGGGTTAACTGTATCTGGCATCTCACTGCTGGCGGAGAATGTGTGCGTTAACAGTATCTGGCATCCCTGTGCTGGTTTGAGAATGTGTGGGTTAACAGTATCTGGCATCTCTCTGCTGGTTGGAGAATGTGTGTGTTAATGGTATCCGGCATCTCTCTGCTGGTGGAGAATGTGTGGGTTAACAGTATCCGGCATCTCTCTGCTGATGGAGAATGTGTGGGTTAACACTATCCGGCATCTCTCTGCTGGTGGAGAATGTGTGTGTTAACAGTATCCGGCATCTCTCTGCTGGTGCAGATTGTGTAGGTTAACAGTATCTTGCATCTCTCTGGTGATGGAGAATGTGTGCGTTAACAATATCCGGGATCTCTCTGCTGGTGGAGAATATGTGGGGTAACAGTATCTGGCATCTCTCTGCTGATGGAGAATGTGTGGGTTAACAGTATCCGGCATCGCTCTGCTGATGGTGAATGTGTGGGTTAACAGCATCCGGCATCTCTCTGCTGGTGGAGAATGTGTGGGTTAACAGTATACGGCATCTCTCTGCTGGTGGAGAATGTGTGGGTTAACAGTATCCGGCACCTCTCTGCTAGTGGAGAATGTGTGTGTTAACAGTATCCTGCATCTCTCTGCTGGTGGAGAATGTGTGTGTTAACAGTATCTGGCATCTTTCTGCTGGTTGGAGAATGTGTGTGTTAATGGTATCCGGCATCTCTCTGCTGGTGGAGAATGTGTGGGTTAACAGTATCCGGCATCTCTCTGCTGTTGGAGAATGTGTGGGTTAACAGTATCCGGCATACCTCTGCCGGTTGGAGAATGTGTGGGTTAACAGTATCCGGCATCTCTCTGCTGGTGGAGAATGTGTGTGTTAAAAGTATCCGGCATCTCTCTGCTGGTGGAGAATGTGTGGGTTAACAGTATCTGGCATCTGTCTGCTGATGGAGAATGTGTGGGTTAACTGTACCTGGCATCTCTCTGCTGGTTGGAGAATGTGTGGGTTAACAGTATCTGGAATCTCTCTGCTGGTGGAGAATGTGTGGGTTAACTGTATCCGGTATCTGTCTGCTGCTGGAGAATGTGTGGGTTAACAGTATCCGGCTTTTCTCTGCTGGTTGGAGAATGTGTGGGTTAACAGTATCTGGCATCTCTCTGCTGGTTGGAGAATCTGTGTGTTAACGGTATACGGCATCTCTCTGCTGGTGGAGAATGTGTGGGTTAACAGTATCCGGCATCTCTCTGCTGGTGGAGAACGTGTGGGTTAACACTACCCGGCATCTCTCTGCTGGTGGAGAATGTGTGTGTTAACAGTATCCGGCATCTCTCTGCTGGTGCAGATTGTGTAGGTTAACAGTATCTTGCATCTCTCTGGTGATGGAGAATGTGTGCGTTAACAATATCCGGGATCTCTCTGCTGGTGGAGAATATGTGGGTTAACAGTATCCGGCATCTCTCTGCTGATGGAGAATGTGTGGGTTAACAGTATCCGGCATCGCTCTGCTGATGGAGAATGTGTGGGTTAACAGCATCCGGCATCTCTCTGCTGGTGGAGAATGCGTGGGTTAACAGTATCCTGCATCTCTCTGCTGGTGGAGAATGTGTGTGTTAACAGTATCTGGCATCTTTCTGCTGGTTGGAGAATGTGTGTGTTAATGGTATCCGGCATCTCTCTGCTGGTGGAGAATGTGTGGGTTAACAGTATCCGGCATCTCTCTGCTGTTGGAGAATGTGTGGGTTAACAGTATCCGGCATACCTCTGCCGGTTGGAGAATGTGTGGGTTAACAGTATCCGGCATCTCTCTGCTGGTGGAGAATGTGTGGGTTAACAGTATCCGGCACCTCTCTGCTAGTGGAGAATGTGTGTGTTAACAGTATCCTGCATCTCTCTGCTGGTGGAGAATGTGTGTGTTAACAGTATCTGGCATCTTTCTGCTGGTTGGAGAATGTGTGGGTTAACAGTATCCGGCATCTCTCTGCTGATGGAGAATGTGTGGGTTAACACTATCCGGCATCTCTCTGCTGGTGGAGAATGTGTGTGTTAACAGTATCCGGCATCTCTCTGCTGGTGCAGATTGTGTAGGTTAACAGTGTCTTGCATCTCTCTGGTGATGGAGAATGTGTGCGTTAACAATATCCGGGATCTCTCTGCTGGTGGAGAATATGTGGGGTAACAGTATCTGGCATCTCTCTGCTGATGGAGAATGTGTGGGTTAACAGTATCCGGCATCGCTCTGCTGATGGTGAATGTGTGGGTTAACAGCATCCGGCATCTCTCTGCTGGTGGAGAATGTGTGGGTTAACAGTATACGGCATCTCTCTGCTGGTGGAGAATGTGTGGGTTAACTGTATCTGGCATCTCACTGCTGGCGGAGAATGTGTGCGTTAACAGTATCTGGCATCTCTGTGCTGGTTTGAGAATGTGTGGGTTAACAGTATCTGGCATCTCTCTGCTGATGGAGAATATGTGAGTTAACAGCATCTGGAATCTCTCTGCTGGTGGAGAATGTGTGGGTTAACAGTATCTGGCATCTCTCTGCTGGTTTGAGAATGTGTGGGTTAACAGTATCAGGCATCTGTCCGCTGGTGGAGAATGTGTGTGTTAACAGTATCCGGCATCTCTCTGCTGGGGGAGAATGTGTGGGTTAACAGTATCTGGCATCTTTCTGCTGTTTGGAGAATGTGTGTGTTAACGGTATCCGGCATGTCTCTGCTGGTGGAGAATGTGTGGGTTAACAGTATCCGGCATCTCTCTGCTGGTGGAGAATATGTGGGTTAACAGTATCCGGCATCTGTCTGCTGATGGAGAATGTGTGGGTTAACAGCATCCGGCATCGCTCTGCTGATGGAGAATGTGTGGGTTAACAGCATCCGGCATCTCTCTGCTGATGGAGAATGTGTGGGTTAACATTACCTGGCATCTCTCTGCTGGTGGAGAATGTGTGGGTTAACAGTATCCGGCATCGCTCAGCTGATGGAGAATGTGTGGGTTAACAGCATCCGGCATCTCTCTGCTGGTGGAGAATGTGTGTGTTAACAGTATCCGGCATCTCTCTGCTGGTGGAGAATGTGTGGGATAACAGTATCTTGCATCTCTCTGCTGATGGAGAATCTGTGAGTTAACAGTATCCGGCATCTCTCTGCTGGTTGGAGAATGTGTGGGTTAACAGTGTCCGGTATCTCACTGCTAGTGGAGAATGTGTGGGTTAACAGTATCAGGCATCTCTCTGCTGGTGGAGAATGTGTGGGTTAACTGTATCTGGCATCTCACTGCTGGCGGAGAATGTGTGCGTTAACAGTATCTGGCATCCCTGTGCTGGTTTGAGAATGTGTGGGTTAACAGTATCTGGCATCTCTCTGCTGGTTGGAGAATGTGTGTGTTAATGGTATCCGGCATCTCTCTGCTGGTGGAGAATGTGTGGGTTAACAGTATCCGGCATCTCTCTGCTGATGGAGAATGTGTGGGTTAACACTATCCGGCATCTCTCTGCTGGTGGAGAATGTGTGTGTTAACAGTATCCGGCATCTCTCTGCTGGTGCAGATTGTGTAGGTTAACAGTATCTTGCATCTCTCTGGTGATGGAGAATGTGTGCGTTAACAATATCCGGGATCTCTCTGCTGGTGGAGAATATGTGGGGTAACAGTATCTGGCATCTCTCTGCTGATGGAGAATGTGTGGGTTAACAGTATCCGGCATCGCTCTGCTGATGGTGAATGTGTGGGTTAACAGCATCCGGCATCTCTCTGCTGGTGGAGAATGTGTGGGTTAACAGTATACGGCATCTCTCTGCTGGTGGAGAATGTGTGGGTTAACAGTATCCGGCACCTCTCTGCTAGTGGAGAATGTGTGTGTTAACAGTATCCTGCATCTCTCTGCTGGTGGAGAATGTGTGTGTTAACAGTATCTGGCATCTTTCTGCTGGTTGGAGAATGTGTGTGTTAATGGTATCCGGCATCTCTCTGCTGGTGGAGAATGTGTGGGTTAACAGTATCCGGCATCTCTCTGCTGTTGGAGAATGTGTGGGTTAACAGTATCCGGCATACCTCTGCCGGTTGGAGAATGTGTGGGTTAACAGTATCCGGCATCTCTCTGCTGGTGGAGAATGTGTGTGTTAAAAGTATCCGGCATCTCTCTGCTGGTGGAGAATGTGTGGGTTAACAGTATCTGGCATCTGTCTGCTGATGGAGAATGTGTGGGTTAACTGTACCTGGCATCTCTCTGCTGGTTGGAGAATGTGTGGGTTAACAGTATCTGGAATCTCTCTGCTGGTGGAGAATGTGTGGGTTAACTGTATCCGGTATCTGTCTGCTGCTGGAGAATGTGTGGGTTAACAGTATCCGGCTTTTCTCTGCTGGTTGGAGAATGTGTGGGTTAACAGTATCTGGCATCTCTCTGCTGGTTGGAGAATCTGTGTGTTAACGGTATACGGCATCTCTCTGCTGGTGGAGAATGTGTGGGTTAACAGTATCCGGCATCTCTCTGCTGGTGGAGAACGTGTGGGTTAACACTACCCGGCATCTCTCTGCTGGTGGAGAATGTGTGTGTTAACAGTATCCGGCATCTCTCTGCTGGTGCAGATTGTGTAGGTTAACAGTATCTTGCATCTCTCTGGTGATGGAGAATGTGTGCGTTAACAATATCCGGGATCTCTCTGCTGGTGGAGAATATGTGGGTTAACAGTATCCGGCATCTCTCTGCTGATGGAGAATGTGTGGGTTAACAGTATCCGGCATCGCTCTGCTGATGGAGAATGTGTGGGTTAACAGCATCCGGCATCTCTCTGCTGGTGGAGAATGCGTGGGTTAACAGTATCCTGCATCTCTCTGCTGGTGGAGAATGTGTGTGTTAACAGTATCTGGCATCTTTCTGCTGGTTGGAGAATGTGTGTGTTAATGGTATCCGGCATCTCTCTGCTGGTGGAGAATGTGTGGGTTAACAGTATCCGGCATCTCTCTGCTGTTGGAGAATGTGTGGGTTAACAGTATCCGGCATACCTCTGCCGGTTGGAGAATGTGTGGGTTAACAGTATCCGGCATCTCTCTGCTGGTGGAGAATGTGTGTGTTAACAGTATCCGGCATCTCTCTGCTGGTGGAGAATGTGTGGGTTAACAGTATCTGGCATCTGTCAGCTGATGGAGAATGTGTGAGTTAACAGCATCCGGCATCTCTCTGCTGGTGGAGAATGTGTGGGTTAACTGTACCTGGCATCTCTCTGCTGGTTGGAGAATGTGTGGGTTAACAGTATCTGGAATCTCTCTGCTGGTGGAGAATGTGTGGGTTAACAGTATCCGACATCTCTCTGCTGGTGGAGAATGTGTGGGTTAACAGTATCTGGCATCTCTCTGCTGGTTGCAGAATGTGTGGGTTAACAGTATCTGGAATCTCTCTGCTGGTTGGAGAATGTGTGGGTTAACCGTATCTGGCATCTTTCTGCAGGTGGAGAATGTGTGGGTTAACAGTATCCGGTATCTGTCTGCTGCTGGAGAATGTGTGGGTTAACAGTATCCGGCTTTTCTCTGCTGGTTGGAGAATGTGTGGGTTAACAGTATCTGGCATCTCTCTGCTGGTTGGAGAATCTGTGTGTTAACGGTATACGGCATCTCTCTGCTGGTGGAGAATGTGTGGGTTAACAGTATCCGGCATCTCTCTGCTGGTGGAGAACGTGTGGGTTAACACTATCCGGCATCTCTCTGCTGGTGGAGAATGTGTGTGTTAACAGTATCCGGCATCTCTCTGCTGGTGCAGATTGTGTAGGTTAACAGTATCTTGCATCTCTCTGGTGATGGAGAATGTGTGCGTTAACAATATCCGGGATCTCTCTGCTGGTGGAGAATATGTGGGTTAACAGTATCCGGCATCTCTCTGCTGATGGAGAATGTGTGGGTTAACAGTATCCGGCATCGCTCTGCTGATGGAGAATGTGTGGGTTAACAGCATCCGGCATCTCTCTGCTGGTGGAGAATGCGTGGGTTAACAGTATCCGCCATCTTTTTGCTGGTGGAGTATGTGTGGGTTAACAGTATCCGGCATCTCTCTGCTGGTGGAGAATGTGTGGGTTAACTGTATCTGGCATCTCACTGCTGGCGGAGAATGTGTGCGTTAACAGTATCTGGCATCTCTGTGCTGGTTTGAGAATGTGTGGGTTAACAGTATCTGGCATCTCTCTGCTGATGGAGAATATGTGAGTTAACAGCATCCGGCATCTCTCTGCTGGTGGAGAATGTGTGAGTTAACAGCATCCGGCATCTCTCTGCTGGTGGAGAATGTGTGGGTTAACATTACCTGGCATCTCTCTGCTGGTTGGAGAATGTGTGGGTTAACAGTATCTGCAATCTCTCTGCTGGTTGGAGAATGTGTGGGTTAATAGTATCTGGAATCTCTCTGCTGGTTGGAGAATGTGTGGGTTAACCGTATCTGGTATCTCTCTGCTGGTTGGAGAATGTGTGTGTTAATGGTATCCGGCATCTCTCTGCTGGTGGAGAATGTGTGGGTTAACAGTATCCGGCATCTCTCTGCTGTTGGAGAATGTGTGGGTTAACAGTATCCGGCATACCTCTGCTGGTTGGAGAATGTGTGGGTTAACAGTATCCGGCATCTCTCTGCTGATGGAGAATGTGTGGGTTAACTGTATCCGGCATCTCTCTGCTGGTGGAGAATGTGTGTGTTAACAGTATCCGGCATCTCTCTGCTGGTGGAGAATGTGTGGGTTAACAGTATCTGGCATCTCTCTGCTGATGGAGAATGTGTGAGTTAACAGCATCCGGCATCTCTCTGCTGGTGGAGAATGTGTGTGTTAACAGTATCCGGCATCTCTCTGCTGGTGCAGATTGTGTAGGTTAACAGTATCTTGCATCTCTCTGGTGATGGAGAATGTGTGCGTTAACAATATCCGGGATCTCTCTGCTGGTGGAGAATATGTGGGTTAACAGTATCCGGCATCTCTCTGCTGATGGAGAATGTGTGGGTTAACAGTATCCGGCATCGCTCTGCTGATGGAGAATGTGTGGGTTAACAGCATCCGGCATCTCTCTGCTGGTGGAGAATGCGTGGGTTAACAGTATCCGCCATCTTTTTGCTGGTGGAGTATGTGTGGGTTAACAGTATCCGGCATCTCTCTGCTGGTGGAGAATGTGTGGGTTAACTGTATCTGGCATCTCACTGCTAGCGGAGAATGTGTGCGTTAACAGTATCTGGCATCTCTGTGCTGGTTTGAGAATGTGTGGGTTAACAGTATCTGGCATCTCTCTGCTGATGGAGAATATGTGAGTTAACAGCATCTGGAATCTCTCTGCTGGTGGAGAATGTGTGGGTTAACAGTATCTGGCATCTCTCTGCTGGTTTGAGAATGTGTGGGTTAACAGTATCAGGCATCTGTCCGCTGGTGGAGAATGTGTGTGTTAACAGTATCCGGCATCTCTCTGCTGGGGGAGAATGTGTGGGTTAACAGTATCTGGCATCTTTCTGCTGTTTGGAGAATGTGTGTGTTAACGGTATCCGGCATGTCTCTGCTGGTGGAGAATGTGTGGGTTAACAGTATCCGGCATCTCTCTGCTGGTGGAGAATATGTGGGTTAACAGTATCCGGCATCTGTCTGCTGATGGAGAATGTGTGGGTTAACAGCATCCGGCATCGCTCTGCTGATGGAGAATGTGTGGGTTAACAGCATCCGGCATCTCTCTGCTGATGGAGAATGTGTGGGTTAACATTACCTGGCATCTCTCTGCTGGTGGAGAATGTGTGGGTTAACAGCATCCGGCATCGCTCTGCTGATGGAGAATGTGTGGGTTAACAGCATCCGGCATCTCTCTGCTGGTGGAGAATGTGTGTGTTAACAGTATCCGGCATCTCTCTGCTGGTGGAGAATGTGTGGGATAACAGTATCTTGAATCTCTCTGCTGATGGAGAATCTGTGAGTTAACAGTATCCGGCATCTCTCTGCTGGTTGGAGAATGTGTGGGTTAACAGTGTCCGGTATCTCACTGCTAGTGGAGAATGTGTGGGTTAACAGTATCAGGCATCTCTCTGCTGGTGGAGAATGTGTGGGTTAACAGTATCCGGCATCTCTCTGCTGGTGGAGAATGTGTGTGTTAACAGTATCCTGCATCTCTCTGCTGGGGGAGAATGTGTGGGTTAACAGTATCTGGCATCTTTCTGCTGGTTGGAGAATGTGTGTGTTAATGGTATCCGGCATCTCTCTGCTGGTGGAGAATGTGTGGGTTAACAGTATCCGGCATCTCTCTGCTGTTGGAGAATGTGTGGGTTAACAGTATCTGGCATACCTCTGCTGGTTGGAGAATGTGTGGGTTAACAGTATCCGGCATCTCTCTGCTGATGGAGAATGTGTGGGTTAACACTATCCGGCATCTCTCTGCTGGTGGAGAATGTGTGTGTTAACAGTATCCGGCATCTCTCTGCTGGTGCAGATTGTGTAGGTTAACAGTGTCTTGCATCTCTCTGGTGATGGAGAATGTGTGCGTTAACAATATCCGGGATCTCTCTGCTGGTGGAGAATATGTGGGGTAACAGTATCTGGCATCTCTCTGCTGATGGAGAATGTGTGGGTTAACAGTATCCGGCATCGCTCTGCTGATGGTGAATGTGTGGGTTAACAGCATCCGGCATCTCTCTGCTGGTGGAGAATGTGTGGGTTAACAGTATACGGCATCTCTCTGCTGGTGGAGAATGTGTGGGTTAACTGTATCTGGCATCTCACTGCTGGCGGAGAATGTGTGCGTTAACAGTATCTGGCATCTCTGTGCTGGTTTGAGAATGTGTGGGTTAACAGTATCTGGCATCTCTCTGCTGATGGAGAATATGTGAGTTAACAGCATCTGGAATCTCTCTGCTGGTGGAGAATGTGTGGGTTAACAGTATCTGGCATCTCTCTGCTGGTTTGAGAATGTGTGGGTTAACAGTATCAGGCATCTGTCCGCTGGTGGAGAATGTGTGTGTTAACAGTATCCGGCATCTCTCTGCTGGGGGAGAATGTGTGGGTTAACAGTATCTGGCATCTTTCTGCTGTTTGGAGAATGTGTGTGTTAACGGTATCCGGCATGTCTCTGCTGGTGGAGAATGTGTGGGTTAACAGTATCCGGCATCTCTCTGCTGGTGGAGAATATGTGGGTTAACAGTATCCGGCATCTGTCTGCTGATGGAGAATGTGTGGGTTAACAGCATCCGGCATCGCTCTGCTGATGGAGAATGTGTGGGTTAACAGCATCCGGCATCTCTCTGCTGATGGAGAATGTGTGGGTTAACATTACCTGGCATCTCTCTGCTGGTGGAGAATGTGTGGGTTAACAGTATCCGGCATCGCTCAGCTGATGGAGAATGTGTGGGTTAACAGCATCCGGCATCTCTCTGCTGGTGGAGAATGTGTGTGTTAACAGTATCCGGCATCTCTCTGCTGGTGGAGAATGTGTGGGATAACAGTATCTTGCATCTCTCTGCTGATGGAGAATCTGTGAGTTAACAGTATCCGGCATCTCTCTGCTGGTTGGAGAATGTGTGGGTTAACAGTGTCCGGTATCTCACTGCTAGTGGAGAATGTGTGGGTTAACAGTATCAGGCATCTCTCTGCTGGTGGAGAATGTGTGGGTTAACTGTATCTGGCATCTCACTGCTGGCGGAGAATGTGTGCGTTAACAGTATCTGGCATCCCTGTGCTGGTTTGAGAATGTGTGGGTTAACAGTATCTGGCATCTCTCTGCTGGTTGGAGAATGTGTGTGTTAATGGTATCCGGCATCTCTCTGCTGGTGGAGAATGTGTGGGTTAACAGTATCCGGCATCTCTCTGCTGATGGAGAATGTGTGGGTTAACACTATCCGGCATCTCTCTGCTGGTGGAGAATGTGTGTGTTAACAGTATCCGGCATCTCTCTGCTGGTGCAGATTGTGTAGGTTAACAGTATCTTGCATCTCTCTGGTGATGGAGAATGTGTGCGTTAACAATATCCGGGATCTCTCTGCTGGTGGAGAATATGTGGGGTAACAGTATCTGGCATCTCTCTGCTGATGGAGAATGTGTGGGTTAACAGTATCCGGCATCGCTCTGCTGATGGTGAATGTGTGGGTTAACAGCATCCGGCATCTCTCTGCTGGTGGAGAATGTGTGGGTTAACAGTATACGGCATCTCTCTGCTGGTGGAGAATGTGTGGGTTAACAGTATCCGGCACCTCTCTGCTAGTGGAGAATGTGTGTGTTAACAGTATCCTGCATCTCTCTGCTGGTGGAGAATGTGTGTGTTAACAGTATCTGGCATCTTTCTGCTGGTTGGAGAATGTGTGTGTTAATGGTATCCGGCATCTCTCTGCTGGTGGAGAATGTGTGGGTTAACAGTATCCGGCATCTCTCTGCTGTTGGAGAATGTGTGGGTTAACAGTATCCGGCATACCTCTGCCGGTTGGAGAATGTGTGGGTTAACAGTATCCGGCATCTCTCTGCTGGTGGAGAATGTGTGTGTTAAAAGTATCCGGCATCTCTCTGCTGGTGGAGAATGTGTGGGTTAACAGTATCTGGCATCTGTCTGCTGATGGAGAATGTGTGGGTTAACTGTACCTGGCATCTCTCTGCTGGTTGGAGAATGTGTGGGTTAACAGTATCTGGAATCTCTCTGCTGGTGGAGAATGTGTGGGTTAACTGTATCCGGTATCTGTCTGCTGCTGGAGAATGTGTGGGTTAACAGTATCCGGCTTTTCTCTGCTGGTTGGAGAATGTGTGGGTTAACAGTATCTGGCATCTCTCTGCTGGTTGGAGAATCTGTGTGTTAACGGTATACGGCATCTCTCTGCTGGTGGAGAATGTGTGGGTTAACAGTATCCGGCATCTCTCTGCTGGTGGAGAACGTGTGGGTTAACACTACCCGGCATCTCTCTGCTGGTGGAGAATGTGTGTGTTAACAGTATCCGGCATCTCTCTGCTGGTGCAGATTGTGTAGGTTAACAGTATCTTGCATCTCTCTGGTGATGGAGAATGTGTGCGTTAACAATATCCGGGATCTCTCTGCTGGTGGAGAATATGTGGGTTAACAGTATCCGGCATCTCTCTGCTGATGGAGAATGTGTGGGTTAACAGTATCCGGCATCGCTCTGCTGATGGAGAATGTGTGGGTTAACAGCATCCGGCATCTCTCTGCTGGTGGAGAATGCGTGGGTTAACAGTATCCTGCATCTCTCTGCTGGTGGAGAATGTGTGTGTTAACAGTATCTGGCATCTTTCTGCTGGTTGGAGAATGTGTGTGTTAATGGTATCCGGCATCTCTCTGCTGGTGGAGAATGTGTGGGTTAACAGTATCCGGCATCTCTCTGCTGTTGGAGAATGTGTGGGTTAACAGTATCCGGCATACCTCTGCCGGTTGGAGAATGTGTGGGTTAACAGTATCCGGCATCTCTCTGCTGGTGGAGAATGTGTGTGTTAACAGTATCCGGCATCTCTCTGCTGGTGGAGAATGTGTGGGTTAACAGTATCTGGCATCTGTCAGCTGATGGAGAATGTGTGAGTTAACAGCATCCGGCATCTCTCTGCTGGTGGAGAATGTGTGGGTTAACTGTACCTGGCATCTCTCTGCTGGTTGGAGAATGTGTGGGTTAACAGTATCTGGAATCTCTCTGCTGGTGGAGAATGTGTGGGTTAACAGTATCCGACATCTCTCTGCTGGTGGAGAATGTGTGGGTTAACAGTATCTGGCATCTCTCTGCTGGTTGTAGAATGTGTGGGTTAACAGTATCTGGAATCTCTCTGCTGGTTGGAGAATGTGTGGGTTAACCGTATCTGGCATCTTTCTGCAGGTGGAGAATGTGTGGGTTAACAGTATCCGGTATCTGTCTGCTGCTGGAGAATGTGTGGGTTAACAGTATCCGGCTTTTCTCTGCTGGTTGGAGAATGTGTGGGTTAACAGTATCTGGCATCTCTCTGCTGGTTGGAGAATCTGTGTGTTAACGGTATACGGCATCTCTCTGCTGGTGGAGAATGTGTGGGTTAACAGTATCCGGCATCTCTCTGCTGGTGGAGAACGTGTGGGTTAACACTATCCGGCATCTCTCTGCTGGTGGAGAATGTGTGTGTTAACAGTATCCGGCATCTCTCTGCTGGTGCAGATTGTGTAGGTTAACAGTATCTTGCATCTCTCTGGTGATGGAGAATGTGTGCGTTAACAATATCCGGGATCTCTCTGCTGGTGGAGAATATGTGGGGTAACAGTATCTGGCATCTCTCTGCTGATGGAGAATGTGTGGGTTAACAGTATCCGGCATCGCTCTGCTGATGGAGAATGTGTGGGTTAACAGCATCCGGCATCTCTATGCTGGTGGAGAATGTGTGGGTTAACAGTATACGGCATCTCTCTGCTGGTGGAGAATGTGTGGGTTAACAGTATCCGGCACCTCTCTGCTGGTGGAGAATGTGTGTGTTAACAGTATCCTGCATCTCTCTGCTGGTGGAGAATGTGTGTGTTAACAGTATCTGGCATCTTTCTGCTGGTTGGAGAATGTGTGTGTTAATGGTATCCGGCATCTCTCTGCTGGTGGAGAATGTGTGGGTTAACAGTATCCGGCATCTCTCTGCTGTTGGAGAATGTGTGGGTTAACAGTATCCGGCATACCTCTGCCGGTTGGAGAATGTGTGGGTTAACAGTATCCGGCATCTCTCTGCTGGTGGAGAATGTGTGTGTTAACAGTATCCGGCATCTCTCTGCTGGTGGAGAATGTGTGGGTTAACAGTATCTGGCATCTGTCAGCTGATGGAGAATGTGTGAGTTAACAGCATCCGGCATCTCTCTGCTGGTGGAGAATGTGTGGGTTAACTGTACCTGGCATCTCTCTGCTGGTTGGAGAATGTGTGGGTTAACAGTATCTGGAATCTCTCTGCTGGTGGAGAATGTGTGGGTTAACAGTATCCGACATCTCTCTGCTGGTGGAGAATGTGTGGGTTAACAGTATCTGGCATCTCTCTGCTGGTTGCAGAATGTGTGGGTTAACAGTATCTGGAATCTCTCTGCTGGTTGGAGAATGTGTGGGTTAACCGTATCTGGCATCTTTCTGCAGGTGGAGAATGTGTGGGTTAACAGTATCCGGTATCTGTCTGCTGCTGGAGAATGTGTGGGTTAACAGTATCCGGCTTTTCTCTGCTGGTTGGAGAATGTGTGGGTTAACAGTATCTGGCATCTCTCTGCTGGTTGGAGAATCTGTGTGTTAACGGTATACGGCATCTCTCTGCTGGTGGAGAATGTGTGGGTTAACAGTATCCGGCATCTCTCTTCTGGTGGAGAACGTGTGGGTTAACACTATCCGGCATCTCTCTGCTGGTGGAGAATGTGTGTGTTAACAGTATCCGGCATCTCTCTGCTGGTGCAGATTGTGTAGGTTAACAGTATCTTGCATCTCTCTGGTGATGGAGAATGTGTGCGTTAACAATATCCGGGATCTCTCTGCTGGTGGAGAATATGTGGGTTAACAGTATCCGGCATCTCTCTGCTGATGGAGAATGTGTGGGTTAACAGTATCCGGCATCGCTCTGCTGATGGAGAATGTGTGGGTTAACAGCATCCGGCATCTCTCTGCTGGTGGAGAATGCGTGGGTTAACAGTATCCGCCATCTTTTTGCTGGTGGAGTATGTGTGGGTTAACAGTATCCGGCATCTCTCTGCTGGTGGAGAATGTGTGGGTTAACTGTATCTAGCATCTCACTGCTGGCGGAGAATGTGTGCGTTAACAGTATCTGGCATCTCTGTGCTGGTTTGAGAATGTGTGGGTTAACAGTATCTGGCATCTCTCTGCTGATGGAGAATATGTGAGTTAACAGCATCCGGCATCTCTCTGCTGGTGGAGAATGTGTGAGTTAACAGCATCCGGCATCTCTCTGCTGGTGGAGAATGTGTGGGTTAACATTACCTGGCATCTCTCTGCTGGTTGGAGAATGTGTGGGTTAACAGTATCTGCAATCTCTCTGCTGGTTGGAGAATGTGTGGGTTAATAGTATCTGGAATCTCTCTGCTGGTTGGAGAATGTGTGGGTTAACCGTATCTGGCATCTCTCTGCTGGTTGGAGAATGTGTGTGTTAATGGTATCCGGCATCTCTCTGCTGGTGGAGAATGTGTGGGTTAACAGTATCCGGCATCTCTCTGCTGTTGGAGAATGTGTGGGTTAACAGTATCCGGCATACCTCTGCTGGTTGGAGAATGTGTGGGTTAACAGTATCCGGCATCTCTCTGCTGATGGAGAATGTGTGGGTTAACTGTATCCGGCATCTCTCTGCTGGTGGAGAATGTGTGTGTTAACAGTATCCGGCATCTCTCTGCTGGTGGAGAATGTGTGGGTTAACAGTATCTGGCATCTCTCTGCTGATGGAGAATGTGTGAGTTAACAGCATCCGGCATCTCTCTGCTGGTGGAGAATGTGTGTGTTAACAGTATCCGGCATCTCTCTGCTGGTGCAGATTGTGTAGGTTAACAGTATCTTGCATCTCTCTGGTGATGGAGAATGTGTGCGTTAACAATATCCGGGATCTCTCTGCTGGTGGAGAATATGTGGGTTAACAGTATCCGGCATCTCTCTGCTGATGGAGAATGTGTGGGTTAACAGTATCCGGCATCGCTCTGCTGATGGAGAATGTGTGGGTTAACAGCATCCGGCATCTCTCTGCTGGTGGAGAATGCGTGGGTTAACAGTATCCGCCATCTTTTTGCTGGTGGAGTATGTGTGGGTTAACAGTATCCGGCATCTCTCTGCTGGTGGAGAATGTGTGGGTTAACTGTATCTGGCATCTCACTGCTAGCGGAGAATGTGTGCGTTAACAGTATCTGGCATCTCTGTGCTGGTTTGAGAATGTGTGGGTTAACAGTATCTGGCATCTCTCTGCTGATGGAGAATATGTGAGTTAACAGCATCTGGAATCTCTCTGCTGGTGGAGAATGTGTGGGTTAACAGTATCTGGCATCTCTCTGCTGGTTTGAGAATGTGTGGGTTAACAGTATCAGGCATCTGTCCGCTGGTGGAGAATGTGTGTGTTAACAGTATCCGGCATCTCTCTGCTGGGGGAGAATGTGTGGGTTAACAGTATCTGGCATCTTTCTGCTGTTTGGAGAATGTGTGTGTTAACGGTATCCGGCATGTCTCTGCTGGTGGAGAATGTGTGGGTTAACAGTATCCGGCATCTCTCTGCTGGTGGAGAATATGTGGGTTAACAGTATCCGGCATCTGTCTGCTGATGGAGAATGTGTGGGTTAACAGCATCCGGCATCGCTCTGCTGATGGAGAATGTGTGGGTTAACAGCATCCGGCATCTCTCTGCTGATGGAGAATGTGTGGGTTAACATTACCTGGCATCTCTCTGCTGGTGGAGAATGTGTGGGTTAACAGCATCCGGCATCGCTCTGCTGATGGAGAATGTGTGGGTTAACAGCATCCGGCATCTCTCTGCTGGTGGAGAATGTGTGTGTTAACAGTATCCGGCATCTCTCTGCTGGTGGAGAATGTGTGGGATAACAGTATCTTGAATCTCTCTGCTGATGGAGAATCTGTGAGTTAACAGTATCCGGCATCTCTCTGCTGGTTGGAGAATGTGTGGGTTAACAGTGTCCGGTATCTCACTGCTAGTGGAGAATGTGTGGGTTAACAGTATCAGGCATCTCTCTGCTGGTGGAGAATGTGTGGGTTAACAGTATCCGGCATCTCTCTGCTGGTGGAGAATGTGTGTGTTAACAGTATCCTGCATCTCTCTGCTGGGGGAGAATGTGTGGGTTAACAGTATCTGGCATCTTTCTGCTGGTTGGAGAATGTGTGTGTTAATGGTATCCGGCATCTCTCTGCTGGTGGAGAATGTGTGGGTTAACAGTATCCGGCATCTCTCTGCTGTTGGAGAATGTGTGGGTTAACAGTATCTGGCATACCTCTGCTGGTTGGAGAATGTGTGGGTTAACAGTATCCGGCATCTCTCTGCTGATGGAGAATGTGTGGGTTAACACTATCCGGCATCTCTCTGCTGGTGGAGAATGTGTGTGTTAACAGTATCCGGCATCTCTCTGCTGGTGCAGATTGTGTAGGTTAACAGTGTCTTGCATCTCTCTGGTGATGGAGAATGTGTGCGTTAACAATATCCGGGATCTCTCTGCTGGTGGAGAATATGTGGGGTAACAGTATCTGGCATCTCTCTGCTGATGGAGAATGTGTGGGTTAACAGTATCCGGCATCGCTCTGCTGATGGTGAATGTGTAGGTTAACAGCATCCGGCATCTCTCTGCTGGTGGAGAATGTGTGGGTTAACAGTATACGGCATCTCTCTGCTGGTGGAGAATGTGTGGGTTAACTGTATCTGGCATCTCACTGCTGGCGGAGAATGTGTGCGTTAACAGTATCTGGCATCTCTGTGCTAGTTTGAGAATGTGTGGGTTAACAGTATCTGGCATCTCTCTGCTGGTTGGAGAATGTGTGTGTTAATGGTATCCGGCATCTCTCTGCTGGTGGAGAATGTGTGGGTTAACAGTATCCGGCATCTCTCTGCTGATGGAGAATGTGTGGGTTAACACTATCCGGCATCTCTCTGCTGGTGGAGAATGTGTGTGTTAACAGTATCCGGCATCTCTCTGCTGGTGCAGATTGTGTAGGTTAACAGTATCTTGCATCTCTCTGGTGATGGAGAATGTGTGCGTTAACAATATCCGGGATCTCTCTGCTGGTGGAGAATATGTGGGGTAACAGTATCTGGCATCTCTCTGCTGATGGAGAATGTGTGGGTTAACAGTATCCGGCATCGCTCTGCTGATGGAGAATGTGTGGGTTAACAGCATCCGGCATCTCTCTGCTGGTGGAGAATGCGTGGGTTAACAGTATCCGCCATCTTTTTGCTGGTGGAGTATGTGTGGGTTAACAGTATCCGGCATCTCTCTGCTGGTGGAGAATGTGTGGGTTAACTGTATCTAGCATCTCACTGCTGGCGGAGAATGTGTGCGTTAACAGTATCTGGCATCTCTGTGCTGGTTTGAGAATGTGTGGGTTAACAGTATCTGGCATCTCTCTGCTGATGGAGAATATGTGAGTTAACAGCATCCGGCATCTCTCTGCTGGTGGAGAATGAGTGAGTTAACAGCATCCGGCATCTCTCTGCTGGTGGAGAATGTGTGGGTTAACATTACCTGGCATCTCTCTGCTGGTTGGAGAATGTGTGGGTTAACAGTATCTGCAATCTCTCTGCTGGTTGGAGAATGTGTGGGTTAATAGTATCTGGAATCTCTCTGCTGGTTGGAGAATGTGTGGGTTAACCGTATCTGGCATCTCTCTGCTGGTTGGAGAATGTGTGTGTTAATGGTATCCGGCATCTCTCTGCTGGTGGAGAATGTGTGGGTTAACAGTATCCGGCATCTCTCTGCTGTTGGAGAATGTGTGGGTTAACAGTATCCGGCATACCTCTGCTGGTTGGAGAATGTGTGTGTTAACCGTATCCGGCATCTCTCTGCTGGTGCAGATTGTGTAGGTTAACAGTATCTTGCATCTCTCTGGTGATGGAGAATGTGTGCGTTAACAATATCCGGGATCTCTCTGCTGGTGGAGAATATGTGGGTTAACAGTATCCGGCATCTCTCTGCTGATGGAGAATGTGTGGGTTAACAGTATCCGGCATCGCTCTGCTGATGGAGAATGTGTGGGTTAACAGCATCCGGCATCTCTCTGCTGGTGGAGAATGCGTGGGTTAACAGTATCCGCCATCTTTTTGCTGGTGGAGTATGTGTGGGTTAACAGTATCCGGCATCTCTCTGCTGGTGGAGAATGTGTGGGTTAACTGTATCTGGCATCTCACTGCTAGCGGAGAATGTGTGCGTTAACAGTATCTGGCATCTCTGTGCTGGTTTGAGAATGTGTGGGTTAACAGTATCTGGCATCTCTCTGCTGATGGAGAATATGTGAGTTAACAGCATCTGGAATCTCTCTGCTGGTGGAGAATGTGTGGGTTAACAGTATCTGGCATCTCTCTGCTGGTTTGAGAATGTGTGGGTTAACAGTATCAGGCATCTGTCCGCTGGTGGAGAATGTGTGTGTTAACAGTATCCGGCATCTCTCTGCTGGGGGAGAATGTGTGGGTTAACAGTATCTGGCATCTTTCTGCTGTTTGGAGAATGTGTGTGTTAACGGTATCCGGCATGTCTCTGCTGGTGGAGAATGTGTGGGTTAACAGTATCCGGCATCTCTCTGCTGGTGGAGAATATGTGGGTTAACAGTATCCGGCATCTGTCTGCTGATGGAGAATGTGTGGGTTAACAGCATCCGGCATCGCTCAGCTGATGGAGAATGTGTGGGTTAACAGCATCCGGCATCTCTCTGCTGATGGAGAATGTGTGGGTTAACATTACCTGGCATCTCTCTGCTGGTGGAGAATGTGTGGGTTAACAGCATCCGGCATCGCTCTGCTGATGGAGAATGTGTGGGTTAACAGCATCCGGCATCTCTCTGCTGGTGGAGAATGTGTGTGTTAACAGTATCCGGCATCTCTCTGCTGGTGGAGAATGTGTGGGATAACAGTATCTTGAATCTCTCTGCTGATGGAGAATCTGTGAGTTAACAGTATCCGGCATCTCTCTGCTGGTTGGAGAATGTGTGGGTTAACAGTGTCCGGTATCTCACTGCTAGTGGAGAATGTGTGGGTTAACAGTATCAGGCATCTCTCTGCTGGTGGAGAATGTGTGGGTTAACAGTATCCGGCATCTCTCTGCTGGTGGAGAATGTGTGTGTTAACAGTATCCTGCATCTCTCTGCTGGGGGAGAATGTGTGGGTTAACAGTATCTGGCATCTTTCTGCTGGTTGGAGAATGTGTGTGTTAATGGTATCCGGCATCTCTCTGCTGGTGGAGAATGTGTGGGTTAACAGTATCCGGCATCTCTCTGCTGTTGGAGAATGTGTGGGTTAACAGTATCTGGCATACCTCTGCTGGTTGGAGAATGTGTGGGTTAACAGTATCCGGCATCTCTCTGCTGATGGAGAATGTGTGGGTTAACACTATCCGGCATCTCTCTGCTGGTGGAGAATGTGTGTGTTAACAGTATCCGGCATCTCTCTGCTGGTGCAGATTGTGTAGGTTAACAGTGTCTTGCATCTCTCTGGTGATGGAGAATGTGTGCGTTAACAATATCCGGGATCTCTCTGCTGGTGGAGAATATGTGGGGTAACAGTATCTGGCATCTCTCTGCTGATGGAGAATGTGTGGGTTAACAGTATCCGGCATCGCTCTGCTGATGGTGAATGTGTGGGTTAACAGCATCCGGCATCTCTCTGCTGGTGGAGAATGTGTGGGTTAACAGTATACGGCATCTCTCTGCTGGTGGAGAATGTGTGGGTTAACTGTATCTGGCATCTCACTGCTGGCGGAGAATGTGTGCGTTAACAGTATCTGGCATCTCTGTGCTGGTTTGAGAATGTGTGGGTTAACAGTATCTGGCATCTCTCTGCTGGTTGGAGAATGTGTGTGTTAATGGTATCCGGCATCTCTCTGCTGGTGGAGAATGTGTGGGTTAACAGTATCCGGCATCTCTCTGCTGATGGAGAATGTGTGGCTTAACACTATCCGGCATCTCTCTGCTGGTGGAGAATGTGTGTGTTAACAGTATCCGGCATCTCTCTGCTGGTGCAGATTGTGTAGGTTAACAGTATCTTGCATCTCTCTGGTGATGGAGAATGTGTGCGTTAACAATATCCGGGATCTCTCTGCTGGTGGAGAATATGTGGGGTAACAGTATCTGGCATCTCTCTGCTGATGGAGAATGTGTGGGTTAACAGTATCCGGCATCGCTCTGCTGATGGTGAATGTGTGGGTTAACAGCATCCGGCATCTCTCTGCTGGTGGAGAATGTGTGGGTTAACAGTATACGGCATCTCTCTGCTGGTGGAGAATGTGTGGGTTAACAGTATCCGGCACCTCTCTGCTAGTGGAGAATGTGTGTGTTAACAGTATCCTGCATCTCTCTGCTGGTGGAGAATGTGTGTGTTAACAGTATCTGGCATCTTTCTGCTGGTTGGAGAATGTGTGTGTTAATGGTATCCGGCATCTCTCTGCTGGTGGAGAATGTGTGGGTTAACAGTATCCGGCATCTCTCTGCTGTTGGAGAATGTGTGGGTTAACAGTATCCGGCATACCTCTGCCGGTTGGAGAATGTGTGGGTTAACAGTATCCGGCATCTCTCTGCTGGTGGAGAATGTGTGTGTTAAAAGTATCCGGCATCTCTCTGCTGGTGGAGAATGTGTGGGTTAACAGTATCTGGCATCTGTCTGCTGATGGAGAATGTGTGGGTTAACTGTACCTGGCATCTCTCTGCTGGTTGGAGAATGTGTGGGTTAACGGTATCTGGAATCTCTCTGCTGGTGGAGAATGTGTGGGTTAACTGTATCCGGTATCTGTCTGCTGCTGGAGAATGTGTGGGTTAACAGTATCCGGCTTTTCTCTGCTGGTTGGAGAATGTGTGGGTTAACAGTATCTGGCATCTCTCTGCTGGTTGGAGAATCTGTGTGTTAACGGTATACGGCATCTCTCTGCTGGTGGAGAATGTGTGGGTTAACAGTATCCGGCATCTCTCTGCTGGTGGAGAACGTGTGGGTTAACACTACCCGGCATCTCTCTGCTGGTGGAGAATGTGTGTGTTAACAGTATCCGGCATCTCTCTGCTGGTGCAGATTGTGTAGGTTAACAGTATCTTGCATCTCTCTGGTGATGGAGAATGTGTGCGTTAACAATATCCGGGATCTCTCTGCTGGTGGAGAATATGTGGGTTAACAGTATCCGGCATCTCTCTGCTGATGGAGAATGTGTGGGTTAACAGTATCCGGCATCGCTCTGCTGATGGAGAATGTGTGGGTTAACAGCATCCGGCATCTCTCTGCTGGTGGAGAATGCGTGGGTTAACAGTATCCGCCATCTTTTTGCTGGTGGAGTATGTGTGGGTTAACAGTATCCGGCATCTCTCTGCTGGTGGAGAATGTGTGGGTTAACTGTATGTGGCATCTCACTGCTGGCGGAGAATGTGTGCGTTAACAGTATCTGGCATCTCTGTGCTGGTTTGAGAATGTGTGGGTTAACAGTATCTGGCATCTCTCTGCTGATGGAGAATATGTGAGTTAACAGCATCCGGCATCTCTCTGCTGGTGGAGAATGTGTGAGTTAACAGCATCCGGCATCTCTCTGCTGGTGGAGAATGTGTGGGTTAACATTACCTGGCATCTCTCTGCTGGTTGGAGAATGTGTGGGTTAACAGTATCTGCAATCTCTCTGCTGGTTGGAGAATGTGTGGGTTAACAGTATCTGGAATCTCTCTGCTGGTTGGAGAATGTGTGGGTTAACCGTATCTGGCATCTCTCTGCTGGTTGGAGAATGTGTGTGTTAATGGTATCCGGCATCTCTCTGCTGGTGGAGAATGTGTGGGTTAACAGTATCCGGCATCTCTCTGCTGTTGGAGAATGTGTGGGTTAACAGTATCCGGCATACCTCTGCTGGTTGGAGAATGTGTGGGTTAACAGTATCCGGCATCTCTCTGCTGATGGAGAATGTGTGGGTTAACAGTATCCGGCATCTCTCTGCTGGTGGAGAATGTGTGTGTTAACAGTATCCGGCATCTCTCTGCTGGTGGAGAATGTGTGGGTTAACAGTATCTGGCATCTCTCTGCTGATGGAGAATGTGTGAGTTAACAGCATCCGGCATCTCTCTGCTGGTGGAGAATGTGTGTGTTAACAGTATCCGGCATCTCTCTGCTGGTGCAGATTGTGTAGGTTAACAGTATCTTGCATCTCTCTGGTGATGGAGAATGTGTGCGTTAACAATATCCGGGATCTCTCTGCTGGTGGAGAATATGTGGGTTAACAGCATCCGGCATCTCTCTGCTGATGGAGAATGTGTGGGTTAACAGTATCCGGCATCGCTCTGCTGATGGAGAATGTGTGGGTTAACAGCATCCGGCATCTCTCTGCTGGTGGAGAATGCGTGGGTTAACAGTATCCGCCATCTTTTTGCTGGTGGAGTATGTGTGGGTTAACAGTATCCGGCATCTCTCTGCTGGTGGAGAATGTGTGGGTTAACTGTATCTGGCATCTCACTGCTGGCGGAGAATGTGTGCGTTAACAGTATCTGGCATCTCTGTGCTGGTTTGAGAATGTGTGGGTTAACAGTATCTGGCATCTCTCTGCTGATGGAGAATATGTGAGTTAACAGCATCTGGCATCTCGCTGCTGGTGGCGAATGTGTGAGTTAACAGCATCCGGCATCTCTCTGCTGGTGAAGAATGTGTGGGTTTACATTACCTGGCATCTCTCTGCTGGTTGGAGAATGTGTGGGTTAACAGTATCTGGAATCTCTCTGCTGGTTGGAGAATGTGTGGGTTTACAGTATCTGGAATCTCTCTGCTGGTGGAGAATGTCTGGGTTAGCAGTATCTGGCATCTCTCTGCTGGTTTGAGAATGTGTGGGTTAACAGTATCAGGCATCTGTCCGCTGGTGGAGAATGTGTGTGTTAACAGTATCCGGCATCTCTCTGCTGGCGGAGAATGTGTGGGTTAACAGTATCTGGCATCTTTCTGCTGTTTGGAGAATGTGTGTGTTAACGGTATCCGGCATGTCTCTGCTGGTGGAGAATGTGTGGGTTAACAGTATCCGGCATCTCTCTGCTGGTGGAGAATATGTGGGTTAACAGTATCCGGCATCTGTCTGCTGATGGAGAATGTGTGGGTTAACAGCATCCGGCATCGCTCTGCTGATGGAGAATGTCTGGGTTAACAGCATCCGGCATCTCTCTGCTGATGGAGTATGTGTGGGTTAACATTACCTGGCATCTCTCTGCTGGTGGAGAATGTGTGGGTTAACAGCATCCGGCATCGCTCTGCTGATGGAGAATGTGTGGGTTAACAGCATCCGGCATCTCTCTGCTGGTGGAGAATGTGTGTGTTAACAGTATCCGGCATCTCTCTGCTGGTGGAGAATGTGTGGGATAACAGTGTCTGGCATCTCTCTGCTGTTGGAGAATATGTGAGTTAACAGCATCCGGCATCTCTCTGCTGGTGGAGAATGTGTGTGTTAACAGTACCTGGCATCTCTCTGCTGGTTGGAGAATGTGTGGGTTAACAGTATCTGGCATCTCTCTGCTGATGGAGAATGTGTGAGTTAACAGCATCCGGCATCTCTCTGCTGGTGGAGAATGTGTGTGTTAACAGTATCCGGCATCTCTCTGCTGGTGCAGATTGTGTAGATTAACAGTATCTTGCATCTCTCTGGTGATGGAGAATGTGTGCGTTAACAATATCCGGGATCTCTCTGCTGGTGGAGAATATGTGTGTTAACAGTATCCGGCATCTCTCTGCTGATGGAGAATGTGTGGGTTAACAGTATCCGGCATCGCTCTGCTGATGGAGAATGTGTGGGTTAACAGCATCCGGCATCTCTCTCCTGGTGGAGAATACGTGGGTTAACAGTATCCGCCATCTTTTTGCTGGTGGAGTATGTGTGGGTTAACAGTATCCGGCATCTCTCTGCTGGTGGAGAATGTGTGGGTTAACTGTATCTGGCATCTCACTGCTGGCGGAGAATGTGTGCGTTAACAGTATCTGGCATCTCTGTGCTGTTTTGAGAATGTGTGGGTTAACAGTATCTGGCATCGCTCTGCTGATGGAGAATATGTGAGTTAACAGCATCTGGCATCTCGCTGCTGGTGGCGAATGTGTGAGTTAACAGCATCCGGCATCTCTCTGCTGGTGAAGAATGTGTGGGTTAACATTACCTGGCATCTCTCTGCTGGTTGGAGAATGTGTGGGTTAACAGTATCTGGAATCTCTCTGCTGGTTGGAGAATGTGTGGGTTAACAGTATCTGGAATCTCTCTGCTGGTGGAGAATGTGTGGGTTAACAGTATCTGGCATCTCTCTGCTGGTTTGAGAATGTGTGGGTTAACAGTATCAGGCATCTGTCCGCTGGTGGAGAATGTGTGTGTTAACAGTATCCGGCATCTCTCTGCTGGGGGAGAATGTGTGGGTTAACAGTATCTGGAATCTTTCTGCTGTTTGGAGAATGTGTGTGTTAACGGTATCCGGCATGTCTCTGCTGGTGGAGAATGTGTGGGTTAACAGTATCAGGCATCTCTCTGCTGGTGGAGAATATGTGGGTTAACAGTATCCGGCATCTGTCTGCTGATGGAGAATGTGTGGGTTAACAGCATCCGGCATCGCTCTGCTGATGGAGAATGTGTGGGTAAACAGCATCCGGCATCTCTCTGCTGATGGAGAATGTGTGGGTTAACATTACCTGGCATCTCTCTGCTGGTGGAGAATGTGTGGGTTAACAGCATCCGGCATCGCTCTGCTGATGGAGAATGTGTGGGTTAACAGCATCCGGCATCTCTCTGCTGGTGGAGAATGTGTGTGTTAACAGTATCCGGCATCTCTCTGCTGGTGGAGAATGTGTGGGATAACAGTATCTGGCATCTCTCTGCTGTTGGAGAATATGTGAGTTAACAGCATCCGGCATCTCTCTGCTGGTGGAGAATGTTTGGGTTAACAGTACCTGGCATCTCTCTGCTGGTTGGAGAATGTGTGGGTTAACAGTATCTGGAATCTCTCTGCTGGTGGAGAACGTGTGGGTTAACAGTATCCGATATCTCTCTGCTGGTGGAGAATGTGTGGGTAAACAGTATCTGGCATCTCTGTGCTTGTTGGAGAATGTGTGGGTTAACAGTAACTGGAATCTCTCTGCTGATGGAGAATGTGTGGGTTAACAGTATCCGGCATCTCTCTGCTGGTTGCAGAATCTGTGGGTTAACAGTATCTGGAATATCTCTGCTGGCTGGAGAATGTGTGTGTTAACAGTATCTGGCATCTCTCTGCTGGTGGAGAATGTGTGGGTTAACAGTATCCGGCATCTCTCTGCTGGTGGAGAATGTGTGGGTTAACACTATCCGGCATCTCTCTGCTGGTGGAGAATGTGTGTGTTAACAGTATCCGGCATCTCTCTGCTGGTGCAGATTGTGTAGGTTAACAGTATCTTGCATCTCACTGCTGTTGGGGAATCTGTGAATTAACAGTACTCGGCATCTCTCTGCTGGTTGGAGAATGTGTGGGTTAACAGTATCCGGCATCTCTCTGCTGGTGTAGAATGTTTGGGTTAACAGTATCTTGCATCTCTCTGCTGGTGGAGAATGTGTGGGTTAACAGTATCTGGCATCTCTCTGTTGATGGAGAATGTGCGGGTTAACAGTATCCGGCATCTCTCTGCTGGTGGAGAATATGTGGGTTAACAGTATCCGGCATCTCTCTTCTGATGGAGAATGTGTGGGTTATCAGCATCCGGCATCGCTCTGCTAATGGAGAATGTGTGGGTTAACAGCATCCGGCATCTCTGTGCTGATGGAGAATGTGTGGGTTAATATTACCTGGCATCTCTCTGCTGGTGGAGAATGTGTGGGTTAACAGTATCCGGCATCTGTCTGCTGGTGGAGAATGTGTGGGTTAACATTATCCGGCATCTCTCTGCTGGTGGAGAATGTGTGGGTTAACAGTATCCGGCATTTCTTTGCTGGTTGGAGAATGTGTGGGTTAACAGTATCTGGTATCTCTCTGCTGGTGGAGAATGTGTGGGTTAACATTATCCGGCATCTCTCTGCTGGTGGAGAATGTGTGGGTTAACAGTATTTGGCATCTCTCTGCTGATGGAGAATGTGTGGGTTAACAGCATCCGGCATCGCTCTGCTGATGGAGAATGTGTGGGTTAACAGTATCCGGCATCTCTCTGCTGATGGACAATGTGTGGGTTAACACTATCCGGCATCTCTCTGCTGGTGGAGAATGTGTGTGTTCACAGTATCCGGCATCTCTCTGCTGGTGCAGATTGTGTAGGTTAACAGTATCTTGCATCTCTCTGGTGATGGAGAATGTGTCGGTTAACAGTATCCGCCATCTTTTTGCTGGTGGAGTATGTGTGGGTTAACAATATCCGGCATCTCTCTGCTGGTGGAGAATGTGTGGGTTAACAGTATCCGACATCTCTCTGCTGGTGGAGAATGTGTGGTTTAACAGTATCTGGCATCTCTGTGCTGGTTGGAGAATGTGTGGGGTAACAGTATCCGGCATTTCTCTGCTGGTTGGAGAATGTGTGGGTTAACAGAATCCGGCATCTCACTGCAGGTGGAGAATGTGTGGGTTAACATTATCCGGCATCTCTCTGCTGGTGGAGAATGTGTGGGTTAACAGTATCTGGCATCTCTCTGCTGGTTGGAGAATGTGTGGGTTAACAGTGTCTGGCTCCTTTCTGCTGGTTGGAGAATGTGTGTGTTAACGGTATCCGGCATCTCTCTGCTGGTGGAGAATGTGTGGGTTAACAGTATCCGGCATCTCTCTGCTATTGGAGAATGTGTGGGTTAACAGTATCAAGCATATCTCTGCTGGTTGGAGAATGTGTGGGTTAACAGTATCCGACATCTGTCTGCTGATGGAGAATGTGTGGGTTAACAGTATCCGGCATCTGTCTGCTCGACATCTCTCTGCTGGTGGAGAATGTGTGCGTTTACTGTATCCGGTATCTCTCTGCTGGTGGAGAATGTGTGTGTTAACAGTATCCGGCATCTCTCTGCTGGTTGGAGAATGTGTGGGTTAACAGTATCCGGCATCTCTCTGCTGGTTGGAGAATGTGTGGGTTAACAGTATCCGGCATCTCTCGGCTGGTGGAGAATGTGTGGGTTATTAGTATCTGGCATCTCTCTGCTGGTTTGAGAATGTGCGGGTTAACAGTATCAGGCATCTGTCCGCTGGTGGAGAATGTGTGTGTTAACAGTATCCGGCATCTCTCTGCTGGTGCAGATTGTGTAGGTTAACAGTATCTTGCATCTCTCTGGTGATGGAGAATGTGTGCGTTAACAATATCCGGGATCTCTCTGCTGGTGGAGAATATGTGGGTTAACAGTATCCGGCATCTCTCTGCTGATGGAGAATGTGTGGGTTAACAGT
The DNA here is from genome assembly GCF_030028105.1 of Mobula birostris. Taxonomy (NCBI): domain Eukaryota; kingdom Metazoa; phylum Chordata; class Chondrichthyes; order Myliobatiformes; family Myliobatidae; genus Mobula; species Mobula birostris. The sequence continues at coordinate 48,328,904 of NC_092376.1, forward strand.
ATCCGGCATCGCTCTGCTGATGGAGAATGTGTGGGTTAACAGCATCCGGCATCTCTCTGCTGGTGGAGTATGTGTGGGTTAACAGTATCCGGCATCTCTCTGCTGGTGGAGAATGTGTGGGTTAACTGTATCTGGCATCTCACTGCTGGCGGAGAATGTGTGCGTTAACAGTATCTGGCATCTCTGTGCTGGTTTGAGAATGTGTGGGTTAACAGTATCTGGCATCTCTCTGCTGATGGAGAATATATGAGTTAACAGCATCTGGCATCTCGCTGCTGGTGGCGAATGTGTGAGTTAACAGCATCCGGCATCTCTCTGCTGGTGAAGAATGTGTGGGTTAACAGTATCTGGAATCTCTCTGCTGGTTGGAGAATGTGTGGGTTAACAGTATCTGGAATCTCTCTGCTGGTGGAGAATGTGTGGGTTAACAGTATCTGGCATCTCTCTGCTGGTTTGAGAATGTGTGGGTTAACAGTATCAGGCATCTGTCCGCTGGTGGAGAATGTGTGTGTTAACAGTATCCGGCATCTCTCTGCTGGGGGAGAATGTGTGGGTTAACAGTATCTGGCATCTTTCTGCAGTTTGGAGAATGTGTGTGTTAACGGTATCCGGCATGTCTCTGCTGGTGGAGAATGTGTGGGTTAACAGTATCCGGCATCTCTCTGCTGGTGGAGAATATGTGGGTTAACAGTATCCGGCATCTGTCTGCTGATGGAGAATGTGTGGGTTAACAGCATCCGGCATCGCTCTGCTGATGGAGAATGTGTGGGTTAACAGCATCCGGCATCTCTCTGCTGGTGGAGAATGTGTGTGTTAACAGTATCCGGCATCTCTCTGCTGGTGGAGAATGTGTGGGATAACAGTATCTGGCATCTCTCTGCTGTTGGAGAATATGTGAGTTAACAGCATCCGGCATCTCTCTGCTGGTGGAGAATGTGTGGGATAACAGTATCTGGCATCTCTCTGCTGTTGGAGAATATGTGAGTTAACAGCATCCGGCATCTCTCTGCTGGTGGAGAATGTTTGGGTTAACAGTACCTGGCATCTCTCTGCTGGTTGGAGAATGTGTGGGTTAACAGTATCTGGAATCTCTCTGCTGGTGGAGAACGTGTGGGTTAACAGTATCCGATATCTCTCTGCTGGTGGAGAATGTGTGGGTAAACAGTATCTGGCATCTCTGTGCTTGTTGGAGAATGTGTGGGTTAACAGTAACTGGAATCTCTCTGCTGATGGAGAATGTGTGGGTTAACAGTATCCGGCATCTCTCTGCTGGTTGCAGAATCTGTGGGTTAACAGTATCTGGAATATCTCTGCTGGCTGGAGAATGTGTGTGTTAACAGTATCTGGCATCTCTCTGCTGGTGGAGAATGTGTGGGTTAACAGTATCCGGCATCTCTCTGCTGGTGGAGAATGTGTGGGTTAACACTATCCGGCATCTCTCTGCTGGTGGAGAATGTGTGTGTTAACAGTATCCGGCATCTCTCTGCTGGTGCAGATTGTGTAGGTTAACAGTATCTTGCATCTCACTGCTGTTGGAGAATCTGTGAGTTAACAGTACTCGGCATCTCTCTGCTGGTTGGAGAATGTGTGGGTTAACAGTATCCGGCATCTCTCTGCTGGTGTAGAATGTTTGGGTTAACAGTATCTTGCATCTCTCTGCTGGTGGAGAATGTGTGGGTTAACAGTATCTGGCATCTCTCTGTTGATGGAGAATGTGCGGGTTAACAGTATCCGGCATCTCTCTTCTGATGGAGAATGTGTGGGTTATCAGCATCCGGCATCGCTCTGCTAATGGAGAATGTGTGGGTTAACAGCATCCGGCATCTCTGTGCTGATGGAGAATGTGTGGGTTAATATTACCTGGCATCTCTCTGCTGGTGGAGAATGTGTGGGTTAAGAGTATCCGACATCTCTCTGCTGGTGGAGAATGTGTGGTTTAACAGTATCTGGCATCTCTGTGCTGGTTGGAGAATGTGTGTGGTAACAGCATCTGGCATCACTCTGCTAATGGAGAATGTGTGGGTTAACAGTATCTGGAATCTCTCTGCTGATGGAGAATGTGTGGGTTAACAGTGTCTGGAATCTCTCTGCTGGTTGGAGAATATGTGGATTAACCGTATCTGGCATCTCTCTGCTGGTGGAGAATGTGTGGGTTAACAGTATCCGGCATCTGTCCGCTGGTGGAGAATGTGTGGGTTAACATTATCCGGCATCTCTCTGCTGGTGGAGAATGTGTGGGTTAACAGTATCCGGCATTTCTTTGCTGGTTGGAGAATGTGTGGGTTAACAGTATCCGGTATCTCTCTGCTGGTGGAGAATGTGTGGGTTAACATTATCCGGCATCTCTCTGCTGGTGGAGAATGTGTGGGTTAACAGTATTTGGCATCTCTCTGCTGATGGAGAATCTGTGGGTGAACAGCATCCGGCATCGCTCTGCTGATGGAGAATGTGTGGGTTAACAGTATCCGGCATCTCTCTGCTGATGGAGAATGTGTGGGTTAACACTATCCGGCATCTCTCTGCTGGTGGAGAATGTGTGTGTTCACAGTATCCGGCATCTCTCTGCTGGTGCAGATTGTGTAGGTTAACAGTATCTTGCATCTCTCTGGTGATGGAGAATGTGTCGGTTAACAGTATCCGCCATCTTTTTGCTGGTGGAGTATGTGTGGGTTAACAATATCCGGCATCTCTCTGCTGGTGGAGAATGTGTGGGTTAACAGTATCCGACATCTCTCTGCTGGTGGAGAATGTGTGGTTTAACAGTATCTGGCATCTCTGTGTGGTTGGAGAATGTGTGGGGTAACAGTATCTGGCATCTCTCTGCTGATGGAGAATGTGTGGGTTAACAGTATCTGGAATCTCTCTGCTGATGGAGAATGTGTGGGTTAACAGAATCCGGCATCTCTCTGCTGGTTGGAGAATGTGTGGGTTAACAGTATCTGGAATCTCTCTGCTGGTTGGAGAATGTGTGGGTTAACAGTATCTGGAATCTCTCTGCTGGTTGGAGAATGTGCGGGTTAACCGTATCTGGCATCTCTCTGCTGGTGGAGTATGTGTTGGTTAACAGTATCCGGCATCTGTCTGCTCGTGGAGAATGTGTGGGTTAATAGTATTCGGCATCTATCTGCTGGTGGAGAATGTGTGGGTTAACAGTATCCGGCATTTCTCTGCTGGTTGGAGAATGTGTGGGTTAACAGAATCCGGCATCTCACTGCAGGTGGAGAATGTGTGGGTTAACATTATCCGGCATCTCTCTGCTGGTGGAGAATGTGTGGGTTAACAGTATCCGGCATCGCTCTGCTGATGGAGAATGTGTGGGTTAACAGTATCCGGCATCGCTCTGCTGATGGAGAATGTGTGGGTTAACAGCATCCGGCATCTCTCTCCTGGTGGAGAATGCGTGGGTTAACAGTATCCGCCATCTTTTTGCTGGTGGAGTATGTGTGGGTTAACAGTATCCGGCATCTCTCTGCTGGTGGAGAATGTGTGGGTTAACTGTATCTGGCATCTCACTGCTGGCGGAGAATGTGTGCGTTAACAGTATCTGGCATCTCTGTGCTGTTTTGAGAATGTGTGGGTTAACAGTATCTGGCATCGCTCTGCTGATGGAGAATATGTGAGTTAACAGCATCTGGCATCTCGCTGCTGGTGGCGAATGTGTGAGTTAACAGCATCCGGCATCTCTCTGCTGGTGAAGAATGTGTGGGTTAACATTACCTGGCATCTCTCTGCTGGTTGGAGAATGTGTGGGTTAACAGTATCTGGAATCTCTCTGCTGGTTGGAGAATGTGTGGGTTAACAGTATCTGGAATCTCTCTGCTGGTGGAGAATGTGTGGGTTAACATTACCTGGCATCTCTCTGCTGGTGGAGAATGTGTGGGTTAACAGCATCCGGCATCGCTCTGCTGATGGAGAATGTGTGGGTTAACAGCATCCGGCATCTCTCTGCTGGTGCAGATTGTGTAGGTTAACAGTATCTTGCATCTCACTGCTGTTGGAGAATCTGTGAGTTAACAGTACTCGGCATCTCTCTGCTGGTTGGAGAATGTGTGGGTTAACAGTATCCGGCATCTCTCTGCTGGTGTAGAATGTTTGGGTTAACAGTATCTTGCATCTCTCTGCTGGTGGAGAATGTGTGGGTTAACAGTATCTGGCATCTCTCTGTTGATGGAGAATGTGCGGGTTAACAGTATCCGGCATCTCTCTGCTGGTGGAGAATATGTGGGTTAACAGTATCCGGCATCTCTCTTCTGATGGAGAATGTGTGGGTTATCAGCATCCGGCATCGCTCTGCTAATGGAGAATGTGTGGGTTAACAGCATCCGGCATCTCTGTGCTGATGGAGAATGTGTGGGTTAATATTACCTGGCATCTCTCTGCTGGTGGAGAATGTGTGGGTTAACAGTATCCGACATCTCTGTGCTGGTTTGAGAATGTGTGGGTTAACAGTATCTGGCATCTCTCTGCTGATGGAGAATATATGAGTTAACAGCATCTGGCATCTCGCTGCTGGTGGCGAATGTGTGAGTTAACAGCATCCGGCATCTCTCTGCTGGTGAAGAATGTGTGGGTTAACAGTATCTGGAATCTCTCTGCTGGTTGGAGAATGTGTGGGTTAACAGTATCTGGAATCTCTCTGCTGGTGGAGAATGTGTGGGTTAACAGTATCTGGCATCTCTCTGCTGGTTTGAGAATGTGTGGGTTAACAGTATCAGGCATCTGTCCGCTGGTGGAGAATGTGTGTGTTAACAGTATCCGGCATCTCTCTGCTGGGGGAGAATGTGTGGGTTAACAGTATCTGGCATCTTTCTGCAGTTTGGAGAATGTGTGTGTTAACGGTATCCGGCATGTCTCTGCTGGTGGAGAATGTGTGGGTTAACAGTATCCGGCATCTCTCTGCTGGTGGAGAATATGTGGGTTAACAGTATCCGGCATCTGTCTGCTGATGGAGAATGTGTGGGTTAACAGCATCCGGCATCGCTCTGCTGATGGAGAATGTGTGGGTTAACAGCATCCGGCATCTCTCTGCTGGTGGAGAATGTGTGTGTTAACAGTATCCGGCATCTCTCTGCTGGTGGAGAATGTGTGGGATAACAGTATCTGGCATCTCTCTGCTGTTGGAGAATATGTGAGTTAACAGCATCCGGCATCTCTCTGCTGGTGGAGAATGTGTGGGATAACAGTATCTGGCATCTCTCTGCTGTTGGAGAATATGTGAGTTAACAGCATCCGGCATCTCTCTGCTGGTGGAGAATGTTTGGGTTAACAGTACCTGGCATCTCTCTGCTGGTTGGAGAATGTGTGGGTTAACAGTATCTGGAATCTCTCTGCTGGTGGAGAACGTGTGGGTTAACAGTATCCGATATCTCTCTGCTGGTGGAGAATGTGTGGGTAAACAGTATCTGGCATCTCTGTGCTTGTTGGAGAATGTGTGGGTTAACAGTAACTGGAATCTCTCTGCTGATGGAGAATGTGTGGGTTAACAGTATCCGGCATCTCTCTGCTGGTTGCAGAATCTGTGGGTTAACAGTATCTGGAATCTCTCTGCTGGCTGGAGAATGTGTGTGTTAACAGTATCTGGCATCTCTCTGCTGGTGGAGAATGTGTGGGTTAACAGTATCCGGCATCTCTCTGCTGGTGGAGAATGTGTGGGTTAACACTATCCGGCATCTCTCTGCTGGTGGAGAATGTGTGTGTTAACAGTATCCGGCATCTCTCTGCTGGTGCAGATTGTGTAGGTTAACAGTATCTTGCATCTCACTGCTGTTGGAGAATCTGTGAGTTAACAGTACTCGGCATCTCTCTGCTGGTTGGAGAATGTGTGGGTTAACAGTATCCGGCATCTCACTGCTGGTGTAGAATGTTTGGGTTAACAGTATCTTGCATCTCTCTGCTGGTGGAGAATGTGTGGGTTAACAGTATCTGGCATCTCTCTGTTGATGGAGAATGTGCGGGTTAACAGTATCCGGCATCTCTCTTCTGATGGAGAATGTGTGGGTTATCAGCATCCGGCATCGCTCTGCTAATGGAGAATGTGTGGGTTAACAGCATCCGGCATCTCTGTGCTGATGGAGAATGTGTGGGTTAATATTACCTGGCATCTCTCTGCTGGTGGAGAATGTGTGGGTTAACAGTATCTGGCATCTCTCTGTTGATGGAGAATGTGCGGGTTAACAGTATCCGGCATCTCTCTTCTGATGGAGAATGTGTGGGTTATCAGCATCCGGCATCGCTCTGCTAATGGAGAATGTGTGGGTTAACAGCATCCGGCATCTCTGTGCTGATGGAGAATGTGTGGGTTAATATTACCTGGCATCTCTCTGCTGGTGGAGAATGTGTGGGTTAACAGTATCCGACATCTCTCTGCTGGTGGAGAATGTGTGGTTTAACAGTATCTGGCATCTCTGTGCTGGTTGGAGAATGTGTGTGGTAACAGCATCTGGCATCACTCTGCTAATGGAGAATGTGTGGGTTAACAGTATCTGGAATCTCTCTGCTGATGGAGAATGTGTGGGTTAACAGTGTCTGGAATCTCTCTGCTGGTTGGAGAATATGTGGATTAACCGTATCTGGCATCTCTCTGCTGGTGGAGAATGTGTGGGTTAACAGTATCCGGCATCTGTCTGCTGGTGGAGAATGTGTGGGTTAACATTATCCGGCATCTCTCTGCTGGTGGAGAATGTGTGGGTTAACAGTATCCGGCATTTCTTTGCTGGTTGGAGAATGTGTGGGTTAACAGTATCCGGTATCTCTCTGCTGGTGGAGAATGTGTGGGTTAACATTATCCGGCATCTCTCTGCTGGTGGAGAATGTGTGGGTTAACAGTATTTGGCATCTCTCTGCTGATGGAGAATCTGTGGGTGAACAGCATCCGGCATCGCTCTGCTGATGGAGAATGTGTGGGTTAACAGTATCCGGCATCTCTCTGCTGATGGAGAATGTGTGGGTTAACACTATCCGGCATCTCTCTGCTGGTGGAGAATGTGTGTGTTCACAGTATCCGGCATCTCTCTGCTGGTGCAGATTGTGTAGGTTAACAGTATCTTGCATCTCTCTGGTGATGGAGAATGTGTCGGTTAACAGTATCCGCCATCTTTTTGCTGGTGGAGTATGTGTGGGTTAACAATATCCGGCATCTCTCTGCTGGTGGAGAATGTGTGGGTTAACAGTATCCGACATCTCTCTGCTGGTGGAGAATGTGTGGTTTAACAGTATCTGGCATCTCTGTGCTGGTTGGAGAATGTGTGGTGTAACAGTATCTAGCATCTCTCTGCTGATGGAGAATGTGTGGGTTAACAGTATCTGGAATCTCTCTGCTGATGGAGAATGTGTGGGTTAACAGAATCCGGCATCTCTCTGCTGGTTGGAGAATGTGTGGGTTAACAGTATCTGGAATCTCTCTGCTGGTTGGAGAATGTGTGGGTTAACAGTATCTGGAATCTCTCTGCTGGTTGGAGAATGTGCGGGTTAACCGTATCTGGCATCTCTCTGCTGGTGGAGTATGTGTTGGTTAACAGTATCCGGCATCTGTCTGCTCGTGGAGAATGTGTGGGTTAATAGTATTCGGCATCTATCTGCTGGTGGAGAATGTGTGGGTTAACAGTATCCGGCATTTCTCTGCTGGTTGGAGAATGTGTGGGTTAACAGAATCCGGCATCTCACTGCAGGTGGAGAATGTGTGGGTTAACATTATCCGGCATCTCTCTGCTGGTGGAGAATGTGTGGGTTAACAGTATCTGGCATCTCTCTGCTGGTTGGAGAATGTGTGGGTTAACAGTGTCTGGCTTCTTTCTGCTGGTTGGAGAATGTGTGTGTTAACGGTATCCGGCATCTCTCTGCTGGTGGAGAATGTGTGGGTTAACAGTATCCGGCATCTCTCTGCTATTGGAGAATGTGTGGGTTAACAGTATCAAGCATATCTCTGCTGGTTGGAGAATGTGTGGGTTAACAGTATCCGACATCTGTCTGCTGATGGAGAATGTGTGGGTTAACAGTATCCGGCATCTGTCTGCTCGACATCTCTCTGCTGGTGGAGAATGTGTGCGTTTACTGTATCCGGTATCTCTCTGCTGGTGGAGAATGTGTGGGTTAACAGTATCCGGCATCTCTCTGCTGGTTGGAGAATGTGTGGGTTAACAGTATCCGGCATCTCTCGGCTGGTGGAGAATGTGTGGGTTATTAGTATCTGGCATCTCTCTGCTGGTTTGAGAATGTGCGGGTTAACAGTATCAGGCATCTGTCCGCTGGTGGAGAATGTGTGTGTTAACAGTATCCGGCATCTCTCTGCTGGTGCAGATTGTGTAGGTTAACAGTATCTTGCATCTCTCTGGTGATGGAGAATGTGTGCGTTAACAATATCCGGGATCTCTCTGCTGGTGGAGAATATGTGGGTTAACAGTATCCGGCATCTCTCTGCTGATGGAGAATGTGTGGGTTAACAGTATCCGGCATCGCTCTGCTGATGGAGAATGTGTGGGTTAACAGCATCCGGCATCTCTCTGCTGGTGGAGTATGTGTGGGTTAACAGTATCCGGCATCTCTCTGCTGGTGGAGAATGTGTGGGTTAACTGTATCTGGCATCTCACTGCTGGCGGAGAATGTGTGCGTTAACAGTATCTGGCATCTCTGTGCTGGTTTGAGAATGTGTGGGTTAACAGTATCTGGCATCTCTCTGCTGATGGAGAATATATGAGTTAACAGCATCTGGCATCTCGCTGCTGGTGGCGAATGTGTGAGTTAACAGCATCCGGCATCTCTCTGCTGGTGAAGAATGTGTGGGTTAACAGTATCTGGAATCTCTCTGCTGGTTGGAGAATGTGTGGGTTAACAGTATCTGGAATCTCTCTGCTGGTGGAGAATGTGTGGGTTAACAGTATCTGGCATCTCTCTGCTGGTTTGAGAATGTGTGGGTTAACAGTATCAGGCGTCTGTCCGCTGGTGGAGAATGTGTGTGTTAACAGTATCCGGCATCTCTCTGCTGGGGGAGAATGTGTGGGTTAACAGTATCTGGCATCTTTCTGCAGTTTGGAGAATGTGTGTGTTAACGGTATCCGGCATGTCTCTGCTGGTGGAGAATGTGTGGGTTAACAGTATCCGGCATCTCTCTGCTGGTGGAGAATATGTGGGTTAACAGTATCCGGCATCTGTCTGCTGATGGAGAATGTGTGGGTTAACAGCATCCGGCATCGCTCTGCTGATGGAGAATGTGTGGGTTAACAGCATCCGGCATCTCTCTGCTGGTGGAGAATGTGTGTGTTAACAGTATCCGGCATCTCTCTGCTGGTGGAGAATGTGTGGGATAACAGTATCTGGCATCTCTCTGCTGTTGGAGAATATGTGAGTTAACAGCATCCGGCATCTCTCTGCTGGTGGAGAATGTGTGGGTTAACAGTACCTGGCATCTCTCTGCTGGTTGGAGAATGTGTGGGTTAACAGTATCTGGAATCTCTCTGCTGGTGGAGAACGTGTGGGTTAACAGTATCCGATATCTCTCTGCTGGTGGAGAATGTGTGGGTAAACAGTATCTGGCATCTCTGTGCTTGTTGGAGAATGTGTGGGTTAACAGTAACTGGAATCTCTCTGCTGATGGAGAATGTGTGGGTTAACAGAATCCGGCATCTCTCTGCTGGTTGGAGAATCTGTGGGTTAACAGTATCTGGAATCTCTCTGCTGGTTGGAGAATGTGTGGGTTAACAGTATCCGGCCTCTCTCTGCTGGCTGGAGAATGTGTGGGTTAACAGTAGCTGGAATATCTCTGCTAGCTGGAGAATGTGTGTGTTAACAGTAGCTGGCATCTCTCTGCTGGTGGAGAATGTGTGGGTTAACAGTATCCGGCATCTCTCTGCTGGTGGAGAATGTGTGGGTTAACACTATCCGGCATCTCTCTGCTGGTGGAGAATGTGTGTGTTAACAGTATCCGGCATCTCTCTGCTGGTGCAGATTGTGTAGGTTAACAGTATCTTGCATCTCACTGCTGTTGGAGAATCTGTGAGTTAACAGTACTCGGCATCTCTCTGCTGGTTGGAGAATGTGTGGGTTAACAGTATCCGGCATCTCTCTGCTGGTGGAGAATGTTTGGGTTCACAGTATCCTGCATCTCTCTGCTGGTGGAGAATGTGTGGGTTAACAGTATCTGGCATCTCTCTGTTGATGGAGAATGTGCGGGTTAACAGTATCCGGCATCTCTCTGGTGGTGGAGAATATGTGGGTTAACAGTATCCGGCATCTCTCTTCTGATGGAGAATGTGTGGGTTATCAGCATCCGGCATCGCTCTGCTAATGGAGAATGTGTGGGTTAACAGCATCCGGCATCTCTGTGCTGATGGAGAATGTGTGGGTTAATATTACCTGGCATCTCTCTGCTGGTGGAGAATGTGTGGGTTAACAGTATCCGACATCTCTCTGCTGGTGGAGAGTGTGTGGTTTAACAGTATCTGGCATCTCTGTGCTGGTTGGAGAATGTGTGTGGTAACAGTATCTGGCATCACTCTGCTGATGGAGAATGTGTGGGTTAACAGTATCTGGAATCTCTCTGCTGATGGAGAATGTGTGTGTTAACAGTGTCTGGAATCTCTCTGCTGGTTGGAGAATATGTGGGTTAACCGTATCTGGCATCTCTCTGCTGGTGGAGAATGTGTGGGTTAACAGTATCCGGCATCTGTCTGCTGGTGGAGAATGTGTGGGTTAACATTATCCGGCATCTCTCTGCTGGTGGAGAATGTGTGGGTTAAAAGTATCCGTCATTTCTTTGCTGGTTGGAGAATGTGTGGTTTAATAGTATCCGGTATCTCTCTGCTGGTGGAGAATGTGTGGGTTAACATTATCCGGCATCTCTCTGCTGGTGGAGAATGTGTGGGTTAACAGTATTTGGCATCTCTCTGCTGATGGAGAATGTGTGGGTTAACAGCATCCGGCATCGCTCTGCTGATGGAGAATGTGTGGGTTAACAGTATCCGGCATCTCTCTGCTGGTGGAGAATGTGTGGGTTAACACTATCCGGCATCTCTCTGCTGGTGGAGAATGTGTGTGTTCACAGTATCCGGCATCTCTCTGCTGGTGCAGATTGTGTAGGTTAACAGTATCTTGCATCTCTCTGGTGATGGAGAATGTGTCGGTTAACAGTATCCGCCATCTTTTTGCTGGTGGAGTATGTGTGGGTTAACAGTATCCGGCATCTCTCTGCTGGTGGAGAATGTGTGGGTTAACAGTATCCGACATCTCTCTGCTGGTGGAGAATGTGTGGTTTAACAGTATCTGGCATCTCTGTGCTGGTTGGAGAATGTGTGGGGTAACAGTATCTGGCATCTCTCTGCTGATGGAGAATGTGTGGGTTAACAGTATCTGGAATCTCTCTGCTGATGGAGAATGTGTGGGTTAACAGAATCCGGCATCTCTCTGCTGGTTGGAGAATGTGTGGGTTAACAGTATCTGGAATCTCTCTGCTGGTTGGAGAATGTGTGGGTTAACAGTATCTGGAATCTCTCTGCTGGTTGGAGAATGTGCGGGTTAACCGTATCTGGCATCTCTCTGCTGGTGGAGTATGTGTGGGTTAACAGTATCCGACATCTGTCTGCTGGTGGAGAATGTGTGGGTTAATATTATTCGGCATCTATCTGCTGGTGGAGAATGTGTGGGTTAACAGTATCCGGCATTTCTCTGCTGGTTGGAGAATGTGTGGGTTAACAGAATCCGGCATCTCACTGCAGGTGGAGAATGTGTGGGTTAACAGTATCTGGCATCTCTCTGCTGGTTGGAGAATGTGTGGGTTAACAGTGTCTGGCACCTTTCTGCTGGTTGGAGAATGTGTGTGTTAACGGTATCCGGCATCTCTCTGCTGGTGGAGAATGTGTGGGTTAACAGTATCCGGCATCTCTCTGCTATTGGAGAATGTGTGGGTTAACAGTATCAAGCATATCTCTGCTGGTTGGAGAATGTGTGGGTTAACAGTATCCGACATCTGTCTGCTGATGGAGAATGTGTGGGTTAACAGTATCCGGCATCTGTCTGCTCGACATCTCTCTGCTGGTGGAGAATGTGTGCGTTTACTGTATCCGGTATCTCTCTGCTGGTGGAGAATGTGTGTGTTAACAGTATCCGGCATCTCTCTGCTGGTTGGAGAATGTGTGGGTTAACAGTATCCGGCATCTCTCTGCTGGTTGGAGAATGTGTGGGTTAACAGTATCCGGCATCTCTCGGCTGGTGGAGAATGTGTGGGTTATTGGTATCTGGCATCTCTCTGCTGGTTTGAGAATGTGTGGGTTAACAGTATCAGGCATCTGTCCGCTGGTGGAGAATGTGTGTGTTAACAGTATCCGGCATCTCTCTGCTGGTGGAGAATGTGTGGGTTAACAGTATCCGGGATCTCTCTGCTGGTGGAGAATGTGTGGGTTAACAGTATCCGGCATATATCTGCTGGTTGGAGAATGTGTGGGTTAACAGTATCCGGCATTTCTCTGCTGATGGAGAATGTGCGTGTTAACAGTATCCGGCATCTCTCTGCTGGTGGAGAATGTGTGTGTTAACAGTATCCGGCATCTCTCTGTGGGCGAGAATGTGTGGGTTAACAGTATCTGGCATCTCTCTGCTGATGGAGAATATGTGAGTTAACAGCATCCGGCATCTCTCTGCTGGTGGAGAATGTGTGTGTTAACAGTATCTGGAATATCTCTGCTGGTGGAGAACGTGTGGGTAAACAGTATCCGATATCTCTCTGCCGGTGGAGAATGTGTGGGTTACCAGTATCTGGCATCTCTGTGCTTGTTGGAGAATGTGTGGGTTAACAGTAACTGGAATCTCTCTGCTGATGGAGAATGTGTGTGTTAACAGAATCCGGCATCGCTCTGCTGGTTGCAGAATCTGTGGGTTAACAGTATCTGGAATCTCTCTGCTGGCTGGAGAATGTGTCGGTTAACAGTATCCGGCCTCTCTCTGCCGGTGGAGAATGTGTGGGTTAACAGTACCTGGCATCTCCCTGCGGGTTGGAGAATGTGTGGGTTAACAGTATCTGGAATCTCTCTGCTGGTGGAGCATGTGCGGGTTAACAGTATCCGGCATCTCTCTGATGGCGGAGAATGTGTGGGTTAACAGTATCTGGCATCTCTCTGCTGGTGGAGAATGTGTGGGTTAACAGTATCTGGCTTCTCTCTGCTGTTGGAGAATCTCTGAGTTAACAGTATCCGGCATCTCTCTGCTGGTGGAGAATGTGTGGGTTAACAGTATCTGGCATCTCTCTGTTGATGGAGAATGTGCGGGTTAACAGTATCCGGCATCTCTCTGCTGGTGGAGAATATGTGGGTTAACAGTATCCGGCATCTCTCTGCTATTGGAGAATGTGTGGGTTAACAGTATCAAGCATATCTCTGCTGGTTGGAGAATGTGTGGGTTAACAGTATCCGACATCTGTCTGCTGATGGAGAATGTGTGGGTTAACAGTATCCGGCATCTGTCTGCTCGACATCTCTCTGCTGGTGGAGAATGTGTGCGTTTACTGTATCCGGTATCTCTCTGCTGGTGGAGAATGTGTGTGTTAACAGTATCCGGCATCTCTCTGCTGGTTGGAGAATGTGTGGGTTAACAGTATCCGGCATCTCTCTGCTGGTTGGAGAATGTGTGGGTTAACAGTATCCGGCATCTCTCGGCTGGTGGAGAATGTGTGGGTTATTGGTATCTGGCATCTCTCTGCTGGTTTGAGAATGTGTGGGTTAACAGTATCAGGCATCTGTCCGCTGGTGGAGAATGTGTGTGTTAACAGTATCCGGCATCTCTCTGCTGGTGGAGAATGTGTGGGTTAACAGTATCCGGGATCTCTCTGCTGGTGGAGAATGTGTGGGTTAACAGTATCCGGCATATATCTGCTGGTTGGAGAATGTGTGGGTTAACAGTATCCGGCATTTCTCTGCTGATGGAGAATGTGCGTGTTAACAGTATCCGGCATCTCTCTGCTGGTGGAGAATGTGTGTGTTAACAGTATCCGGCATCTCTCTGTGGGCGAGAATGTGTGGGTTAACAGTATCTGGCATCTCTCTGCTGATGGAGAATATGTGAGTTAACAGCATCCGGCATCTCTCTGCTGGTGGAGAATGTGTGTGTTAACAGTATCTGGAATATCTCTGCTGGTGGAGAACGTGTGGGTAAACAGTATCCGATATCTCTCTGCCGGTGGAGAATGTGTGGGTTACCAGTATCTGGCATCTCTGTGCTTGTTGGAGAATGTGTGGGTTAACAGTAACTGGAATCTCTCTGCTGATGGAGAATGTGTGTGTTAACAGAATCCGGCATCGCTCTGCTGGTTGCAGAATCTGTGGGTTAACAGTATCTGGAATCTCTCTGCTGGCTGGAGAATGTGTCGGTTAACAGTATCCGGCCTCTCTCTGCCGGTGGAGAATGTGTGGGTTAACAGTACCTGGCATCTCCCTGCGGGTTGGAGAATGTGTGGGTTAACAGTATCTGGAATCTCTCTGCTGGTGGAGCATGTGCGGGTTAACAGTATCCGGCATCTCTCTGATGGCGGAGAATGTGTGGGTTAACAGTATCTGGCATCTCTCTGCTGGTGGAGAATGTGTGGGTTAACAGTATCTGGCTTCTCTCTGCTGTTGGAGAATCTCTGAGTTAACAGTATCCGGCATCTCTCTGCTGGTGGAGAATGTGTGGGTTAACAGTATCTGGCATCTCTCTGTTGATGGAGAATGTGCGGGTTAACAGTATCCGGCATCTCTCTGCTGGTGGAGAATATGTGGGTTAACAGTATCCGGCATCTCTCTGCTGATGGAGAATGTGTGGGTTAACAGCATCCGGCATCGCTCTGCTGATGGAGAATGTGTGGGTTAACAGCATCCGGCATCTCTCTGCTGATGGAGAATGTGTGGGTTAACATTACCTGGCATCTCTCTGCTGGTGGAGAATGTGTGGGTTCACAGTATACGACATCTCTCTGCTGGTGGAGAATGTGTGGTTTAACAGTATCTGGCATCTCTGTGCTGGTTGGAGAATGTGTGTGGTAACAGTATCTGGCATCACTCTGCTGATGGAGAATGTGCAGGTTAACAGTATCTGGAATCTCTCTGCTGGTGGAGAATCTGTGGGTTAACAGAATCCGGCATCTCTCTGCTGGTTGCAGAATCTGTGGGTTAACAGTATCTGGAATCTCTCTGCTGGTTGGAGAATGTGTGGGTTAACAGTATCTGGAATCTCTCTGCTGGTTGGAGAATGTGTGGGTTAACCGTATCTGGCATCTCTCTGCTGGTGGAGTATGTGTGGGTTAACAGTATCCGGCATCTGTCTGCTGGTGGAGAATGTGTGGGTTAACATTATCCGGCATCTCTCTGCTGGTGGAGAATTTGTGGGTTAACAGTATCTGGCATCTCTCTGCTGGTTGGAGAATGTGTGTGTTAACGGTATCCGGCATCTCTCTGCTGGTGGAGAATGTGTCGGTTAACAGTATCCGGCATCTCTCTGCTGGGGGAGAATGTGTGGGTTAACAGTATCTGGCATCTTTCTGCAGTTTGGAGAATGTGTGTGTTAACGGTATCCGGCATGTCTCTGCTGGTGGAGAATGTGTGGGTTAACAGTATCCGGCATCTCTCTGCTGGTGGAGAATATGTGGGTTAACAGTATCCGGCATCTGTCTGCTGATGGAGAATGTGTGGGTTAACAGCATCCGGCATCGCTCTGCTGATGGAGAATGTGTGGGTTAACAGCATCCGGCATCACTCTGCAGGTGGAGAATGTGTGTGTTAACAGTATCCGGCATCTCTCTGCTGGTGGAGAATGTGTGGGATAACAGTATCTGGCATCTCTCTGCTGTTGGAGAATATGTGAGTTAACAGCATCCGGCATCTCTCTGCTGGTGGAGAATGTGTGGGATAACAGTATCTGGCATCTCTCTGCTGTTGGAGAATATGTGAGTTAACAGCATCCGGCATCTCTCTGCTGGTGGAGAATGTTTGGGTTAACAGTACCTGGCATCTCTCTGCTGGTTGGAGAATGTGTGGGTTAACAGTATCTGGAATCTCTCTGCTGGTGGAGAACGTGTGGGTTAACAGTATCCGATATCTCTCTGCTGGTGGAGAATGTGTGGGTAAACAGTATCTGGCATCTCTGTGCTTGTTGGAGAATGTGTGGGTTAACAGTAACTGGAATCTCTCTGCTGATGGAGAATGTGTGGGTTAACAGTATCCGGCATCTCTCTGCTGGTTGCAGAATCTGTGGGTTAACAGTATCTGGAATATCTCTGCTGGCTGGAGAATGTGTGTGTTAACAGTATCTGGCATCTCTCTGCTGGTGGAGAATGTGTGGGTTAACAGTATCCGGCATCTCTCTGCTGGTGGAGAATGTGTGGGTTAACACTATCCGGCATCTCTCTGCTGGTGGAGAATGTGTGTGTTAACAGTATCCGGCATCTCTCTGCTGGTGCAGATTGTGTAGGTTAACAGTATCTTGCATCTCACTGCTGTTGGAGAATCTGTGAGTTAACAGTACTCGGCATCTCTCTGCTGGTTGGAGAATGTGTGGGTTAACAGTATCCGGCATCTCTCTGCTGGTGTAGAATGTTTGGGTTAACAGTATCTTGCATCTCTCTGCTGGTGGAGAATGTGTGGGTTAACAGTATCTGGCATCTCTCTGTTGATGGAGAATGTGCGGGTTAACAGTATCCGGCATCTCTCTTCTGATGGAGAATGTGTGGGTTATCAGCATCCGGCATCGCTCTGCTAATGGAGAATGTGTGGGTTAACAGCATCCGGCATCTCTGTGCTGATGGAGAATGTGTGGGTTAATATTACCTGGCATCTCTCTGCTGGTGGAGAATGTGTGGGTTAACAGTATCCGACATCTCTCTGCTGGTGGAGAATGTGTGGTTTAACAGTATCTGGCATCTCTGTGCTGGTTGGAGAATGTGTGTGGTAACAGCATCTGGCATCACTCTGCTAATGGAGAATGTGTGGGTTAACAGTATCTGGAATCTCTCTGCTGATGGAGAATGTGTGGGTTAACAGTGTCTGGAATCTCTCTGCTGGTTGGAGAATATGTGGATTAACCGTATCTGGCATCTCTCTGCTGGTGGAGAATGTGTGGGTTAACAGTATCCGGCATCTGTCTGCTGGTGGAGAATGTGTGGGTTAACATTATCCGGCATCTCTCTGCTGGTGGAGAATGTGTGGGTTAACAGTATCCGGCATTTCTTTGCTGGTTGGAGAATGTGTGGGTTAACAGTATCCGGTATCTCTCTGCTGGTGGAGAATGTGTGGGTTAACATTATCCGGCATCTCTCTGCTGGTGGAGAATGTGTGGGTTAACAGTATTTGGCATCTCTCTGCTGATGGAGAATCTGTGGGTGAACAGCATCCGGCATCGCTCTGCTGATGGAGAATGTGTGGGTTAACAGTATCCGGCATCTCTCTGCTGATGGAGAATGTGTGGGTTAACACTATCCGGCATCTCTCTGCTGGTGGAGAATGTGTGTGTTCACAGTATCCGGCATCTCTCTGCTGGTGCAGATTGTGTAGGTTAACAGTATCTTGCATCTCTCTGGTGATGGAGAATGTGTCGGTTAACAGTATCCGCCATCTTTTTGCTGGTGGAGTATGTGTGGGTTAACAATATCCGGCATCTCTCTGCTGGTGGAGAATGTGTGGGTTAACAGTATCCGACATCTCTCTGCTGGAGGAGAATGTGTGGTTTAACAGTATCTGGCATCTCTGTGCTGGTTGGAGAATGTGTGGGGTAACAGTATCTGGCATCTCTCTGCTGATGGAGAATGTGTGGGTTAACAGTATCTGGAATCTCTCTGCTGATGGAGAATGTGTGGGTTAACAGAATCCGGCATCTCTCTGCTGGTTGGAGAATGTGTGGGTTAACAGTATCTGGAATCTCTCTGCTGGTTGGAGAATGTGTGGGTTAACAGTATCTGGAATCTCTCTGCTGGTTGGAGAATGTGCGGGTTAACCGTATCTGGCATCTCTCTGCTGGTGGAGTATGTGTTGGTTAACAGTATCCGGCATCTGTCTGCTCGTGGAGAATGTGTGGGTTAATAGTATTCGGCATCTATCTGCTGGTGGAGAATGTGTGGGTTAACAGTATCCGGCATTTCTCTGCTGGTTGGAGAATGTGTGGGTTAACAGAATCCGGCATCTCACTGCAGGTGGAGAATGTGTGGGTTAACATTATCCGGCATCTCTCTGCTGGTGGAGAATGTGTGGGTTAACAGTATCCGGCATCGCTCTGCTGATGGAGAATGTGTGGGTTAACAGTATCCGGCATCGCTCTGCTGATGGAGAATGTGTGGGTTAACAGCATCCGGCATCTCTCTCCTGGTGGAGAATGCGTGGGTTAACAGTATCCGCCAACTTTTTGCTGGTGGAGTATGTGTGGGTTAACAGTATCCGGCATCTCTCTGCTGGTGGAGAATGTGTGGGTTAACTGTATCTGGCATCTCACTGCTGGCGGAGAATGTGTGCGTTAACAGTATCTGGCATCTCTGTGCTGTTTTGAGAATGTGTGGGTTAACAGTATCTGGCATCGCTCTGCTGATGGAGAATATGTGAGTTAACAGCATCTGGCATCTCGCTGCTGGTGGCGAATGTGTGAGTTAACAGCATCCGGCATCTCTCTGCTGGTGAAGAATGTGTGGGTTAACATTACCTGGCATCTCTCTGCTGGTTGGAGAATGTGTGGGTTAACAGTATCTGGAATCTCTCTGCTGGTTGGAGAATGTGTGGGTTAACAGTATCTGGAATCTCTCTGCTGGTGGAGAATGTGTGGGTTAACAGTATCTGGCATCTCTCTGCTGGTTTGAGAATGTGTGGGTTAACAGTATCAGGCATCTGTCCGCTGGTGGAGAATGTGTGTGTTAACAGTATCCGGCATCTCTCTGCTGGGGGAGAATGTGTGGGTTAACAGTATCTGGAATCTTTCTGCTGTTTGGAGAATGTGTGTGTTAACGGTATCCGGCATGTCTCTGCTGGTGGAGAATGTGTGGGTTAACAGTATCAGGCATCTCTCTGCTGGTGGAGAATATGTGGGTTAACAGTATCCGGCATCTGTCTGCTGATGGAGAATGTGTGGGTTAACAGCATCCGGCATCGCTCTGCTGATGGAGAATGTGTGGGTAAACAGCATCCGGCATCTCTCTGCTGATGGAGAATGTGTGGGTTAACATTACCTGGCATCTCTCTGCTGGTGGAGAATGTGTGGGTTAACAGCATCCGGCATCGCTCTGCTGATGGAGAATGTGTGGGTTAACAGCATCCGGCATCTCTCTGCTGGTGGAGAATGTGTGTGTTAACAGTATCCGGCATCTCTCTGCTGGTGGAGAATGTGTGGGATAACAGTATCTGGCATCTCTCTGCTGTTGGAGAATATGTGAGTTAACAGCATCCGGCATCTCTCTGCTGGTGGAGAATGTTTGGGTTAACAGTACCTGGCATCTCTCTGCTGGTTGGAGAATGTGTGGGTTAACAGTATCTGGAATCTCTCTGCTGGTGGAGAACGTGTGGGTTAACAGTATCCGATATCTCTCTGCTGGTGGAGAATGTGTGGGTAAACAGTATCTGGCATCTCTGCGCTTGTTGGAGAATGTGTGGGTTAACAGTAACTGGAATCTCTCTGCTGATGGAGAATGTGTGGGTTAACAGTATCCGGCATCTCTCTGCTGGTTGCAGAATCTGTGGGTTAACAGTATCTGGAATATCTCTGCTGGCTGGAGAATGTGTGTGTTAACAGTATCTGGCATCTCTCTGCTGGTGGAGAATGTGTGGGTTAACAGTATCCGGCATCTCTCTGCTGGTGGAGAATGTGGGGGTTAACACTATCCGGCATCTCTCTGCTGGTGGAGAATGTGTGTGTTAACAGTATCCGGCATCTCTCTGCTGGTGCAGATTGTGTAGGTTAACAGTATCTTGCATCTCACTGCTGTTGGAGAATCTGTGAGTTAACAGTACTCGGCATCTCTCTGCTGGTTGGAGAATGTGTGGGTTAACAGTATCCGGCATCTCTCTGCTGGTGTAGAATGTTTGGGTTAACAGTATCTTGCATCTCTCTGCTGGTGGAGAATGTGTGGGTTAACAGTATCTGGCATCTCTCTGTTGATGGAGAATGTGCGGGTTAACAGTATCCGGCATCTCTCTGCTGGTGGAGAATATGTGGGTTAACAGTATCCGGCATCTCTCTTCTGATGGAGAATGTGTGGGTTATCAGCATCCGGCATCGCTCTGCTAATGGAGAATGTGTGGGTTAACAGCATCCGGCATCTCTGTGCTGATGGAGAATGTGTGGGTTAATATTACCTGGCATCTCTCTGCTGGTGGAGAATGTGTGGGTTAACAGTATCCGACATCTCTCTGCTGGTGGAGAATGTGTGGTTTAACAGTATCTGGCATCTCTGTGCTGGTTGGAGAATGTGTGTGGTAACAGCATCTGGCATCACTCTGCTAATGGAGAATGTGTGGGTTAACAGTATCTGGAATCTCTCTGCTGATGGAGAATGTGTGGGTTAACAGTGTCTGGAATCTCTCTGCTGGTTGGAGAATATGTGGATTAACCGTATCTGGCATCTCTCTGCTGGTGGAGAATGTGTGGGTTAACAGTATCCGGCATCTGTCTGCTGGTGGAGAATGTGTGGGTTAACATTATCCGGCATCTCTCTGCTGGTGGAGAATGTGTGGGTTAACAGTATCCGGCATTTCTTTGCTGGTTGGAGAATGTGTGGGTTAACAGTATCTGGTATCTCTCTGCTGGTGGAGAATGTGTGGGTTAACATTATCCGGCATCTCTCTGCTGGTGGAGAATGTGTGGGTTAACAGTATTTGGCATCTCTCTGCTGATGGAGAATGTGTGGGTTAACAGCATCCGGCATCGCTCTGCTGATGGAGAATGTGTGGGTTAACAGTATCCGGCATCTCTCTGCTGATGGACAATGTGTGGGTTAACACTATCCGGCATCTCTCTGCTGGTGGAGAATGTGTGTGTTCACAGTATCCGGCATCTCTCTGCTGGTGCAGATTGTGTAGGTTAACAGTATCTTGCATCTCTCTGGTGATGGAGAATGTGTCGGTTAACAGTATCCGCCATCTTTTTGCTGGTGGAGTATGTGTGGGTTAACAATATCCGGCATCTCTCTGCTGGTGGAGAATGTGTGGGTTAACAGTATCCGACATCTCTCTGCTGGTGGAGAATGTATGGTTTAACAGTATCTGGCATCTCTGTGCTGGTTGGAGAATGTGTGGGGTAACAGTATCTGGCATCTCTCTGCTGATGGAGAATGTGTGGGTTAACAGTATCTGGAATCTCTCTGCTGATGGAGAATGTGTGGGTTAACAGAATCCGGCATCTCTCTGCTGGTTGGTGAATGTGTGGGTTAACAGTATCTGGAATCTCTCTGCTGGTTGGAGAATGTGTGGGTTAACAGTATCTGGAATCTCTCTGCTGGTTGGAGAATGTGCGGGTTAACCGTATCTGGCATCTCTCTGCTGGTGGAGTATGTGTTGGTTAACAGTATCCGGCATCTGTCTGCTCGTGGAGAATGTGTGGGTTAATAGTATTCGGCATCTATCTGCTGGTGGAGAATGTGTGGGTTAACAGTATCCGGCATTTCTCTGCTGGTTGGAGAATGTGTGGGTTAACAGAATCCGGCATCTCACTGCAGGTGGAGAATGTGTGGGTTAACATTATCCGGCATCTCTCTGCTGGTGGAGAATGTGTGGGTTAACAGTATCTGGCATCTCTCTGCTGGTTGGAGAATGTGTGGGTTAACAGTGTCTGGCTCCTTTCTGCTGGTTGGAGAATGTGTGTGTTAACGGTATCCGGCATCTCTCTGCTGGTGGAGAATGTGTGGGTTAACAGTATCCGGCATCTCTCTGCTATTGGAGAATGTGTGGGTTAACAGTATCAAGCATATCTCTGCTGGTTGGAGAATGTGTGGGTTAACAGTATCCGACATCTGTCTGCTGATGGAGAATGTGTGGGTTAACAGTATCCGGCATCTGTCTGCTCGACATCTCTCTGCTGGTGGAGAATGTGTGCGTTTACTGTATCCGGTATCTCTCTGCTGGTGGAGAATGTGTGTGTTAACAGTATCCGGCATCTCTCTGCTGGTTGGAGAATGTGTGGGTTAACAGTATCCGGCATCTCTCTGCTGGTTGGAGAATGTGTGGGTTAACAGTATCCGGCATCTCTCGGCTGGTGGAGAATGTGTGGGTTATTAGTATCTGGCATCTCTCTGCTGGTTTGAGAATGTGCGGGTTAACAGTATCAGGTATCTGTCCGCTGGTGGAGAATGTGTGTGTTAACAGTATCCGGCATCTCTCTGCTGGTGCAGATTGTGTAGGTTAACAGTATCTTGCATCTCTCTGGTGATGGAGAATGTGTGCGTTAACAATATCCGGGATCTCTCTGCTGGTGGAGAATATGTGGGTTAACAGTATCCGGCATCTCTCTGCTGATGGAGAATGTGTGGGTTAACAGTATCCGGCATCGCTCTGCTGATGGAGAATGTGTGGGTTAACAGCATCCGGCATCTCTCTGCTGGTGGAGTATGTGTGGGTTAACAGTATCCGGTATCTCTCTGCTGGTGGAGAATGTGTGGGTTAACTGTATCTGGCATCTCACTGCTGGCGGAGAATGTGTGCGTTAACAGTATCTGGCATCTCTGTGCTGGTTTGAGAATGTGTGGGTTAACAGTATCTGGCATCTCTCTGCTGATGGAGAATATATGAGTTAACAGCATCTGGCATCTCGCTGCTGGTGGCGAATGTGTGAGTTAACAGCATCCGGCATCTCTCTGCTGGTGAAGAATGTGTGGGTTAACAGTATCTGGAATCTCTCTGCTGGTTGGAGAATGTGTGGGTTAACAGTATCTGGAATCTCTCTGCTGGTGGAGAATGTGTGGGTTAACAGTATCTGGCATCTCTCTGCTGGTTTGAGAATGTGTGGGTTAACAGTATCAGGCATCTGTCCGCTGGTGGAGAATGTGTGTGTTAACAGTATCCGGCATCTCTCTGCTGGGGGAGAATGTGTGGGTTAACAGTATCTGGCATCTTTCTGCAGTTTGGAGAATGTGTGTGTTAACGGTATCCGGCATGTCTCTGCTGGTGGAGAATGTGTGGGTTAACAGTATCCGGCATCTCTCTGCTGGTGGAGAATATGTGGGTTAACAGTATCCGGCATCTGTCTGCTGATGGAGAATGTGTGGGTTAACAGCATCCGGCATCGCTCTGCTGATGGAGAATGTGTGGGTTAACAGCATCCGGCATCTCTCTGCTGGTGGAGAATGTGTGTGTTAACAGTATCCGGCATCTCTCTGCTGGTGGAGAATGTGTGGGATAACAGTATCTGGCATCTCTCTGCTGTTGGAGAATATGTGAGTTAACAGCATCCGGCATCTCTCTGCTGGTGGAGAATGTGTGGGATAACAGTATCTGGCATCTCTCTGCTGTTGGAGAATATGTGAGTTAACAGCATCCGGCATCTCTCTGCTGGTGGAGAATGTTTGGGTTAACAGTACCTGGCATCTCTCTGCTGGTTGGAGAATGTGTGGGTTAACAGTATCTGGAATCTCTCTGCTGGTGGAGAACGTGTGGGTTAACAGTATCCGATATCTCTCTGCTGGTGGAGAATGTGTGGGTAAACAGTATCTGGCATCTCTGTGCTTGTTGGAGAATGTGTGGGTTAACAGTAACTGGAATCTCTCTGCTGATGGAGAATGTGTGGGTTAACAGTATCCGGCATCTCTCTGCTGGTTGCAGAATCTGTGGGTTAACAGTATCTGGAATATCTCTGCTGGCTGGAGAATGTGTGTGTTAACAGTATCTGGCATCTCTCTGCTGGTGGAGAATGTGTGGGTTAACAGTATCCGGCATCTCTCTGCTGGTGGAGAATGTGTGGGTTAACACTATCCGGCATCTCTCTGCTGGTGGAGAATGTGTGTGTTAACAGTATCCGGCATCTCTCTGCTGGTGCAGATTGTGTAGGTTAACAGTATCTTGCATCTCACTGCTGTTGGAGAATCTGTGAGTTAACAGTACTCGGCATCTCTCTGCTGGTTGGAGAATGTGTGGGTTAACAGTATCCGGCATCTCTCTGCTGGTGTAGAATGTTTGGGTTAACAGTATCTTGCATCTCTCTGCTGGTGGAGAATGCGTGGGTTAACAGTATCTGGCATCTCTCTGTTGATGGAGAATGTGCGGGTTAACAGTATCCGGCATCTCTCTTCTGATGGAGAATGTGTGGGTTATCAGCATCCGGCATCGCTCTGCTAATGGAGAATGTGTGGGTTAACAGCATCCGGCATCTCTGTGCTGATGGAGAATGTGTGGGTTAATATTACCTGGCATCTCTCTGCTGGTGGAGAATGTGTGGGTTAACAGTATCTGGCATCTCTCTGTTGATGGAGAATGTGCGGGTTAACAGTATCCGGCATCTCTCTTCTGATGGAGAATGTGTGGGTTATCAGCATCCGGCATCGCTCTGCTAATGGAGAATGTGTGGGTTAACAGCATCCGGCATCTCTGTGCTGATGGAGAATGTGTGGGTTAATATTACCTGGCATCTCTCTGCTGGTGGAGAATGTGTGGGTTAACAGTATCCGACATCTCTCTGCTGGTGGAGAATGTGTGGTTTAACAGTATCTGGCATCTCTGTGCTGGTTGGAGAATGTGTGTGGTAACAGCATCTGGCATCACTCTGCTAATGGAGAATGTGTGGGTTAACAGTATCTGGAATCTCTCTGCTGATGGAGAATGTGTGGGTTAACAGTGTCTGGAATCTCTCTGCTGGTTGGAGAATATGTGGATTAACCGTATCTGGCATCTCTCTGCTGGTGGAGAATGTGTGGGTTAACAGTATCCGGCATCTGTCTGCTGGTGGAGAATGTGTGGGTTAACATTATCCGGCATCTCTCTGCTGGTGGAGAATGTGTGGGTTAACAGTATCCGGCATTTCTTTGCTGGTTGGAGAATGTGTGGGTTAACAGTATCCGGTATCTCTCTGCTGGTGGAGATTGTGTAGGTTAACAGTATCTTGCATCTCTCTGGTGATGGAGAATGTGTCGGTTAACAGTATCCGCCATCTTTTTGCTGGTGGAGTATGTGTGGGTTAACAATATCCGGCATCTCTCTGCTGGTGGAGAATGTGTGGGTTAACAGTATCCGACATCTCTCTGCTGGTGGAGAATGTGTGGTTTAACAGTATCTGGCATCTCTGTGCTGGTTGGAGAATGTGTGGTGTAACAGTATCTGGCATCTCTCTGCTGATGGAGAATGTGTGGGTTAACAGTATCTGGAATCTCTCTGCTGATGGAGAATGTGTGGGTTAACAGAATCCGGCATCTCTCTGCTGGTTGGAGAATGTGTGGGTTAACAGTATCTGGAATCTCTCTGCTGGTTGGAGAATGTGTGGGTTAACAGTATCTGGAATCTCTCTGCTGGTTGGAGAATGTGCGGGTTAACCGTATCTG
Organism: Mobula birostris; assembly: GCF_030028105.1. Classification (NCBI taxonomy): domain Eukaryota; kingdom Metazoa; phylum Chordata; class Chondrichthyes; order Myliobatiformes; family Myliobatidae; genus Mobula; species Mobula birostris. Next base: position 48,354,348 of record NC_092376.1, read on the forward strand.
GCATCTCTCTGCTGGTGGAGTATGTGTTGGTTAACAGTATCCGGCATCTGTCTGCTCGTGGAGAATGTGTGGGTTAATAGTATTCGGCATCTATCTGCTGGTGGAGAATGTGTGGGTTAACAGTATCCGGCATTTCTCTGCTGGTTGGAGAATGTGTGGGTTAACAGAATCCGGCATCTCACTGCAGGTGGAGAATGTGTGGGTTAACATTATCCGGCATCTCTCTGCTGGTGGAGAATGTGTGGGTTAACAGTATCTGGCATCTCTCTGCTGGTTGGAGAATGTGTGGGTTAACAGTGTCTGGCTCCTTTCTGCTGGTTGGAGAATGTGTGTGTTAACGGTATCCGGCATCTCTCTGCTGGTGGAGAATGTGTGGGTTAACAGTATCCGGCATCTCTCTGCTATTGGAGAATGTGTGGGTTAACAGTATCAAGCATATCTCTGCTGGTTGGAGAATGTGTGGGTTAACAGTATCCGACATCTGTCTGCTGATGGAGAATGTGTGGGTTAACAGTATCCGGCATCTGTCTGCTCGACATCTCTCTGCTGGTGGAGAATGTGTGCGTTTACTGTATCCGGTATCTCTCTGCTGGTGGAGAATGTGTGGGTTAACAGTATCCGGCATCTCTCTGCTGGTTGGAGAATGTGTGGGTTAACAGTATCCGGCATCTCTCGGCTGGTGGAGAATGTGTGGGTTATTAGTATCTGGCATCTCTCTGCTGGTTTGAGAATGTGCGGGTTAACAGTATCAGGCATCTGTCCGCTGGTGGAGAATGTGTGTGTTAACAGTATCCGGCATCTCTCTGCTGGTGCAGATTGTGTAGGTTAACAGTATCTTGCATCTCTCTGGTGATGGAGAATGTGTGCGTTAACAATATCCGGGATCTCTCTGCTGGTGGAGAATATGTGGGTTAACAGTATCCGGCATCTCTCTGCTGATGGAGAATGTGTGGGTTAACAGTATCCGGCATCGCTCTGCTGATGGAGAATGTGTGGGTTAACAGCATCCGGCATCTCTCTGCTGGTGGAGTATGTGTGGGTTAACAGTATCCGGCATCTCTCTGCTGGTGGAGAATGTGTGGGTTAACTGTATCTGGCATCTCACTGCTGGCGGAGAATGTGTGCGTTAACAGTATCTGGCATCTCTGTGCTGGTTTGAGAATGTGTGGGTTAACAGTATCTGGCATCTCTCTGCTGATGGAGAATATATGAGTTAACAGCATCTGGCATCTCGCTGCTGGTGGCGAATGTGTGAGTTAACAGCATCCGGCATCTCTCTGCTGGTGAAGAATGTGTGGGTTAACAGTATCTGGAATCTCTCTGCTGGTTGGAGAATGTGTGGGTTAACAGTATCTGGAATCTCTCTGCTGGTGGAGAATGTGTGGGTTAACAGTATCTGGCATCTCTCTGCTGGTTTGAGAATGTGTGGGTTAACAGTATCAGGCGTCTGTCCGCTGGTGGAGAATGTGTGTGTTAACAGTATCCGGCATCTCTCTGCTGGGGGAGAATGTGTGGGTTAACAGTATCTGGCATCTTTCTGCAGTTTGGAGAATGTGTGTGTTAACGGTATCCGGCATGTCTCTGCTGGTGGAGAATGTGTGGGTTAACAGTATCCGGCATCTCTCTGCTGGTGGAGAATATGTGGGTTAACAGTATCCGGCATCTGTCTGCTGATGGAGAATGTGTGGGTTAACAGCATCCGGCATCGCTCTGCTGATGGAGAATGTGTGGGTTAACAGCATCCGGCATCTCTCTGCTGGTGGAGAATGTGTGTGTTAACAGTATCCGGCATCTCTCTGCTGGTGGAGAATGTGTGGGATAACAGTATCTGGCATCTCTCTGCTGTTGGAGAATATGTGAGTTAACAGCATCCGGCATCTCTCTGCTGGTGGAGAATGTGTGGGTTAACAGTACCTGGCATCTCTCTGCTGGTTGGAGAATGTGTGGGTTAACAGTATCTGGAATCTCTCTGCTGGTGGAGAACGTGTGGGTTAACAGTATCCGATATCTCTCTGCTGGTGGAGAATGTGTGGGTAAACAGTATCTGGCATCTCTGTGCTTGTTGGAGAATGTGTGGGTTAACAGTAACTGGAATCTCTCTGCTGATGGAGAATGTGTGGGTTAACAGTATCCGGCATCTCTCTGCTGGTTGCAGAATCTGTGGGTTAACAGTATCTGGAATATCTCTGCTGGCTGGAGAATGTGTGTGTTAACAGTATCTGGCATCTCTCTGCTGGTGGAGAATGTGTGGGTTAACAGTATCCGGCATCTCTCTGCTGGTGGAGAATGTGTGGGTTAACACTATCCGGCATCTCTCTGCTGGTGGAGAATGTGTGTGTTAACAGTATCCGGCATCTCTCTGCTGGTGCAGATTGTGTAGGTTAACAGTATCTTGCATCTCACTGCTGTTGGAGAATCTGTGAGTTAACAGTACTCGGCATCTCTCTGCTGGTTGGAGAATGTGTGGGTTAACAGTATCCGGCATCTCTCTGCTGGTGTAGAATGTTTGGGTTAACAGTATCTTGCATCTCTCTGCTGGTGGAGAATGCGTGGGTTAACAGTATCTGGCATCTCTCTGTTGATGGAGAATGTGCGGGTTAACAGTATCCGGCATCTCTCTTCTGATGGAGAATGTGTGGGTTATCAGCATCCGGCATCGCTCTGCTAATGGAGAATGTGTGGGTTAACAGCATCCGGCATCTCTGTGCTGATGGAGAATGTGTGGGTTAATATTACCTGGCATCTCTCTGCTGGTGGAGAATGTGTGGGTTAACAGTATCTGGCATCTCTCTGTTGATGGAGAATGTGCGGGTTAACAGTATCCGGCATCTCTCTTCTGATGGAGAATGTGTGGGTTATCAGCATCCGGCATCGCTCTGCTAATGGAGAATGTGTGGGTTAACAGCATCCGGCATCTCTGTGCTGATGGAGAATGTGTGGGTTAATATTACCTGGCATCTCTCTGCTGGTGGAGAATGTGTGGGTTAACAGTATCCGACATCTCTCTGCTGGTGGAGAATGTGTGGTTTAACAGTATCTGGCATCTCTGTGCTGGTTGGAGAATGTGTGTGGTAACAGCATCTGGCATCACTCTGCTAATGGAGAATGTGTGGGTTAACAGTATCTGGAATCTCTCTGCTGATGGAGAATGTGTGGGTTAACAGTGTCTGGAATCTCTCTGCTGGTTGGAGAATATGTGGATTAACCGTATCTGGCATCTCTCTGCTGGTGGAGAATGTGTGGGTTAACAGTATCCGGCATCTGTCTGCTGGTGGAGAATGTGTGGGTTAACATTATCCGGCATCTCTCTGCTGGTGGAGAATGTGTGGGTTAACAGTATCCGGCATTTCTTTGCTGGTTGGAGAATGTGTGGGTTAACAGTATCCGGTATCTCTCTGCTGGTGGAGATTGTGTAGGTTAACAGTATCTTGCATCTCCCTGGTGATGGAGAATGTGTCGGTTAACAGTATCCGCCATCTTTTTGCTGGTGGAGTATGTGTGGGTTAACAATATCCGGCATCTCTCTGCTGGTGGAGAATGTGTGGGTTAACAGTATCCGACATCTCTCTGCTGGTGGAGAATGTGTGGTTTAACAGTATCTGGCATCTCTGTGCTGGTTGGAGAATGTGTGGTGTAACAGTATCTGGCATCTCTCTGCTGATGGAGAATGTGTGGGTTAACAGTATCTGGAATCTCTCTGCTGATGGAGAATGTGTGGGTTAACAGAATCCGGCATCTGTCTGCTGGTTGGAGAATGTGTGGGTTAACAGTATCTGGAATCTCTCTGCTGGTTGGAGAATGTGTGGGTTAACAGTATCTGGAATCTCTCTGCTGGTTGGAGAATGTGCGGGTTAACCGTATCTGGCATCTCTCTGCTGGTGGAGTATGTGTTGGTTAACAGTATCCGGCATCTGTCTGCTCGTGGAGAATGTGTGGGTTAATAGTATTCGGCATCTATCTGCTGGTGGAGAATGTGTGGGTTAACAGTATCCGGCATTTCTCTGCTGGTTGGAGAATGTGTGGGTTAACAGAATCCGGCATCTCACTGCAGGTGGAGAATGTGTGGGTTAACATTATCCGGCATCTCTCTGCTGGTGGAGAATGTGTGGGTTAACAGTATCTGGCATCTCTCTGCTGGTTGGAGAATGTGTGGGTTAACAGTGTCTGGCTCCTTTCTGCTGGTTGGAGAATGTGTGTGTTAACGGTATCCGGCATCTCTCTGCTGGTGGAGAATGTGTGGGTTAACAGTATCCGGCATCTCTCTGCTATTGGAGAATGTGTGGGTTAACAGTATCAAGCATATCTCTGCTGGTTGGAGAATGTGTGGGTTAACAGTATCCGACATCTGTCTGCTGATGGAGAATGTGTGGGTTAACAGTATCCGGCATCTGTCTGCTCGACATCTCTCTGCTGGTGGAGAATGTGTGCGTTTACTGTATCCGGTATCTCTCTGCTGGTGGAGAATGTGTGGGTTAACAGTATCCGGCATCTCTCTGCTGGTTGGAGAATGTGTGGGTTAACAGTATCCGGCATCTCTCGGCTGGTGGAGAATGTGTGGGTTATTAGTATCTGGCATCTCTCTGCTGGTTTGAGAATGTGCGGGTTAACAGTATCAGGCATCTGTCCGCTGGTGGAGAATGTGTGTGTTAACAGTATCCGGCATCTCTCTGCTGGTGCAGATTGTGTAGGTTAACAGTATCTTGCATCTCTCTGGTGATGGAGAATGTGTGCGTTAACAATATCCGGGATCTCTCTGCTGGTGGAGAATATGTGGGTTAACAGTATCCGGCATCTCTCTGCTGATGGAGAATGTGTGGGTTAACAGTATCCGGCATCGCTCTGCTGATGGAGAATGTGTGGGTTAACAGCATCCGGCATCTCTCTGCTGGTGGAGTATGTGTGGGTTAACAGTATCCGGCATCTCTCTGCTGGTGGAGAATGTGTGGGTTAACTGTATCTGGCATCTCACTGCTGGCGGAGAATGTGTGCGTTAACAGTATCTGGCATCTCTGTGCTGGTTTGAGAATGTGTGGGTTAACAGTATCTGGCATCTCTCTGCTGATGGAGAATATATGAGTTAACAGCATCTGGCATCTCGCTGCTGGTGGCGAATGTGTGAGTTAACAGCATCCGGCATCTCTCTGCTGGTGAAGAATGTGTGGGTTAACAGTATCTGGAATCTCTCTGCTGGTTGGAGAATGTGTGGGTTAACAGTATCTGGAATCTCTCTGCTGGTGGAGAATGTGTGGGTTAACAGTATCTGGCATCTCTCTGCTGGTTTGAGAATGTGTGGGTTAACAGTATCAGGCGTCTGTCCGCTGGTGGAGAATGTGTGTGTTAACAGTATCCGGCATCTCTCTGCTGGGGGAGAATGTGTGGGTTAACAGTATCTGGCATCTTTCTGCAGTTTGGAGAATGTGTGTGTTAACGGTATCCGGCATGTCTCTGCTGGTGGAGAATGTGTGGGTTAACAGTATCCGGCATCTGTCTGCTGATGGAGAATGTGTGGGTTAACAGCATCCGGCATCGCTCTGCTGATGGAGAATGTGTGGGTTAACAGCATCCGGCATCTCTCTGCTGGTGGAGAATGTGTGTGTTAACAGTATCCGGCATCTCTCTGCTGGTGGAGAATGTGTGGGATAACAGTATCTGGCATCTCTCTGCTGTTGGAGAATATGTGAGTTAACAGCATCCGGCATCTCTCTGCTGGTGGAGAATGTGTGGGTTAACAGTACCTGGCATCTCTCTGCTGGTTGGAGAATGTGTGGGTTAACAGTATCTGGAATCTCTCTGCTGGTGGAGAACGTGTGGGTTAACAGTATCCGATATCTCTCTGCTGGTGGAGAATGTGTGGGTAAACAGTATCTGGCATCTCTGTGCTTGTTGGAGAATGTGTGGGTTAACAGTAACTGGAATCTCTCTGCTGATGGAGAATGTGTGGGTTAACAGAATCCGGCATCTCTCTGCTGGTTGGAGAATCTGTGGGTTAACAGTATCTGGAATCTCTCTGCTGGTTGGAGAATGTGTGGGTTAACAGTATCCGGCCTCTCTCTGCTGGCTGGAGAATGTGTGGGTTAACAGTAGCTGGAATATCTCTGCTAGCTGGAGAATGTGTGTGTTAACAGTAGCTGGCATCTCTCTGCTGGTGGAGAATGTGTGGGTTAACAGTATCCGGCATCTCTCTGCTGGTGGAGAATGTGTGGGTTAACACTATCCGGCATCTCTCTGCTGGTGGAGAATGTGTGTGTTAACAGTATCCGGCATCTCTCTGCTGGTGCAGATTGTGTAGGTTAACAGTATCTTGCATCTCACTGCTGTTGGAGAATCTGTGAGTTAACAGTACTCGGCATCTCTCTGCTGGTTGGAGAATGTGTGGGTTAACAGTATCCGGCATCTCTCTGCTGGTGGAGAATGTTTGGGTTCACAGTATCCTGCATCTCTCTGCTGGTGGAGAATGTGTGGGTTAACAGTATCTGGCATCTCTCTGTTGATGGAGAATGTGCGGGTTAACAGTATCCGGCATCTCTCTGGTGGTGGAGAATATGTGGGTTAACAGTATCCGGCATCTCTCTTCTGATGGAGAAAGTGTGGGTTATCAGCATCCGGCATCGCTCTGCTAATGGAGAATGTGTGGGTTAACAGCATCCGGCATCTCTGTGCTGATGGAGAATGTGTGGGTTAATATTACCTGGCATCTCTCTGCTGGTGGAGAATGTGTGGGTTAACAGTATCCGACATCTCTCTGCTGGTGGAGAGTGTGTGGTTTAACAGTATCTGGCATCTCTGTGCTGGTTGGAGAATGTGTGTGGTAACAGTATCTGGCATCACTCTGCTGATGGAGAATGTGTGGGTTAACAGTATCTGGAATCTCTCTGCTGATGGAGAATGTGTGTGTTAACAGTGTCTGGAATCTCTCTGCTGGTTGGAGAATATGTGGGTTAACCGTATCTGGCATCTCTCTGCTGGTGGAGAATGTGTGGGTTAACAGTATCCGGCATCTGTCTGCTGGTGGAGAATGTGTGGGTTAACATTATCCGGCATCTCTCTGCTGGTGGAGAATGTGTGGGTTAACAGTATCCGTCATTTCTTTGCTGGTTGGAGAATGTGTGTTTTAATAGTATCCGGTATCTCTCTGCTGGTGGAGAATGTGTGGGTTAACATTATCCGGCATCTCTCTGCTGGTGGAGAATGTGTGGGTTAACAGTATTTGGCATCTCTCTGCTGATGGAGAATGTGTGGGTTAACAGCATCCGGCATCGCTCTGCTGATGGAGAATGTGTGGGTTAACAGTATCCGGCATCTCTCTGCTGGTGGAGAATGTGTGGGTTAACACTATCCGGCATCTCTCTGCTGGTGGAGAATGTGTGTGTTCACAGTATCCGGCATCTCTCTGCTGGTGCAGATTGTGTAGGTTAACAGTATCTTGCATCTCTCTGGTGATGGAGAATGTGTCGGTTAACAGTATCCGCCATCTTTTTGCTGGTGGAGTATGTGTGGGTTAACAGTATCCGGCATCTCTCTGCTGGTGGAGAATGTGTGGGTTAACAGTATCCGACATCTCTCTGCTGGTGGAGAATGTGTGGTTTAACAGTATCTGGCATCTCTGTGCTGGTTGGAGAATGTGTGGGGTAACAGTATCTGGCATCTCTCTGCTGATGGAGAATGTGTGGGTTAACAGTATCTGGAATCTCTCTGCTGATGGAGAATGTGTGGGTTAACAGAATCCGGCATCTCTCTGCTGGTTGGAGAATGTGTGGGTTAACAGTATCTGGAATCTCTCTGCTGGTTGGAGAATGTGTGGGTTAACAGTATCTGGAATCTCTCTGCTGGTTGGAGAATGTGCGGGTTAACCGTATCTGGCATCTCTCTGCTGGTGGAGTATGTGTGGGTTAACAGTATCCGACATCTGTCTGCTGGTGGAGAATGTGTGGGTTAATATTATTCGGCATCTATCTGCTGGTGGAGAATGTGTGGGTTAACAGTATCCGGCATTTCTCTGCTGGTTGGAGAATGTGTGGGTTAACAGAATCCGGCATCTCACTGCAGGTGGAGAATGTGTGGGTTAACAGTATCTGGCATCTCTCTGCTGGTTGGAGAATGTGTGGGTTAACAGTGTCTGGCACCTTTCTGCTGGTTGGAGAATGTGTGTGTTAACGGTATCCGGCATCTCTCTGCTGGTGGAGAATGTGTGGGTTAACAGTATCCGGCATCTCTCTGCTATTGGAGAATGTGTGGGTTAACAGTATCAAGCATATCTCTGCTGGTTGGAGAATGTGTGGGTTAACAGTATCCGACATCTGTCTGCTGATGGAGAATGTGTGGGTTAACAGTATCCGGCATCTGTCTGCTCGACATCTCTCTGCTGGTGGAGAATGTGTGCGTTTACTGTATCCGGTATCTCTCTGCTGGTGGAGAATGTGTGTGTTAACAGTATCCGGCATCTCTCTGCTGGTTGGAGAATGTGTGGGTTAACAGTATCCGGCATCTCTCTGCTGGTTGGAGAATGTGTGGGTTAACAGTATCCGGCATCTCTCGGCTGGTGGAGAATGTGTGGGTTATTGGTATCTGGCATCTCTCTGCTGGTTTGAGAATGTGTGGGTTAACAGTATCAGGCATCTGTCCGCTGGTGGAGAATGTGTGTGTTAACAGTATCCGGCATCTCTCTGCTGGTGGAGAATGTGTGGGTTAACAGTATCCGGGATCTCTCTGCTGGTGGAGAATGTGTGGGTTAACAGTATCCGGCATATATCTGCTGGTTGGAGAATGTGTGGGTTAACAGTATCCGGCATTTCTCTGCTGATGGAGAATGTGCGTGTTAACAGTATCCGGCATCTCTCTGCTGGTGGAGAATGTGTGTGTTAACAGTATCCGGCATCTCTCTGTGGGCGAGAATGTGTGGGTTAACAGTATCTGGCATCTCTCTGCTGATGGAGAATATGTGAGTTAACAGCATCCGGCATCTCTCTGCTGGTGGAGAATGTGTGTGTTAACAGTATCTGGAATATCTCTGCTGGTGGAGAACGTGTGGGTAAACAGTATCCGATATCTCTCTGCCGGTGGAGAATGTGTGGGTTACCAGTATCTGGCATCTCTGTGCTTGTTGGAGAATGTGTGGGTTAACAGTAACTGGAATCTCTCTGCTGATGGAGAATGTGTGTGTTAACAGAATCCGGCATCGCTCTGCTGGTTGCAGAATCTGTGGGTTAACAGTATCTGGAATCTCTCTGCTGGCTGGAGAATGTGTCGGTTAACAGTATCCGGCCTCTCTCTGCCGGTGGAGAATGTGTGGGTTAACAGTACCTGGCATCTCCCTGCGGGTTGGAGAATGTGTGGGTTAACAGTATCTGGAATCTCTCTGCTGGTGGAGCATGTGCGGGTTAACAGTATCCGGCATCTCTCTGATGGCGGAGAATGTGTGGGTTAACAGTATCTGGCATCTCTCTGCTGGTGGAGAATGTGTGGGTTAACAGTATCTGGCTTCTCTCTGCTGTTGGAGAATCTCTGAGTTAACAGTATCCGGCATCTCTCTGCTGGTGGAGAATGTGTGGGTTAACAGTATCTGGCATCTCTCTGTTGATGGAGAATGTGCGGGTTAACAGTATCCGGCATCTCTCTGCTGGTGGAGAATATGTGGGTTAACAGTATCCGGCATCTCTCTGCTATTGGAGAATGTGTGGGTTAACAGTATCAAGCATATCTCTGCTGGTTGGAGAATGTGTGGGTTAACAGTATCCGACATCTGTCTGCTGATGGAGAATGTGTGGGTTAACAGTATCCGGCATCTGTCTGCTCGACATCTCTCTGCTGGTGGAGAATGTGTGCGTTTACTGTATCCGGTATCTCTCTGCTGGTGGAGAATGTGTGTGTTAACAGTATCCGGCATCTCTCTGCTGGTTGGAGAATGTGTGGGTTAACAGTATCCGGCATCTCTCTGCTGGTTGGAGAATGTGTGGGTTAACAGTATCCGGCATCTCTCGGCTGGTGGAGAATGTGTGGGTTATTGGTATCTGGCATCTCTCTGCTGGTTTGAGAATGTGTGGGTTAACAGTATCAGGCATCTGTCCGCTGGTGGAGAATGTGTGTGTTAACAGTATCCGGCATCTCTCTGCTGGTGGAGAATGTGTGGGTTAACAGTATCCGGGATCTCTCTGCTGGTGGAGAATGTGTGGGTTAACAGTATCCGGCATATATCTGCTGGTTGGAGAATGTGTGGGTTAACAGTATCCGGCATTTCTCTGCTGATGGAGAATGTGCGTGTTAACAGTATCCGGCATCTCTCTGCTGGTGGAGAATGTGTGTGTTAACAGTATCCGGCATCTCTCTGTGGGCGAGAATGTGTGGGTTAACAGTATCTGGCATCTCTCTGCTGATGGAGAATATGTGAGTTAACAGCATCCGGCATCTCTCTGCTGGTGGAGAATGTGTGTGTTAACAGTATCTGGAATATCTCTGCTGGTGGAGAACGTGTGGGTAAACAGTATCCGATATCTCTCTGCCGGTGGAGAATGTGTGGGTTACCAGTATCTGGCATCTCTGTGCTTGTTGGAGAATGTGTGGGTTAACAGTAACTGGAATCTCTCTGCTGATGGAGAATGTGTGTGTTAACAGAATCCGGCATCGCTCTGCTGGTTGCAGAATCTGTGGGTTAACAGTATCTGGAATCTCTCTGCTGGCTGGAGAATGTGTCGGTTAACAGTATCCGGCCTCTCTCTGCCGGTGGAGAATGTGTGGGTTAACAGTACCTGGCATCTCCCTGCGGGTTGGAGAATGTGTGGGTTAACAGTATCTGGAATCTCTCTGCTGGTGGAGCATGTGCGGGTTAACAGTATCCGGCATCTCTCTGATGGCGGAGAATGTGTGGGTTAACAGTATCTGGCATCTCTCTGCTGGTGGAGAATGTGTGGGTTAACAGTATCTGGCTTCTCTCTGCTGTTGGAGAATCTCTGAGTTAACAGTATCCGGCATCTCTCTGCTGGTGGAGAATGTGTGGGTTAACAGTATCTGGCATCTCTCTGTTGATGGAGAATGTGCGGGTTAACAGTATCCGGCATCTCTCTGCTGGTGGAGAATATGTGGGTTAACAGTATCCGGCATCTCTCTGCTGATGGAGAATGTGTGGGTTAACAGCATCCGGCATCGCTCTGCTGATGGAGAATGTGTGGGTTAACAGCATCCGGCATCTCTCTGCTGATGGAGAATGTGTGGGTTAACATTACCTGGCATCTCTCTGCTGGTGGAGAATGTGTGGGTTCACAGTATCCGACATCTCTCTGCTGGTGGAGAATGTGTGGTTTAACAGTATCTGGCATCTCTGTGCTGGTTGGAGAATGTGTGTGGTAACAGTATCTGGCATCACTCTGCTGATGGAGAATGTGCAGGTTAACAGTATCTGGAATCTCTCTGCTGGTGGAGAATCTGTGGGTTAACAGAATCCGGCATCTCTCTGCTGGTTGCAGAATCTGTGGGTTAACAGTATCTGGAATCTCTCTGCTGGTTGGAGAATGTGTGGGTTAACAGTATCTGGAATCTCTCTGCTGGTTGGAGAATGTGTGGGTTAACCGTATCTGGCATCTCTCTGCTGGTGGAGTATGTGTGGGTTAACAGTATCCGGCATCTGTCTGCTGGTGAAGAATGTGTGGGTTAACATTATCCGGCATCTCTCTGCTGGTGGAGAATTTGTGGGTTAACAGTATCTGGCATCTCTCTGCTGGTTGGAGAATGTGTGTGTTAACGGTATCCGGCATCTCTCTGCTGGTGGAGAATGTGTCGGTTAACAGTATCCGGCATCTCTCTGCTCGTGGAGAATGTGTGGGTTAACAGTATCCAGCATCTCTGTGCTGGTTTGAGAATGTGTGGGTTAACAGTATCCGGCCTCTCTCTGCTGGTGGAGAATGTGCGGGTTAACAGTATCCGGCATCTCTCTGCTGGTGGAGAATATGTGGGTTAACAGTATCCGGGATCTCTCTGCTGGTGGAGAATGTGTGGGTTAACAATATCCGGCATCGCTCTGCTGATGGAGAATGTGTGGGTTATCAGCATCCGGCATCTCTCTGCTTGTGGAGAATGCGTGGGTTAACAGTATCCGCCATCTTTTTGCTGGTGGAGTATGTGTGGGTTAACAGTATACGGCATCTCTCTGCTGGTGGAGAATGTGTGGGTTAACAGTATCCAACATCTCTCTGCTGGTGGAGAATGTGTGGTTTAACAGTATCTGGCATCTCTGTGCTGGTTGGAGAATGTGTGGGGTAACAGTATCTGGCATCTCACTGCTGATGGAGAATGTGTGGGTTAACAGTATCTGGAATCTCTCTGCTGGTTGGAGAATGTGTGTGTTAACCGTATCTGGCATCTCTCTGCTGGTGGAGTATGTGTGGGTTAACAGTATCCGACATCTGTCTGCTGGTGGAGAATGTGTGGGTTAACATTATCCGGCATCTCTCTGCTGGTGGAGAATGTGTGGGTTAACAGTATCCGGCATTTCTCTGCTGGTTGGAGAATGTGTGGGTTAACAGAATCCGGCATCTCACTGCTGGTGGAGAATGTGTGGGTTAACATTATCCGGCATCTCTCTGCTGGTGGAGAATGTGTGGGTTAACAGTATCTGGCATCTCTCTGCTGGTTGGAGAATGTGTGGGTTCACAGTGTCTGGCACCTTTCTGCTGGTTGGAGAATGTGTGTGTTAACGGTATCCGGCATCTCTCTGCTGGTGGAGAATGTGTGGGTTAACAGTATCCGGCATCTCTCTGCTATTGGAGAATGTGTGGGTTAACAGTATCCGGCATATCTCTGCTGGTTGGAGAATGTGTGGGTTAACAGTATCCGGCATCTGTCTGCTGATGGAGAATGTGTGGGTTAACAGTATCCGGCATCTGTCTGCTCGACATCTCTCTGCTGGTGGAGAATGTGTGCGTTTACTGTATCCGGTATCTCTCTGCTGGTGGAGAATGTGTGTGTTAACAGTATCCGGCATGTCTCTGCTGGTTGGAGAATGTGTGGGTTAACAGTATCCGGCATCTCTCTGCTGGTTGGAGAATGTGTGGGTTAACAGTATCCGGCATCTCTCGGCTGGTGGAGAATGTGTGGGTTATCATTATCTGGCATCTCTCTGCTGGTTTGAGAATGTGTGGGTTAACAGCATCAGGCATCTGTCCGCTGGTGGAGAATGTGTGTGTTAACAGTATCCGGCATCTCTCTGCTGGTGGAGAATGTGTGGGTTAACAGTATCCGGCATCTCTCTGCTGGTGGAGAATGTGTGTGTTAACAGTATCCGACATATATCTGCTGGTTGGAGAATGTGTGGATTAACAGTATCCGGCATTTCTCTGCTGATGGAGAATGTGTGGGTTAACAGTATCCGGCATCTCTCTGCTGGTGGAGAATGTGTGTGTTAACAGTATCCGGCATCTCTCTGCTAGTGGAGAATGTGTGGGTTAACAGTATCTGGCATCTCTCTGCTGGTGGAGAATGTGTGGGTTAACAGTATCTGGAATCTCTCTGCTGGTGGAGAACGTGTGGGTTAACAGCATCCGACATCTCTCTGCTGGTGGAGAATGTGTGGGTAAACAGTATATGGCATCTCTGTTCCTGTTGGAGAATGTGTTGGTTAACAGTAACTGGAATCTCTCTGCTGATGGAGAATGTGTGGGTTAACAGAATCCGGCATCTCTCTGCTGGTTGGAGAATCTGTGGGTTAACAGTATCTGGAATCTCTCTGCTGGTTGGAGAATGTGTGGGTTAACAGTAACCGGCCTCTCTCTGCTGGTGGAGAATTTGCGGGTTAACAGTATCCGGCATCTCTCTGCTGGTGGAGAATATGTGGGTTAACAGTATCCGGCATCTCTCTGCTGATGGAGAATATGTCGGTTAACAGTATCCGGCATCGCTCTACTGATGGAGAATGTGTGGGTTAACAGCATCCGGCATCTCTCTGCTGGTGGAGAATGTGTGTGTTAACAGTATCCGGCATCTCTCTGCTGGTACAGATTGTGTAGGTTAACAGTATCTTGCATCTCTCTGGTGATGGAGAATGTGTGGGTTAACAGTATCCGGCATCTCTCTGCTATTGGAGAATGTGTGGGTTAACAGTATCCGGCATATCTCTGCTGGTTGGAGAATGTGTGGGTTAACAGTATCCGGCATCTGTCTGCTGATGGAGAATGTGTGGGTTAACAGTATCCGGCATCTGTCTGCTCGACATATCTCTGCTGGTGGAGAATGTGTGCGTTTACTGTATCCGGTATCTCTCTGCTGCTGGAGAATGTGTGTGTTAACAGTATCCGGCATCTCTCTGCTGGTTGGAGAATGTGTGGGTTAACAGTATCCGGCATCTCTCTGCTGGTTGGAGAATGTGTGGGTTAACAGAATCCGGCATCTCTCGGCTGGTGGAGAATGTGTGGGTTATCAGTATCAGGCATTTCTCTGCTGGTTTGAGAATGTGTGGGTTAACAGTATCAGGCATCTGTCCGCTGGTGGAGAATGTGTGTGTTAACAGTATCCGGCATCTCTCTACTGGGGGAGAATGTGTGGGTTAACAGCATCCGGCATCGCTCTGCTGATGGAGAATGTGTGGGTTAACAGTATCCGGCATCTCTCTGCTGATGGAGAATGTGTGGGTTAACATTACCTGGCATCTCTCTGCTGGTGGAGAATGTGTGGGTAAACAGCATCCGGCATCGCTCTGCTGATGGAGAATGTGTGGGTTAACAGCATCCGGCATCTCTCTGCTGGTGGAGAATGTGTGGGTTAACAGTATCCGGCATTTCTCTGCTGGTTGGAGAATGTGTGTGTTAACAGTATCCGGCATCTCTCTGCTGGTGGAGAATGTGTGGGTTAACAGTATCTGGCATCTCTCTGCTGATGGAGAATATGTGAGTTAACAGCATCCGGCATCTCTCTGCTGGTGGAGAATGTGTGGGTTAACAGTACCTGGCATCTCTCTGCTGGTTGGAGAATGTGTGGGTTAACAGCATCTGGAATCTCTCTGCTGGTGGAGAACGTGTGGGTTAACAGTATCTGATATCACTCTGCTGGTGGAGAATGTGTGGGTAAACAGTATCTGGCATCTCTGTGCTTGTTGGAGAATGTGTGGGTTAACAGTAACTGGAATCTCTCTGCTGATGGAGAATGTGTGGGTTAACAGAATCCGGCATCTCTCTGCTGGTGGAGAATGTGTGGGTTAACAGTATCCGGCATCTCTCTGCTGGCGGAGAATGTGTGGGTTAACAGTATCTGGAGTCTCTCTGCTGGCTGGAGAATGTGTGGGTTAACAGTATCCGGCCTCTCTCTGCTGGTGGAGAATGTGTGGGTTAACAGTACCTGGCATCTCCCTGCGGGTTGGAGAATGTGTGGGTTAACAGTATCTGGAATCGCTCTGCTGATGGAGAATGTCTGGGTGAACAGTATCCGGCATCTCTCTGCTGGTGGAGCATGTGCGAGTTAACAATATCTGGCATCTCTCCGCTGATGGAGAATGTGTGAGTTAACAGTACCTGGCATCTATCTGCTGGTGGAGAATGTGTGGGTTAACAGTATCCGGCATCTCTCTGCTGATGGAGAATGTGTGGGTTAACAGTATCCGGCATCTCTCTGCTGGTGGAGAATGTGTGTGTTAACAGTATCCGGCATCTCTCTGCTGGTGGAGAATGTGTGGGGTAACAGTATCCGGCATCTCTCTGCTGATGGAGTATGTGTGGGTTAACAGTATCCGGCATCTCTCTGCTGATGGAGAATGTGCGGGTTAACAGTATCTGAAATCTCTCTGCTAGTTGGAGAATGTGTCGGTTAACAGTATCTGGCATCTCTCTGCTGGTGGAGAATGTGTGGGTTAACAGTATCCGGCATGTCTCTGCTGGTGGAGAATGTGTGGGTTAACAGTATCCGGCATCTCTCTTCTGGTGGAGAATGTGTGTGGAAACAGTATCCAGCATCTCTCTGCTGGTGGAGAATGTTTGGTTGACCGTATCTGGCATCTCTCTGCTGATGGAGAATGTGTGGGTTAACAGTATCCGGTATCTCTCTGCTGTTGGAGAATGTGTGTGTTAACAGTATCCGGCATCTCTCTGCTGGTGGAGAATGTGTGGGTTAATAGTATCCGGCATCTCTCTGCTGGTTGTAGAATGTGTGGGTTAACAGTATCCGGCATCTCTCTGCTGATGGAGAATATGTGGGTTGAAAGTATCTGGAATCTCTCTGCTCATGGAGATTGTCTGGGGTAACAGTATCTGGAATCTCTGTGCTGATGGAAAATGTGCGGGTTAACAGTATCTGGAATCTCTCTCATGGTTTGGAGAATGTGTGGGTTAACAGTATCTGGCATCTCTCTGCTGGTGGAGAATCCGTGGGTTAACAGTATCCGGCATCTCTCTGCTGGTTGGAGAATGTGTGGGTAACAGTATCTGGCATCTCTATGCTGGTGGAGAATGTGTGAATTAACATTATCTGGCATCTCTCTGCTGGTGGACAATGTGTGGGTTAACAGTATCTGGAATCTCTCTGCTGGTTGGAGGTTGTGTGGGTTAACAGTATCTGGCATCTCTCTGCTGTTTGGAGAATGTGTGGGTTAACAGTATCTGGCATCTCTCTGCTGGTTGGAGAATGTGTGGGGTAACAGTATCCGGCATCTCTCTGCTGATGGAGAATGTGTGGGTTAACAGTCTCCGGCATCTCTCTGCTGATGGAGAATGTGCGGGTTAACAGTATCTGGAATCTCTCTGCTGGTTGGAGAATGTGTGGGTTAACAGTATCTGGCATCTCTCTGCTGGTGGAGAATGTGTGGGTTAACAGTATCCGGCATCTCTCTGCTGATGGAGAATGTGTGGGTTAACAGTATCCAGCATCTCTCTGCTGGTGGAGAATGTGTGGGGTAACAATATCCGGCATCTCTCTGCTGATGGAGAATGTGTGTATTAACAGTATCTGGAATCTCTGTGCTGATGGAGTATATGCGGGTTAACAGTATCTGGAATCTCTCTGCTGGTTGGAGAATGTGTGGGTTAACAGTATCTGGCATCTCTCTGCTGCTGGAGTATGTGTGGGTTAACAGTATCCGGTATCTCTCTGCTGGTGGAGAATGTGTGTGTTAACAGTATCCGGCATCTCTCTGCTGGTGGAGAATGTGTGGGTTAATAGTATCCGGCATCTTTCTGCTGGTGGAGAATGTGTGTGTTAACAGTGTACGGCATCTCTCTGCTGGTGGAGAATGTGTGGGTTAACATTATCCGGCATCTCTCTGCTGATGGAGAATGTGTGGGTTAACAGTATCCGGCATCTCTCTGCTGGTTGAGAATGTGTGGTTAACAGTATACGGCATCTCTCTGCTGGTTGGAGAATGTATGGGTTAACAGTATCCGGCATCTCTCTGCTGATGGAGAAGGTGTGGGTTAACAGTTTCTGGCATCTCTCTGCTGGTTGGAGAATCTGTGGGTTAACAGTGTCCGGCATCTCTCTGCTGGTGGAGAATGTGTGGGTTAACAGTA
The DNA here is from genome assembly GCF_030028105.1 of Mobula birostris. Taxonomy (NCBI): domain Eukaryota; kingdom Metazoa; phylum Chordata; class Chondrichthyes; order Myliobatiformes; family Myliobatidae; genus Mobula; species Mobula birostris. The sequence goes on from NC_092376.1 coordinate 48,371,822, forward strand.
TCCGGCATCTCCCTGCTGGTTGGAGAACTTGTGGGTTAACAGCATCTGGCATCTCTCTGCTGATGGAGAATGTGTGGGTTAACAGTGTCTGGAATCTCTCTGCTGTTGGAGAATGTGTTGGTTAACAGTATCCGGCATCTCTCTGCTGGTGGAGAATGTGTGGGTTAAGAGTATCCTGCATCTCTCTGCTGATGGAGAATGTGCGGGTTAACAGTATCTGGAATCTCTCTGCTGGTTGGAGAATGTGTGGGTTAACAGTATCTGGCATCTCTCTGCTGGTGGAGAATGTGTGGGTTAACAGTATCCGGCATCTCTCTGCTGATGGAGAATGTATGGGTTAACAGTATCCGGCATCTCTCTGCTGATGGAGAATGTGTGGGTTAACATTACCTGGCATCTCTCTGCTGGTGGAGAATGTGTGGGTAAACAGCATCCGGCATCGCTCTGCTGATGGAGAATGTGTGGGTTAACAGCATCCGGCATCTCTCTGCTGGTGGAGAATGTGTGGGTTAACAGTATCCGGCATTTCTCTGCTGGTTGGAGAATGTGTGTGTTAACAGTATCCGGCATCTCTCTGCTGGTGGAGAATGTGTGGGTTAACAGTATCTGGCATCTCTCTGCTGATGGAGAATATGTGAGTTAACAGCATCCGGCATCTCTCTGCTGGTGGAGAATGTGTGGGTTAACAGTACCTGGCATCTCTCTGCTGGTTGGAGAATGTGTGGGTTAACAGCATCTGGAATCTCTCTGCTGGTGGAGAACGTGTGGGTTAACAGTATCTGATATCACTCTGCTGGTGGAGAATGTGTGGGTAAACAGTATCTGGCATCTCTGTGCTTGTTGGAGAATGTGTGGGTTAACAGTAACTGGAATCTCTCTGCTGATGGAGAATGTGTGGGTTAACAGAATCCGGCATCTCTCTGCTGGTGGAGAATGTGTGGGTTAACAGTATCCGGCATCTCTCTGCTGGCGGAGAATGTGTGGGTTAACAGTATCTGGAGTCTCTCTGCTGGCTGGAGAATGTGTGGGTTAACAGTATCCGGCCTCTCTCTGCTGGTGGAGAATGTGTGGGTTAACAGTACCTGGCATCTCCCTGCGGGTTGGAGAATGTGTGGGTTAACAGTATCTGGAATCGCTCTGCTGATGGAGAATGTCTGGGTGAACAGTATCCGGCATCTCTCTGCTGGTGGAGCATGTGCGAGTTAACAATATCTGCCATCTCTCCGCTGATGGAGAATGTGTGAGTTAACAGTACCTGGCATCTATCTGCTGGTGGAGAATGTGTGGGTTAACAGTATCCGGCATCTCTCTGCTGATGGAGAATGTGTGGGTTAACAGTATCCGGCATCTCTCTGCTGGTGGAGAATGTGTGTGTTAACAGTATCCGGCATCTCTCTGCTGGTGGAGAATGTGTGGGGTAACAGTATCCGGCATCTCTCTGCTGATGGAGTATGTGTGGGTTAACAGTATCCGGCATCTCTCTGCTGATGGAGAATGTGCGGGTTAACAGTATCTGAAATCTCTCTGCTAGTTGGAGAATGTGTCGGTTAACAGTATCTGGCATCTCTCTGCTGGTGGAGAATGTGTGGGTTAACAGTATCCGGCATGTCTCTGCTGGTGGAGAATGTGTGGGTTAACAGTATCCGGCATCTCTCTTCTGGTGGAGAATGTGTGTGGAAACAGTATCCAGCATCTCTCTGCTGGTGGAGAATGTTTGGTTGACCGTATCTGGCATCTCTCTGCTGATGGAGAATGTGTGGGTTAACAGTATCCGGTATCTCTCTGCTGTTGGAGAATGTGTGTGTTAACAGTATCCGGCATCTCTCTGCTGGTGGAGAATGTGTGGGTTAATAGTATCCGGCATCTCTCTGCTGGTTGTAGAATGTGTGGGTTAACAGTATCCGGCATCTCTCTGCTGATGGAGAATATGTGGGTTGAAAGTATCTGGAATCTCTCTGCTCATGGAGATTGTCTGGGGTAACAGTATCTGGAATCTCTGTGCTGATGGAAAATGTGCGGGTTAACAGTATCTGGAATCTCTCTCATGGTTTGGAGAATGTGTGGGTTAACAGTATCTGGCATCTCTCTGCTGGTGGAGAATCCGTGGGTTAACAGTATCCGGCATCTCTCTGCTGGTTGGAGAATGTGTGGGTAACAGTATCTGGCATCTCTATGCTGGTGGAGAATGTGTGAATTAACATTATCTGGCATCTCTCTGCTGGTGGACAATGTGTGGGTTAACAGTATCTGGAATCTCTCTGCTGGTTGGAGGTTGTGTGGGTTAACAGTATCTGGCATCTCTCTGCTGTTTGGAGAATGTGTGGGTTAACAGTATCTGGCATCTCTCTGCTGGTTGGAGAATGTGTGGGGTAACAGTATCCGGCATCTCTCTGCTGATGGAGAATGTGTGGGTTAACAGTCTCCGGCATCTCTCTGCTGATGGAGAATGTGCGGGTTAACAGTATCTGGAATCTCTCTGCTGGTTGGAGAATGTGTGGGTTAACAGTATCTGGCATCTCTCTGCTGGTGGAGAATGTGTGGGTTAACAGTATCCGGCATCTCTCTGCTGATGGAGAATGTGTGGGTTAACAGTATCCAGCATCTCTCTGCTGGTGGAGAATGTGTGGGGTAACAATATCCGGCATCTCTCTGCTGATGGAGAATGTGTGTATTAACAGTATCTGGAATCTCTGTGCTGATGGAGTATATGCGGGTTAACAGTATCTGGAATCTCTCTGCTGGTTGGAGAATGTGTGGGTTAACAGTATCTGGCATCTCTCTGCTGCTGGAGTATGTGTGGGTTAACAGTATCCGGTATCTCTCTGCTGGTGGAGAATGTGTGTGTTAACAGTATCCGGCATCTCTCTGCTGGTGGAGAATGTGTGGGTTAATAGTATCCGGCATCTTTCTGCTGGTGGAGAATGTGTGTGTTAACAGTGTACGGCATCTCTCTGCTGGTGGAGAATGTGTGGGTTAACATTATCCGGCATCTCTCTGCTGATGGAGAATGTGTGGGTTAACAGTATCCGGCATCTCTCTGCTGGTTGAGAATGTGTGGTTAACAGTATACGGCATCTCTCTGCTGGTTGGAGAATGTATGGGTTAACAGTATCCGGCATCTCTCTGCTGATGGAGAAGGTGTGGGTTAACAGTTTCTGGCATCTCTCTGCTGGTTGGAGAATCTGTGGGTTAACAGTGTCCGGCATCTCTCTGCTGGTGGAGAATGTGTGGGTTAACAGTATCCGGCATCTCCCTGCTGGTTGGAGAACTTGTGGGTTAACAGCATCTGGCATCTCTCTGCTGATGGAGAATGTGTGGGTTAACAGTGTCTGGAATCTCTCTGCTGTTGGAGAATGTGTTGGTTAACAGTATCCGGCATCTCTCTGCTGGTGGAGAATGTGTGGGTTAAGAGTATCCTGCATCTCTCTGCTGATGGAGAATGTGCGGGTTAACAGTATCTGGAATCTCTCTGCTGGTTGGAGAATGTGTGGGTTAACAGTATCTGGCATCTCTCTGCTGGTGGAGAATGTGTGGGTTAACAGTATCCGGCATCTCTCTGCTGATGGAGAATGTATGGGTTAACAGTATCCGGCATCTCTCTGCTGATGGAGAAGGTGTGGGTTATCAGTTTCTGGCATCTCTCGGCTGGTTGGAGAATCTGTGGGTTAACAGTGTCCGGCATCTCTCTGCTGGTGGAGAATGTGTGGGTTAACAGTATCCGGCATCTCTCTGCTGGTTGGAGAATGTGTGGGTTAACAGTATCCGGCATCTCCCTGCTGGTTGGAGAACTTGTGGGTTAACAGCATCTGGCATCTCTCTGCTGATGGAGAATGTGTGGGTTCACAGTATCTGGCATCTCACTGCCAGTTGGAGAATTTGTGGGTTAACAGTATCTGGAATGTCTCTGCTGGTGGAGAATGTGTGGGTTAACAGTATCCGGCATCTCTCTGCTGGTGGAGAATGTGTGGATTCACAGTATCCGGCATCTCTCTGCTGGTGGAGAATGTGTGTGTTAACAGTATCCGGCATCTCTCTGCTGGTTGGAGAATGTGTGCGTTAACAGTATCCGGCATCTCTCTGCTGGTGGATAATGTGTGGGTTAACAGTATCTGGAATCTCTCTGCTCTTGGAGAATGTGTTCGTTAACAGTATCCGGCATCTCTCTGCTGGTGGAGAATGTGTGGGTTAAGAGTATCCGGCATCTCTCTGCTGACGGAGAATGTGCGGGTTAACAGTATCTGGAATCTCTCTGCTGTTTGGAGAATGTGTGGGTTAACAGTATCTGGCATCTCTCTGCTGGTGGAGAATGTGTGGGTTAACAGTATCCGGCATCTCTCTGCTGATGGAGAATGTGTGGGTTAACAGTATCCGGCATCTCTGTGCTGGTGGAGAATGTGTGTGTTAACAGTATCCGGCATCTCTCTGCTGGTGGAGAATGTGCGGGTTAACAGTATCCGGCATCTCTCTGCTGGTTGGAGAATGTGTGGGTAACAGTATCTGGCATCTCTATGCTGGTGGAGAATGTGTGAATTAACATTATCTGGCATCTCTCTGCTGGTGGACAATGTGCGGGTTAACAGTATCTGGAATCTCTCTCATGGTTTGGAGAATGTGTGGGTTAACAGTATCTGGCATCTCTCTGCTGGTGGAGAATCCGTGGGTTAACAGTATCCGGCATCTCTCTGCTGGTTGGAGAATGTGTGGGTAACAGTATCTGGCATCTCTATGCTGGTGGAGAATGTGTGAATTAACATTATCTGGCATCTCTCTGCTGGTGGACAATGTGTGGGTTAACAGTATCTGGAATCTCTCTGCTGGTTGGAGAATGTGTGGGTTAACAGTATCTGGCATCTCTCTGCTGGTGGAGAATGTGTGGGTTAACAGTATCCGGCATCTCTCTGCTGATGGAGAATGTGTGGGTTAACAGTATCCGGCATCTCTCTGCTGGTGGAGAATGTGTGTGTTAACAGTATCCAGCATCTCTCTGCTGGTGGAGAATGTGTGGGGTAACAGTATCCGGCATCTCTCTGCTGATGGAGAATGTGTGTATTAACAGTATCTGGAATCTCTGTGCTGATGGAGTATGTGCGGGTTAACAGTATCTGGAATGTCTCTGCTGGTTGGAGAATGTGTGGGTTAACAGTATCTGGCATCTCTCTGCTGCTGGAGTATGTGTGGGTTAACAGTATCCGGTATCTCTCTGCTGGTGGAGAATGTGTGTGTTAACAGTATCCGGCATCTCTCTGCTGGTGGAGAATGTGTGGGTTAATAGTATCCGGCATCTTTCTGCTGGTGGAGAATGTGTGTGTTAACAGTGTACGGCATCTCTCTGCTGGTGGAGAATGTGTGGGTTAACATTATCCGGCATCTCTCTGCTGATGGAGAATGTGTGGGTTAACAGTATCCGGCATCTCTCTGCTGGTTGAGAATGTGTGGTTAACAGTATACGGCATCTCTCTGCTGGTTGGAGAATGTATGGGTTAACAGTATCCGGCATCTCTCTGCTGATGGAGAAGGTGTGGGTTAACAGTTTCTGGCATCTCTCTGCTGGTTGGAGAATCTGTGGGTTAACAGTGTCCGGCATCTCTCTGCTGGTGGAGAATGTGTGGGTTAACAGTATCCGGCATCTCCCTGCTGGTTGGAGAACTTGTGGGTTAACAGCATCTGGCATCTCTCTGCTGATGGAGAATGTGTGGGTTAACAGTGTCTGGAATCTCTCTGCTGTTGGAGAATGTGTTGGTTAACAGTATCCGGCATCTCTCTGCTGGTGGAGAATGTGTGGGTTAAGAGTATCCTGCATCTCTCTGCTGATGGAGAATGTGCGGGTTAACAGTATCTGGAATCTCTCTGCTGGTTGGAGAATGTGTGGGTTAACAGTATCTGGCATCTCTCTGCTGGTGGAGAATGTGTGGGTTAACAGTATCCGGCATCTCTCTGCTGATGGAGAATGTATGGGTTAACAGTATCCGGCATCTCTCTGCTGATGGAGAAGGTGTGGGTTATCAGTTTCTGGCATCTCTCGGCTGGTTGGAGAATCTGTGGGTTAACAGTGTCCGGCATCTCTCTGCTGGTGGAGAATGTGTGGGTTAACAGTATCCGGCATCTCTCTGCTGGTTGGAGAATGTGTGGGTTAACAGTATCCGGCATCTCCCTGCTGGTTGGAGAACTTGTGGGTTAACAGCATCTGGCATCTCTCTGCTGATGGAGAATGTGTGGGTTCACAGTATCTGGCATCTCACTGCCGGTTGGAGAATTTGTGGGTTAACAGTATCTGGAATGTCTCTGCTGGTGGAGAATGTGTGGGTTAACAGTATACGGCATCTCTCTGCTGGTGGAGAATGTGTGTGTTAACAGTATCCGGCATCTCTCTGCTGGTGGAGAATGTGTGTGTTATCAGTATCCGGCATCTCTCTGCTGGTGGAGAATGTGTGGATTCACAGTATCCGGCATCTCTCTGCTGGTGGAGAATGTGTGTGTTAACAGTATCCGGCATCTCTCTGCTGGTTGGAGAATGTGTGCGTTAACAGTATCCGGCATCTCTCTGCTGGTGGATAATGTGTGGGTTAACAGTATCTGGAATCTCTCTGCTCTTGGAGAATGTGTTCGTTAACAGTATCCGGCATCTCTCTGCTGGTGGAGAATGTGTGGGTTAAGAGTATCCGGCACCTCTCTGCTGACGGAGAATGTGCGGGTTAACAGTATCTGGAATCTCTCTGCTGTTTGGAGAATGTGTGGGTTAACAGTATCTGGCATCTCTCTGCTGGTGGAGAATGTGTGGGTTAACAGTATCCGGCATCTCTCTGCTGATGGAGAATGTGTGGGTTAACAGTATCCGGCATCTCTGTGCTGGTGGAGAATGTGTGTGTTAACAGTATCCGGCATCTCTCTGCTGGTGGAGAATGTGCGGGTTAACAGTATCTGGAATCTCTCTGCTGATGGAGAAGGTGCGGGTTAACAGTATCTGGAATCTCTCTGCTGGTTGGAGAATGTGTGGGTTAACAGTATCTGGCATTTCTCTGCTGGTGGAGAATGTGTGGGTTAACTGTATCTGGCATCTCTCCGCTGATGGAGAATGTGTGAGTTAACAGTATCTGGCATCTATCTGCTGGTTGGAGAATGTGTGGGGTAACAGTATCCGGCATCTCTCTGCTGGTGGAGAAAGTGTGGGTTAACAGTATCCGACATCTCCCTACTGGTGGAGAATGTGTGGGTTAACAGTATCTGGCATCTGTCTGCTGATGGAGAATGTGTGGGTTAACAGTATATGGCATCTTTCTGCTGGTGGAGAATGTGTGGGTTAACAGTATACGGCATCTCTCTGCTGGTTGGAGAATGTATGGGTTAACAGTATCCGGCATCTCTCTGCTGATGGAGAAGGTGTGGGTTAACAGTTTCTGGCATCTCTCTGCTGGTTGGAGAATCTGTGGGTTAACAGTGTCCGGCATCTCTCTGCTGGTGGAGAATGTGTGGGTTAACAGTATCCGGCATCTCCCTGCTGGTTGGAGAACTTGTGGTTTAACAGCATCTGGCATCTCTCTGCTGATGGAGAATGTGTGGGTTAACAGTGTCTGGAATCTCTCTGCTGTTGGAGAATGTGTTGGTTAACAGTATCCGGCATCTCTCTGCTGGTGGAGAATGTGTGGGTTAAGAGTATCCTGCATCTCTCTGCTGATGGAGAATGTGCGGGTTAACAGTATCTGGAATCTCTCTGCTGGTTGGAGAATGTGTGGGTTAACAGTATCTGGCATCTCTCTGCTGGTGGAGAATGTGTGGGTTAACAGTATCCGGCATCTCTCTGCTGATGGAGAATGTATGGGTTAACAGTATCCGGCATCTCTCTGCTGATGGAGAAGGTATGGGTTAACATTATCCGGCATCTCTCTGCTGATGGAGAATGTGTGGGTTAACAGTATCCGGCATCTCTCTGCTGGTTGAGAATGTGTGGTTAACAGTATACGGCATCTCTCTGCTGGTTGGAGAATGTATGGGTTAACAGTATCCGGCATCTCTCTGCTGATGGAGAAGGTGTGGGTTAACAGTTTCTGGCATCTCTCTGCTGGTTGGAGAATCTGTGGGTTAACAGTGTCCGGCATCTCTCTGCTGGTGGAGAATGTGTGGGTTAACAGTATCCGGCATCTCCCTGCTGGTTGGAGAACTTGTGGGTTAACAGCATCTGGCATCTCTCTGCTGATGGAGAATGTGTGGGTTAACAGTGTCTGGAATCTCTCTGCTGTTGGAGAATGTGTTGGTTAACAGTATCCGGCATCTCTCTGCTGGTGGAGAATGTGTGGGTTAAGAGTATCCTGCATCTCTCTGCTGATGGAGAATGTGCGGGTTAACAGTATCTGGAATCTCTCTGCTGGTTGGAGAATGTGTGGGTTAACAGTATCTGGCATCTCTCTGCTGGTGGAGAATGTGTGGGTTAACAGTATCCGGCATCTCTCTGCTGATGGAGAATGTATGGGTTAACAGTATCCGGCATCTCTCTGCTGATGGAGAAGGTGTGGGTTATCAGTTTCTGGCATCTCTCGGCTGGTTGGAGAATCTGTGGGTTAACAGTGTCCGGCATCTCTCTGCTGGTGGAGAATGTGTGGGTTAACAGTATCCGGCATCTCTCTGCTGGTTGGAGAATGTGTGGGTTAACAGTATCCGGCATCTCCCTGCTGGTTGGAGAACTTGTGGGTTAACAGCATCTGGCATCTCTCTGCTGATGGAGAATGTGTGGGTTCACAGTACCTGGCATCTCACTGCCAGTTGGAGAATTTGTGGGTTAACAGTATCTGGAATGTCTCTGCTGGTGGAGAATGTGTGGGTTAACAGTATACGGCATCTCTCTGCTGGTGGAGAATGTGTGTGTTAACAGTATCCGGCATCTCTCTGCTGGTGGAGAATGTGTGTGTTATCAGTATCCGGCATCTCTCTGCTGGTGGAGAATGTGTGGATTCACAGTATCCGGCATCTCTCTGCTGGTGGAGAATGTGTGTGTTAACAGTATCCGGCATCTCTCTGCTGGTTGGAGAATGTGTGCGTTAACAGTATCCGGCATCTCTCTGCTGGTGGATAATGTGTGGGTTAACAGTATCTGGAATCTCTCTGCTCTTGGAGGATGTGTTCGTTAACAGTATCCGGCATCTCTCTGCTGGTGGAGAATGTGTGGGTTAAGAGTATCCGGCATCTCTCTGCTGACGGAGAATGTGCGGGTTAACAGTATCTGGAATCTCTCTGCTGTTTGGAGAATGTGTGGGTTAACAGTATCTGGCATCTCTCTGCTGGTGGAGAATGTGTGGGTTAACAGTATCCGGCATCTCTCTGCTGATGGAGAATGTGTGGGTTAACAGTATCCGGCATCTCTGTGCTGGTGGAGAATGTGTGTGTTAACAGTATCCGGCATCTCTCTGCTGGTGGAGAATGTGCGGGTTAACAGTATCCGGCATCTCTCTGCTGGTTGGAGAATGTGTGGGTAACAGTATCTGGCATCTCTATGCTGGTGGAGAATGTGTGAATTAACATTATCTGGCATCTCTCTGCTGGTGGACAATGTGCGGGTTAACAGTATCTGGAATCTCTCTCATGGTTTGGAGAATGTGTGGGTTAACAGTATCTGGCATCTCTCTGCTGGTGGAGAATCCGTGGGTTAACAGTATCCGGCATCTCTCTGCTGGTTGGAGAATGTGTGGGTAACAGTATCTGGCATCTCTATGCTGGTGGAGAATGTGTGAATTAACATTATCTGGCATCTCTCTGCTGGTGGACAATGTGTGGGTTAACAGTATCTGGAATCTCTCTGCTGGTTGGAGAATGTGTGGGTTAACAGTATCTGGCATCTCTCTGCTGGTGGAGAATGTGTGGGTTAACAGTATCCGGCATCTCTCTGCTGATGGAGAATGTGTGGGTTAACAGTATCCGGCATCTCTCTGCTGGTGGAGAATGTGTGTGTTAACAGTATCCAGCATCTCTCTGCTGGTGGAGAATGTGTGGGGTAACAGTATCCGGCATCTCTCTGCTGATGGAGAATGTGTGTATTAACAGTATCTGGAATCTCTGTGCTGATGGAGTATGTGCGGGTTAACAGTATCTGGAATCTCTCTGCTGGTTGGAGAATGTGTGGGTTAACAGTATCTGGCATCTCTCTGCTGCTGGAGTATGTGTGGGTTAACAGTATCCGGTATCTCTCTGCTGGTGGAGAATGTGTGTGTTAACAGTATCCGGCATCTCTCTGCTGGTGGAGAATGTGTGGGTTAATAGTATCCGGCATCTTTCTGCTGGTGGAGAATGTGTGTGTTAACAGTGTACGGCATCTCTCTGCTGGTGGAGAATGTGTGGGTTAACATTATCCGGCATCTCTCTGCTGATGGAGAATGTGTGGGTTAACAGTATCCGGCATCTCTCTGCTGGTTGAGAATGTGTGGTTAACAGTATACGGCATCTCTCTGCTGGTTGGAGAATGTATGGGTTAACAGTATCCGGCATCTCTCTGCTGATGGAGAAGGTGTGGGTTAACAGTTTCTGGCATCTCTCTGCTGGTTGGAGAATCTGTGGGTTAACAGTGTCCGGCATCTCTCTGCTGGTGGAGAATGTGTGGGTTAACAGTATCCGGCATCTCCCTGCTGGTTGGAGAACTTGTGGGTTAACAGCATCTGGCATCTCTCTGCTGATGGAGAATGTGTGGGTTAACAGTGTCTGGAATCTCTCTGCTGTTGGAGAATGTGTTGGTTAACAGTATCCGGCATCTCTCTGCTGGTGGAGAATGTGTGGGTTAAGAGTATCCTGCATCTCTCTGCTGATGGAGAATGTGCGGGTTAACAGTATCTGGAATCTCTCTGCTGGTTGGAGAATGTGTGGGTTAACAGTATCTGGCATCTCTCTGCTGGTGGAGAATGTGTGGGTTAACAGTATCCGGCATCTCTCTGCTGATGGAGAATGTATGGGTTAACAGTATCCGGCATCTCTCTGCTGATGGAGAAGGTGTGGGTTATCAGTTTCTGGCATCTCTCGGCTGGTTGGAGAATCTGTGGGTTAACAGTGTCCGGCATCTCTCTGCTGGTGGAGAATGTGTGGGTTAACAGTATCCGGCATCTCTCTGCTGGTGGAGAATGTGTGTGTTAACAGTATCCAGCATCTCTCTGCTGGTGGAGAATGTTTGGTTAACCGTATCTGGCATCTCTCTGCTGATGGAGAATGTGTGGGTTAACAGTATCCGGCATCTCTCTGCTGGTGGAGAATGTGTGCGTTAAAAGTATCCGGCATCTCTCTGATGGTGGAGAATGAGTGGGTTAAAAGTATCTGGAATCTCTCTGCTGATGGAGAAGGTGCAGGTTAACAGTATCTGGAATCTCTCTGCTGGTTGGAGAATGTGTGGGTTAACAGTATCTGGCATTTCTCTGCTGGTGGAGAATGTGTGGGTTAACTGTATCTGGCATCTCTCCACTGATGGAGAATGTGTGAGTTAACAGTATCTGGCATCTATCTGCTGGTTGGAGAATGTGTGGGGTAACAGTATCCGGCATCTCTCTGCTGGTGGAGAAAGTGTGGGTTAACAGTATCCGACATCTCCCTACTGGTGGAGAATGTGTGGGTTAACAGTATCTGGCATCTGTCTGCTGATGGAGAATGTGTGGGTTAACAGTATCTGGCATCTTTCTGCTGGTGGAGAAGGTGTGGGTTAACAGTATACGGCATCTCTCTGCTGGTTGGAGAATGTATGGGTTAACAGTATCCGGCATCTCTCTGCTGATGGAGAACGTGTGGGTTAACAGTATCTGGAATCTCTCTGCTGGTTGGAGGTTGTGTGGGTTAACAGTATCTGGAATCTCTCTGCTGGTTGGAGAATGTGTGGGTTAACAGTATCGGGCATCTCTCTGCTGGTGGAGAATGTGTGGGTTAACAGTATCTGGAATGTCTCTGCTGGTGGAGAATGTGTGGGTTAACAGTATCCGGCATCTCTCTGCTGATGGAGAATGTGTGGGTTAACAGTATCCGGCATCTCTCCGCTGGTGGCGAATGTGTGTGTTAACAGTATTCGGCATCTCTCTGCTGGTGGAGAATGTGTGGGTTAAGAGTATCCGGCATCTCTCTGCTGGTGGAGAATGTGTGGGTTAACAGAATCTGGCATCTCTCTGCTGGTTGGAGAATGTGTGGGGTGACAGTATCTTGCATCTCTCTGCTGCTGGAGTATATGTGGGTTAACAGTATCCGGCATCTCTCTGCTGGTGGAGAATGTGTGGGTTAATAGTATCTGGCATCTCTCTGCTGGTTGGAGAATGTGTGGGATGACAGTATCTGGAACCTCACTGCTGGTGGAGAATGTGTGGTTTAACAGTATCCGGCATCTCTCTGCTGGTGGAGAATGTGTGGGTTAACAGTATCCGGCATCTCTCTGCTGGTGGAGAATGTGTGGGTCAACAGTATCTGGCATCTCTCTGCTGGTTGGAGAATGTGTGGGTTAACAGTATCTGGAATCTCTCTGCCGATGGAGGATGTGCGGGTTAACAGTATCTGGAATCTCTCTCATGGTTTGGAGAATGTGTGGGTGAACAGTATATTCCATCTCTCCGCTGGTGGAGAATGTGTGGGTTAACAGTATCCGGCATCTCTCTGCTAGTGGAGAATTTGTGGGTAACAGTATCTGGCATCTCTCTGCTGGTGGAGAATGTGTGGCTTAACAGTATCTGGCATCTCTCTGCTGGTGTACAATGTGTGGGTTAACAGTATCTGGAATCTCTCTGCTGGTTGGAGGTTGTGTGGGTTAACAGTATCTGGCATCTCTCTGCTGGTTGGAGAATGTGTGTGTTAACAGGATCTGGCATCTCTCTGCTGGTGGAGAATGAGCGGGTTAACAGTATCTGGAATTTCTCTGCTGGTGGAGAATGTGTGGGTTAACAGTATACGGCATCTCTCTGCTGGTGGAGAATGTGTGGGTTAACAGTATCTAGCATCTCTCTGCTGATGGAGAATGTGTGGGTTAACAGTATCCGGCATCTCTCTGCTGGTTGAGAATGTGTGGGTTAACAGTATCCGGCATCTCTCTGCTGATGGAGAATGTGTGAGTTAACAGTATCTGGCATCTATCTGCTGGTTGGAGAATGTGTGGGGTAACAGCTTCCGGCATCTCTCTGCTGGTGGAGAAAGTGTGGGTTAACAGTATCCGACATCTCCCTACTGGTGGAGAATGTGTGGGTTAACAGTATCTGGCATCTGTCTGCTGATGGAGAATGTGTGGGTTAACAGTATATGGCATCTTTCTGCTGGTGGAGAATGTGTGGGTTAACAGTATACGGCATCTCTCTGCTGGTTGGAGAATGTATGGGTTAACAGTATCCGGCATCTCTCTGCTGATGGAGAAGGTGTGGGTTAACAGTTTCTGGCATCTCTCTGCTGGTTGGAGAATCTGTGGGTTAACAGTGTCCGGCATCTCTCTGCTGGTGGAGAATGTGTGGGTTAACAGTATCCGGCATCTCCCTGCTGGTTGGAGAACTTGTGGGTTAACAGCATCTGGCATCTCTCTGCTGATGGAGAATGTGTGGGTTAACAGTATCTGGCATCTCACTGCCGGCTGGAGAATTTGTGGGTTAACAGTATCTGGAATGTCTCTGCTGGTGGAGAATGTGTGGGTTAACAGTATACGGCATCTCTCTGCTGGTGGAGAATGTGTGTGTTAACAGTATCCGGCATTTCTCTGCTGGTGGAGAATGTGTGTGTTATCAGTATCCGGCATCTCTCTGCTGGTGGAGAATGCGTGGGTTAACAGTATACGGCATCTCTCTGCTGGTGGAGAATGTGTGTGTTAACAGTATCCGGCATCTCTCTGCTGGTGGAGAATGTGTGGGTTAATAGTATCTGGCATCTTTCTGCTGGTGGAGAATGTGTGTGTTAACAGTGTACGGCATCTCTCTGCTGGTGGAGAATGTGTGGGTTAACATTATCCGGCATCTCTCTGCTGATGGAGAATGTGTGGGTTAACAGTATCCGGCATCTCTCTGCTGGTTGAGAATGTGTGGGTTAACAGTATCCGGCATCTGTCTGCTGGTGGAGAATGTGTGGGTTAACAGTATCTGGAATCTCTCTGCTGATGGTGAATGTGCGGGTTAACAGTATCTGTTATCTCTCACATGGTTTGGAGAATGTGTGGGTAACAGTATCTGGCATCTCTCTGCTGGTGGAGAATGTGTGGGTTAACAGTATCCGGCATCTGTCTGCTGGTGGATAATGTGTGGATTAACAGTATCCGGCATCTCTCTGCTGGTTGGAGAATGTGTGGGTAACTGTATCTAGCATCTCTCTGCTGGTGGAGAATGTGTGGCTTAACAGTATCTGGCATCTCGCTGCTGGTGGACAATGTGTGGGTTAACAGTATCTGGAATCTCTCTGCTGGTTGGAGGTTGTGTGGGTTAACAGTATCTGGAATCTCTCTGCTGGTTGGAGAATGTGTGGGTTAACAGTATCTGGCATCTCTCTGCTGGTGGAGAATGTGTGGGTTAACAGTATCTGGAATGTCTCTGCTGGTGGAGAATGTGTGGGTTAACAGTATCCGGCATCTCTCTGCTGGTGGAGAATGTGTGGGTTAACAGTATCTTGCATCTCTCTGCTGCTGGAGTATGTGAGGGTTAACAGTATCCGGCATCTCTCTGCTGGTGGAGAATGTGTGGGTTAATAGTATCTGGCATCTCTCTGCTGGTTGGAGAATGTGTGGGATGACAGTATCTGGAACCTCACTGCTGGTGGAGAATGTGTGGGTCAACAGTATCTGGCATCTCTCTGCTGGTTGGAGAATGTGTGGGTTAACAGTATCTGGAATCTCTCTGCCGATGGAGGATGTGCGGGTTAACAGTATCTGGAATCTCTCTCATGGTTTGGAGAATGTGTGGGTGAACAGTATCTGCCATCTCTCCGCTGGTGGAGAATGTGTGGGTTAACAGTATCCGGCATCTCTCTGCTGGTGGAGAATTTGTGGGTAACAGTATCTGGCATCTCTCTGCTGGTGGAGAATGTGTGGCTTAACAGTATCTGGCTTCTCTCTGCTGGTGTACAATGTGTGGGTTAACAGTATCTGGAATCTCTCTGCTGGTTGGAGGTTGTGTGGGTTAACAGTATCTGGCATCTCTCTGCTGGTTGGAGAATGTGTGTGTTAACAGGATCTGGCATCTCTCTGCTGGTGGAGAATGAGCGGGTTAACAGTATCTGGAATGTCTCTGCTGGTGGAGAATGTGTGGGTTAACAGTATACGGCATCTCTCTGCTGGTGGAGAATGTGTGGGTTAACAGTATCTAGCATCTCTCTGCTGTTGGAGAATGTGTGGGTTAACAGTATCTAGCATCTCTCTGCTGGTGGAGAAAGTGTGGGTTAACAGTATCCGACATCTCCCTACTGGTGGAGAATGTGTGGGTTAACAGTATCTGGCATCTGTCTGCTGATGGAGAATGTGTGGGTTAACAGTATATGGCATCTTTCTGCTGGTGGAGAATGTGTGGGTTAACAGTATACGGCATTTCTCTGCTGGTTGGAGAATGTATGGGTTAACAGTATCCGGCATCTCTCTGCTGATGGAGAAGGTGTGGGTTAACAGTTTCTGGCATCTCTCTGCTGGTTGGAGAATCTGTGGGTTAACAGTGTCCGGCATCTCTCTGCTGGTGGAGAATGTGTGGGTTAACAGTATCCGGCATCTCCCTGCTGGTTGGAGAACTTGTGGGTTAACAGCATCTGGCATCTCTCTGCTGATGGAGAATGTGTGGGTTAACAGTATCTGGCATCTCACTGCCGGCTGGAGAATTTGTGGGTTAACAGTATCTGGAATGTCTCTGCTGGTGGAGAATGTGTGGGTTAACAGTATACGGCATCTCTCTGCTGGTGGAGAATGTGTGTGTTAACAGTATCCGGCATTTCTCTGCTGGTGGAGAATGTGTGTGTTATCAGTATCCGGCATCTCTCTGCTGGTGGAGAATGCGTGGGTTAACAGTACCTGGCATTTCTCTGCTGGTTGCAGAACGTGTGGGTTAACAGTGTCTGGAATCTCTCTGCTCTTGGAGAATGTGTTGGTTAACAGTATCCGGCATCTCTCTGCTGGTGGAGAATGTGTGGGTTAAGAGTATCCGGCATCTCTCTGCTGATGGAGAATGTGCGGGTTAACAGTATCTGGAATCTCTCTGCTGGTTGGAGAATGTGTGGGGTAACAGTATCCGGCATCTCTCTGCTGATGGAGTATGTGTGGGTTAACAGTATCCGGCATCTCTCTGCTGATGGACAATGTGCGGGTTAACAGTATCTGGAATCTCTCTGCTGGTTGGAGAATGTGTGGGTTAACAGTATCTGGCATCTCTCTGCTGGTGGAGAATGTATGGGTTAACAGTATCCGGCATGTCTCTGCTGATGGAGAATGTGTGGGTTAACAGTATCCGGCATCTCTCTGCTGCTCGAGAATGTGTGTGTTAACAGTATCCAGCATCTCTCTGCTGGTGGAGAATGTTTGGTTAACCGTATCTGGAATCTCTCTGCTGGTTGGAGAATGTCTGGGTTAACAGTATCTGGCATTTCTCTGCTGGTGGAGAATGTGTGGGTTAACTGTATCTGGCATCTCTCCACTGATGGAGAATGTGTGAGTTAACAGTATCTGGCATCTATCTGCTGGTTGGAGAATGTGTGGGGTAACAGTATCCGGCATCTCTCTGCTGGTGGAGAAAGTGTGGGTTAACAGTATCCGACATCTCCCTACTGGTGGAGAATGTGTGGGTTAATAGTATCTGGCATCTGTCTGCTGATGGAGAATGTGTGGGTTAACAGTATCTGGCATCTTTCTGCTGGTGGAGAAGGTGTGGGTTAACAGTATACGGCATCTCTCTGCAGGTTGGAGAATGTATGGGTTAACAGTATCCGGCATCTCTCTGCTGATGGAGAAGGTGTGGGTTAACAGTTTCTGGCATCTCTCTGCTGGTTGGAGAATCTGTGGGTTAACAGTATCCGGCATCTCCCTGCTGGTTGGAGAACTTGTGGGTTAACAGCATCTGGCATCTCTCTGCTGATGGAGAATGTGTGGGTTAACAGTATCTGGCATCTCACTGCCGGTTGGAGAATTTGTGGGTTAACAGTATCTGGAATGTCTCTGCTGGTGGGGAATGTGTGGGTTAACAGTATACGGCATCTCTCTGCTGGTGGAGAATGTGTGTGTTAACAGTAACCGGAATCTCTCTGCTGGTGGAGAATGTGTGTGTTATCAGTATCCGGCATCTCTCTGCTGGTGGAGAATGTGTGGATTCACAGCATCCGGCATCTCTCTGCTGGTGGAGAATGTGTGTGTTAACAGTATCCGGCATCTCTCTGCTGGTTGGAGAATGTGTGCGTTAACAGTATCCGGCATCTCTCTGCTGGTGGAGAATGCGTGGGTTAACAGTACCTGGCATTTCTCTGCTGGTTGGAGAATGTGTGGGTTAACAGTGTCTGGAATCTCTCTGCTCTTGGAGAATGTGTTGGTTAACAGTATCCGGCATCTCTCTGCTGGTGGAGAATGTGTGGGTTAAGAGTATCCTGCATCTCTCTGCTGATGGAGAATGTGCGGGTTAACAGTATCTGGAATCTCTCTGCTGGTTGGAGAATGTGTCGGTTAACAGTATCTGGCATCTCTCTGCTGGTGGAGAATGTGTGGGTTAACAGTATCCGGCATCTCTCTGCTGATGGAGAATGTGTGGGTTAACAGTATCTGGCATCTTTCTGCTGGTGGAGAATGTGTGGGTTAACAGTATACGGCATCTCTCTGCTGGTTGGAGAATGTATGGGTTAACAGTATCCGGCATCTCTCTGCTGATGGAGAAGGTGTGGGTTAACAGTTTCTGGCATCTCTCTCTGCTGGTTGGAGAATCTGTGGGTTAACAGTGTCCGGCATCTCTCTGCTGGTGGAGAATGGGTGTGGGTTAACAGTATCCGGCATCTCTCTGCTGGTTGGAGAATGTGTGGGTTAACAGTATCCGGCATGTCCCTGCTGGTTGGAGAACTTGTGGGTTAACAGCATCTGGCATCTCTCTGCTGATGGAGAATGTGTGGGTTAACAGTATCTGGAATGTCTCTGCTGGTGGAGAATGTGTGGGTTAACAGTATACGGCATCACTCTGCTGGTGGAGAATGTGTGTGTTAACAGTATCCGGCATCTCTCTGCTGGTGGAGAATGTGTGTGTTATCAGTATCCGGCATCTCTCTGCTGGTGGAGAATGTGTCGATTCACAGTATCCAGCATCTCTCTGCTGGTGGAGAATGTGTGTGTTAACAGTATCCGGCATCTCTCTGCTGGTTGGAGAATGTGTGCGTTAACAGTATCCGGCATCTCTCTGCTGGTGGAGAATGCGTGGGTTAACAGTACCTGGCATTTCTCTGCTGGTTGGAGAATGTGTGGGTTAACGGTATCTGGAATCTCTCTGCTCTTGGAGATGGTGTTGGTTAACAGTATCCGGCATGTCTCTGCTGGTGGAGAATGTGTGGGTTACGAGTATCCGGCATCTCTCTGCTGATGGAGAATGTGCGGGTTAACAGTATCTGGAATCTCTCTGCTGGTTGGAGAATGTGTGGGTTAACAGTATCTGGTATCTCTCTGCTGATGGAGAATGTGTGGGTTAACAGTATCTGGCATCTTTCTGCTGGTGGAGAATGTGTGGGTTAACAGTATACGGCATCTCTCTGCTGGTTGGAGAATGTATGGGTTAACAGTATCCGGCATCTCTCTGCTGATGGAGAAGGTGTGGGTTAACAGTTTCTGGCATCTCTCTCTGCTGGTTGGAGAATCTGTGGGTTAACAGTGTCCGGCATCTCTCTGCTGGTGGAGAATGGGTGTGGGTTAACAGTATCCGGCATCTCTCTGCTGGTTGGAGAATGTGTGGGTTAACAGTATCCGGCATGTCCCTGCTGGTTGGAGAACTTGTGGGTTAACAGCATCTGGCATCTCTCTGCTGATGGAGAATGTGTGGGTTAACAGTATCTGGAATGTCTCTGCTGGTGGAGAATGTGTGGGTTAACAGTATACGGCATCACTCTGCTGGTGGAGAATGTGTGTGTTAACAGTATCCGGCATCTCTCTGCTGGTGGAGAATGTGTGTGTTATCAGTATCCGGCATCTCTCTCCTGGTGGAGAATGTGTCGATTCACAGTATCCAGCATCTCTCTGCTGGTGGAGAATGTGTGTGTTAACAGTATCCGGCATCTCTCTGCTGGTTGGAGAATGTGTGCGTTAACAGTATCCGGCATCTCTCTGCTGGTGGAGAATGCGTGGGTTAACAGTACCTGGCATTTCTCTGCTGGTTGGAGAATGTGTGGGTTAACGGTATCTGGAATCTCTCTGCTCTTGGAGAATGTGTTGGTTAACAGTATCCGGCATCTCTCTGCTGGTGGAGAATGTGTGGGTTACGAGTATCCGGCATCTCTCTGCTGATGGAGAATGTGCGGGTTAACAGTATCTGGAATCTCTCTGCTGGTTGGAGAATGTGTGGGTTAACAGTATCTGGCATCTCTCTGCTGGTGGAGAATGTGTGGGTTAACAGTATCCGGCATCTCTCTGCTGATGGAGAATGTGTGGGTTAACAGTATCCGGCATCTCTCTGCTGGTGGAGAATGTGTGTGTTAACAGTATCCGGCATCTCTCTGCTGGTGGAAAATGTGTGTGTTATCAGTATCCGGCATCTCTCTGCTGGTGGAGAATGTGTGGATTAACAGTATCCGGCATCTCTCTGCTGGTTGGAGAATGTGTGTGTTTACAGTATCCGGCATCTCTCTGCTGGTGGAGAACTTGTGGGTTAACAGCATCTGGCATCTCTCTGCTGATGGAGAATGTGTGGGTTAACAGTATCTGGCATCTCACTGCCGGTTGGAGAATTTGTGGGTTAACAGTATCTGGAATGTCTCTGCTGGTGGAGAATGTGTGGGTTAACAGTATACGGCATCTCTCTGCTGGTGGAGAATGTGTGTGTTAACAGTATCCGGCATTTCTCTGCTGGTGGAGAATGTGTGTGTTATCAGTATCCGGCATCTCTCTGCTGGTGGAGAATGCGTGGGTTAACAGTACCTGGCATTTCTCTGCTGATGGAGAATGTGCGGGTTAACAGTATCTGGAATCTCTCTGCTGGTTGGAGAATGTGTGGGGTAACAGTATCCGGCATCTCTCTGCTGATGGAGAATGTGCGGGTTAACAGTATCTGGAATCTCTCTGCTGGTTGGAGAATGTGTGGGGTAACAGTATCCGGCATCTCTCTGCTGATGGAGTATGTGTGGGTTAACAGTATCCGGCATCTCTCTGCTGATGGACAATGTGCGGGTTAACAGTATCTGGAATCTCTCTGCTGGTTGGAGAATGTGTGGGTTAACAGTATCTGGCATCTCTCTGCTGGTGGAGAATGTATGGGTTAACAGTATCCGGCATGTCTCTGCTGATGGAGAATGTGTGGGTTAACAGTATCCGGCATCTCTCTGCTGCTGGAGAATATGTGTGTTAACAGTATCCAGCATCTCTCTGCTGGTGGAGAATGTTTGGTTAACCGTATCTGGCATCTCTCTGCTGATGGAGAATGTGTGGGTTAACAGTATCCGGCATCTCTCTGCTGGTGGAGAATGTGTGCGTTAAAAGTATCCGGCATCTCTCTGATGGTGGAGAATGAGTGGGTTAAAAGTATCTGGAATCTCTCTGCTGATGGAGAAGGTGCAGGTTAACAGTATCTGGAATCTCTCTGCTGGTTGGAGAATGTCTGGGTTAACAGTATCTGGCATTTCTCTGCTGGTGGAGAATGTGTGGGTTAACTGTATCTGGCATCTCTCCACTGATGGAGAATGTGTGAGTTAACAGTATCTGGCATCTATCTGCTGGTTGGAGAATGTGTGGGGTAACAGTATCCGGCATCTCTCAGCTGGTGGAGAAAGTGTGGGTTAACAGTATCCGACATCTCCCTACTGGTGGAGAATGTGTGGGTTAATAGTATCTGGCATCTGTCTGCTGATGGAGAATGTGTGGGTTAACAGTATCTGGCATCTTTCTGCTGGTGGGGAAGGTGTGGGTTAACAGTATACGGCATCTCTCTGCAGGTTGGAGAATGTATGGGTTAACAGTATCCGGCATCTCTCTGCTGATGGAGAAGGTGTGGGTTAACAGTTTCTGGCATCTCTCTGCTGGTTGGAGAATCTGTGGGTTAACAGTATCCGGCATCTCCCTGCTGGTTGGAGAACTTGTGGGTTAACAGCATCTGGCATCTCTCTGCTGATGGAGAATGTGTGTGTTAACAGTAACCGGCATCTCTCTGCTGGTGGAGAATGTGTGGATTCACAGTATCCGGCATCTCTCTGCTGGTGGAGAATGTGTGTGTTAACAGTATCCGGCATCTCTCTGCTGGTTGGAGAATGTGTGCGTTAACAGTATCCGGCATCTCTCTGCTGGTGGAGAATGCGTGGGTTAACAGTACCTGGCATTTCTCTGCTGGTTGGAGAATGTGTGGGTTAACAGTGTCTGGAATCTCTCTGCTCTTGGAGAATGTGTTGGTTAACAGTATCCGGCATCTCTCTGCTGGTGGAGAATGTGTGGGTTAAGAGTATCCTGCATCTCTCTGCTGATGGAGAATGTGCGGGTTAACAGTATCTGGAATCTCTCTGCTGGTTGGAGAATGTGTGGGTTAACAGTATCTGGCATCTCTCTGCTGGTGGAGAATGTGTGGGTTAACAGTATCCGGCATCTCTCTGCTGATGGAGAATGTGTGGGTTAACAGTATCTGGCATCTTTCTGCTGGTGGAGAATGTGTGGGTTAACAGTATACGGCATCTCTCTGCTGGTTGGAGAATGTATGGGTTAACAGTATCCGGCATCTCTCTGCTGATGGAGAAGGTGTGGGTTAACAGTATCCGACATCTCCCTACTGGTGGAGAATGTGTGGGTTAATAGTATCTGGCATCTGTCTGCTGATGGAGAATGTGTGGGTTAACAGTATCTGGCATCTTTCTGCTGGTGGGGAAGGTGTGGGTTAACAGTATACGGCATCTCTCTGCAGGTTGGAGAATGTATGGGTTAACAGTATCCGGCATCTCTCTGCTGATGGAGAAGGTGTGGGTTAACAGTTTCTGGCATCTCTCTGCTGGTTGGAGAATCTGTGGGTTAACAGTATCCGGCATCTCCCTGCTGGTTGGAGAACTTGTGGGTTAACAGCATCTGGCATCTCTCTGCTGATGGAGAATGTGTGTGTTAACAGTAACCGGCATCTCTCTGCTGGTGGAGAATGTGTGGATTCACAGTATCCGGCATCTCTCTGCTGGTGGAGAATGTGTGTGTTAACAGTATCCGGCATCTCTCTGCTGGTTGGAGAATGTGTGCGTTAACAGTATCCGGCATCTCTCTGCTGGTGGAGAATGCGTGGGTTAACAGTACCTGGCATTTCTCTGCTGGTTGGAGAATGTGTGGGTTAACAGTGTCTGGAATCTCTCTGCTCTTGGAGAATGTGTTGGTTAACAGTATCCGGCATCTCTCTGCTGGTGGAGAATGTGTGGGTTAAGAGTATCCTGCATCTCTCTGCTGATGGAGAATGTGCGGGTTAACAGTATCTGGAATCTCTCTGCTGGTTGGAGAATGTGTGGGTTAACAGTATCTGGCATCTCTCTGCTGGTGGAGAATGTGTGGGTTAACAGTATCCGGCATCTCTCTGCTGATGGAGAATGTGTGGGTTAACAGTATCTGGCATCTTTCTGCTGGTGGAGAATGTGTGTGTTAACAGTATCCGGCATCTCTCTGCTGGTTGGAGAATGTGTGCGTTAACAGTATCCGGCATCTCTCTGCTGGTGGAGAATGCGTGGGTTAACAGTACCTGGCATTTCTCTGCTGGTTGGAGAATGTGTGGGTTAACAGTGTCTGGAATCTCTCTGCTCTTGGAGAATGTGTTGGTTAACAGTATCCGGCATCTCTCTGCTGGTGGAGAATGTGTGGGTTAAGAGTATCCTGCATCTCTCTGCTGATGGAGAATGTGCGGGTTAACAGTATCTGGAATCTCTCTGCTGGTTGGAGAATGTGTGGGTTAACAGTATCTGGCATCTCTCTGCTGGTGGAGAATGTGTGGGTTAACAGTATCCGGCATCTCTCTGCTGATGGAGAATGTGTGGGTTAACAGTATCTGGCATCTTTCTGCTGGTGGAGAATGTGTGGGTTAACAGTATACGGCATCTCTCTGCTGGTTGGAGAATGTATGGGTTAACAGTATCCGGCATCTCTCTGCTGATGGAGAAGGTGTGGGTTAACAGTATCCGACATCTCCCTACTGGTGGAGAATGTGTGGGTTAATAGTATCTGGCATCTGTCTGCTGATGGAGAATGTGTGGGTTAACAGTATCTGGCATCTTTCTGCTGGTGGGGAAGGTGTGGGTTAACAGTATACGGCATCTCTCTGCAGGTTGGAGAATGTATGGGTTAACAGTATCCGGCATCTCTCTGCTGATGGAGAAGGTGTGGGTTAACAGTTTCTGGCATCTCTCTGCTGGTTGGAGAATCTGTGGGTTAACAGTATCCGGCATCTCCCTGCTGGTTGGAGAACTTGTGGGTTAACAGCATCTGGCATCTCTCTGCTGATGGAGAATGTGTGTGTTAACAGTAACCGGCATCTCTCTGCTGGTGGAGAATGTGTGGATTCACAGTATCCGGCATCTCTCTGCTGGTGGAGAATGTGTGTGTTAACAGTATCCGGCATCTCTCTGCTGGTTGGAGAATGTGTGCGTTAACAGTATCCGGCATCTCTCTGCTGGTGGAGAATGCGTGGGTTAACAGTACCTGGCATTTCTCTGCTGGTTGGAGAATGTGTGGGTTAACAGTGTCTGGAATCTCTCTGCTCTTGGAGAATGTGTTGGTTAACAGTATCCGGCATCTCTCTGCTGGTGGAGAATGTGTGGGTTAAGAGTATCCTGCATCTCTCTGCTGATGGAGAATGTGCGGGTTAACAGTATCTGGAATCTCTCTGCTGGTTGGAGAATGTGTGGGTTAACAGTATCTGGCATCTCTCTGCTGGTGGAGAATGTGTGGGTTAACAGTATCCGGCATCTCTCTGCTGATGGAGAATGTGTGGGTTAACAGTATCTGGCATCTTTCTGCTGGTGGAGAATGTGTGGGTTAACAGTATACGGCATCTCTCTGCTGGTTGGAGAATGTATGGGTTAACAGTATC
The DNA here is from genome assembly GCF_030028105.1 of Mobula birostris. NCBI lineage: Eukaryota > Metazoa > Chordata > Chondrichthyes > Myliobatiformes > Myliobatidae > Mobula > Mobula birostris. Next base: position 48,395,968 of record NC_092376.1, read on the forward strand.
CGGCATCTCTCTGCTGATGGAGAAGGTGTGGGTTAACAGTTTCTGGCATCTCTCTCTGCTGGTTGGAGAATCTGTGGGTTAACAGTGTCCGGCATCTCTCTGCTGGTGGAGAATGTGTGGGTTAACAGTATCCGGCATCTCTCTGCTGGTTGGAGAATGTGTGGGTTAACAGTATCCGGCATCTCCCTGCTGGTTGGAGAACTTGTGGGTTAACAGCATCTGGCATCTCTCTGCTGATGGAGAATGTGTGGGTTAACAGTATCTGGCATCTCACTGCCGGTTGGAGAATTTGTGGGTTAACAGTATCTGGAATGTCTCTGCTGGTGGAGAATGTGTGGGTTAACAGTATACGGCATCTCTCTGCTGGTGGAGAATGTGTGTGTTAACAGTATCCGGCATCTCTCTGCTGGTGGAGAATGTGTCGATTCACAGTATCCGGCATCTCTCTGCTGGTGGAGAATGTGTGTGTTAACAGTATCCGGCATCTCTCTGCTGGTTGGAGAATGTGTGCGTTAACAGTATCCGGCATCTCTCTGCTGGTGGAGAATGCGTGGGTTAACAGTACCTGGCATTTCTCTGCTGGTTGGAGAATGTGTGGGTTAACAGTATCTGGAATCTCTCTGCTCTTGGAGAATGTGTTGGTTAACAGTATCCGGCATCTCTCTGCTGGTGGAGAATGTGTGGGTTAAGAGTATCCGGCATCTCTCTGCTGATGGAGAATGTGCGGGTTAACAGTATCTGGAATCTCTCTGCTGGTTGGAGAATGTGTGGGTTAACAGTATCTGGCATCTCTCTGCTGGTGGAGAATGTGTGGGTTAACAGTATCCGGCATCTCTCTGCTGATGGAGAATGTGTGGGTAACAGTATCCGGCATCTCTCTGCTGGTGGAGAATGTGTGTGTTAACAGTATCCGGCATCTCTCTGCTGGTGGAAAATGTGTGTGTTATCAGTATCCGGCATCTCTCTGCTGGTGGAGAATGTGTGGATTAACAGTATCCGGCATCTCTCTGCTGGTTGGAGAATGTGTGTGTTTACAGTATCCGGCATCTCTCTGCTGGTGGAGAATGCGTGGGTTAACAGTACCTGGCATTTCTCTGCTGGTTGGAGAATGTGTGTGTTAACAGTATCCGGCATCGCTCTGCTGGTGGAGAATGTGTGGGTTAATAGTATCTGGCATCTTTCTGCTGGTGGAGAATGTGTGTGTTAACAGTGTACGGCATCTCTCTGCTGGTGGAGAATGTGTGGGTTAACATTATGCGGCATCTCTCTGCTGATGGAGAATGTGTGGGTTAACAGTGTCCGGCATCTCTCTGCTGGTGGAGAATGCGTGGGTTAACAGTATCTGGAATGTCTCTGCTGGTGGAGAATGTGTGGGTTAACAGCATCTGGCATCTCTTTGCTGATGGAGAATGTGTGGGTTAACAGTATCCGGCATCTCTCTGCTGGTGGCGAATGTGTGTGTTAACAGTATTCGGCATCTCTCTGCTGGTGGAGAATGTATGGGTTAAGAGTATCCGGCATCTCTCTGCTGGTGGAGAATGTGTGGGTTAACAGTATCTGGCATCTCTCTGCTGGTTGGAGAATGTGTGGGGTGACAGTATCTTGCATCTCTCTGCTGCTGGAGTATGTGCGGGTTAACTGTATCCGTTATCTCTCTGCTGGTGGAGAATGTGTGTGTTAACAGTATCCGGCATCTCTCTGCTGGTGGAGAATGTGTGGGTTAATAGTATCTGGCATCTTTCTGCTGGTGGAGAATGTGTGGGTTAACAGTGTACGGCATCTCTCTGCTGGTTGGAGAATGTGTGGGTTAACAGTACCTGGCATCTCTCTGCTGGTTGGAGAATGTGTGGGTTAACAGTATCCGGCATCTCTCTGCTGGTGGAGAATGTGTGGGTCAACAGTATCTGGCATCTCTCTGCTGGTTGGAGAATGTGTGGGTTAACAGTATCTGGAATCTCTCTGCCGATGGAGAATGTGCGGGTTAACAGTATCTGGAATCTCTCTCATGGTTTGGAGAATGTGTGGGTGAACAGTATCTGCCATCTCTCCGCTGGTGGAGAATGTGTGGGTTAACAGTATCCGGCATCTCTCTGCTGGTGGAGAATGTGTGGGTTAACAGTATCCGGCATCTCTCTGCTGGTTGGAGAATTTGTGGGTAACAGTATCTGGCATCTCTCTGCTGGTGGAGAATGTGTGGCTTAACAGTATCTGGCATCTCTCTGCTGGTGTACAATGTGTGGGTTAACAGTATCTGGAATCTCTCTGCTGGTTGGAGGTTGTGTGGGTTAACAGTATCAGGCATCTCTCTGCTGGTTGGAGAATGTGTGGGTTAACAGTATCAGGCATCGCTCTGCTGGTGGAGAATGAGCGGGTTAACAGTATCTGGAATGTCTCTGCTGGTGGAGAACGTGTGGGTTAACAGTATACGGCATCTCTCTGCTGGTGGAGAATGTGTGGGTTAACAGTATCCAGCATCTCTCTGCTGATGGAGAATGTGTGGGTTAACAGTATCCGGCATCTCTCTGCTGGTTGAGAATGTGTGGGTTAACAGTATCCGGCATCTGTCTGCTGGTGGAGAATGTGTGGGTTAACAGTATCTGGAATCTCTCTCATGGTTTGGAGAATGTGTGGGCAACAGTATCTGGCATCTCTCTGCTGGTGGAGAATGTGTGGGTTAACAGTATCCGGCATCTGTCTGCTGCTGGTGAATGTGTGGGTTAACAGTATCCGGCATCTCTCTGCTGGTTGGAGAATGTGTGGGTAACAGTATCTGGCATCTCTCTGCTGGTGGAGAATGTGTGGCTTAACAGTATCTGGCGTCTCTCTGCTGGTGGACAATGTGTGGGTTAACAGTATCTGGAATCTCTCTGCTGGTTGGAGGTTGTGTGGGTTAACAGTATCTGGCATCTCTCTGCTGGTTGGAGAATGTGTGGGTTAACAGTATCTGGCATCTCTCTGCTAGTGGAGAATATGTGGGTTAACAGTATACGGCATCTCTCTGGTGGTTGGAGAATGTGTGGGTAACAGTATCTGGCATCTCTCTGCTGGTGGAGAATGTGTGGCTTAACAGTATCTGGCGTCTCTCTGCTGGTGGACAATGTGTGGGTTAACAGTATCTGGAATCTCTCTGCTGGTTGGAGGTTGTGTGGGTTAACAGTATCTGGCATCTCTCTTCTGGTTGGAGAATGTGCGGGTTAACAGTATCTGGAATGTCTCTGCTGGTGGAGAATGTGTGGGTTAACAGTATACGGCATCTCTCTGCTGGTGGAGAATGTGTGGGTTAACATTATCCGGTATCTCTCTGCTGATGGAGAATGTGTGGGTTAATAGTATCCGGCATCTTTCTGCTGGTTGAGAATGTGTGGGTTAACAGTATCCGGCATCTGTCTGCTGGTGGAGAATGTGTGGGTTAACAGTATCCGGCATCTCTCTGCTGATGGAGAATGTGTGGGTTAACAGTATCCGGCATTTCTCTGCTGGTGGAGAATGTGTGTGTTATCAGTATCCGGCATCTCTCTGCTGGTGGAGAATGCGTGGGTTAACAGTACCTGGCATTTCTCTGCTGGTTGCAGAATGTGTGGGTTAACAGTGTCTGGAATCTCTCTGCTCTTGGAGAATGTGTTGGTTAACAGTATCCGGCATCTCTCTGCTGGTGGAGAATGTGTGGGTTAAGAGTATCCGGCATCTCTCTGCTGATGGAGAATGTGCGGGTTAACAGTATCTGGAATCTCTCTGCTGGTTGGAGAATGTGTGGGGTAACAGTATCCGGCATCTCTCTGCTGATGGAGTATGTGTGGGTTAACAGTATCCGGCATCTCTCTGCTGATGGACAATGTGCGGGTTAACAGTATCTGGAATCTCTCTGCTGGTTGGAGAATGTGTGGGTTAACAGTATCTGGCATCTCTCTGCTGGTGGAGAATGTATGGGTTAACAGTATCCGGCATGTCTCTGCTGATGGAGAATGTGTGGGTTAACAGTATCCGGCATCTCTCTGCTGCTGGAGAATGTGTGTGTTAACAGTATCCAGCATCTCTCTGCTGGTGGAGAATGTTTGGTTAACCGTATCTGGCATCTCTCTGCTGATGGAGAATGTGTGGGTTAACAGTATCCGGCATCTCTCTGCTGGTGGAGAATGTGTGCGTTAAAAGTATCCGGCATCTCTCTGATGGTGGAGAATGAGTGGGTTAAAAGTATCTGGAATCTCTCTGCTGATGGAGAAGGTGCAGGTTAACAGTATCTGGAATCTCTCTGCTGGTTGGAGAATGTCTGGGTTAACAGTATCTGGCATTTCTCTGCTGGTGGAGAATGTGTGGGTTAACTGTATCTGGCATCTCTCCACTGATGGAGAATGTGTGAGTTAACAGTATCTGGCATCTATCTGCTGGTTGGAGAATGTGTGGGGTAACAGTATCCGGCATCTCTCTGCTGGTGGAGAAAGTGTGGGTTAACAGTATCCGACATCTCCCTACTGGTGGAGAATGTGTGGGTTAACAGTATCTGGCATCTGTCTGCTGATGGAGAATGTGTGGGTTAACAGTATCTGGCATCTTTCTGCTGGTTGAGAAGGTGTGGGTAAACAGTATACGGCATCTCTCTGCAGGTTGGAGAATGTATGGGTTAACAGTATCCGGCATCTCTCTGCTGATGGAGAAGGTGTGGGTTAACAGTTTCTGGCATCTCTCTGCTGGTTGGAGAATCTGTGGGTTAACAGTATCCGGCATCTCCCTGCTGGTTGGAGAACTTGTGGGTTAACAGCATCTGGCATCTCTTTGCTGATGGAGAATGTGTGGGTTAACAGTATCTGGCATCTCACTGCCGGTTGGAGAATTTGTGGGTTAACAGTATCTGGAATGTCTCTGCTGGTGGGGAATGTGTGGGTTAACAGTATACGGCATCTCTCTGCTGGTGGAGAATGTGTGTGTTAACAGTAACCGGCATCTCTCTGCTGGTGGAGAATGTGTGTGTTATCAGTATCCGGCATCTCTCTGCTGGTGGAGAATGTGTGGATTCACAGTATCCGGCATCTCTCTGCTGGTGGAGAATGTGTGTGTTAACAGTATCCGGCATCTCTCTGCTGGTTGGAGAATGTGTGCGTTAACAGTATCCGGCATCTCTCTGCTGGTGGAGAATGTGTGCGTTAACAGTATCCGGCATCTCTCTGCTGGTGGAGAATGCGTGGGTTAACAGTACCTGGCATTTCTCTGCTGGTTGGAGAATGTGTGGGTTAACAGTGTCTGGAATCTCTCTGCTCTTGGAGAATGTGTTGGTTAACAGTATCCGGCATCTCTCTGCTGGTGGAGAATGTGTGGGTTAAGAGTATCCTGCATCTCTCTGCTGATGGAGAATGTGCGGGTTAACAGTATCTGGAATCTCTCTGCTGGTTGGAGAATGTGTGGGTTAACAGTATCTGGCATCTCTCTGCTGGTGGAGAATGTGTGGGTTAACAGTATCCGGCATCTCTCTGCTGATGGAGAATGTGTGGGTTAACAGTATCTGGCATCTTTCTGCTGGTGGAGAATGTGTGGGTTAACAGTATACGGCATCTCTCTGCTGGTTGGAGAATGTATGGGTTAACAGTATCCGGCATCTCTCTGCTGATGGAGAAGGTGTGGGTTAACAGTCTCTGGCATCTCTCTCTGCTGGTTGGAGAATCTGTGGGTTAACAGTATCTGGAATGTCTCTGCTGGTGGAGAATGTGTGGGTTAACAGTATACGGCATCTCTCTGCTGGTGGAGAATGTGTGTGTTAACAGTATCCGGCATCTCTCTGCTGGTGGAGAATGTGTGTGTTATCAGTATCCGGCATCTCTCTGCTGGTGGAGAATGTGTCGATTCACAGTATCCGGCATCTCTCTGCTGGTGGAGAATGTGTGTGTTAACAGTATCCGGCATCTCTCTGCTGGTTGGAGAATGTGTGCGTTAACAGTATCCGGCATCTCTCTGCTGGTGGAGAATGCGTGGGTTAACAGTACCTGGCATTTCTCTGCTGGTTGGAGAATGTGTGGGTTAACAGTATCTGGAATCTCTCTGCTCTTGGAGAATGTGTTGGTTAACAGTATCCGGCATCTGTCTGCTGGTGGAGAATGTGTGGGTTAAGAGTATCCGGCATCTCTCTGATGATGGAGAATGTGCGGGTTAACAGTATCTGGAATCTCTGTGCTGGTTGGAGAATGTGTGGGTTAACAGTATCTGGCATCTCTCTGCTGGTGGAGAATGTGTGGGTTAACAGTATCCGGCATCTCTCTGCTGATGGAGAATGTGTGGGTTAACAGTATCCGGCATCTCTCTGCTAGTGGAGAATGTGTGTGTTAACAGTATCCGGCATCTCTCTGCTGGTGGAAAATGTGTGTGTTATCAGTATCCGGCATCTCTCTGCTGATGGAGAAGGTGTGGGTTAACAGTTTCTGGCATCTCTCTGCTGGTTGGAGAATCTGTGGGTTAACAGTGTCCGGCATCTCTCTGCTGGTGGAGAATGTGTGGGTTAACAGTATCCGGCATCTCCCTGCTGGTTGGAGAACTTGTGGGTTAACAGCATCTGGCATCTCTCTGCTGATGGAGAATGTGTGGGTTAACAGTATCTGGCATCTCACTGCCGGCTGGAGAATTTGTGGGTTAACAGTATCTGGAATGTCTCTGCTGGTGGAGAATGTGTGGGTTAACAGTATACGGCATCTCTCTGCTGGTGGAGAATGTGTGTGTTAACAGTATCCGGCATTTCTCTGCTGGTGGAGAATGTGTGTGTTATCAGTATCCGGCATCTCTCTGCTGGTGGAGAATGCGTGGGTTAACAGTACCTGGCATTTCTCTGCTGGTTGCAGAACGTGTGGGTTAACAGTGTCTGGAATCTCTCTGCTCTTGGAGAATGTGTTGGTTAACAGTATCCGGCATCTCTCTGCTGGTGGAGAATGTGTGGGTTAAGAGTATCCGGCATCTCTCTGCTGATGGAGAATGTGCGGGTTAACAGTATCTGGAATCTCTCTGCTGGTTGGAGAATGTGTGGGGTAACAGTATCCGGCATCTCTCTGCTGATGGAGTATGTGTGGGTTAACAGTATCCGGCATCTCTCTGCTGATGGACAATGTGCGGGTTAACAGTATCTGGAATCTCTCTGCTGGTTGGAGAATGTGTGGGTTAACAGTATCTGGCATCTCTCTGCTGGTGGAGAATGTATGGGTTAACAGTATCCGGCATGTCTCTGCTGATGGAGAATGTGTGGGTTAACAGTATCCGGCATCTCTCTGCTGCTGGAGAATGTGTGTGTTAACAGTATCCAGCATCTCTCTGCTGGTGGAGAATGTTTGGTTAACCGTATCTGGAATCTCTCTGCTGGTTGGAGAATGTCTGGGTTAACAGTATCTGGCATTTCTCTGCTGGTGGAGAATGTGTGGGTTAACTGTATCTGGCATCTCTCCACTGATGGAGAATGTGTGAGTTAACAGTATCTGGCATCTATCTGCTGGTTGGAGAATGTGTGGGGTAACAGTATCCGGCATCTCTCTGCTGGTGGAGAAAGTGTGGGTTAACAGTATCCGACATCTCCCTACTGGTGGAGAATGTGTGGGTTAATAGTATCTGGCATCTGTCTGCTGATGGAGAATGTGTGGGTTAACAGTATCTGGCATCTTTCTGCTGGTGGAGAAGGTGTGGGTTAACAGTATACGGCATCTCTCTGCAGGTTGGAGAATGTATGGGTTAACAGTATCCGGCATCTCTCTGCTGATGGAGAAGGTGTGGGTTAACAGTTTCTGGCATCTCTCTGCTGGTTGGAGAATCTGTGGGTTAACAGTATCCGGCATCTCCCTGCTGGTTGGAGAACTTGTGGGTTAACAGCATCTGGCATCTCTCTGCTGATGGAGAATGTGTGGGTTAACAGTATCTGGCATCTCACTGCCGGTTGGAGAATTTGTGGGTTAACAGTATCTGGAATGTCTCTGCTGGTGGGGAATGTGTGGGTTAACAGTATACGGCATCTCTCTGCTGGTGGAGAATGTGTGTGTTAACAGTAACCGGAATCTCTCTGCTGGTGGAGAATGTGTGTGTTATCAGTATCCGGCATCTCTCTGCTGGTGGAGAATGTGTGGATTCACAGCATCCGGCATCTCTCTGCTGGTGGAGAATGTGTGTGTTAACAGTATCCGGCATCTCTCTGCTGGTTGGAGAATGTGTGCGTTAACAGTATCCGGCATCTCTCTGCTGGTGGAGAATGCGTGGGTTAACAGTACCTGGCATTTCTCTGCTGGTTGGAGAATGTGTGGGTTAACAGTGTCTGGAATCTCTCTGCTCTTGGAGAATGTGTTGGTTAACAGTATCCGGCATCTCTCTGCTGGTGGAGAATGTGTGGGTTAAGAGTATCCTGCATCTCTCTGCTGATGGAGAATGTGCGGGTTAACAGTATCTGGAATCTCTCTGCTGGTTGGAGAATGTGTCGGTTAACAGTATCTGGCATCTCTCTGCTGGTGGAGAATGTGTGGGTTAACAGTATCCGGCATCTCTCTGCTGATGGAGAATGTGTGGGTTAACAGTATCTGGCATCTTTCTGCTGGTGGAGAATGTGTGGGTTAACAGTATACGGCATCTCTCTGCTGGTTGGAGAATGTATGGGTTAACAGTATCCGGCATCTCTCTGCTGATGGAGAAGGTGTGGGTTAACAGTTTCTGGCATCTCTCTCTGCTGGTTGGAGAATCTGTGGGTTAACAGTGTCCGGCATCTCTCTGCTGGTGGAGAATGGGTGTGGGTTAACAGTATCCGGCATCTCTCTGCTGGTTGGAGAATGTGTGGGTTAACAGTATCCGGCATGTCCCTGCTGGTTGGAGAACTTGTGGGTTAACAGCATCTGGCATCTTTCTGCTGATGGAGAATGTGTGGGTTAACAGTATCTGGAATGTCTCTGCTGGTGGAGAATGTGTGGGTTAACAGTATACGGCATCACTCTGCTGGTGGAGAATGTGTGTGTTAACAGTATCCGGCATCTCTCTGCTGGTGGAGAATGTGTGTGTTATCAGTATCCGGCATCTCCCTGCTGGTGGAGAATGTGTCGATTCACAGTATCCAGCATCTCTCTGCTGGTGGAGAATGTGTGTGTTAACAGTATCCGGCATCTCTCTGCTGGTTGGAGAATGTGTGCGTTAACAGTATCCGGCATCTCTCTGCTGGTGGAGAATGCGTGGGTTAACAGTACCTGGCATTTCTCTGCTGGTTGGAGAATGTGTGGGTTAACGGTATCTGGAATCTCTCTGCTCTTGGAGATGGTGTTGGTTAACAGTATCCGGCATCTCTCTGCTGGTGGAGAATGTGTGGGTTACGAGTATCCGGCATCTCTCTGCTGATGGAGAATGTGCGGGTTAACAGTATCTGGAATCTCTCTGCTGGTTGGAGAATGTGTGGGTTAACAGTATCTGGCATCTCTCTGCTGATGGAGAATGTGTGGGTTAACAGTATCTGGCATCTTTCTGCTGGTGGAGAATGTGTGGGTTAACAGTATACGGCATCTCTCTGCTGGTTGGAGAATGTATGGGTTAACAGTATCCGGCATCTCTCTGCTGATGGAGAAGGTGTGGGTTAACAGTTTCTGGCATCTCTCTCTGCTGGTTGGAGAATCTGTGGGTTAACAGTGTCCGGCATCTCTCTGCTGGTGGAGAATGGGTGTGGGTTAACAGTATCCGGCATCTCTCTGCTGGTTGGAGAATGTGTGGGTTAACAGTATCCGGCATGTCCCTGCTGGTTGGAGAACTTGTGGGTTAACAGCATCTGGCATCTCTCTGCTGATGGAGAATGTGTGGGTTAACAGTATCTGGAATGTCTCTGCTGGTGGAGAATGTGTGGGTTAACAGTATACGGCATCACTCTGCTGGTGGAGAATGTGTGTGTTAACAGTATCCGGCATCTCTCTGCTGGTGGAGAATGTGTGTGTTATCAGTATCCGGCATCTCTCTGCTGGTGGAGAATGTGTCGATTCACAGTATCCAGCATCTCTCTGCTGGTGGAGAATGTGTGTGTTAACAGTATCCGGCATCTCTCTGCTGGTTGGAGAATGTGTGCGTTAACAGTATCCGGCATCTCTCTGCTGGTGGAGAATGCGTGGGTTAACAGTACCTGGCATTTCTCTGCTGGTTGGAGAATGTGTGGGTTAACGGTATCTGGAATCTCTCTGCTCTTGGAGAATGTGTTGGTTAACAGTATCCGGCATCTCTCTGCTGGTGGAGAATGTGTGGGTTACGAGTATCCGGCATCTCTCTGCTGATGGAGAATGTGCGGGTTAACAGTATCTGGAATCTCTCTGCTGGTTGGAGAATGTGTGGGTTAACAGTATCTGGCATCTCTCTGCTGGTGGAGAATGTGTGGGTTAACAGTATCCGGCATCTCTCTGCTGATGGAGAATGTGTGGGTTAACAGTATCCGGCATCTCTCTGCTGGTGGAGAATGTGTGTGTTAACAGTATCCGGCATCTCTCTGCTGGTGGAAAATGTGTGTGTTATCAGTATCCGGCATCTCTCTGCTGGTGGAGAATGTGTGGATTAACAGTATCCGGCATCTCTCTGCTGGTTGGAGAATGTGTGTGTTTACAGTATCCGGCATCTCTCTGCTGGTGGAGAACTTGTGGGTTAACAGCATCTGGCATCTCTCTGCTGATGGAGAATGTGTGGGTTAACAGTATCTGGCATCTCACTGCCGGTTGGAGAATTTGTGGGTTAACAGTATCTGGAATGTCTCTGCTGGTGGAGAATGTGTGGGTTAACAGTATACGGCATCTCTCTGCTGGTGGAGAATGTGTGTGTTAACAGTATCCGGCATTTCTCTGCTGGTGGAGAATGTGTGTGTTATCAGTATCCGGCATCTCTCTGCTGGTGGAGAATGCGTGTGTTAACAGTATCTGGAATCTCTCTGCTGGTTGGAGAATGTGTGGGGTAACAGTATCCGGCATCTCTCTGCTGATGGAGAATGTGCGGGTTAACAGTATCTGGAATCTCTCTGCTGGTTGGAGAATGTGTGGGGTAACAGTATCCGGCATCTCTCTGCTGATGGAGTATGTGTGGGTTAACAGTATCCGGCATCTCTCTGCTGATGGACAATGTGCGGGTTAACAGTATCTGGAATCTCTCTGCTGGTTGGAGAATGTGTGGGTTAACAGTATCTGGCATCTCTCTGCTGGTGGAGAATGTATGGGTTAACAGTATCCGGCATGTCTCTGCTGATGGAGAATGTGTGGGTTAACAGTATCCGGCATCTCTCTGCTGCTGGAGAATATGTGTGTTAACAGTATCCAGCATCTCTCTGCTGGTGGAGAATGTTTGGTTAACCGTATCTGGCATCTCTCTGCTGATGGAGAATGTGTGGGTTAACAGTATCCGGCATCTCTCTGCTGGTGGAGAATGTGTGCATTAAAAGTATCCGGCATCTCTCTGATGGTGGAGAATGAGTGGGTTAAAAGTATCTGGAATCTCTCTGCTGATGGAGAAGGTGCAGGTTAACAGTATCTGGAATCTCTCTGCTGGTTGGAGAATGTCTGGGTTAACAGTATCTGGCATTTCTCTGCTGGTGGAGAATGTGTGGGTTAACTGTATCTGGCATCTCTCCACTGATGGAGAATGTGTGAGTTAACAGTATCTGGCATCTATCTGCTGGTTGGAGAATGTGTGGGGTAACAGTATCCGGCATCTCTCAGCTGGTGGAGAAAGTGTGGGTTAACAGTATCCGACATCTCCCTACTGGTGGAGAATGTGTGGGTTAATAGTATCTGGCATCTGTCTGCTGATGGAGAATGTGTGGGTTAACAGTATCTGGCATCTTTCTGCTGGTGGGGAAGGTGTGGGTTAACAGTATACGGCATCTCTCTGCAGGTTGGAGAATGTATGGGTTAACAGTATCCGGCATCTCTCTGCTGATGGAGAAGGTGTGGGTTAACAGTTTCTGGCATCTCTCTGCTGGTTGGAGAATCTGTGGGTTAACAGTATCCGGCATCTCCCTGCTGGTTGGAGAACTTGTGGGTTAACAGCATCTGGCATCTCTCTGCTGATGGAGAATGTGTGTGTTAACAGTAACCGGCATCTCTCCGCTGGTGGAGAATGTGTGGATTCACAGTATCCGGCATCTCTCTGCTGGTGGAGAATGTGTGTGTTAACAGTATCCGGCATCTCTCTGCTGTTTGGAGAATGTGTGCGTTAACAGTATCCGGCATCTCTCTGCTGGTGGAGAATGCGTGGGTTAACAGTACCTGGCATTTCTCTGCTGGTTGGAGAATGTGTGGGTTAACAGTGTCTGGAATCTCTCTGCTGGTGGAAAATGTGTGTGTTAACAGTATCTGGAATCTCTCTGCTGGTTGGAGAATGTGTGGGTTAACAGTATCTGGCATCTCTCTGCTGGTGGAGAATGTGTGGGTTAACAGTATCCGGCATCTCTCTGCTGATGGAGAATGTGTGGGTTAACAGTATCCGGCATCTCTCTGCTGGTGGAGAATGTGTGTGTTAACAGTATCCGGCATCTCTCTGCTGGTGGAAAATGTGTGTGTTATCAGTATCCGGCATCTCTCTGCTGGTGGAGAATGTGTGGATTAACAGTATCCGGCATCTCTCTGCTGGTTGGAGAATGTGTGTGTTTACAGTATCCGGCATCTCTCTGCTGGTGGAGAACTTGTGGGTTAACAGCATCTGGCATCTCTCTGCTGATGGAGAATGTGTGGGTTAACAGTATCTGGCATCTCACTGCCGGTTGGAGAATTTGTGGGTTAACAGTATCTGGAATGTCTCTGCTGGTGGAGAATGTGTGGGTTAACAGTATACGGCATCTCTCTGCTGGTGGAGAATGTGTGTGTTAACAGTATCCGGCATTTCTCTGCTGGTGGAGAATGTGTGTGTTATCAGTATCCGGCATCTCTCTGCTGGTGGAGAATGCGTGGGTTAACAGTACCTGGCATTTCTCTGCTGATGGAGAATGTGCGGGTTAACAGTATCTGGAATCTCTCTGCTGGTTGGAGAATGTGTGGGGTAACAGTATCCGGCATCTCTCTGCTGATGGAGAATGTGCGGGTTAACAGTATCTGGAATCTCTCTGCTGGTTGGAGAATGTGTGGGGTAACAGTATCCGGCATCTCTCTGCTGATGGAGTATGTGTGGGTTAACAGTATCCGGCATCTCTCTGCTGATGGACAATGTGCGGGTTAACAGTATCTGGAATCTCTCTGCTGGTTGGAGAATGTGTGGGTTAACAGTATCTGGCATCTCTCTGCTGGTGGAGAATGTATGGGTTAACAGTATCCGGCATGTCTCTGCTGATGGAGAATGTGTGGGTTAACAGTATCCGGCATCTCTCTGCTGCTGGAGAATATGTGTGTTAACAGTATCCAGCATCTCTCTGCTGGTGGAGAATGTTTGGTTAACCGTATCTGGCATCTCTCTGCTGATGGAGAATGTGTGGGTTAACAGTATCCGGCATCTCTCTGCTGGTGGAGAATGTGTGCGTTAAAAGTATCCGGCATCTCTCTGATGGTGGAGAATGAGTGGGTTAAAAGTATCTGGAATCTCTCTGCTGATGGAGAAGGTGCAGGTTAACAGTATCTGGAATCTCTCTGCTGGTTGGAGAATGTCTGGGTTAACAGTATCTGGCATTTCTCTGCTGGTGGAGAATGTGTGGGTTAACTGTATCTGGCATCTCTCCACTGATGGAGAATGTGTGAGTTAACAGTATCTGGCATCTATCTGCTGGTTGGAGAATGTGTGGGGTAACAGTATCCGGCATCTCTCAGCTGGTGGAGAAAGTGTGGGTTAACAGTATCCGACATCTCCCTACTGGTGGAGAATGTGTGGGTTAATAGTATCTGGCATCTGTCTGCTGATGGAGAATGTGTGGGTTAACAGTATCTGGCATCTTTCTGCTGGTGGGGAAGGTGTGGGTTAACAGTATACGGCATCTCTCTGCAGGTTGGAGAATGTATGGGTTAACAGTATCCGGCATCTCTCTGCTGATGGAGAAGGTGTGGGTTAACAGTTTCTGGCATCTCTCTGCTGGTTGGAGAATCTGTGGGTTAACAGTATCCGGCATCTCCCTGCTGGTTGGAGAACTTGTGGGTTAACAGCATCTGGCATCTCTCTGCTGATGGAGAATGTGTGTGTTAACAGTAACCGGCATCTCTCTGCTGGTGGAGAATGTGTGGATTCACAGTATCCGGCATCTCTCTGCTGGTGGAGAATGTGTGTGTTAACAGTATCCGGCATCTCTCTGCTGTTTGGAGAATGTGTGCGTTAACAGTATCCGGCATCTCTCTGCTGGTGGAGAATGCGTGGGTTAACAGTACCTGGCATTTCTCTGCTGGTTGGAGAATGTGTGGGTTAACAGTGTCTGGAATCTCTCTGCTCTTGGAGAATGTGTTGGTTAACAGTATCCGGCATCTCTCTGCTGGTGGAGAACTTGTGGGTTAACAGCATCTGGCATCTCTCTGCTGATGGAGAATGTGTGGGTTAACAGTATCTGGCATCTCACTGCCGGTTGGAGAATTTGTGGGTTAACAGTATCTGGAATGTCTCTGCTGGTGGAGAATGTGTGGGTTAACAGTATACGGCATCTCTCTGCTGGTGGAGAATGTGTGTGTTAACAGTATCCGGCATTTCTCTGCTGGTGGAGAATGTGTGTGTTATCAGTATCCGGCATCTCTCTGCTGGTGGAGAATGCGTGGGTTAACAGTACCTGGCATTTCTCTGCTGATGGAGAATGTGCGGTTAACAGTATCTGGAATCTCTCTGCTGGTTGGAGAATGTGTGGGGTAACAGTATCCGGCATCTCTCTGCTGATGGAGAATGTGCGGGTTAACAGTATCTGGAATCTCTCTGCTGGTTGGAGAATGTGTGGGGTAACAGTATCCGGCATCTCTCTGCTGATGGAGTATGTGTGGGTTAACAGTATCGGCATCTCTCTGCTGATGGACAATGTGCGGGTTAACAGTATCTGGAATCTCTCTGCTGGTTGGAGAATGTGTGGGTTAACAGTATCTGGCATCTCTCTGCTGGTGGAGAATGTATGGGTTAACAGTATCCGGCATGTCTCTGCTGATGGAGAATGTGTGGGTTAACAGTATCCGGCATCTCTCTGCTGCTGGAGAATATGTGTGTTAACAGTATCCAGCATCTCTCTGCTGGTGGAGAATGTTTGGTTAACCGTATCTGGCATCTCTCTGCTGATGGAGAATGTGTGGGTTAACAGTATCCGGCATCTCTCTGCTGGTGGAGAATGTGTGCGTTAAAAGTATCCGGCATCTCTCTGATGGTGGAGAATGAGTGGGTTAAAAGTATCTGGAATCTCTCTGCTGATGGAGAAGGTGCAGGTTAACAGTATCTGGAATCTCTCTGCTGGTTGGAGAATGTCTGGGTTAACAGTATCTGGCATTTCTCTGCTGGTGGAGAATGTGTGGGTTAACTGTATCTGGCATCTCTCCACTGATGGAGAATGTGTGAGTTAACAGTATCTGGCATCTATCTGCTGGTTGGAGAATGTGTGGGGTAACAGTATCCGGCATCTCTCAGCTGGTGGAGAAAGTGTGGGTTAACAGTATCCGACATCTCCCTACTGGTGGAGAATGTGTGGGTTAATAGTATCTGGCATCTGTCTGCTGATGGAGAATGTGTGGGTTAACAGTATCTGGCATCTTTCTGCTGGTGGGGAAGGTGTGGGTTAACAGTATACGGCATCTCTCTGCAGGTTGGAGAATGTATGGGTTAACAGTATCCGGCATCTCTCTGCTGATGGAGAAGGTGTGGGTTAACAGTTTCTGGCATCTCTCTGCTGGTTGGAGAATCTGTGGGTTAACAGTATCCGGCATCTCCCTGCTGGTTGGAGAACTTGTGGGTTAACAGCATCTGGCATCTCTCTGCTGATGGAGAATGTGTGTGTTAACAGTAACCGGCATCTCTCTGCTGGTGGAGAATGTGTGGATTCACAGTATCCGGCATCTCTCTGCTGGTGGAGAATGTGTGTGTTAACAGTATCCGGCATCTCTCTGCTGTTTGGAGAATGTGTGCGTTAACAGTATCCGGCATCTCTCTGCTGGTGGAGAATGCGTGGGTTAACAGTACCTGGCATTTCTCTGCTGGTTGGAGAATGTGTGGGTTAACAGTGTCTGGAATCTCTCTGCTCTTGGAGAATGTGTTGGTTAACAGTATCCGGCATCTCTCTGCTGGTGGAGAATGTGTGGGTTAAGAGTATCCTGCATCTCTCTGCTGATGGAGAATGTGCGGGTTAACAGTATCTGGAATCTCTCTGCTGGTTGGAGAATGTGTGGGTTAACAGTATCTGGCATCTCTCTGCTGGTGGAGAATGTGTGGGTTAACAGTATCCGGCATCTCTCTGCTGATGGAGAATGTGTGGGTTAACAGTATCTGGCATCTTTCTGCTGGTGGAGAATGTGTGGGTTAACAGTATACGGCATCTCTCTGCTGGTTGGAGAATGTATGGGTTAACAGTATCCGGCATCTCTCTGCTGATG
This sequence comes from Mobula birostris, assembly GCF_030028105.1. Taxonomy (NCBI): domain Eukaryota; kingdom Metazoa; phylum Chordata; class Chondrichthyes; order Myliobatiformes; family Myliobatidae; genus Mobula; species Mobula birostris. The sequence continues at coordinate 48,412,437 of NC_092376.1, forward strand.
GAGAACGTGTGGGTTAACAGTATCCGACATCTCCCTACTGGTGGAGAATGTGTGGGTTAATAGTATCTGGCATCTGTCTGCTGATGGAGAATGTGTGGGTTAACAGTATCTGGCATCTTTCTGCTGGTGGGGAAGGTGTGGGTTAACAGTATACGGCATCTCTCTGCAGGTTGGAGAATGTATGGGTTAACAGTATCCGGCATCTCTCTGCTGATGGAGAAGGTGTGGGTTAACAGTTTCTGGCATCTCTCTGCTGGTTGGAGAATCTGTGGGTTAACAGTATCCGGCATCTCCCTGCTGGTTGGAGAACTTGTGGGTTAACAGCATCTGGCATCTCTCTGCTGATGGAGAATGTGTGTGTTAACAGTACCGGCATCTCTCTGCTGGTGGAGAATGTGTGGATTCAAAGTATCCGGCATCTCTCTGCTGGTGGAGAATGTGTGTGTTAACAGTATCCGGCATCTCTCTGCTGGTTGGAGAATGTGTGCGTTAACAGTATCCGGCATCTCTCTGCTGGTGGAGAATGCGTGGGTTAACAGTACCTGGCATTTCTCTGCTGGTTGGAGAATGTGTGGGT